>NC_135713.1:57515275-58168116 GCF_964656455.1 Halichoerus grypus | reverse complement strand
GGGTTCTAAACTAGGCAGCCTGACTCCCCTACCTACCCATTTAATCCCTATCCCATTCAACAAGGGACTCAAAGAAGGGTTGATGGATGCGTGAGGGAATGAGGAATGGATCAGGTTTGACATGTCCAAGTCTTGTTACACAGTAAGAGATTAGCTTCTCAGGGAAGGTATTCTCTGAATGTTTGTAAGGAAAGAAACTTTGCTACAAATCCCAGGTATTCCCATGGTAGATTTAGTGTGTGTGTATAAGCTGTTGTTGAAGGGACCTCTGAAGTACCATCCAGTTCTTAAAGATTAAGAGACTATAAAACTCTCAGAAAGAGTATTGAAACTAGGAATTTCTACAAAGCATGTTTGATTGACTTAGATGTGTATTTAAAATTAAGGTGCTAAAAAGTCACAAACCCTTTAAAGTATATTGTTCATCTTAATCTATAGCTTCAAATGCTCATAAACCTCTCCAGATATTAGATAGGCCTGTAGGACTTGGGATTCCTCTGGGGCTCAGTTAACTTAAAAAGACCAAAGCAAAAGCACAGCCAGGGGTGTTTATCATCAAGGCTCATCATTGTTTCCCACTTTCCTCTTCCTGTATCAGAAGTCAAAGGCAACGTGAAAGATATGTGGCTGTCAGAGGGTTATCGCTTGTTGCCAAGTGAAAAAGCACAGCTGAGTTGGATTTAGCTTGATGGCCCCTCTGCTGAAATTCAGGATCTCTTATCTTTGCTTCCACTTCTCCTGTCTAGACACTTGACAATGATTTGCAGGAAATTGAGGCACTTACTCCTACTGAGAAGTCAGGGCTAAAACATTTCTAAATATAATGTGTGTGTGTATGTGTGTGTGTGTGATGCAAGTTAATGTTAATTCAGAAGGAAAACAGCAATGTTTTTCTCTAGGAATGGGATTAGACCCTCACTCAGGCAGAGATATATGACTTTTCATATTCTAGTTTTTCTAGGCTGGTAAGCTTGTCCAGTTATTTAGGGCACAAAACACTGGCCTCTCTTCTAGGACAAAAGAAAATTGGAAGATCTAAGATTCTTGTATTCAAACAGTTTTTCTTTTATTTGCTTTCTTTTTATTTTTCTTATAAAAATAGGAAAATAGTTTTATTCTCTCCACAGCTGGCATCAGAACTTCTTATAATGAAAATTTGGCTTTTGTTGAAAAAATGCACTAATAAATTCACTTGAGGGGTTCAGGGCCTAGGTAATTGTCATCTGGCATCCAGGTTTTGAAAGGAGGAGAGAGGTTTTGCTGCTAGATAGAGGAGAGGGAATTTGGGATTTGGCTTTCCTGGGGGCATCTAGAGAGGGTGAGCATTTGGGTGAATGCTGTTGGAGAAAGAGAAAAGAGAGGACTTCCAAAGTTGTCAATTCTAAGGAAAATATTCGAGGGAGTATAAAAAAGGCTAAAGGCCAGTTTTAAGATTTTCTCTGTAGGATAATCAGTATAAACTGCTCTCACCTCACCCCTCATTTCTCCTATGAAATCTAAGTTCTTTGGAGGAAGAGGAGGCAAATTGTATGTTCATGTTAATGACCAAAATTCTTTCATGGATTCAGGAGCCAGAGTTAAGGGGGAAAACAGTTGTCTGGGTCACATTATAGGACTATCTAAATGATTAGTTTTTGCACAGTGGACCCAATTAGCTGCAGATTTCATCTGATTCAGTCAAGATGGCTAACTGGCCAATAGGCAGTGCTCAACCACATTATCTTTCATTCTGCAACACATTCAGGAGGAAGGAATTGAGGAAGAGCCAGCCCTTTGTAAAAGGCCAAGTTTTCCTATAAGAAGCATTTCATAATGCAATGGAAATTTATTTTCTCACAGTTCTGGAGGCTAGTCTGAGATCATGGTGTCAGCAGGTTGATTTCATCATGAGATTTCTCTCCTTGGCTTATAGATAGATGTCTTCTCCCTTTTCTTCATGTGGTCTTTCCTCAGTTTCTGTGTCTGCATCCTAATCTTCTCAGAAGGACACCAATCCTCTTGGATGAAGGCCCACTCATTTGACCTCATTTTACCTTGATTACCTCTTTAAAGGCCTATTTTCAGATACAGTCACATTCTGAGGTATTGGGGGTTAGGACTTGAACATATAAATTTTCAGGGGATACAATTCAGTTTATAACAGTAAGGCATCTACAGTTTGGGCAAATTTCTGCACACAGGCACATATAACACACACACACCCTACATCTGAAGACACACATGTTTTTAGCTGCTACACAAAAACACACATGCATTTTAGTAAAGTTTGAAGGATTTCTGCCATTGCTGGAGGCATGGTAGGGGGGGATATGTAGTAAATTCTACTGAATACTGCATGATGTAGCCCACCAGGAATGTTTTCTGTTTTGCAGCACTCTTTACAATCACACTGGGGATTCTTTCCCCATGTCTGTAAACTCCAAATGGTATTACTTTAAACCATGCTATACTTGTGAAACTCAGAGCTTGACTTAGTCTCCTGCAAGAGCCAATGCTTTTTTGTTTGTTTGTTTCAACTCAGTTCCTGGTTTTCTTTAGTGTTTCTACAATTGCTCAAGTAGGACACCTCTACTATCTGTAAAGGGAATTGGCAAGTCTTTTAAATATCTCCAGCCTGCCCACTTTGCTTTTTTGAGAAACTCATCAACCTTGAACGTGTCTAAGGATGTTCCTTTTATAACTAGAGATGAAGAAGTTAGGTATAGCATCAGAGCTTTGGTTCTGGTGTTTGTGGCCATCTGCTTGAAGAAATGGGGGGCCTCCACTCTGGAGGAGCTTGTGTGAATCATGATATGCTTAAGATAATTGCGATAATTTCCATTCCTCTTGCTAGTGACTAGTTTGAGCATTGAACCTTAGAGAAAGTCTTCTCAGTGGCTTTTGGGAAGAGGTACATGAGAGATAATACCCCTTCTATTTATTACTGACTGTGCTTTTATCTGCTTTGATATTTGGCCTGTTGCAGCTATCTTATGTCCATGAAGGGTCTTTGTCTATCTCAGTATAATAGTATCTCTCATAGGAGTGTCAAGAAGACCAACTATGTTAAAATGCTTATAAAATATTTAGAACTGCCTAAAACATATAGGCATTCAATATATGAATGTGAGGTGCATTTTGTCAGCCATGCTGAAGATGGCAGGGCCCCAACCATAATGATATTGCTAAGAAGCTAAAGTATCTAACTCCAACTCTGTAGTTACTTACCATTGGGCATCTTATTTTGTGAGATAATACATATCCTCATTATTGAGATACTTTTAGTTGGGACTTACATTACTTGCAACAAAAATCATCCTTACTGATACATATCAATAGATTCTTCTGAGTGAAGGCATGGTTAGCATCACCAGATGCTTCCGTTGTTTCCAGCACTACTAAATGCACTTGAGAAATTAGTCATTTGTTAAAGAGTTAACTATGCTTCATAGTCAAGGGCGGTATTTTTCATCTTCCAAGTAATTCATGGCACGTACTTTTGGATTTCAAAAGCAATAGACTTTGTATTTCTTGGAGGCAGTAGAGGCAGTAATATTATAGTGAAAAGAGCCTAGAATTGGTAGTCTCTAATAGTTGGGCTTAAGTACCTAATGTGCCACTTATTGGTTCTATGACCCTGGACAATTTGCCTAATCTGTATGTGTCTGAGTTTCTTTATCTGTAAAATGGAAACAAATAATCTTTATGTCCCATGGTTACTGAGAAAATTTAAAAAATTATATATGTAGTAATAATATTGAGGTTTTCCTATGTACCATCAGTCACTGTCCTAAAACACAGACATGTTTTTCTCCCATCCATGAATCTACTTAAAATGGTATTAAACATTTCATCAAAGCAGAGTGCCATTTTACTCACAGATGTTTAAACTACCCTGACTGAAGATCTTGACATTCGGGCACTTAATAATAGGAATGATACCAGTTATACATGAGCCTCTTCATAGTTATTGCCATTTGTGAAACATTTGGAAATGGGCATTTAGTTTTCAATGATGTGCTGAGAGAAATGATGAAATTTTCCCTCGACTTGACACAAAAGCCTTAAAATCATCTTGTTTCACTGTATCAGAAAAGTACTTATTTGATTTCAATGTCCCTGAGACTATTCCCAACCGAAGTGCAGTGGATCAGAACAATTTGCATTGAACAGAGCCTTAAAGAGGCTAAAGAAATGCTTGCCAAACACAACTCACCCGAGAAAACCATGTGCCAAGGCAGGTTTGCTGTCAGATACCCAAGTAACTGGTGTGTTCTGAGTTCAGCTAACGTGAGTGGAGATGTGTTGATCAATATTCCTCAAGATACTTATAGAAAGAATCCTAATGTCATGTTCTTCTCTTTAGGCAGAGAACAGCATGTTTCTTTTATATTCTCATGATGATGTTTACTTTTTATGTCTTAATTGCCAGAAATCCCAGAGGTAAAATTTTGTGTTTAATAGTGGTAAGTAGCTTTAGGTAATTGTTCCAGTCAGATTAAATTTCTCTTCTCCACCATTTCATGGTTCTTGATCCAATGTCCTTCTTAAAATGGTCTGCATAGAGGTGCCTGGGTGGTTCAGTCATTAAGCATCTGCCTTCAGCTCAGGTCATAATCCTGGGGTCCTGGGATCGAGCCCCACATCGGGCTCCCTGCTCAGTGGGAAGCCTGCTTCTCCTTCTTCCACTCCCCCTGCTTGTGTTCCTGCTCTCTCTCTCTGTCAAATAAATAAATAAAATCTTTTTAAAAAAATGGTCTGCATATACTTTATGGTGAGTCATCTCAAATCTTTTTCTAGGAAGTAGATATTATCCATTCATTGATTTATTCACACAACCATGAGCAGATATTTTTGGGCTATCTGTGCTATTTGTAGAGAACTCAGAGGTAAATAAGAACCTCTGCCTTCATCCACATCATTCTCATAACCCACTGGGAATGATAGACATTAAATAACTTTATAAGTAATTTTTTTAATTACTAAAAATTAGAAGCACAGGGTCCAATGAGAATGTGAAATAGGAATTGTGGGAATACACATTCATCATATGCATATTCTGTAAAAAGGCTCCCTAGGACTCCATGAATCTGAGTTGCAGATATATACAAGCTCTTTGACTGATATGTATTAGACAGAGACTGAAGGAGATCTTTTACACATAAAGAATTGGGTCCTCATTATTATTTGTCATTTAAAAAATTCATCCATATTTAGTTCATGATTATCATCATCAAATATGATCTTCAAAATCCCCAAACCTGGGGCGCCTGGGTGGCTCAGTCAGTTAAGCGGCTGCCTTCAGCTCAGGTCATGATCCCAGGGTCCTGGGATCGAGCCTCGCATTGGGCTCTCTGTTCAGCGGGGAGTCTGCTTCTCCCTCTCCCTCTGCCTGCTGCTTCCCCTGCTTGTGCTCTCTCACTGTCTGTCAAATAAATAAATAAAATCTTTAAAAAAAATCCCCAAACCATAACATACTATAAAAAAATTTACTTGGCATATATTTTCTCAACAATGCAGGTTCTGTTGTCATTATCACTTTTTTCTCTCTCTCTGCTGACAAACAGAGGAGGAATTGTAAGTTCCCAGAGGAGGGTTCTACATCTTTCTACATTGTTTTGCAGCATATATTGCACCAAGCAAGTTTTATTTTTTTAAAAGATTTTGTTTATTTATTTGAGAGAGAGAGAGAGAGAGCACAGTGGGGTGAGGGTCAGAGGGAGAAGCAGACTCCCTGCTGAGCAGGGAGCCCAATGTGGGACTTGATCCTGGGACTCCAGGATCATGACCTGAGCCAAAGGTAGACACTTAACGACTGAGACACCCAGGAGTCCCCAAGCCTGTTTTAAATAGGAATTTTGGTTATTTTATTTTGAGATTATTTGTCTTGACCATTAAGTCTTTGGAAATTTTGTAGGCAGAATTCACAGCTAAGTGTATACGTTGACAAATACATATGGGAAATTGTTCAAGAATTTAGAAATGTAAAATCTCAGTCAGAAGGACTGAAGACATTACCAAGGCTTAATACCTCATTTTGGTGGGGAGACTGACCAGATAGAAGTGATATACCTAAGTGCTATATTTCACAGGGTACTGCTTATATATCTTATTCTTGGTAGACTCCAATTTCATCATCACTTCTGATATTTTTTACTCTAATTTCTGAACTGACAAAGGGGCAGTAACTTATAGTAGGGAAATGGAGTGAGGGACAAAGGCATTCAAATAACATTAGGCCAGGGCACCTGGGTGGCTCAGTTTGTTAGGTGTCCAACTCTTGATTTTGGCTCAGGTCGTGGTTTCAGGGTCCTGGGATTGAGCCCCGCATTGGGCTCCACACTCAGTGGGGAATCTGCTCAAGATTCTCTCTCTCCCTCTCCCTCTGCCCCTTCCCCCACTCATGCACTCTCTTTCTCTCTCTCTAAAATAAATAAATTAATCATAAAAAAAATTAGACCATCTAAGAAAGTCATATTTGATGGCTATATTTCACTTTTTTGAGAGCAATTTCTTGCTCTTTATCTATATATAAAGCAGCATGCAATAGAGTACAAATGTAAAAACTTGAGGTTTGTACCAGGAAATACATATCTAGGAAAAGCCCAAGAAATCACTTTATTCATGTTTTGGTTTCATCTGGATACACATGGTTAGAACACAATTTATGTGGAGAAAATAAAACATGACGTTGTTCATTTTGAGGAAAGATGTGCCCTTCAAATCCAAGGCAGTGAACTGATTATTTCTTTTTCAAACAAAACCTATTTAGTCTGACTGAGGAACCTGCTGTTTCTTTCTACCTTTTGCAAAATTGCTGTTTAAATGTAACCTAATGGAAAATTTCATTGTTTTGCGTCAAGAATTTCTGTGCCCTTTTGTCTAACAGGAAGTCAAGGTCATGAGGTGTTTGCATCTTCCAGAATGTACTCTGAAATAACATAATCTTCTGAGGCATAATGACTTTCTAAGCTGTCCTTCTAAGGTAGCTTTGCCATTTTTAATTGAAAGGGAAAAATACGGTACCATGATATGAAATTTGCTCCCAAGAGGTTTGTTTCGATGGATGTTTTGAGCAGTGATTCTCAATGCTGGCTGAACATTCAAATAATCTAGGAGCCTTAAAAATAATGCAAGTTCACAGACATTCTTATGTAATTAGTCAGGAGTAAGTTAGGGTCAGAATTACAAGGGACACATGCTTTGTGCACCTTGTTAGCTTTCCTTCATCTCTTCCATCTTTCTAAAGGATCGTCTTGCCTCTCTGACCATTTTCCACTGCTTCTCCTTTGCTAGACCCTTGCTTAGCCACCCCCCACACCACACGTATACCACCTCTTCAATTCCCACTTCTGAGGTAGCTGGAGCTCAAACTCCAAGTAGCAAGAATCTCAAGAACCAAATTTTGAGTTTTAGCTACTTAAAGTCATCTGTCTTTTTCTGTAGATTTGGATAAAATGCTACACCCCAGGGCATGGGATTTGATTTTCTGAGAGTAGCCATTGGCTAAATGATACCCAGGAAGCAGCTTGCTGTAAGGTGAAACTTGACTAATGAGAAATAGGAGACAAGAGGGAACTGGGCAGATAAACTTCCCCCCTCTTTCTCTCTTCTATGGACTGCTCTGATGTGCGACTGTTCCTTGCATTTCTGGAGAGGTCCTGATGAGCAACTGCTCTGTCTCTTCATACTTTTGGTGAAGTGTTGGCCATCAAAGTAAGACTGCATCATATTATTTTGCATCTTTCTTTGCCCACTTCTCTTTATCTCTTCACCTTCACTGTCCTGCGCTTGCACCACAAAAATAAAGTGTCAAATATTTTAATCCTCGCATCAGGCTCTGCTTTCTATAGAACTTGAATTCAGACCTTTTTTTTTTTTTTTTTTCAATTCCCCACTACCTTATAGCCAGAATTGAAAAGTACTGCTCCTGAGAAAGATCTGAATTCCCATCTCTTCAAGAATATCACATGGGATGGGGTTTTTCTTGATATTGTTTCCTTTTATTAATTTTTCAAAACAAGCTTAGAATTAAATTTAAAACTCCCTCTTTACATTCCTTTTTCTCACCATTCCCTATTCACTCACTTTCCTGAAGTTCCAGCATTAACTCCTATAAATGGTTTGATATGCTGTCTTATAGAAGTGTATTTCATAAATAGACATCGAGTTCCAAGGTTCTTTTATTTTTTCATGACCTTGATCACCTATCCATATTGTCTTATAATGCTTTTGTCATTTAACAATATCTCTCAGAGATTGTTATAATACCAAAGGCTCTTTTATTCTTTTGAGTTGTGGTATAATATTTCATAATGTGGTTATATGGGATAACTCTTATTAAAAGAGATTTAGATCGCTTATAACTTTTTGACATTAAAAACAATGCTGAATTGAGCATCCCCTAGTGTTTATCTTTGTGTACATGTGAATGTAGTTCTCAAGTTAGAACTGGAATTGTTGAGTTGAAAGGCATAGTCACAGTAAATTTTGACATATAATTCCCAAATGCCCTTAAAATGATGTCTCAATTTATACTTCCACCAAGAGTATATGAGAATTACCATTTCTTCACACCCTTGCCAACACGGGATATTTTCAGTTAAATAAATTGTCAATTTGTGTGAATAATGATTGTTTAAACTTATTAAACATCATTTTTTAATCTTTATTTTAAGTTTCTTTTGGCCCTGCATCTCCAGTATGGAAATTTTTATTAAATTTTATTAGAACAGGATGTAAGTACAGTGTGGTTGCTGAGAAGTTGGACTGTTCTTTATAACAGTAGTTTTCTAAGGCAGGTCTAATTATTTCACATCCTTTATAACATTGGGTTTTGGAATTTAGAGGGCTGAGCTATCCTAGCTCCCTCTCTGAAAGGAATCAGACCTAGGCACCAGAAAATGACTGAAAAGCCTTCTAATATTTGAGTTGCTGGAAGAGACCTTCACACCTGCCTGGCCTGCTCTCCAAATTCCCTGTTGACTCTAACTCCAACCAGCCAGTTTGAACAGAAGCAGAGCAGGCTGAGACCCCAAGCCAGCCTTGTATCTCTATTCCTTATATTGGTAGTCAATATTTTCATGTATTACCTTTCCTGGGAACAAAAAAGGCATGGTCCCTATCCTTGGGATGCACCTAGTCTGATAAAGAGACATGGTCCTTGCTCCTAACCTCTCCCAAACCTACTGAGAAAAGAGGTAGTGTTATGTCTAGTTGGAATTTATAATATAGTTGATGAAATGAAATGTCTTCACATAAAATGACTCAAGAACACTTCAAAAAGCAATGCATAATGAATTTAATATAAGCACATTCAGCACGGAAAGGAGCAATAGGAGTAGTTAATTTGGACACAGTTCTAAGAAGCAGTGTTTAGCATTTAAGAGCCCAGAAATTTGGCTCTCTTCCATTCTTTCCACTTAATTTTCCATCCTTGCTTATCCCCAGGTATCTCCTTCACAGTGGCCTGAGATGGAAAGTCAGCGAGTGCTCCAGACTGGCTCTGTTTCCTTAATCCATCTTTCAGAGAGAATGACCAGGTCTTGTTTAGTGTGATGGCTTTTAGCTTAGATTGTTACTCTCCCCTGTCTCTGAAGATCCCCTTATATGTGAAATTCAATTTAATTCAACATACTTGTTGAGAAGCCCTCTAGTGTCAGGAACTGTGCTAAGTGTTGGAAAAACAGCAATGACAAAAACATAATCTCTACTGACAACTTAAGGAGAGAGAGAGAAACACAAACAACTAGCTATAAATAGTGTGATGAATACTACAGGGAGATTTATTTATTTTTTATTTATTTTTATTTATTTCTTTAAAAGATTTTATTTATTCATTTGACAGAGAGAGAGAATAAGCAGGGTGAGCTGCAGGGGGAGAGGGAGAAGCAGACTCCCCAGTGAGCAGGGAGCCCAACGTGGGGCTCGATCCCAGGAACCTGGGATCATGACCTGAGCCGAAGGCAACTACTTAACTGACTGAGCCACCCAGGCAACCCCTACAGGGAGATTTGAAAAAGAATTGGTTGGGAACATGTAGAAGGGGGCTGTTTATTTTGTATATGTTGAGTTCTAATAGCTTATGGGTCATCTAGCAAAAAATGAATAGTAAATTGTTGGCTAGATAGATCTAGAAATGAGACAATGGACTGAGATAATGATGGAAATTTGGGATTCATCAACACGTGGGCTTACTTGAAACTTTGGGATGAGATCACCCAGGGAGAGAGTGATGAAGGTGAAGAACAATTGAATTGAAAAATACCAAGCTTTAAAGAGTGAACGGAACCCAGAGCCCATGAAAAACTAAGGAAGCACAGCCTTATCAAAATGTTATAACCAGGGACTTCCAAGTTCACTTAATGTAGAGTAAAAGTGATCAGATCTACCTTCCCACCTGAAAAAAACAAACAAACAAAATGAAACACCACCACCAACAACAAAACAGAGAAATATTATACAACAAGAGTTTTCAAAATACTGGACATTGAGCAACAAAGGATAGTGATCCATGTGAGATGAGAAAAAATGAGGTAAGCTCTAAAATTGCCCCAGCTTACTGCCTTGAGTTTCCAGGCTACAGCACAGAGGGAACCCTGATAGTGCCTGGTAGACTCCATGAGTTGAAGAGAGGTAGTAGAGTGTCTGGGGAGGCCAAGGCAGCTAGGGTTCACAGGACAGAATACGGGAGGGAGAAATCTGCACAGAAATAGAACTTCAGAGATCTGAAGATGGTGCTTCTCTAATATTCAGATGAATACTGACTAGTATATGCATATGTGGAAACTACCCAAAACCAAGGAAACAATCACCTGAAATGAATAAAGGGACACTCTGGGGTTCATATAAACAAGACCAGGATTAGTATTTGTTCTTACCAGCTAGAGTGGAAAATTTTAATATCTTAATTAGATATAAGGGAAAGTACCCAAAAGGGTTTTACTTTAATAGTATGGTAAAATTAGTCCTAGAGTAAATTCACCTAACAAAACTTAAAACGAAGACCAAAAGGATCAAGCTTGCTCCAAGTAACTTAACAGTGTTACAGAACAAAGCTCAAGAATATTTATAGGAATACAAAAATATCCAACAGCCAACAATGTAAAATTCACAATGTCTTGTATTCAACCAAAGTTACCAGTTAATCAATTGAAACTGCTTCAGAGGGGCACCTAGGTGGCTCAGACAGTTAAGCGTCTGCCTTCAGCTCAGTTCATGATCCCAGGGTCCTGGGATCGTGTCCTGCATCAGGCTCCCTGCTCAGTGGGGAGTCTGCTTCTCCCTCTGTCTCTCACCCTGCTTGTGCTCTCTCTCTGTCAAATAAATAAATAAAATCTTAAAAAAAAAAGAAACTGCTTCAGAAGTAAAACAGGTGAATGAGCATTGCATAATGTAAAGAATTGTTGAATCACCATGTTGTACACCTGAAACTAATATAGTGTGTCAACTATACTTCAATTAAAAACATAACTTAAAAATAAATAAAACAAATGATAACAATTAGTAGACAAAGATATTAAAACATTGTTATAATTGTATCCTCTATATTCAAAAATCTAGAGGTAAGATTGAATATATTAATTAGAGTCATGGAAGATACAAAGAAGAGCCAACTCAAACTTTTAGAGATGAAAGTACAGTGTCTGGGATAACAATACCCTTGATGGGATTAACATCAGATTCGACATTGTAGAAGAAAATACTGGTGAACTTGAATACATAGCAAGAGAAATGATCCAAAATGAAATACACCAAAAAGCAAACAAACAACAACAAAAGAATTTTAAAAATAGAGTATCAGTGAGCTATAGTAAAAGTATAAGCAGCCTAACATACATGTATACTTTAAGTCCCTAGAAGATGATGGGGGGGGGGAACATTTTGTGGAGGAATTAATAGCAGAAAAATTTCCAGTTTTGATGAAAACCATAAACTCACAGATCATGAACCTTAATGAACCCTAAGCACACGGCCACACACACACAC
The DNA here is from genome assembly GCF_964656455.1 of Halichoerus grypus. Taxonomy (NCBI): domain Eukaryota; kingdom Metazoa; phylum Chordata; class Mammalia; order Carnivora; family Phocidae; genus Halichoerus; species Halichoerus grypus. The sequence goes on along the minus strand of NC_135713.1, from coordinate 58,156,149 downwards.
ACACACACACAAATGCAGAAAACCACATCATGGCACATCATAATGAAATTGTTCAAAACAAATGATAAAATACTAAAAATAGCTTTAAAATGAAAAGCACACTCTATACAAAAAACAAAGACATGGATGATAGCAGATTTCTCATTAGAAACAATTTAAGCATGAAGATGGTAGAAAATCCCTAAGTACTAAAAGAAAAAGTCTATAAAGTTATATACCCAGTGAAAATAACTTTCAAACTAAAGATGAAATAAAGGTATTTTCAGACATGCAAATGCATCACAATGACTGCACTACAAGAAATGTTAAAGACATGAAATCCTTTAGACAGAATTAAAATGATAACAGATAAAAATTTCTACACAAGGGCATGAAGAGTCCCAGACGTGGTAACTATATGGATACATGAACACAATTTTTTCTTATTAAGTAACTGCTCTAAAAGAAAATTGATTGTTTAAACAATGACAATATCAATATATTCAGGGATTTATTACATAGGTATCGGTGAAATGTATGATAAAAATAGCAAAAAGCCTGGAAGGGTATAAATGAAGTATAGTATTGTAAGGTCTTATATATAAATTGTTATAATATCAGTTGAAGCTAGATTTTAATGTTACAGCTGTATATTACAACCCTAAAGCAACAAATAAAATAAAAAAAGAGTTATAGCTAATAAGCCAACAAAGAAGATAGAATGAAATAATAAAAAATATTTAATTCAAAGTAACTCAGAAAAAGAGGGAAAAGAGAACAAAGAACAAAGGAGACATATAAAACAACTAGCAAGATGATAGACTTAGCCTAATCATATCAATAATCACATTAAATGTAAAATGTTTAAAAACCCCAGTTAAAAATCAGAAATTTTCAGATTCAGTTAAAAAAAAAAAAAAAAACCTTAATGTTGTCTACAAGAAACACACTGGGTAACGACAAAAAAATATATTAATGGTAAAAAGATGGGAAAGATAAAGGAAGCCTGAATTATTATATTAATTTCAGACAAAGTATCAGTTAGAGCACATAATTTTACCAGAGATCAAAAAGTCATTTCATGATGATAAAGTGTTCAGTTTATTGGAGGACATAACATCCTAAATATATATGCCCCTAGTAGCAGAGCTTTAAAATACATGAGGCAAACCCAATAGAACTACAAAGAGAAATAGAAAAACATTCCATTTTACTGAGACAAATAACTCCTCAGTATTGATAGAACAAGCAAACAGAAAGCCAGCAAGAATGTAGTAGACTTGAACAATCCTGTCAACCAACTTGTTCTAACTGACATTTATAGAACACTCCTTCCGACAACAGCAAAATGTGCATTCCTTTCAAGTGTACATAGAACATGTATCAAGATAGACCATATTCTAGGCCATAAAACAAGTTTCAAAAAATCGTAAAGGATTGGGGGGGCGGAGCAAGATGGCGGAGGAGTAGGAAACCTGGATTTCGTCTCCTCTCAGGAATTCAGCTGGATAGGGATCAAACCATTCTGAGCACCTACAAACTCAACAGGAGATCGAAGAAAAGAATAGCAACAACTCTCTGAACAGAAAAGCGACCACTTTCTGGAAGGTAGGACGTGCGGAGAAGTGAATCCGAGGCATTATTCGGGAGGATAGACGGCGGGGGAGGGGCCTCCATCGGCCGCTTCTGGCAAGTGATAGAGCCGTGGAGCACAAACTCGGAACTTTTAGAAGTCTGCTCCGCTGAGGGACGTCACTCTGGTGGCGAAGCGGGGGGTGGAACCCTCGCGGGACAGTGTGGTCTCAGGACCCTCGGGGTCACAGAAAGACCGGGGGTGCCTGAGTGTGGCAGAGCTCCCAGGTATCGGAGCAGGGAAGCCGGCTGCAGAGACGGAGCCCAGGAGCGGGCTCTCAGCTCGGGGTTGCTATAAACCGTGATCCGCGGCACAGTTGGGCCACTGCTCCTCCAGCAGGGACCCAACAAGCGGCAGATCCGGGGAGACTCACCTTCTTCCCCCGGGAGGAGAGGTGCGGGAGCGCACCGCGGGGATCTGCTGGGTTTGGAGACTCCACCCTGGGTCGGGTGCCGGATAGAAAGACGCGGTCACAGGCCAGGTGAGCGCGGAGTGTGGCCGGAGACCGGGCAGACGGGAGTGACTGACTGCTTTTCTCTGGGGGCTCGCTGAGGAGCGGGACCCCGAGTTCTCGGCTCCTCCGGGGCGGAGACTGGGAGGCTGCCATTTTCACTCTCCGCCTCCAAAGCTCTACGGAAGGCTTGCAGGGAACAAAAGCTCCGGAGAGCAAACCCGAGCAGATTACTTAGCCCAGACCGGCAAGGACGGGGCAATTTCGCCTCCGGCAAAGACATTTGGGAACCACGGCAACAGGCCCCTCCCCCAGAAGATCAGCGAGAACAGCCAGCCAAGACCAAGTTTACCGATCAATGAGAACAGCAGAACTCCAGCGCTAGGGGAATACTGCACATAGAATTCATGGCTTTTTTACCGTGATTCTTTAGTCTTTCAAAGTTAATTATTTTTTTTTAACTGTCTTTTTTTCTTTTTTCCTTTTTTCTTTTTTTTTGAATTTTTCTTTTTCCCTTTTTCAACCAACATCTTATCAATCCCTTTTTTAAAAAAAAAAAACATTTTTATTTTTCATTTTTAAAGTCATATTCTATCCCTTCATAGTAGTTACCCGTATTTTTGGCATATATATATAAGTTGTTCTCTCTTTAAAATCTTGAGATAGTTTCTTCTAACAGATCAAAATATACTCTAAATCTCTAGTGTATGGTTTTTTTCTACTCCCCTGCCTGATCACATTCTCTCCCTTTTTTCTTTCTTTTTTTTTTTTTTAATCCTCTTCTTTCTTTTTTCAAACAACTTATCAAATCCTTTTTTAAAATTTTTTATAATTTCCATCTTTACAGTCATATTCCATCCCTTCATCATATCAACCCTTATTTTTGTACATATAAAAGTTTTTCTTTCTTTAAAATTTTGGGAGGGACTTTCTTTTAACAGACCAAAATACACCCAAAATCTAGTGTGTGGCACTGATCTATAATCCAGCCTGATCATATTTGATCACATTCTGTTTTTGTTTTGTTTTGTTTTGTTCTGCTTTTGTTTGTTTTTATCTTTATCTTTTTCTTTTTTCTTTTTTTCTTTCCTCTTCTTTTTTCTCTCTTTCCCTTTCTTTTCCCACTGCTTCAGGTCTTTTCTGATTTGTTTAGAGTATATTTTCTGGGGACGTTGTTACCCTGCTAGCATTTTGTTCTCTCATTAATCTATTCTCCTCTGCACAAAATGACAAGACGGAAAAAATCACCTCAACAAAAAGAACAAGAGGTAGTACCGACTGCCAGGGACCTACTCAATATGGACATTAGTACGATGTCAGATCTAGAGTTCAGAATCATCACTTTAAAGATACTAGCTGGGCTTGAAAAAAACATGGAAGTTATTAGAGAAACCCTTTCTGGAGAAGTAAAAGAACTAAAATCTAACCAAGTAGAAATCAAAAAGGCTATCAATGAGGTGCAATCAAATATGGGGGCGCTAACTGCTAGGATAAATGAGGCAGAAGAAAGAATCAGTGAGATAGAAGACCAAATGATGGAAAATAAAGAAGCTGAGAAAAAGAGAGATAAACAACTACTGGATCACGAGGGCAGAATTCGAGAGATAAACGATACCATAAGACGAAACAACATTAGAATAATTGGGATCCCAGAAGAAGAAGAAAGAGAGAGAGGGGCAGAAGGTATAATGGAGCAAATTATAGCAGAGAACTTCCCTAATTTGGGGAAGGAAACAGGCATCAAAATCCAGGAAGCACAGAGAACCCCTCTCAAAATCAATAAAAATAGGTCAACACCCCGACATCTAATAGTAAAACTTACGAGTCTCAGAGACAAAGAGAAAATCCTGAAAGCAGCTCGGGAGAAGAGATCTGTAACCTACAATGGTAGAAACATTAGATTGGCAACAGACTTATCCACAGAGACCTGGCAGGCCAGAAAGGACTGGCAGGATATATTCAGAGCACTAAATGAGAAAAATATGCAGCCAAGAATACTATATCCAGCTAGGCTGTCATTGAAAATTGAAGGAGAGATAAAAAGCTTCCAGGACAAACAAAAACTAAAGGAATTTGCAAACACGAAACCAGCCCTACAAGAAATATTGAAAGGGGTCCTCTAAGCAAAGAGAGAGCCTAAAAGCAACATAGACCAGAAAGGAACACAAACAATATACAGTAACAGTCACTTTACAGGCAATACAATGGCACTGAATTCCTATCTTTCAATAGTTACCCTGAATGTAAATGGGCTAAATGCCCCAATCAAAAGACATAGGCTATCAGAGTGGATTAAAAAACAAGACCCATCGATATGCTGTCTGCAAGAGACTCATTTTAGACCCAAAGACACCCCCAGATTGAAAGTGAGGGGGTGGAAAACCATTTACCATGCTAATGGACACCAAAAGAAAGCTGGGGTGGCAATCCTTATATCAGACAAATTAGATTTTAAACCAAAGACTGTAATAAGAGATGAGGAAGGACACTATATCATACTTAAAGGGTCTATCCAACAAGAAGATCTAACAATTGTAAATATCTATGCCCCTAACATGGGAGCAGCCAATTATATAAGGCAATTAATAACAAAAGCAAAGAAACACATCGACAACAATACAATAATAGTGGGGGACTTTAACACCCCCCTCACTGAAATGGACAGATCGTCTAAGCAAAAGATCAACAAGGAAATAAAGACTTTAAATGACACACTGGACCAAATGGACTTCATACATATTCAGAACATTCCATCCCAAAGCAATGGAATACACATTCTTCTCTAGTGCCCATGGAACATTCTCCAGAATAGATCACATCCTAGGTCATAAATCAGGTCTCAACCGGTACCAGAAGATTGGGATCATCCCCTGCCTATTTTCAGACCACAATGCTTTGAAACTAGAACTCAATCACGAGAGGAAAGTCGGAAAGAACTCAAATACATGGAGGCTAAAGAGCATCCTACTGAAGAATGAATGGGTCAACCAGGAAATTAAAGAAGAATTTAAAAAATTCATGGAAACCAATGAAAATGAAAACACAACTATTCAAAATCTTTGGGATACAGCAAAGGCAGTCCTAAGAGGAAAGTATATAGCAATACAAGCCTTTCTCAAGAAACAAGAAAGGTCTCAAGTACACAACCTAACCCTACACCTAAAGGAGCTGGAGAAAGAACAGCAAATAAAGCCTAAACCCAGCAGGAGAAGAGAAATAATAAAGATCAGAGCAGAAATCAATGAAATAGAAACCAAAAGAACAGTAGAACAGATCAACGAAACTAGGAGCTGGTTCTTTGAAAGAATTAACAAGATTGATAAGCCCCTGGCCAGACTTATCAAAAAGAAAAGAGAAATGACCCAAATCAACAAAATCATGAATGAAAGAGGAGAAATCACAACCAACACCAAAGAAATACAAACAATTATAAGAACATATTATGAGCAACTCTATGCCAGCAAATTAGATAACCTGGAAGTAATGGATGCATTCCTAGAGATGTATCAACTACCAAAACTGAACCAGGAAGAAATAGAAAACCTGAACAGACCTATAACCACTAAGGAAATTGAAGCAGTCATCAAAAATCTCCCAAAACACAAAAGCCCAGGGCCAGATGGCTTCCCAGGGGAATTCTACCAAACATTTCAAGAAGAATTAATACCTATCCTTCTGAAACTGTTCCAAAAAATAGAAATGGAAGGAAAACTTCCAAACTCATTTTATGAGGCCAGCATTACCTTGATCCCAAAACCAGACAAAGACCCCATCAAAAAGGAGAATTACAGACCAATATCCCTGATGAACATGGATGCAAAAATTCTCACCAAAATACTAGCCAATAGGATCCAACAGTACATTAAAAGGATCATTCACCACGACCAAGTCGGATTTATCCCTGGGCTGCAAGGTTGGTTCAACATCCGCAAATCAATCAACGTGATACAATACATTAACAAAAGAAATGACAAGAATCATATGATCCTCTCAATAGATGCAGAAAAAGCATTTGACAAAGTACAGCATCCTTTCTTGATCAAAACTCTTCAGAGTATAGGGATAGAGGGTACATACCTCAATATCATAAAAGCCATCTATGAAAAACCTACAGCGAATATCATTCTCAATGGGGAAAAACTGAGAGCTTTCCCCCTAAGGTCAGGAACGCGGCAGGGATGTCCACTATCACCACTGCTATTCAACATAGTATTGGAAGTCCTAGCCACAGCAATCAGACAACAAAAAGAAATCAAAGGCATCCAAATTGGCAAAGAAGAAGTCAAACTCTCACTCTTTGCAGACGATATGATACTTTATGTGGAAAATCCCAAAGACTCCACCCCAAAACTGCTAGAACTCATACAGGAATTCAGTCAAGTGGCAGGATATAAAATCAATGCACAGAAGTCAGTGGCATTCCTATACACCAACAACAAGTCAGAAGAAAGAGAAATTAAGGAGTCGATCCCATTTACAATTGCACCCAAAACCATAAGATACCTAGGAATAAATCTAACCAAAGAGGCAAAGGATCTGTACTCAGAAAACTAGAAAATACTCATGAAAGAAATTGAGGAAGACACAAAGAAATGGAAAAATGTTCCATGCTCATGGATTGGAAGAACAAATATTGTGAAGATGTCAATCCTACCTAGAGCAATCTACACATTCAATGCAATCCCCATCAAAATACCATCCACTTTCTTCAAAGAAATGGAACAAATAATCCTAAAATTTGTATGGAACCAGAAAAGACCCCGCATAGCCAGAGGAATGTTGAAAAAGAAAAGCAAAGCTGGCGGCATCACAATTCCAGACTTCCAGCTCTACTACAAAGCTGTCATCATCAAGACAGTATGGTACTGGCACAAAAACAGACACATAGATCAATGGAACAGAATAGAGAGCCCAGAAATGGACCCTCAACTCTATGGTCAACTAATCTTTGACAAAGCAGGAAAGAATGTCCAATGGAAAAAAGACAGTCTCTTCAACAAATGGTGTTGGGAAAATTGGACAGCCACATGCAGAAGAATGAAACTGGACCATTTCCTTACACCACACACAAAAATAGACTCCAAATGGTTGAAAGACCTCAATGTGAGACAGGAGTCCATCAGAATCCTAAAGGAGAACACAGGCAGCAACCTCTTCGACCTCAGCCGCAGCAACTTCTTCCTAGAAACATCGCCAAAGGCAAGGGAAGCAAGGGCAAAAATGAACTATTGGGACTTCATCAAGATCAAAAGCTTTTGCAAAGCAAAGGAAACAGTCAACAAAACCAAAAGACAACTGACAGAATGGGAGAAGATATTTGCAAATGACATATCAGATAAAGGGCTAGTATCCAAAATCTATAAAGAACTCATCAAACTCAACACCAAAAGAACAAAGAATCCAATCAAGAAATGGGCAGAAGACATGAACAGACATTTTTCCAAAGAAGACATCCAAACGGCCAACAGACACATGAAAAAGTGTTCAATATCGCTCGGCATCAGGGAAATCCAAATCAAAACCTCAATGAGATACCACCTCACACCAGTCAGAATGGCTAAAATTAACAAGTCAGGAAATGACAGATGTTGGCGAGGATGCGGAGAAAGGGGAACCCTCCTACACTGTTGGTGGGAATGCAAGCTGGTGCAGCCACTCTGGAAAACAGTATGGAGGGTCCTCAAAAAGTTGAAAATAGAGCTACCATATGATCCAGCAATTGCACTACTGGGTATTTACCCCAAAGATACAAAAGTAGGGACCCGAAAGGCTACGTGCACCCCGATGTTTATAGCAGCAATGTCCACAATAGCCAAACTGTGGAAAGAGCCAAGATGTCCATCAACAGATGAATGGATAAAGAAGATGTGGTATATATATACAATGGAAAATTATGCAGCCATCAAAAGGAATAAGATCTTGCCATTTGCAACGACGTGGATGGAACTGGAGGGTATTATGCTGAGCGAAATAAGTCAAACAGAGAAAGACATGTATCATATGACCTCACTGATATGAGGAATTCTTAATCTCAGGAAACAAAGTGAGGGTTGCTGGAGTGGGGGGTGGGGTGGGAGGGATGGGGTGACTGGGTGATGGACACTGGGGAAGGTATGTGTTTTGGTGAGCGCTGTGAATTGTGCAAGACTGTTGAATCTCAGATCTGTACCTCTGAAACAAATAATGCAATATATGTTAAGAAAGAAAAAAAGAAGAAGAAGAATGTAGCAGGAGGTGAAGAATGAAGGGGGGGAAATCGGAGGGGGAGAAGAACCATGAGAGACAATGGACTCTGAAAAACAAACTGAGGGTTCTAGAGGAGAGGGGGTTGGGAGGATGGGTTAGCCTGGTGATGGGTATTGAGGAGGGCACGTTCTGCATGGAGCACTGGGTGTTATGCACAAACAATGAATCATGGAACACTATATCTAAAACTAATGATGTAATGTATGGGGATTAACATAACAATAAAAAAAATAAAAAAATAAATAAAAAAAATAAAAAAGATCACTATAAAAAAAAAAATCGTAAAGGATTCAAGTCATAACGGTATGTTCTCTGACCACAGTGAAATTAAATTAGAAATCAATCACGGAAAAATACAGAAAACCCCCAAATATTTAGAAACTAATACTCTTCTAAATAACCAAATGAGACAAAGAAGACGTAAAAAGAGAAATTAGAAAGTATTTTGAACTGAATGAAAATGAAAACACAGCATATCAGCATTTGTGGGATACTGCTAAGGCAGTACTTAGGAGAAAAATTATAACAACAAATGACTGTATTAGAAAAGAAGGAAAAAATGGTCTTAGTCAATGCATTCAGTTTCTTCCATAACAAATGAAAAAGAAGAACAAAAACCAAACTCAGAATAGGAAGGAAATAATAAAGATTAAAGCAGAAATCAATGAAATATAAAACAAAAAACAATGGAGAAAATCAATCAAATAAAAGTTGGTACTTTGAGATCACTAAAATTGATCAAGTATAGCCAAATTGCTGAGTTAAAAAGAGCACAAAAAGTACCAATATCAGGAACAATTGAAGTAATACCACTACAGAATCTATAGATATTAAAAGAACAAGGGGGATATTATGAACAGCTTTATACCTATAAATTGAACAACTTAGATAAATTGGACAAATTTCCTTGAAAAACACAAACTACCAAAGCTCATTCAAGAATAAATAGATTATGCAAATACCCTACTTAGGAAACTGAATTTGTAATTAAAAATCTTCTCACAAAGAAGCTATTCAGACACAGATGGCTTCACTGGTGAATTCTACCTAAAATTTCAGGAAGAAATAACACCCAATTCTACATAAACTCTTTTTAAAAAAGCAAAGAGGGGGAAATACTTTCCTACTCATTATTTGGTGCCAATATTACCCTGATTCCAAAGTAAGACAAAGACATTATAAGAAAAGAAAAATACAACTTGATAAATATGTCACCAACATCAAAAACTTCTATATTTTGAAAGACACTGCTAAGAGAATGAAAAGACAATGCGCAACTAGTAGAAAATATTTGCAAAACATAAATTTGATAAACTACTCATATTCAGAATATATAAACAGCTCTCATAACTCAATAATAATAAAACAACCCAATTTAAAAATAAGTGAAGATTTGATATGGCATTTCATCAAAGAAGATATCCAAATGGTAAATAAGCATACAAAATATGCTTAATATTATTAGTCACTGAAGAGATGCGAATTAAACTCAAAAGTATATACCACTAAGTACCTATTAGAATTTCTGAAATTAATTACTAACACTTACCAAGTGTTGGTGAGGGTGTGGAGGTACAGGAACTCTCATACACTCCTGTTGGGAATATGAAATGATACAATCACTTAGGAAAAAAAGGTTGGCATGTTCTTAAAAGATTAAATATGCACGTAGCATATTATCCAACCATTCAATTCCTAGGTTTTTACTCAAGAGAACAGAAAGCATATCCTCATATAAAATCCTGTACATGAATGTTCATAGTAGCTTTATTTGTAATAGCTAAAAACTGGAAATAACCCAAAAGTCTATCAGCAGGTGAATGAATAAACAAATTATGGTATATACATACAAAGGAATACTACTTAGCAATAAAGGGGAATAAGCTATTGATGCTGGAAACAATATGGATAGATTTCAGAATGATGATGGTGAAGCCAGACCAAAACCAAAATAGCTTATATGTTTCCATTTATATAAAACTCCTGAAAATGCAAACCAACCCATAATGATTGAAAGCAGATCAGTGGTTGCTGGGGTTGTGGAGTCAGGAGGGCAAGAAGGCAGGATTACTGTGGGGCATGAGGAAATATGGGGGGGGGTGATGGATATGCTTACTCTTTTGATTGTGATAAGTTTTATGGGTGAAACTCATGCATCAAAACTTATCAAATTGTAAATATGTAGTTTATTATGTATAGTTTATTGTATATCAGTTAGATCCTAATAAAGCAGCTTTTAAAAATCCTATAATCATTTTTCTGTATTGACATAGATGAAATTGATTTTCTTGGTGGAATGTTAAATGAAGAAAACTTTCAGGGGCATTACACTTCTACATGTCCCGCTGTCTCACTGCCATCATAAACCCGAACAACCCAAGTCATTTTTACCATGATAGCTGAAATGCCTTCAAGGGATAACAAAGCCAATATACCAACTTAGATAAGGTTTAAAGTGTCCAGGGATAATTTGTAATCTCCTATAGATCTGCCACATGGGGTGTGCTTCCTTTCTATGTGTGATAGAGAAACTTGAGATGGTATAAAATAGGGAGCAGGAGGTGGGCACTGCAAAGAGATTCCTATCTTTGCCATTAACTAGCTGTCTATCTTTAGGCAAATGACTTGCCCTCTGTGTTCCTTTATTCAGTTTTAAAATAAAGTGGGACAAGATGGTCTCCAAGGTTCTTTCGGGCACCAAGATTAGGTTTTTTAGCATATCCTATGATCATAGAGGTTTTTTTGTTTGTTTTTTTGCTTTGTTTTGCTTTTTTGTTTTTTAATTTTATTATATTATGTTAATCACCATACATTACATCATTAGTTTTTGTTTATATGGAGGACTAATTTCTTTTTTTTTTTTTTTAAGATTTTATTTATTTATTCGACAGAGAGAGACACAGCAAGAGAGGGAACACAAGCAGAGGGAGTGGGAAAGGGAGAAGCAGGCCTCCCGCAGAGCAGGGAGCCCAATGCGGGGCTCGATCCCAGGACCCTGGGACCATGACCTGAGCCGAAGGCAGACGCCTAACGACTGAGCCACCCAGGTGCCCCTGGAGGACTAATTTCACCACTTATCCTTTGATAGCATGATTCCACATTCAGGTAGATTTACTGCTGCTATAGCAACCTCCTGGAGTATTGCAGTGCATTGCAGTGCACTTCAGCATATTAAATGCTTGGGGGTGTCCTGCAGGAAAAAAAAAAAAAAGAATATAATTTTGTTTTTTCTCTGTCTTCTCAAGTTTTGACCACAGCATCATATGTTTCCCTAAACACCTTATAAATACCGCATGATTCGGGGAATGCTGATGTCACAGATTGTCTTCTAGAGGGCAGGAATTAACTGGAGGAGGATGCCCTTGGATGGCTGGTGTGCTGACCCTCTGGAACCAGGAAATGGAAAAGTTGAAAGGAATGTGCATGAAAGTGACCAAGATATGGAAAGGGACGGCTTGGAGGGTCATGAAAATGAGTAGACATTTTGGAGTGGGCTGTTGGGGAAAGAGGCAAGTGGCTTCCTTTGGGATATATATTCCAAGACCTTCAGAGTCACCTTCATTCTCTCCCCACCCTTCCCAGCTCCATGCAGACTCACTGCAAAGTACTTCTCTGCATATCCATCAGTCTGCATATTCTGCTTGGCTTTGAATCTCTCTAATTAGATTTTTAGTAGATGGAAGTCTTTCTCATGCCTTGGATCAATATCTCCCATTGTGTACAGAAAAAGGAGGTTTGATGCAGGTGGGGTTCAGGAGGTACAAAGTTCCTCTGAGGCTGGACTCCCCATCCAGGGCCCAGTACTTCTAATATTTGAGGGAATTCAGGTCACACATCCCACTAAAATTGATCATATTCACTAATGAGACTAGCTTTGTTGCTTTCTTTTCTGTACGTAGATTTACAAATACTCAAAAAGATAAAACTCTATGTAAAATTTTGAGGAAAATGGTAGAGAATTAAATTTTACTGCCTTGATAACCACTATCATTTTGATGACCATCTTCCATTTGTCATTATATATAGAAATGCATATTTATAATATATATGTATGTATATATGCATATTTATAGTATAATATATATGTACACACACACACACATATATATATGCATCCACATTTGCATGAATGGGATATAATTTGTGGTAGGCAGAGCTCCCACAGTTCATGCCGTAATCTTCAGAACCAGTTTGTTACATTACATGGCCAAGGGGATGAAGGTGGCAGGTAGAACTAAGGTTGCTAATCAGCTGATCTTAAAATGAGGAGATTATGCTGCATTATTCAGTTGGGCCAATATGGGTCACAAGGATTTTTCAATGTGGAAGTCAGGGAAACAAGAGTTAATAATGTCAAAGTGATATGATATGAGAAACATTCAATTGATCATTGCTGGTTTTGAAGATGGAAAAAGGAGCCACCAGCCAAGGAATTGTGGGTGGCTTCTTGAAGCTGAAAAGGCATATAAAACTAATACATGCTGTAAATACTATTATTATGAAGAACACTTTAACCCCTAAGTCCTTCTACCTGCTTTCCTGGTCTCTACTTCCCCACCCCACATAAACAATTTTAATGACCTGTTATGTACCCTTTCATGCATTTTCATGCTTTTTTTTACATACACACAGATAGATGACTTTGAAATTATTTTATAAAAATGGAAGCACAATTCCCATCTGCATCATATTTGAACTTTTTAGATTGATTTTACATCTAAATATGGCAGCACATGATACAATTAAGGCAGGCTGATTCCTGCCTTATGAGGATTTTCTTGGTTTCTGAATGGAGCCCAGGATATGACTGAACCTAAGGTAAAAAAGAGAGATGCAGAGGGCCTAAGCTGTTGGGGACAGTGGTTGAGCTGTTGGATTGAGCTTGGCTATCTGTATCTGAACTTCTAAACTTTTCAGCTGCATAGGTCAATAAATTCCCCCCCTTTTTTCTTAGCCATTTTGAGCTGATTTTTTTTTTAGTAACTTAGCAACATATCATCCTGAGATATAAACTCTAAAAGTCTGTTCATCTTTGGCTATTAACTATTTATTACAGGGTTTGGGAGGTTAGATGGCTTATCAGCTCCTTCCCTTTCTCCCACCACATTTCCCAAACTCTGGCAATAATTTTAGTCAAAAGACAGTAACAGTCTGGCTTATACAAAAAAAAAAAAAAAATTGCTCATGAAACCAGGAAGTAGAGAATCAGGAAACACCACAGAAGTTGTCCTCTTAGCTTTATTATCTTTCCGTTTTCTCTGAGAAGCTCTCTTCAGTGGACTGGAACTGTGCCAGGCAGAGCTTAGCTCATGTCCTCAAAGTATAGCAATCAAAGAAGGAGCCCTTCTCAATCCCAGCTTTGGTTCAGAAAATCCAGGGAAAGCTTTCTTATTGGCTGGCTTGGGTCAAGTTCACAGGTGATGAGAAGCTATGATTGGTACATCCTGGGTACCAGTCTACCTCAGTGGCTGTGGTTGGGGTCATGGTCTTTTCCCAGATGATAGAGTCATTGCACAAACATTTCCAGAGGAGTATTGCAAATACATTACAGGCAAACTTGACAGTCAATAAGAGACTGAATCAAAGAAAGGTAAGTCAGAAAACACTCAGATTTGAAATGTGCCCCTCTTGGGTCTCTGGGTTTTCTTGCTAAAATATGAGTAAAATTTAGGACAAAGTGAAGTACTTATGATGCATCATTAAGTGAAGAAAAACAATATGCAGACAAGTAATATGGAATACACGATCTGTTTCATACGTTTAACTTTTAAGGCAGGTTGAGGCCAGAGGCTAATACTGAAGACCGTTCTTGCCCCGTGACATAGTCCCTGATAGGCTGGTAATTTTCAGAAGTCACAAGTCCACTTCTCGGCAGAAACACCTTTGAGATGCTCACGTTCCTAGAGTTCTCCTGCGAGGATGGTTCTGGCCATCATCTTTTCTGTCCCTCCCGGCTAGGCAAGTCCTAGTCCTCTCCCTGGCATAGGACTAGATGACATTTTGAGTCAAGCTATCTCTTGGAAACAGAAACCATTATGAGAGGCTGGGTTGGGATGGTGGCACAACTGACATTCAGCTGAGTGGGAGGATGAGGAACAAACAGTTTGCCAGATGCTGAAGAGAATGTTTGCAAAGCATATGAAAGAGTGATAGAAGAAAAGTTGTGAAAATCGTGTGTATGTGTGTGTGTACAAATGTCATTCTCCCATCCAAGCTTAGAGAACAGACTAATGGCATGGGAGCCCCAAACCTCCCACAGATGGTCTAGGTCTGTGTGGTCTAGAAGATGGAATGGGTGGCCTCTTTCTCACTGAAGCCTCCATTACACCATTTAAAGCTTGCCAGTGCTTACGTTACCTCCATGTCTATGGAAGACTCATTGCCTCTCCCCGCATCTGTACACCTTAGGTGTGTAATTTAACCTGCTTGTGGGTTGATCCCAGTGACTTGCCCATCCCAGGTTCTCTTCAGTTGCTGCCCTATGATGATGAAATAGGCACTTTTTATTGAGCTCCAATTATGCGCGTGGACTGTGAAGTCAGACTTCAGATATTGGCCCTTCCAGCTACTAATTTGGATATATCACTTAAATGCTATCAGCTTTAAATTTGTCACCTGGAGAATGGGGCTAAAAAGTAGTACCCAGTCCCACAGATATGTTTGGAGCAGTGAGATAGTAGATAAAAGGGTGTAGAAGAGTAAACACTCAACAAATGTTAGCTATTGATATTAATCCTCATATCCTTCTTGAGATGGGGGTATATTACACTTCGGAAATGAGGAAACTGAGTGTCAGAGAATAAATTAATAATTGGCCCTGGATCACACAGATTCTGAAAGATGGAACCAGAATTCCTACTATTCCCTCCGAATAGAAAAGCTCCATCTTGTTAAAGAGGCACCTCCTTACAAAGTTCATGAGCATGTAGGAAAGCTAATTCCTGCCTTTAAGACTGAGCAGATTATGTAATGCCTTAGAACCTGTTCCCTCGTTTGTATGGTATTCTTGCGTAACAGTTGTTATGATGGCTAAATGAGATAATGTCATAGAAGTAGTAAATATTCATTTCTTTTCAGCCTCCTTTCTTTTTATTGCAAGCAGAATGAAACATTATGGAAGATGTAGATTTCCTACCTAAGAATATGCTCTCAAATGATAAATTCTTTCTGGTTTATTTCATATTGTAGATCATCTGCATTTCCACTCTCCTCATGATGATGGAGAATCAACAGCTGATGACTCAGCATCTTCTAACCCAAACTGTCTCTTTCCTTCCTTAGAAAGACATGAGATACGTGTACAGCAGTAGATGGTACAGGGTAGTGACAGGCATTGGACAGGCATTCAGAACATTGGTATCCCAGCCCAGTTCTGCTGTCACCCACTGTGTGTGTGACCTTGTCAATCACTGAATATTGGGACCCCCTTTCCTCATTTTAAAATGTAGGCAGTGATATATCCTCTGATGTCCTCACATGATTATTGTGAGGGACACATGAAAGAACGACAACAAAATAAATTCAAAGAGTAAAATGCTATAAAAATGCAGGGATTTTAATTGATATACCCAACTTGATCACTCTTCTTGGGAACTTCTGACAGTCCTTCCTTGTTAATAACAAGGCACCATGGAGGGCTAGACTTGGCATCTATATGCCACAGTTCGAATTTTAGCTTCAGGACCTTGGCAAGTCACATCTCTTCTTTGGACTTACATTTTCTTTTCTGTGAAACTGGAATTATTACCCCTGCCCTGACTACTAAAATATTTGTCATGAGGATCAGATGAGATCATATATGTGAAAGAGTTCTACAAACTGCATGACATCATGTTAACTATACAGAACCCAAACAGGGAGTCATCCTAGGCATTTCTCTTATGTGAGCAAGAAGGCTTCTGGTTTTTATTCTCACCCTGAGAACTTTACAGACCCTGCCCCATTCCCTAGTCTCTCAGCCTCTCCATCTTTCCCTTCCCAGTTCTGAGATGGCACACCATCTCACTAGCTTTGTTTGTCTTGAGTGGGTGGTCAAAGGCAAGTTGATGGTAACATCCAAACTGGCCTGGTGGCTGGTGTGCTCAGCCAGGGACAGTCAGGGGTGAACAAAGCAGTGTGGAGGAGGAGGAAAACTTTTCCTTCCTTTCCTTCTAGGTTCCTTGGCTGGCCTAATAATTAAATTGAGATAAGACAGATTAGCAGGAGAAAAACAAATTTAATTTTGCCTATACAGGAGCTCATAAAAATATGAGACTCAAAGAAGTGACTAAAGCTGGCAGCTTTTATACCTTTACACACAAAAAAACAAAAAACAAAAAAAAAACAATGAATTTGTGAAGAATTGACAAGACCTAAGAAGTCTGGGCTTGAGATAGTTAGTGAAGAAGTAACAAGGTTTAAAGCTTTCTTGATTCTGGGGCACCTGGGTGGCTCAGTTGGTTAAGCATCTGCCTTCGGCTCGGGTCATGATCCCAGGGTCCTGGGATTGAGGCCCACATTGGGCTCCCTGCTGAGCGGGGAGCCTGCTTCTCCCTCTCCCTCTGCCTGCTGCTTCCCCTGCTTGTACACTTTCTCTCTCTGTCAAAAATAAGTAAAATGTTAAAAAAAAAAAAAAGCTTTCTTGGTCCTGAATTCCATGTCTCTGTGATAATGATGTCTCTTTACCTCCTGGTATAGGGAGGGTACCTTTCATACAGGAGATTTCTTTCCTGTTTTCAGGGTGGAGGGTCAAAAGAGGGTCAGAGTGTCCTTTTTTGAACTGACTGTTTCTTAAGTAACTTTAATTTCTAAGTTATCAATATGCCAAAGTGGCATATTTGGGGACAGCCTGCCCTGAACTCCACCAACAAGGAAGGCTTGGGATAATGGCAACCTCATTACCAGGCTGCGGAGTAGAGATTTCTTCCCAGGGATGATAGTAAAATATTTAATGACAGGAAGATTGGGCAATGTGACCCTGGTAATGGAGCAAGTTTGGGGAGACTCCTGCAGTATTAGGAGACACCCCTTTGGTTGCTGGATAGTATGGAAGTATTGGTCATAGGAGCTGGACCAAACACCTGTTATGATGGTAGAACATTCAGGAGGCTGGAAGCAATGGATATTCACTAGCCAGTTTGCAAGTCAGCATTTTCAGTGTGTAACTATTTTTTTAGTACTGCCTTAGCTGAGACTACCAGATGAGTACCAGATTTGCTTTTTACCCAGACATAAAAAACATGAACCTTATCTTTAGTATCTTCAAAGAGTAGGGCAATATGCCTAAAGCTGCTTTTTCCTCTTCTTCCTCCTCCTTCACTTTCACCCCCTCCCCTCCTTCATCTCCATCTCTTCTTCTACCTCTGCTTTTTTCTTCCTCTTTCTTGCTACTTTTAACACAGTATGAAAGAATAACTCAAACATATGAAAAAAAGATGAATGCATTCCTGCACATTTGGAGGCCTGCTCAGAGATCGGCCCTCTCCCTTCTAAGTCATTTATTGAATCAATTTCATTCTCTCTTTAGTCTTTAAAAAAAATATCTGTTTATAATTCAGCCACAGGTTTAAGTAAACACTTGATTCAAACAGGAACAAGAATCTTCCTTTTCTCCCCCAGCCTTCCTCTCAGGGCAAGACTTGAAGGTTTTCTTCCTAGAGAGGGATTTGTAGCTGCCATGAAGAATAATGGGAAACCCAAAAAGATGATTAATTAAGCCAAGGTGCAATAAAGAACATATATGGAGAAAATTCAAATATACTTACATGAAAAAAGTTTAATTTAAAACTGTCTTTGTAACACAAGAAGAGCTGTTTGTTTTGTTTTCGAAGATGAGAGTATCTGATTTGAGATCTAAAAGGTCACTTAGATAAGTTCTGGGGAGCATGACAGCTGGGCCATCTGTCTGAACTAACTAGCTATGTGAACTTGGGAAAATAACTTAATCTTTGCTCCTCAGTTTTCTCATCTGTAAAATGTGAAAAAAGGAGTAGTTACTATCTCAGAGTTGGTGTGAGATTAAATGAGATCATTCACTAGCATGCTTAGAGCATTGACTGACATATAGTAATTGCCTAATAAATGTTTGCATTAATCAAGCTTCTCCAGGGAATAGAACAAATAGGATATCTATCTCTATATATCTATATCTATCTCCCTGCATTTATCTCTAGAGAGACAGAGACAGAGAGATAGATAGAGAGACAGAAAAAGATTATGAAGATTTGGCTCACACAATTACAGAGGTTAAGAAGTCCCACATTCTGCCATCTGCAAGCTGGAGACCCAGAAAGCCAGTGGTGTAATTCCAGTTTGAATTTGAAGCCCTAAGAACCAAGGGGCATGTGATGAGATGAGCACTGGGTGTTCTATGCAACTGATGAATTACTGAACTCTACATCTGAAACTAATTATGTACTATATGTTAGCTAATTGAATTTAAATAATGAAAAAGAAACTAAGTCTTTTATAATAGTAAAAAATAAAAAGAGAAAAAGGTGACACAAAAGGTAAATACATGACAGAGTTTTTGCAAAGTTAAATTGACTTAATATAAGAGGAAGTTTATGGCACACAATAGTTCTTAAGAAAAACAACTTATTTTTGAGTTGCTTTATTCTTCTTAGGGATCCAAACCTATAGTGTTTAGAATTTTAAACACTTTATTAGATTACTTATGGACATTTCTCAAGTGGATGTCTGGTTCTTTTTACTCTATTCTCTTTCTTTTCTTTCTTTTTTTTTTTTACTCTTGTGACTGTTATTTATTTATTTATTTATTTATTTTTTAATTCTACCATTTATTTTTTTTAGATTTTCAAAATGTGATTTCATTTTTTTATTTTATTTTTTATTATGTTCATTTAGCCAACAGATAGTACATCAGTAGTTTTTGATGTAGTGTTCAACTGATTCATTAGTTGCATATAACACCCAGTGCTCATCACAACACGTGCTCTCCTTAATACCCATCACCTGGTTACCCCATCCCCCTACCCACCCTCCCTTCTGTAACCCTTGGTTTGTTTCCCGGAGTCCAGAGTCTCTCATGGTTTGTCTCCCTCTCTGATTTCTTCTCATTCAGTTTTCTCTTCCTTCCCCTGTGGTCCTCCATGCTATTCCTTATGTTCCACATATGAGTGAAACCATATGATAATTGTCTTTCATTCCACTGTTGTGTATCCTTTTTTTAAGGAGGCTCTTCCTATGCTGTGTGGCCCTAATTTCCTGCTGCCATTGTGGTCGACTATCCCAGTTTATGTCCCCTTAAGTACTTTCTTCTAAAGAGGCAACATCTCACTCACCAAAGCGTGACCTCAAAATCCTTGAAAAATCAACCAGTCTTTTTTCAACCAAGGCTAACTCCTCTAGTTATTTTATTCACACATTGCTGAAGCCAAAATGACTATGAAGGGGAAACAAGCAGAGGGGTACCAGAGCACTGGGGCTTTGGCCCTTGGGATTCTTGAGATTCAGAGGCTGAGTTTCCTTACTAACTCTGCTTTCTTGTAGATTCAGTGGATTGGGAATTCAAAAAGGGCAGAAAAGGGATAACTTGATCTGCTCCAGGAATTCCAGGGTCTCAGCTGGAAGCCTTGTAGGGTGGAGGCTAGAATCAATCATCTGAAGGTTTATTTACTTCATGTTCAGTGGTTGGTACTGGTTATTGGCTTGTGGCCTCAGTTACTCTCCTTGTGGACCTCCACACTGGTTTGATTGGGCTTCCTTGCATCCTGGCAACTGATTCCATGCAAAAACATCTTGAGAAAGATAGCCTTTTATAATTTAGCCTCAGAAGTCACAGAATATCACTTCTGCACTGTGTTCATCAAATTCGTTACAAAGTATTACCCAGTTTCAAGGGAAGGGAAAATAGATTCCACAAGGTTCTGAAAAAGCATGTGGGACAGAAATACTGCTGTAGCCCTTTTTGGAAATTATGATCTTTCATAGTTTATAAGCTCTAAAGTTCCTGGGATGGTAGAGATCATCACATACTTGCAACTTTGGGAATGACTGCTAATTGAAGTGGTTCTGGGACTTCTTAGGTTGATGATTTGAGTTTATGAACTATGCTGAGGGCTGAGTATGGCCCTGTTCTTTAGAGTTTCTCTGGTTGTTTTTTTCTGGCAAGTGAAGACCTATAGCAGAACATCTTTTCACATGTTTCTTGCATTGCTCCAGGCTGCAAATCTTCCACAGTAAATTCTGCCCTTTAAAGTTAAAAGATTCAGTTAAGCAAATCTTCTGACTTTTTTTGTTGAAAGCATATTTAATCCCCATACCCCAAATCCCAACATTTGGATATCAAGGTCCTACCAAGTTGATGACATGGACCAGCATGCTTCCTTGGGACTTCCTACAGGGAAGGAGTCCAGACTGGGAATCTGAATTAGGGACCAAGTCAGAAAAGCAGTCATTCTTCTTGCAGGACATCTGCTTGTAAGGAGCGTTCATCTCTGTTCATTTACATGCTCAGTTCTCTACCCAGAAACATCCCACATAAATATTTTAACATGGTGATGGTGATGACACATTCTTTCTTTCTGCCACAAGAGTAAAGGATTCTGTTACAGTGGCCAGTTGATGTATTTTACTGTCTATGGTACTCAAGCTACTAAAGATTGGGAACTAAAATTAATTTATAATGGATTTGAATTAGATACTTCACTCTTTATTTCTTGTTCTTAAATCAACTTCCTCTGGTTTCACTCTACCTGCAGAGAAGTCAGGAAATTTTAATGTAGTCATGATTGTGATGATGGTGGTGGTGGTGGCAGATCATGGGAGGTGATTGGGTGGGGAGGATGCTGTCCCTTTCTTGAGGTTGTACATCTTGTCTAGAATATCAGGTTGTAGCTTCCTGTCTTCAACCCATTGTTATTGCTATTGATATTCTTACTGTTTAAGCTGAAGAATCAACAGTTTCCCAAAGAAAGTTCTTCCCAAGACAAGAGCAGGAGTACAAGAGGGTGAGTGAAAACCCAAGAGACCTCTTAAGGCTTTAGCTCAGAGCTCTGCACTGTCAGTTCTGCTACATTCTATTTTTCAAGCAACTTTCATTGCTAAGCCCAGGGTCAATGGCAGGGAAGTACACTTCTTCCACAGTGCAGCCATGCCATGGGTGTAGATGTAGAAAAGGGTGAATAATGGAGGCCAACAGTTCAGTCAATCACAGTTCCCCTTCCTTCATTTTTTTTCTCCCTATAATATATTTGTTGAAGAAACTAAATACTTTGTCCTATGGAATTTCCCACATTCTGGATTTTTCTGATTGCATATCCATAGTATCAAATGACATGTTTCTTAGTTTTCTACATTTCCTGTAAATTGGTAATTAGATCTAGTGGCTTCATCTGACATGACTTTTTACAAGGATCCTTTATAGGTAGTGATATGTACTTTTATCAGGAGGAGCATAACATCTCATTGTCTGTCTTTTTGTGTTGTTAAGTTGCCATCATTGATCTTGATCCATTATTTAGTTGGGGGTTTACAAAAGGATAATAGCATTTTTCCTTCATTTATTCCTGGGAACCCTTCTATAAAGAAAAAACTTTTCCTCATCAACCCTTATCTAAGGAATAGGTCCTACAGGAAATCAGGCTAATGGCTTGATTCTTTCATTTATTTACCAGTTTCCAGAGTAATGTGGTTCCTCAGCAAGCTCCAAAGAGGACATTGAGTATTGTTTTTAGTACCTTATGAACTCATGGATTTTAATATATTGGAAGTTTTTTTACTTCCTAGGTGTGATATTCATGTCAGTGCTTGAATTGCCCCCATTTTAGTCAGTGAAAGCCTTTTTGAGCTAATTCTTGACCTTCTGATTTAACTCCTATAGTCTTTGACAGTGTTCCTGCTTTCGGGTGTGGTAAGACATTCCAGGGTCATCTTGTACATTTTCTGCCTATGTTTTATTGTTGTTGTTGTTGTTGTTATTGTTGTTCTGAAGGTTTAGGGTAACTCTGCTGTATTTGGGTGCTAAATTGAAAAAGAAAGATATCAGAATTTTTGGAGTAGTGCTTAAGCTAGTATATTTAGAGGTGGATAGGGGGATTTAATGAGGAAATGGGCATTTCTAATGGATAAGACTGTTTGCTGACTGAGCCACAGAAAGTGGGAGATCCATATGGGGAGCAGTCTTAGGGTTTTAGAACTCTGACGTTCCCATTTACCTCTTTGTAGGTCTGATTATCCACAGATCCATGACCCAGTGTTCTCTAGGAGCTTTTGGTAAACTCAAGAAATTTGTGTAACAGCAGTTAATGAGCATAATGAGTTCGTCTCAAGGCAATGCCATCTCTGGACAATAAAATATAGCCTTTAGGCTCTAGGGCACAGCTTCATTTTGAATCTGTTTGCCTGCTTATTCAGATAACCATTTACAGATTAGCCCCTCAGTCTTGAGTTTTGAACAGCTGGTAGTAATTTTCTTGCACTAAATGACTACTAATTATCCTATACACCACACTTAATTCATGCCTTGTTCGCTGAGTTGTGAGTTCACCTACTCATTATAATTACTCCTTACCCTCATCCATTTTTACTGCACCCTTCTCTTTTATCCTGCCTTGTATTTCCACACCACAATACAGGGAGTTAAATCCAATTGAACAGAGGTTTCATAGCACTAGCAAGTCTCAGTGGATCAGGAGATGAACTCTGGTCTCTGCAACATGCCACCTGATGATGAGAAGATGAAAGCTCCAAGGAGAAATCGTCATCTCAGCATCATGGTGAACTAGAAAGCATCACAACCAGGAGTGTGACATCCTGAAATTTAGTACCAGATATTCCATTGTTAGACTGTGTGCCTTTGATTGTGTCACTTAATTTAATATTTCACTGTCTGTTTTTTCACCTCTAGATTGGGGATGATAGCACTTGCCTATCCATCTCACAGGCTAAAGTGGGATAATGTATGTAATTTGGATTAATAAATTATAAAGTCCTAGTAAGTATTAATGTTGACAATTCAAGTATTATGAAATGTTACCAAATCCTCTTAGTAAATGGCAAGGGTGAGAAACTCTTCCAGGCATGTGAATATGTCATTTCTAAAGACTTTTTCTGTAAAGACGTTATGTCTAAAGACATTATCCTACTGAGTCCTCATAAAAAATGATGAGCTGGATTATACAGGTGGAAGTATCCCTGTTATGAGTTGAATTGTGTCCTCCAAAAAGATGTGTTGAAGTCCTAGCCCCCAGTACCTCAGAATGTGAACCTATTTAGATAGAGAGTGATGCAGATGTAGTTAAGATGAGATCATACTCGAATAGGTGGACCCTTAACCCAGTAGGACTGGTATACTAATAAGAAAAGGAGAAAGAAACCCACAGAGAGAACACCATGTGACAACAGAGGCGGAGATTAGAGTGATGGAGCTGTAAGCCAAGGAATGCCAAAGATTGACAGCCACCACCAGAAGGGAAAACACAGGAGGGATTCTCACCTATGAATTTCAGAGGGTTGATTCCCTTATACTGGATTTCTAGACTCCACAAATGTGACAGAATAAATTTCTGTTGTTTTAGACCACCTAGTTTGTGGTACTTTGTAATGAAAACCTTAGGAAACTAATACAATCCCCATATTTCTGACCAGTATTCTGAGTTTCAAAAAGTTTAATCAGCAATTTTTTGTCAAGAGCCTATTGTGTGCCAGGTACTCTTCTAGGCCCTATGCATACAGCTCTAAATAAAACAAAGTTTAAATCATGCTCTAGAGTATACAGCTTGTGAAAGACAAATAATATGATAACACCCAGGTCTCTGGGCTTCCAGATCAGCATTTCTGTTTTCATCATATCCTCTAAAGTAAGGAGGCAATGCTTATACTGCTTGTGAATGTGCCTGGATTATTTTGCTATTCTCTAGGGAGCTCAAGAACCTATCTCCTTACTAGTGAACCTATATTTCCCTATAGACACATTACATGTATTATTACAATCCTCTCTAGCCCTGGGGCGCCTGGGTGGCTCAGTTGGTTAAGCAACTGCCTTCGGCTCAGGTCATGATCCTGGAGTCCCAGGATCAAGTTCCGCAGTGCCAGGATCAAGTCCTGCATCGGGCTCCCTGCTCAGCAGAGAGTCTCCTTCTCCCTCTGACCCTCCCTCCTCTCATGCTCTCTCTCTCTCTCATTCTCTGTCTCTCTCTCAAATAAATAAAAATCTTTAAAAAAAAAATCCTCTCTAGCCCTGATGATGGGCACTCTTTTTTTCTTTTTCCTTTACCCTGAATTTGGGATCAAATAATCTGATTCAAGAACAGCTGCTTGTGATGGGGTATTTCTGAATGAAAAGAGAGAAAGGGGAATTCCAAATTGCCACACTTCTAGTAATGGAAGTAAGTATTTAAAGCCCTATGAAGGGCTGAGAGTCACTGGTCAAGGGACTTATGCAGAAAAATCCTTCTGGAGCACCTGAACTTATTCTTCCAGGTATGAGGAAGAATAGCAGATGGTCGAGCATCGCCTGACTATAGCCCTGCCATGGAGAGAACAAAAGTTGACTTCTCAGCTCTCTGGTGATGGAGCTAACAGACTTGTTATTTCATCACTTAATGGTAAGAAAAGGTAAAATAAGTGTGTACAGGAACCTTACTCCATAAATAAAACCAACCATGGCAATAGCCTTGAAAGACTTATTTCAAAACCTCGTTTCCCTCCCACCTTGACATTTTAATGAGGTAGGCAGCTTGAGCTTCATTGTAATGGAAACCAGAAGACAATCTCCAAAAGTGAAAGGCTACAACACAGGCCCAGCAGCCTTTGTGTCTAAATGTATCAACTCTGTCCTCAGCAAATGGCAATGTTGCCTGACAGGCAATTACTGCTGTCCTAATTGCTTCCATCAAACCTGGCTGTTTGAAATACCTAGAGCCCCATACCAACCTGTGGCTCAGCCAACAGTTTTCTTGGCTTTGGTTAATGCTTTATTTTTGGCATGCTGGTTTTTGTCTGGCAATTGAGTCCATTCTGACCCATTAAACTCTCCGAAGACCCTCTCTGATCAAAGCCAGAAGACAATCTAATTAGGTTGTTTTAAGTGGAAGACTAGCAAGGCAAAGAGTTTCCTGTTCAGTTTGTCAGTACAAGGGGAGAAGATGAAAGCTCTCCTTAGGACTCTGCCCACAGATTTACAGCTCTTGGTAGAGCTGCCTGCTAGTGGCATTTTCTTGAGTGCCTGTAAAAATGGGTTTTTGTGTGGGGAACTCTGAGCACCATGAGAAAGGGTGAATGGGTTTACATTTTAAAGTACATAAGTTTTGTTAGTTTGCTATAGGAAGCATGATTTTTTCTTAACCTAAAAGGTTTCCAGTGTGATTATATTAGGACTCTTCATATTTTTCTCTACAAGTATCCCCAACTCAGGAAAGGTCACAATCACACAGATAATTATGAGTCATCTTTGGGGTTTCCATGTCCCTCATCTCCTATTACTTTGAGTCCATTTTCTATCTCCACTATTACCAATGTTTCTCAGTTCCCACTATCTTTCACCTGGACTAGGAAATAGCTTTCTAATGATTCCTACTGGTTCCTATCTTCACTGTCTCCAATTCATTTTCCACAAGGCAGCAGGGGTGCACTTTTAAAAATGTACATCCAACAAAAGGCTACCTACTGTATGATTCCCTGTATATAACATTATAAAAAAGGCAAAGCTAGAAAGAAAGAAAAAGAAACAGTGTTTTCCAGTGTTTAGGGAGGGAATTAACTGCGAAGGGGAAAATGGAAACTTTGGGGGGTGATAGAAATGTTCTATATCTTGATTGTGACGTTGGTTATATGAGTGTAGGCATTGCCAAAACTCATCAATCTAAATACTTAAAAACGTCAATTTCATTGTGTGTAAGCCACAATAAACTTAACTTAAAAAAATGTCAAAAATATAAAAAGCTCCAATCTTAGGATTTGTCTTTATTTGGCTGATGCAGAGCTCTGCTATCTGTGAATAGCCCTGTCCCTAGGAAACTTGCCAAAAACAATCAATGGCAAAAATTTAATATCAGAGTTGCCTGTGGTAGCAATATCAGTTGAGGCTAACAAGAAACTTTTAGCCAAAAAACTTTAAAGGAAAAATTTGGGAATGAGATGCTCATAGGGGAATTTGAAAACCTATGATATATTCCTGGGATTCTAGAAGGCTTTACATATGTGCAGGGCAGTGCACCTGCACAGAAAAGACATGAGAAGACCCTAATCACACCTCTGAGGAGACCCTAATCACACCTCTGGCTTATCTTGAGGATAAGTACAATCAGAATATGAAAATTAAGGCAGAGTTATCAACTACCTGTTGGAGTGTTGAAATTATGCCCCCAACAAACACAGACAGCCTCTTGGTAAAGGCTGAGAGATACATTGATTCAAGGCACTTAAGTAAATATCTGTCCAGTCATTAGTTGGACACTAAGTTAACCAAGCAGAGACTTTAGCAGCTATACAAAATAAAGAATAAAGTTACTAAACAAACGTCAAATGACAACCTCTGGGAAGGGGAAGGATCTGATTTTTAGATAGAAAATGTTCATTTTTCAACAGAAGAAATAATAAATGCCAAGAAATGAGAAAGTATGGCCCAAATACAAGAAAAAAAAGAAGTCAGTACAAACTGTCCCTGAGGAATCTCAGACACTGGGCTAACTGGTTAAATATTTTAAATCAGTCACTATAAATAAGTTCAAAGAAATAAAGGAAGCCATGTAAAAAGTAAGGGGTGAAAATGATATATATATATTTTAAGATTTTATTTATTTATTTGACAGAGAGACACAGCCAGAAAGGGAACACAAGCAGGGGGCGTGGGAGAGGGAGAAGCAGGCTTCCCATGGAGCAGGGAGCCCGATGTGGGGCTTGATCCCAGGACCCTGGGATCGTGATCTGAGCTGAAGGCAGATGCTTAACGACTGAGCCACCCAGGTGCCCTGAAAATGATATTTTCTAAATGGAGAATATCAATATAACAATAGAAATTATTTTAAAAACTAAAAATTCTGGAGTTGAAAGTAACAATAGCCTAAATGAAAAATCCACTAGAGGAGTTCAAGAGCACATTTGAGATAGGAGAAGGAAGAATCAGCAAAACTGAAGATAGATCGATTGTGAGATTAACTAGTTAGAGGAACAGAAAGGAAAAACAATGAAGAAAAAAGAACAGAGCTTCAGAAAACTGTGGGAAATATCAAGCCTATAAACATACACATAATGCGAATCCTAGAAGGAGAGGAAAAAGAGAAAGGGGAAGAAAGAAATTTGAAGAAACATTTGCCAAAAATTCCTCAAATTTGGAGAAAAACATTAATCTACACATTCAAGATGCTCAATTAATCCAAGTAGAAAAAACTCTAAGAGATATATATCTGAAAACATAATAATCAAACTATTGAAAGACAAAGAGAAAATCTTGAAAGAAGCAAGAGAAAAACAATTCACCATGTACAAGGGATCTTCAGTAATAATTAAAACTGATTTCTGTTTAGACTCTCCTGTGGAAGCCAGAAAGCAGTGGGATGACATATTCAACGTGTCAAAAGAAAAGACTGTCAACTAGGAATTCTATAACCAGAAAATTATTCTTCAATAAAGAGAAATTAGTGAATTTTCAGATAATTAAAAACTGAGAATTTGTTACTAGCAGATATGACCTACAAGAAATGCTTAAAAAAAAGTCCTTCAGGCTGAAATAAAAGGACACTAGACAATAACTTGAATTCACATGAAGATACAAAGATCACCAGTAATGGTAACTGTGTAGTTACCATTTATATATGTAAATATAAAAGAAAATATAAATATATTTCTGTTTATAATTTTTTCTCCTATCTGATTTTAAAAACACTGCATAAAGCAGTAATTATAAAACTTTTGATGGGCTTATAATGTATAAACATGTAATTTGCCTGACAATAAAAACATGAAGAAAAGGAAAGAAATGAAGCTTATTGGAGCTAAATTTTTTGTATAGTATTGAAAATAAGTTGGTATTAATCTGATCTAGTTTGTTTTAGGTTAAGATGCCAAGGCAACAACTAAGACTAACTTAAAATATATATATGTATATATATAATATATTGTATCATAATAATAAATATACATAATAGTATGTTTATATATATAACAAAAAATTAAAATGATATATGAGCAAATATGTATTTAACACAAAAGAAGGCAATAATGGAGGACTAGAGGAACAAAAAGGACATAAAACATATAGAAAACAAATAGCAAAATGGCAGATGTAAATCCTACCTTATCATAATTATATTAAGTGTAAATGGACTAAATACTCTAAGAGGCAGAGATTGGCAAAATTTGTTTTTGCCTGGCTTTTTTTAAAATTTAAATTCAATTAGCCGAGGAAATCAAGGACTTTTTGCTCACGGCCAAGCAAAAGGACGCCAAATCTGTCAAGATCAAGAAAAATAAGGATAATGTGAAGTTTAAAGTTCGGTGCAGCAGATACCTTTACACCTTGGTCATCACGGACAAGGAGAAGGCAGAGAAACTGAAGCAGTCCCTGCCCCCAGGTTTGGCAGTGAAGGAGCTGAAGTGAACCTGGCCCACTGATTTGAACTGTATTAAAGTTTTAAAAATTTAAAATAAATAAATAAATAAATTCAATTAGCCAACATATAGTACATCATTAATTTTTGGTTTAGTATTCAATGATTCATTAGTTGCGTATAACACCCAGTGCTCATCACATCACATGCCCTCCTTAATACCCATCACCCAGTTACCTCACCCCCCCCCCACCCACTTCCCTTTCCACAGACTTTAGTTTGTTTCCCAGAGTCAAGAGTCTCTCATGGTTTGGCTCCCTTTCTGGTTTGTTCCCATTCAGTTTTTCCTTCTTTCCCCTATGAAATTCTGTGCTATTTCTTATATTCCTCATATGAGTGAAACCATATGATAATTGTCTTTCTCTGCTTGACTTATTTCACTTAGCATAATACCCTCCAATTCCATCGATGCCAATGTAAATGGTAGGTATTCATACTTTCTGATGGCTGAGTATATTCCAATGTATATATGAGCCACTATTTATCCATTCATCTGTTGAAGAACATCTTGGTTCCTTCCACAGTTTGGCTATTGTGGACATTGCTGCTATGGACATTGGGGTGCATGTGCCCCTTCTTTTCACTACATCTGTGTCTTTGGGGTAAATACCCAGTAGTGCAATTTCTGGGTCATAAGGTAGCTCTATTTTTAACTTCTTGAGGACCCTCCATACTGTTTTCCAGAGTGGCTGTACCAGCTTGCATTCCCACCAACAGTGTAAGAGGGTTCCCCTTTCTCCGCATCCTTGCCAACATTTGTTGTTTCTTGCCTTGTCAATTTTAGCCCTTCTAACTGGTGTAAGGTGGTATCTCATTGTGGTTTTGATTTGTATTTCCCTGATGACTAGTGATGTGGAGCATTTTTTCATGTGTCTGTTGGCCATTTGGATGTCTTCTTTGGAGAAATGTCTGTTCATGTCTTCTGGCCATTTCTTGATTGGATTATTTGTTTTTTGGGTGTTAAGTTTGATAAGTTCTTTATAGATCTTGGATACCAGGCCTTTATCTGTACCGTCATTTGCAAGTATCTTCTCCCATTTTGTAGATTGCAGTTTTATTGACTGTTTCCTTTGCTGTTCAGAAGCTTTTCATGTTGATGAAGTGCCAAAAGTTCATTTTTGCTTTTATTTCCCTTGCCTTTGGAGACGTGTCTTGCAAGAAGTTGCTGTGGCCAATGTCGAAGGTTACTGCCTCTGTTCTCCTCTAGGATTTTTTTTTTTTAATACCCATCACCAGGCTAACCCATCCCCCTCCCCCCCTCCCCACTAGAACTTCCAGTTTGTTTCTCAGAGTCCATAGTCTCTCATGGTTCGTTTCCCCCTCCAATTTCTCCCCCTTCATTTTTGATGGATTCCTGTCTCACATTTAGGACTTCAATCCACAAAATGGATTTTTTTTAAAAAGCCCAACTGTATGCTAAGAGACACATTTAAACTTAAAATACATAAATAGTTTTAAAATGAAAAGGGACATCATGCAAATAATAACCAAAGAGAATTGGGGGGAGAGGACTATATTAAAACCAGGCAAAACATACTTCAACACAAAAGGTGTCACTAGAGACAAAGAGGATTTTTTTAAGGGTAAAAATGTCACTCCATAAGGAAGAAAAAGTAAAAGTTATAAACATATGTACCTAGAAATAGAGCTGAAAATACATGAAGCAAAAAACTGACATAACTGAAAAGAGAATTAGACATTTCAACAATAAGAATTGGAGATTTCAATATCTACATTCAATAATAGATAGAACAACTATATAGAAAATCAAATGGAAATAGAAATCTTTAAGAACACTATTAACTAAGTAGACCTAACAGATCTGTATAGAATACTACCCAACAACAATAGAATAGATATTCTTAAGTACACATGGGACATCCATCAGGATAGACCATATTTTAGGCCATAAAACAAGTAAAAAATTTTAAAAAGGATTGGAAACATACAAATTATGTTCTCTGACCATAATAGAAGGAAATTAGAAGTCAATAACAAAAGGAAATTTGGGGAATTCACAAATACGTGGAAATTATGCAATATGCTTCTAAATAACCAATGGGTTAGAGAATAAATTACAAGAGAAATTAGAAAATACTTTGAGATGAATGAAATAAAAACAGAGAATACCAAAACTATGGGATATAGTAAAAAGCAGGGCTTAGAGGGAAATTTTACCTTTAACTTATTATATTAAAGAAGATCTTAAATCAAGAACCTAAACTGCCACAAGGAATTAGAAAAAAGAAGAGCAAACTAAAACCAAAGCTATAAGAAGGAAGAATATAATTCAGATGAGAGTGGAACTTAATGAAAAAAATAATTAGAAAAACAATAAAGATAATTCATAAAGCCAAAAGTTGATTCTTTGAAAAGATCAATAAATTTTTTTCCTTGAAATTCATTTGTTTTATTGTTTTCAGGTAGTTCACAATAAAAATATCACCAAAACCCAGTAGGTGCATTTCTTTTACCGAGCAGTTACTGAACCACATAGCAGTTCTCTATGGCTGGAATGGGATTGTTGATGTGAGCCTGGAAAATGTCAAGGTACAGTCATGTTGGGTTTGAGTTGACCTCACCATTAACGTGTGGTCCTCAGAGCTGGAGGCTGAGGAATCTACCCACCTTAAAAAAAAAAAAAGTCCCCCCATTTGATCAGTTTCTTTTTTTATTATTATTATTGTTATGTTAGTCACCATACAGTACATCGTTAGTTTTTGATGTAGTGTTCCATGATTCATTGTTTGCGTATAACACCCAGTGCTCCATGCAATATGTGCCCTCCTTAATACCCATCATCAGGCTAACCCATCCCCCCCCACCCCTCTAAAACCCTAAGTTTGTTTCTCAGAGTTCACAGTCTCTCATGGTTCATCTCCCCCTCCCAATTTCCCCCCTTCATTTTTCCCTTCCTTCTCCTAATGTCCTCCATGCTATTCCTTATGTTCCACAAATAAGTGAAACCATATGATAATTGACTTTCTCTGCTTGACTTATTTCACTTAGCATAATCTCCTCCAGTCCCATCCATGTTGATGTAAAAGTTGGGTCTTCATCCTTTCTGATGGCTGAGTAATATTCCATTGTATATATGGACCACATCTTCTTTATCCATTCACCTGTTGAAGGGCATCTCGGCTCTTTCCACGGTTTGGCTATTGTGGACATTGCTGCTGTGAACATTGGGGTGCATATGGCCCTTCTTTTCACTACATCTATGTCTTTGGGATAAATACCCAGTAATGCAATTGCTGGGTCATAGGATAGCTCTATTTTTAGTTTTTTGAGGAACGCCACACTGTTTTCCAAAGAGGCTGTACCAACTTGCATTCCCACCAACAGTGTAAGAGGCTTCTCCTTTGTCCACAACCTCTCCAACATTTGTTGTTTCTTGCCTTGTCAATTTTTGCCATTCTAACTGGTGTAAGGTGGGATCTCAGTGTGGTTTTGATTTGAATTTCCTTGATGGCTAATGATGATGAACATTTTTTCATGTGTCTGTTAGCCATTTGTATATCTTCTTTTGAGAATGTCTGTTCATATCTTCTGCCCATTTTTTGACTGGATTATTTGAGTTTGGGGTGTTGAGTTTGAGAAGTTCTTTATAGATCTTGGATATCAGCCCTTTGTCTGTAGTGTCCTTTGCAAATATCTTCTCCCATTCTGTGGGTCGCCTCTTTCTTTTGTTCACTGTTTCCTTTGCTGTACAGAAGCTTTTTATCTTGATGAAGTCCCAAAAGTTCATTTTTGCTTTTGTTTCCCTTGCCTTTGGAGATGTCTTTTTTTTTTTTTTTTTTTAAGATTTTATTTATTTACTTGACGGAGAGAGAGACAGCAAGAGAGGGAACAAAAGCACGGGGAGTGGGAGAGGGAGAAGCAGGCTTCCCACGGGAGAGCAGGGAGCCCGATGTGGGGCTTGATCCCAGGACCCTGGGATCATGACCTTAGCTGAAGGCAGACACTTAACCACTGAGCAACCCAGGCACCGCAGGAGACGTGTCTTGATAAAAGTTGCTGTGGCCGATGTCAAAGAGGTTACTGCCTATGTTCTCCTGTAGGATTTTGATGGATTCCTATCTCACATTGAGGTCTTTCATCCATTTTGAGTGTATGGTGTAAGAAATTGGTTGAGTTTCATTCTTCTGCATGTAGTTGTCCAATTTTCCCAGAACCATTTATTGAAGAGACTGTCTTTTTTCCATTGCATATTTTTTCCTGCTTTGTCAAAGATTATTTGACCACTGAGTTGAGGGTCCATATTGGGGCTCTCTCTTTTGTTCCATTGGTCTATGTGTCTGTTTTTATGCCAGTACCATTCTGTCTAGCTGATCGCAGCTTTGTATTATAGCTTGTAATCAAGCAACATGATGCCCCCAGCTTTGTTTTTCTTTTTCAACATTTCCTTGGCAATTCAGGGTCTTTTCTGATTCCATACAAATTTTAGGATTTTTTGTTCCAGCATTTTGAAAAATGCCAATGGCATTGAAAGTGTAGATTGCTCTGGGCAGCATAGACATTTTAACAATGTTTATTATTCCAATCCATGAGCATGGAATGTTTTTCCATCTTTTTGTGTCTTCTTCACTTTCTTTCATGTGTTCTGTAGTTCCTAGAGTATAGATCCTTTACCTCTTTGGTTAGGTTTATTCCAAGGTATCTTATGGTTTTTGGTGCTATTGTAAATGGAATCGATTCTCTAATTTCTCTTTCTACAGTTGCATTCTTAGTATATAAGAAAGCAGCTGATTTCTCTGCACTGACTTTGTATCCTGCCACATTACTGAATTGCTGTATGAGTTCTAGTAATATGGGGGTGGAGTCTTTTGGGTTTTCCACATAAAGTATCATGTCATGTGCAAAAAGAGAGAGTTTGACTTCTTCTTTGCCAATTTGAATACCTTTTGTTTCTTTTTGTTGTCCGATTGCTGTTGCTAGGACTTCTAGTATTATGTTGAACAATAGTGGTGAGAGTGGGCATCCTTGTCATGTTCCTGATCTTAAGGGAAATGCTCTCAGCTTTTCCCCATTGAGAATGGTATTTGCTGTGGGTTTTTCATAGATGGATTTTAAGAAATTGAGGAATGTTCCCTCCAGTCCTATATTCTGAAGAGTTTTAATCAGGAAAGGATGCTGTATTTTGTCAAATGCTTCTCCTGCAACAATTGAGACTACCATATGGTTCTTTTCTCTCTTATTATTAATGTATTCACATTGATTGATTTGCGACTTTTTTTGTTCTTATTTTATTTTATTTTATTATGTTATGTTAATCACCATGCATTACATCATTAGTTTTTGATGTAGTGTTCCATGATTCATTGTTTGCATATAACACCCAGTGCTCCATTCAATACATGCCCTCTTTAATACCCATCACCAGGCTAACCCATCCTCCCATCCCCCTCCACTCTAGAACCCTCAGTTTCTTTCTCAGAGTCCATAGTCTCTCATGGTTCTTCTCCCCCTCCGATTTCCCCCACTTCATTTTTCCCTTCCTACTATCTTCTTTTTTTTTTTTTTTCTTAACGTATAATGTATTATTTGTTTCAGAGGTACAGGTCTGTGATTCAACAGTCTTACACAATTCACAGTGCTCACCGTAGCACATACCCTCCCCAATGTCTATCACCCAGTCACCCCATCCCTCCTACCACCACCACTCCAGCAACCCTCAGTTTGTTTCCTGAGATTAAGAATTCCTCATATCAGTGAGATCATATGATACATGTCTTTCTCTGATTGACTTATTTCGCTCAGCATAATACCCTCCAGTTCCATCCACGTCATTGCAAATGGCAAGATTTCAGGTTTTTTTGGTGGCTGCATAAGATTCCATTGTATATATATGCCACATCTTCTTTATCCATTCATCTGTCGATGGACATCTTGGCTCTTTCCACAGTTTGGCTATTGTGGACATTGCTGCTATAAACATTGGGGTGGACGTACCCCTTCAGATCCCTACCTTTGTATCCTTGGGATAAATACCCCGTAGTGCAATTGCTGGGTCATACGGTAGCTCTATTTTCAACTTTTTGAGGACCCTCCATACTGTTTTCCAGAGTGGCTGCACCAGCTTGCATTTCCACCAACAGTGTAGGAGGGTTCCCCTTTCTCTGCATCCCCGCCAACATCTGTCATTTCCTGACTTGTTAATTTTAGCCATTCTGACTGGTGTGAGGTGGTATCTCATTGAGGTTTTGATTTGGATTTCCCTGATGCCAAGCAATGTTGAGCACTTTTTCATGTGTCTGTTGGCCATTTGGATGTCTTCTTTGGAAAAATGTCTGTTCATGTCTTCTGCCCATTTCTTGATTGGATCATTTGTTCTTTGGGTGTTGAGTTTGATAAGTTCTTTATAGATTTTGAATACTAGCCTTTTATCTGATATGTCATTTGCAAATATCTTCTCCCATTCTGTCAGTTGTCTTTTGGTCTTGTTGACTGTTTCTTTTGCTGTGCAAAAGCTTTTGATCTTGATGAAGTCCCAATAGTTCATTTTTGCCCTTGCTTTCCTTGCCTTTGGCAATGTTTCTAGGAAGAAGTTGCTGCGGCTGAGGTCGAAGAGGTTGCTGCCTGTGTTCTACTTTAGGATTTTGATGGACTGCTGTCTCACATTGAGGTCTTTCAACCATTTTGAGTCTATTTTTGTGTGTGGTGTAAGGAAATGGTCCAGTTTCTTCTGCATGTGGCTGTCCAATTTTCCCAACACCATTTGTTGAAGAGACTGTCTTTTATCCACTGGACATTCTTTCCTGCTTTGTGGAAGATTAGTTGACCATAGAGTTGAGGGTCCATTTCTGGGCTCTCTATTCTGTTCCATTGATCTATGTGTCTGTTTTTGTGCCAGTACCATACTGTCTTGATGATGACAGCTTTGTAATAGAGCTTGAAGTCCAGAATTGTGATGTCACGAGCTTTGCTTTGCATTTTCAACTTTCCTCTGGCTATTCGGGGTCTTTTCTGGTTCCAAACAAATTTTAGGATTATTTGTTCCATTTCTTCGAAAAAAGTGGATGGTATTTTTTTTTTAAAGATTCTATTTAATTAAAAAAAAAGATTTTATTTATTTATTTGACAGAGAGAGAGAGATAGCAAGAGCAGGAACACAAGCAGGGGGAGTGTGAGAAGGAGAAGCAGGCTTCCCGTTGAGCAGGGAGCCCAATGCGGGCTTGATCCCAGGACGCTGGGATCATTACCTGAGTGGAAGGCAGACACTTAACGACTGAGCCACCCAGGTGCCACAGTTGATGGTATTTTTTTTTTTATTTTTTTATTGTTATGTTAATCCCCATACATTACATCATTAGTTTTAGATATAGTGTTCCATGATTCATTGTTTGTGCATAACACCCAGTGCTCCATGCAGAACGTGCCCTCCGCAATACCCATCACCAGGCTAACCCATCCTCCCAACCCCCTCCCCTCTAGAACCCTCAGTTTGTTTTTCAGAGTCCATTGTCTCTCATGGTTCTTCTCCCCCTCCGATTTCCCCCCTTCATTCTTCCCCTCCTGCTACATTCTTCTTCTTCTTTTTTTCTTTCTTAACATATATTGCATTATTTGTTTCAGAGGTACAGATCTGAGATTCAACAGTCTTGCACAATTCACAGCGCTTACCAGAACACATACCCTCCCCAGTGTCCATCACCCAGTCACCCCATCCCTCCCACCCCACCCCCCACTCCAGCAACCCTCACTTTGTTTCCTGAGATTAAGAATTCCTCATATCAGTGAGGTCATATGATACATGTCTTTCTCTGTTTGACTTATTTTGCTCAGCATAATACCCTCCAGTTCCATCCACGTCGTTGCAAATGGCAAGATCTCATTCCTTTTGATGGCTGCATAATATTCCATTGTATATATATACCACCTCTTCTTTATCCATTCATCTGTTGATGGACATCTTGGCTCTTTCCACAGTTTGGCTATTGTGGACATTGCTGCTATAAACATCGGGGTGCACGTAGCCTTTCGGGTCCCTACTTTTGTATCTTTGGGGTAAATACCCAGTAGTGCAATTGCTGGATCATATGGTAGCTTTATTTTCAACTTTTTGAGGACCCTCCATACTGTTTTCCAGAGTGGCTGCACCAGCTTGCATTCCCACCAACAGTGTAGGAGGGTTCCCCTTTCTCCGCATCCCCGCCAACATCTGTCATTTCCTGACTTGTTAATTTTAGCCATTCTGACTGGTGTGAGGTGGTATCTCATTGAGGTTTTGATTTGGATTTCCCTGATGCCGAGCGATATTGAACACTTTTTCATGTGTCTGTTGGCCGTTTGGATGTCTTCTTTGGAAAAATGTCTGTTCATGTCTTCTGCCCATTTCTTGATTGGATTCTTTGTTCTTTTGGTATTGAGTTTGATGAGTTCTTTATAGATTTTAGATACTAGCCCTTTATCTGATATGTCATTTGCAAATATCTTCTCCCATTCTGTCAGTTGTCTTTTGGTTTCGTTGACTGTTTCCTTTGCTTTGCAAAAGCTTTTTATCTTGATGAAGTCCCAAGAGTTCATTTTTGCCCTTGCTTCCCTTGCCTTTGGCAATGTTTCTAGGAAGAAGTTGCTGCGGCTGAGGTCGAAGAGGTTGCTGCCTGTGTTCTCCTTTAGGATTCTGATGGACTCCTGTCTCACATTGAGGTCTTTCAACCATTTGGAGTCTATTTTTGTGTGTGGTGTAAGGAAATGGTCCAGTTTCATTCTTCTGCATGTGGCTGTCCAATTTTCCCAACACCATTTGTTGAAGAGACTGTCTTTTTTCCATTGGACATTCTTTCCTGCTTTGTCAAAGATTAGTTGACCATAGAGTTGAGGGTCCATTTCTGGGCTCTCTATTCTGTTCCATTGATCTGTGTGTCTGTTTTTGTGCCAGTACCATACTGTCTTGATGATGACAGCTTTGTAGTAGAGCTGGAAGTCTGGAATTGTGATGCCGCCAGCTTTGCTTTTCTTTTTCAACATTCCTCTGGCTATGCGGGGTCTTTTCTGGTTCCATACAAATTTTAGGATTATTTGTTCCATTTCTTTGAAGAAAGTGGATGGTATTTTGATGGGGATTGCATTGAATGTGTAGATTGCTCTAGGTAGGATTGACATCTTCACAATATTTGTTCTTCCAATCCATGAGCATGGAACGTTTTTCCATTTCTTTGTGTCTTCCTCAATTTCTTTCATGAGTATTTTCTAGTTTTCTGAGTACAGATCCTTTGCCTCTTTGGTTAGATTTATTCCTAGGTATCTTATGGTTTTGGGTGCAATTGTAAATGGGATCGACTCCTTAATTTCTCTTTCTTCTGACTTGTTGTTGGTGTATAGGAATGCCACTGACTTCTGTGCATTGATTTTATATCCTGCCACTTGACTGAATTCCTGTATGAGTTCTAGCAGTTTTGGGGTGGAGTCTTTGGGATTTTCCACATAAAGTATCATATCGTCTGCAAAGAGTGAGAGTTTGACTTCTTCTTTGCCAATTTGGATGCCTTTGATTTCTTTTTGTTGTCTGATTGCTGTGGCTAGGACTTCCAATACTATGTTGAATAGCAGTGGTGATAGTGGACATCCCTGCCGCGTTCCTGACCTTAGGGGGAAAGCTCTCAGTTTTTCCCCATTGAGAATGATATTCGCTGTAGGTTTTTCATAGATGGCTTTTATGATATTGAGGTATGTACCCTCTATCCCTATACTCTGAAGAGTTTTGATCAAGAAAGGATGCTGTACTTTGTCAAATGCTTTTTCTGCATCTATTGAGAGGATCATATGATTCTTGTCATTTCTTTTGTTAATGTATTGTATCACGTTGATTGATTTGCGGATGTTGAACCAACCTTGCAGCCCAGGGATAAATCCGACTTGGTCGTGGTGAATGATCCTTTTAATGTACTGTTGGATCCTATTGGCTAGTATTTTGGTGAGAATTTTTGCATCCATGTTCATCAGGGATATTGGTCTGTAATTCTCCTTTTTGATGGGGTCTTTGTCTGGTTTTGGGATCAAGGTAATGCTGGCCTCATAAAATGAGTTTGGAAGTTTTCCTTCCATTTCTATTTTTTGGAACAGTTTCAGAAGGATAGGTATTAATTCTTCTTGAAATGTTTGGTAGAATTCCCCTGGGAAGCCATCTGGCCCTGGGCTTTTGTGTTTTGGGAGATTTTTGATGACTGCTTCAATTTCCTTAGTGGTTATAGGTCTGTTCAGATTTTCTATTTCTTCCTGGTTCAGTTTTGGTAGTTGATACATCTCTAGGAATGCATCCATTACTTCCAGGTTATCTAATTTGCTGGCATAGAGTTGCTCATAATATGTTCTTATAATTGTTTGTATTTCTTTGGTGTTGGTTGTGATTTCTCCTCTTTCATTCATGATTTTGTTGATTTGGGTCATTTCTCTTTTCTTTTTGATAAGTCTGGCCAGGGGCTTATCAATCTTGTTAATTCTTTCAAAGAACCAGCTCCTAGTTTCGTTGATCTGTTCTACTGTTCTTTTGGTTTCTATTTCATTGATTTCTGCTCTGATCTTTATTATTTCTCTTCTCCTGCTGGGTTTAGGCTTTATTTGCTGTTCTTTCTCCAGCTCCTTTAGGTGTAGGGTTAGGTTGTGTACTTGAGACCTTTCTTGTTTCTTGAGAAAGGCTTGTATTGCTATATACTTTCCTCTTAGGACTGCCTTTGCTGTAGCCCAAAGATTTTGAATAGTTGTGTTTTCATTTTCATTGGTTTCCATGAATTTTTTTAATTCTTCTTTAATTTCCTGGTTGACCCATTCATTCTTCAGTAGGATGCTCTTTAGCCTCCATGTATTTGAGTTCTTTCCGACTTTCCTCTCGTCATTGAGTTCTAGTTTCAAAGCATTGTGGTCTGAAAATAGGCAGGGAATGATCCCAATCTTCTGGTACCGGTTGAGACCTGATTTATGACCTAGGATGTGATCTATTCTGGAGAATGTTCCATGAGCACTAGAGAAGAATGTGTATTCCGTTGCTTTGGGATGGAATGTTCTGAATATGTCTGTGAAGTCCATTTGGTCCAGTGTGTCATTTAAAGTCTTTATTTCCTTGTTGATCTTTTGCTTAGACGATCTGACCATTTCAGTGAGGGGGGTGTTAAAGTCCCCCACTATTATTGTATTGTTGTCGATGTGTTTCTTTGCTTTTGTTATTAATTGCCTTATATAATTGGCTGCTCCCATGTTAGGGGCATAGATATTTACAATTGTTAGATCTTCTTGTTGGATAGACCCTTTAAGTAGGATATAGTGTCCTTCCTCATCTCTTATTACAGTCTTTGGTTTAAAATCTAATTTGTCTGATATAAGGATTGCCACCCCAGCTTTCTTTTGGTGTCCATTAGCATGGTAAATGGTTTTCCACCCCCTCACTTTCAATCTGGGGGTGTCTTTGGGTCTAAAATGAGTCTCTTGCAGACAGCATATCGATGGGTCTTGTTTTTTAATCCAATCTGATAGCCTGTGTCTTTTGATTGGGGCATTTAGCCCATTTACATTCAGGGTAACTATTGAAAGATAGGAATTCAGTGCCATTGTATTGCCTGTAAGGTGACTGTTACTGTATATTGTTTGTGTTCCTTTCTGGTCTATGTTGCTTTTAGGCTCTCTCTTTGCTTAGAAGACCCCTTTCAATATTTGTTGTAGGGCTGGTTTCGTGTTTGCAAATTCCTTTAGTTTTTGTTTGTCCTGGAAGCTTTTTATCTCTCCTTCAATTTTCAATGACAGCCTAGCTGGATATAGTATTCTTGGCTGCATATTTTTCTCATTTAGTGCTCTGAATATGTCCTGCCAGTCCTTTCTGGCCTGCCAGGTCTCTCTGGATAAGTCTGTTGCCAATCTAATGTTTCTACCATTGTAGGTTACATATCTCTTCTCCCGAGCTGCTTTCAGGATTTTCTCTTTGTCTCTGAGACTCGTAAGTTTTACTATTAGATGTCGGGGTGTTGACCTATTTTTATTGATTTTGAGAGGGGTTCTCTGTGCTTCCTGGATTTTGATGCCTGTTTCCTTCCCCAGATTAGGGAAATTCTCTGCTATAATTTGCTCCATTATACCTTCTGCCCCTCTCTCTCTTTCTTCTTCTTCTGGGATCCCAATTATTCTAATGTTGTTTCGTCTTATGGTATCGTTTATCTCTCGAATTCTGCCCTCGTGATCCAGTAGTTGTTTATCTCTCTTTTTCTCAGCTTCTTTATTTTCCATCATTTGGTCTTCTATCTCACTGATTCTTTCTTCTGCCTCATTTATCCTAGCAGTTAGCGCCCCCATATTTGATTGCACCTCATTGATAGCCTTTTTGATTTCTACTTGGTTAGATTTTAGTTCTTTTACTTCTCCAGAAAGGGTTTTTCTAATAACTTCCATGTTTTTTTCAAGCCCAGCTAGTATCTTTAAAGTGATGATTCTGAACTCTAGATCTGACATCGTACTAATGTCCGTATTGAGTAGGTCCCTGGCAGTCGGTACTACCTCTTGTTCTTTTTGTTGAGGTGATTTTTTCCGTCTTGTCATTTTGTGCAGAGGAGAATAGATTAATGAGAGAACAAAATGCTAGCAGGGTAACAACGTCCCCAGAAAATATACTCTAAACAAATCAGAAAAGACCTGAAGCAGTGGGAAAAGAAAGGGAAAGAGAGAAAAAAGAAAAGGAAAGAAAAAAAGAAAAAAGAAAAAGATAAAGATAAAAACAAACAAAAGCAGAACAAAACAAAACAAAACAAAAACAGAATGTGATCAAATATGATCAGGCTGGATTATAGATCAGTGCCACACACTAGATTTTGGGTGTATTTTGGTCTGTTAAAAGAAAGTCCCTCCCAAAATTTTAAAGAAAGAAAAACTTACATATGTACAAAAATAAGAGTTGATATGATGAAGGGATGGAATATGACTGTAAAGATGGAAATTATAAAAAATTTTAAAAAAGGATTTGATAAGTTGTTTGAAAAAAGAAAGAAGAGGATTAAAAAAGAAAGAAAAAAGGGAGAGAATGTGATCAGGCAGGGGAATAGAAAAAAACCATACACTAGAGATTTAGAGTATATTTTGATCTGTTAGAAGAAACTATCTCAAGATTTTAAAGAGAGAACAACTTATATATATATGCCAAAAATACGGGTAACTACTATGAAGGGATAGAATATGACTTTAAAAATGAAAAATAAAAATTTTTTTTTTAAAAAAGGGATTGATAAGATGTTGGTTGAAAAAGGGAAAAAGAAAAATTCAAAAAAAAAGAAAGAAGGAAAAAAGAAAAAAAGACAGTTAAAAAAAATAATTAACTTTGAAAGACTAAAGAATCATGGTAAAAAAGCCATGAATTCTATGTGCAGTATTCCCCTAGCGCTGGAATTCTGCCGTTCTCATTGATCGGTAAACTTGGTCTTGGCTGGCTGTTCTCGCTGATCTTCTGGGGGAGGGGCCTGTTGCCGTGGTTCCCAAATGTCTTTGCCGGAGGCAAAATTGCCCCGCCCTTGCCGGTCCGGGCTAAGTAATCTGCTCGGGTTTGCTCTCCGGAGCTTTTGTTCCCTGCAAGCTTTCCGTACAGCTTTGGA
Organism: Halichoerus grypus; assembly: GCF_964656455.1. NCBI lineage: Eukaryota > Metazoa > Chordata > Mammalia > Carnivora > Phocidae > Halichoerus > Halichoerus grypus. Next base: position 58,113,726 of record NC_135713.1, on the reverse strand, counting down.
GGCGGAGAGTGAAAATGGCGGCCTCCCAGTCTCCGCCCCGCGGGAGCCGAGAACTCAGGGTCCCGCTCCTCAGCGAGCCCCCAGAGAAAAGCAGTCAGTCACTCCCATCTCCCCGGTCTCCGGCCACACTCCGCGCTCCCCCGGCCTGTGACCGCGCCTTTCTATCCGGCACCCGACCCCGGGTGGAGTCTCCAAACCCAGCAGATCCCCGCGGTGCGCTCCCGCACCTCTCCTCCCGGGGGAAGAAGGTGAGTCTCCCCGGATCTGCCGCTTATTGGGTCCCTGCTGGAGGAGCAGTGGCCCGACTGTGCCCCGGATCACGGTTTATAGCAACCCCGAGCTGAGAGCCCACGCCTGGGCTCCATCTCTGCAGCCGGCTTCCCTGCTCCGGTACCTGGGAGCTCTGCCGCACTCAGGCACCCCCGGTCTTTCTGTGACCCCGAGGGTCCTGAGACCACACTGTCCCGCGAGGGTTCCACCCCCCACTTCGCCACCAGAGTGACGTCCCTCAGCGGAGCAGACTTCTAAAAGTTCCGATTTTGTGCTCCGTGGCTCTATCACTTGCCAGAAGCGGCCGACGGAGGCCCCTCCCCCGCCGTCTATCCTCCCGAATAACGCCTCGGATTCACTTCTCCGCACGTCCTACCTTCCAGAAAGTGGTCGCTTTTCTGTTCAGAGAGTTGTTGCTATTCTTTTCTTCGATCTCCTGTTGAGTTTGTAGGTGTTCAGAATGGTTTGATCCCTATCCAGCTGAATTCCTGAGAGGAGACGAAATCCAGGTCTCCTACTCCTCCGCCATCTTGCTCCGCCCCCGTTGATGGTATTTTGATAGGGATTGCATTAAATGTGTAGATTGCTCTAGGTAGCACTGACATCTTCACAATATTTGTTCTTCCAGTCCATGAGCATGGAACGTTTTTCCATTTCTTTGTGTCTTCCTCAATTTTTTTCATGAGTATTTTATAGTTTTCTGAGTACAGATTCTTTGCCTCTTTGGTTAGATTTATTTGGTTTTGGGTGCAATTTTAAATGGGATCGATTCCTTAATTTCTCTTTCTTCTGTCTTGTTGTTGGTGTATGGGAATGCCACTGATTTCTGTGCATTGATTTTATATCCTGCCACTTTACTGAATTCCTATATGAGTTCTAGCAGTTTTGCGGTGGACTCTTTTGGGTTTTCCACATAAAGTATCATATCATCTGCAAAGAGTGAGAGTTTGACTTCTTCTTTGCCAATTTGGATGCCTTTTATTTCTTTTTGTTGTCTGATTGCTGTGGCTAGGACTTCTAATACTATGTTGAATAGCAGTGGTGATAGTGGACATCCCTGCCGTGTTCCTGACCTTAGGGGGAAAGCTCTCAGTTTTTCCCCATTGAGAATGATATTCGCTGTGGGTTTTTCATAGATGGCTTTTAGGATATTGAGGTATGTACCCTCTATCCCTATACTCTGAAGAGTTTTGATCAAGAAAGAATGCTGTACTTTGTCAAATGCTTTTTCTGCATCTATTGAGAAGATCGTATGGTTCTTGTTCTTTCTTTTATTAATGTATTGTATCACATTGATTGATTTGCGGATGTTGAACCAACCTTGCAGCCCAGGGATAAATCCCACTTGGTCGTGGTGAATAATCCTTTTAATGTACTGTTGGATCCTATTGGTTAGTATTTTGGTGAGAATTTTTGCATCCATGTTCATCAAGGATATTGGTCTGTAATTCTCCTTTTTGATGGAGTCTTTGGTTTTGGGATCAAGTTAATGGTGGACTAATAAAATGAGTTTGGAAGTTTTCCCTCCATTTCTATTTTTTGGAACAGTTTCAGAAGAATAGGCATTAATTCTTCTTGAAATGTTTGGTAGAATTCCCCTGGGAAGCCATCTGGCCCTAGGCTCTTGTTTGTTGGGAGATTTTTGATGACTGCTTCAATTTCCTTAGTGGTTATAGGTCTGTTCAGGTTTTCTGTTTCTTCCTGGTTCCATTTTGGTTGTTGATACATCTCTAGGAATGCATCCATTTCTTCCAGATTATCTAATTTGCTGGCATATAGTTGCTCCTAATATGTTCTTATAATTGTTTGTATTTCTTTGGTGTTGTTTGTGATCTCTCCTCTTTCATTCATGATTTTATTTATTTAGGTCATTTCTCTTTTCTTTTTGATAAATCTGGCCAAGGGTTTATGAATCTTATTAATTCTTTCGAAGAACCAGCTCCTAGTTTCGTTGATCAGTTCTACTGTTCTTTTGGTTTCTATTTCATTGATTTCTGCTCTGATTTTTATTATTTCTCTTCTCCTGCTGGGTTTAGGCTTTATTTGCTGTTCTTTCTCCAGCTCCTTTAGGTGTAGGGTTAGGTTGTGTACTTGAGACCTTTCTTGTTTCTTGAGAAAGGCTTGTATTGCTATATACTTTCCTCTTAGGATCACCTTTGCTGCATCGCAAAGATTTTGAACAGTTGTGTTTTCATTTTCATTGGTTTCCACGAATATTTTTAAGTCTTCTTTAATTTCCTGTTTGACCCATTCATTCTTTAGTAGGATGCTCTTTAGCCTGTATGTATTTGAGTTCTTTCCGACTTTCCTCTTGTGATTGAGTTCTAGTTTCAAAGCACTGTGGTCTGAAAATATGCAGGGAATGATCCCAATCTTTTGGTACCGGTTGAGACCTGATTTGTGACCTAGGATGTGATCTATTCTGGAGAATGTTTCATGGGCACTAGAGAAGAATGTGTATTCTGTTGCTTTGGGATGGAATGTTCTGATATATCTGTGAAGTCCATTTGGTCCAGTGTGTCATTTAAAGTCTTTATTTCCTTGTTGATCTTTTGCTTGGATGATCTGTCCATTTCAGTGAGGGGGTGTGTTAAAGTCCCTCACTATTATTGTATTGTTGTTGATGTGTTTCTTGGCTTTTGTTATTAATTGGCTGCTCCCATGTTAGGGGCATAGATATTTACAAGTGTTAGATCTTCTTGTTGGATGGATCCTTTAAGTATGATATAGTGTCCTTCCTCATCTCTCATTATAGTCTTTGGTTTAAAATCTAATTTGTCCAGGGCGCCTGGGTGGCTCAGTTGGTTAAGCGACTGCCTTCAGCTCAGGTCATGATCCTGGAGTCCTGGGATCGAGTCCCACATCGGGCTCCCTGCTCGGCAGGGAGTCTGCTTCCCCCTCTGACCCTCTCATGCTCTCTCTGTCTCATTCTCTCTCTCAAATAAATAAATAAAATCTTTAAAAAAAAATAAATAAATAAATAAATAAAATAAAATCTAATTTGTCTGATATAAGGATTGCCACCCCAGCTTTCTTTTGGTGTCCATTAGCATGGTAAATGTTTTTCCACCCCCTCACTTTCAGTCTGGGAGTGTCTTTCGGTCTAAAATGAGTCTCTTGCAGACAGCAGCATATTGATGGGACTTGTTTTTTTATCCAATCTGTGCTTGTGTCTTTTGATTGAGGCATTTAGCCCATTTACATTCAGGGTAACTATTGAAAGATAGGAATTTAGTGCCATTGTATTGCCTATAAGGTGACTGTTACTATGTATTGTCTGTGTTCCTTTCTAGCCTATGTTACTTTTAGGCTCTCTCTTTGCTTAGAGGACCCCTTTCAATATTTGTTGTAGGGCTGGTTTTGTGTTTGCAAATTCTTTTAGTTTTTGTTTGTCCTGGAAGTTTTTTATCTCTCCTTCTATTTTCAATGACAGCCTAGCTGGATATAGTATTCTTGGCTGCATATTTTTCTCATTTAGTGCTCTGAAGATATCATGCCAGTCCTTTCTGACCTGCCATGTCTTTGTGGATAGGTTTGCGCCAATCTAATGTTTCTACCATTGTAGGTTACAGATCTCTTCTCCTGAGCTGCTTTCAGGATTTTCTCTTTATCTCTGAGACTCGTAAGTTTTACTATTAGATGTCGGGGTGTTGACCTATTTTTATTGATTTTGAGGGGGGTTCTTTATGCCTCCTAAATTTGATGCCTGTTTTCTTCCCCAAATTGGGGAAGTTCTCTGCTATAATTTGCTCCAATATACCTTCTGCCCCTCTCTCTCTTTCTTCTTCTTCTGGGATCCCAATTATTCTAATGTTGTTTCATCTTATGGTATCACTTATCTCTCGAATTCTGCTCTCGTGATCCAGTAGTTGTTTATCTCTCTTTTTCTCAGCTTCTTTATTTTCCATCATTTGGTCTTCTATATCACTAATTCGCTCTTCTGCCTCATTTATCCTGGCAGTTAGCGCCCCCTTTTTGATTGCACCTCATTAATAGCCTTTTTGATTTCGACTTGGTTAGATTTTTGTTCTTTTATTTCTCCAGAAAGGGTTTCTCTAATAACTTCCATGCTTTTTTCAAGCCCAGCTAGTATCTTTAAAATCATCATTCTGAACTCTAGTTCCAATATCGTACTAATGTCTGTATTGAGTAGGTCCCTGGCAGTCAGTACTGCCTCTTGTTCTTTTTTTTGAGGTGATTTTTTCCGTCTTGTCATTTGGTCCAGAGAATAGATGAATGAGAGAACAAATGCTAACAGGGTAACAACAACCCTAGAAAAATATACACTAAACAAATCAGAAGAGACCTGAAACCAGGGGGAGGAAGAATTGAAAGAAAAAGAAAAAAAAAAGAATATGATCAGGCTGGTGAATAGATCAGAGCCACACACTAGATTTTGGGTGTATTTTGGTCTGTTAGAAGAAAGTGCCTTCCAAAATTTTAAAGAAAGAAAAACTTACATATATACAAAAATAAGGGTAAATACGGTGAAGGGATGGAATATGTCTGTTAAAGATGAAAATTAAGGAGTATTTCAAAAAAGGAATTGATAAGATAAGAAGTTGGTTGAAAAAAGAATAAAAATTTAAAAAAAGAGAATGTGATCAGGTGGGAGACTAGGACAACGTCATAGACTAGATTTAGGGTATATTTTGGTCTGTTAGAAGAAACTGTATCCCACATTTTTTTTTTTTTTTAAGATTTTATTTATTTATTTGACAGAGAGATAGAAGAGCACAAGCAGAGGGAGTGGCAGAGGGAGAGGGAGAAGCAGGCTCTGCACTGAGCAGGGAACCCGATGCGGGACTCAATCCCAGGACCCTGAGATCATGACCTGAGCCGAAGGCAGATGCTTAACCATCTGAGCCACCCAGGCGCCCTGTATCCCACATTTTTAAAGGAAGAAAAACTTATACAAAAAATAAGGTTAAATACAATGAAGAGATATGACTGTAAAAATGAAAAATTAAAAAAGATTTTAAAAAAGGAATTTGTAAGATGGTGGTTGAAAAAGGAAAGAGAAAAATTCAACTAAAAAAGTAGAAAAAGAGAAAATAAAGAAATTTTTAAAAATTAACTTTGAAAGACTAAATAATCATGGGAAAAAAGCCATGAATTCTATGTGTTGTATTCCCCTAGTGCTGGGGTTTTGCCCTTCTCGTTGATTGATCCATAACCTTGCTCTTGGCTGGATGTTCTTGCTGATCTTCTGGGGAGGGGCCTGTTGCAGTGATTCTCAAATGTCTTTGCCGGAGGCGGAATTGCACCACCCTTGCCAGGGGTAGGCTAAGTAATCTGCTCGGGTTTGCTCTCGGTAGCTTTTGTTCCCTGAAAGCTTTCTGTACAGCTTTGGAGGACGAGAATGAAAATGGTGGCCTCCCAATCTCTGGTCCCACAGGAGCTGAGAGCTTGGGGCCCCACTCCTCAGTGCACCCTCAGAGAAAAGCAGTCAATCACTCCTGTCTCCCTGGTCTCCAGCTGCACTCCGTGCTCACCCGCCTTGTGAACGAGTATTTCTATCTCTGGCACACAACCCTGTTTGGAGTCTCTAAACCCAGCAGATTCCTGCGGCTGGCTCCCACGCCCTTCCTCCCAGGGGAGGAAGGGGAGTCTCTCCGGATCTGCCACTTTTTGGGTCCCTGCTCAAAGAGCAGTGGCCTGACTGTGCCACAATCACAGTTTATGGCAACCCCAAGCTGAGAGCCCACTCCTCAGCCCCGTCTTTGTGCTGCTTCCCCTCTCCAATACCTGGGAGCTCTACCACACTCAGGCCTACCCTCAGTCTTTCTGTGACCCCTAGGGTCCTGAGACCACACTGTTCTAGCAAGGGTTCTACCCTCCACTTAGCCACTGGAGCAATGTGCCTCAGCAGAGCCAACTTCTTAAAGTTCCAATTTTGTGCTCCACTGCTCTATCACTTGCCAGTAGCTGGCTGAGGAGGCTCCCTCTCCCCGCAGTCTATCTTCCCAAATATCGCCTCGGATTCACTTCTCCACAAGTCCTACTTTCCAGAAAGTGGTCGCTTTTCTGTTCAGAGAGTTGCTGCTATTCCTTTCTTCGATCTCCTTTTGAGCTTGTAGGTGTTCTGAATGGTTTGATCCCTATCTAGCTGAATTCCTAGGACCAGATGAAATTTAGGTCTCCTACTCCTCCTCCATCTTGCTCCTCCCCTGCTCCACACCAACTTTTATACAAATGATTATAGCAGCATATTTCTTAATAGCCAAAATGTAGAAACAACCGAAATGTCCATCAACAGATGAATGGACAAATTAAAGTAGTATATCTATACAATGCAATATTATTCAGTCATAGAAGAAATGAAGTACTGATACATGCCAAACCATGGATAAACTCTGAAAACTATGCTAAGTGAAAGAAACCAGACACATAGGCCATATATCAGATGACTCCATTTATATGAAATATCCATAATGGCAAATCTACAGAGAAAGTAAATGGGTAGTTGCTAGGGTCTGGGACTAGGAGAAAATGGGGAGTGACTATAAATGGGAGTTTCTTTCTGAAATAATTAAGATGTTCTAAAATTAAGTAATGGTAATGGTTGTACAACTCTGTGATCATACTAAAACTACTAAATTGTGGATTATAGTTCAATAAGGCTATTATTTTTTAAATGTAAGTTATATTATTCCAAATACATTTTTAAGCTATTCAGTAGCTTCTCCTCATTCTTACAATAAAGTCCAAAGTTTGGCCATGGTTTACACTATCCTGCCCCTATAGAATAAAATACTATACTGAAGAATCCTGGCTTTTGCTTTTCCTTCTATCTGGAATGTCCTTCTGCTTTGCCCATGGCTTTCTGCATTTCATTCTTTCTTTGTCTAAAGTAATTGCTTCTCCTTCCATACATTTTATCACATCATTTTAAAAATTTTTCTTATACACTTATAATCCCAAATCTTGTTTATTTATGTATTTATTTGTATATTTGCTTATTGACCCTCCAGCCTTATCCCTCTACCATAGGATACAGCTTCTTCAGAGAGGACCTTCTTCACTGTATATGTAATTTTGAGAAACTTGTTTTTCCAACAGTTAATGCTCAGTGTATATTTCTAGAACAGATAAATAAATGCTCAAGTATAGCGAATGACAGATCTGACTCCAAACTTTTCACAGACAGTACATTCTACACAAGGGCCCTCTAATAGACAGACTTTAGAAATGGTCCCTGGGGAACCAGATGGGTGGTTATGCTTTTCCTCTTAATGGCATCAGGGAACCCAGAAGTTCTTGCCTCTTGCCCTTATTTGGTATTTCATCCATTGAGCCCTGCATTCAGGTATTCTTCCAGGCTGTAGGAATGTAAAAAGGTGTGGAGGCTGCCCTTGAGGAGCCCACATTCTAGGGAGGGAAACATACCCAAACAGTTGTGAAATAATGCAATAAATGCTAATAGAGAGCCACAGGGCACGAGGGAAATACAAAGTTGAAGGTGTAAATTCTTAGTTGTAGGAATATGGCTTTAGGGAAGACTTCACTGAAGGGGTTAAGTTTATGACCAGTGATTCTCAAATTGGGGGTGGGGGTAGTAGGGGAGCTGGTTTTACCCTGCAGGGCATATGTGGCAATGTCTAGAGACATTTTTATTGTCACAACTGGAGGCGCTGGGGAGGTGCTATTGGAATCTAGTAGGTAGGGACTAGGGATGCTGCTAAACATCCTTCAATGCACTTGACAGCTCCCACAACAAAGAACTATCCTTTCCAAAATACCAATAGTGCTGAGGCTGAGAAACTCTATCATAATAATTATTAATTGTTGCTAAAACTGTTAGGTCAGAGGCTGCTAGGTAATTTTAGAATGGATGGATCAGGCTGATAATACTGATCAGTCTTACCAGAAAAAAAAAGAGATAACCAGTTGTTCTTTGTCCCCTCATGTAGTATATGAAGTATTCTCACCAAAACATCCATCTGAACCTGACCAAAATTCTAGTACAGCACTGGCTATGTGAAATCTGTGAGCCACATATGTAATTTTAAATTTTTTAGAAGCCATGATAAAAAATAAAAAGAAACAAGTAAAAATTAATTTTAATGACACAGTTGACCCTTGAACAACACAGGTTTGAACTGCGTGGGTCCACTTATACACAGATTTTTACGGTACAGTACTTGAAATATATTTTCTCTTCCTCATGATTTTCTTAACATTTTCTTTTCTCTAGCTTACTTTATTGTAAGAACACAATATATAATACCTACAACTAGAAAATATGTGTTAATCAATGACTTATATTGTTGGTAAGGATTCTGGTCAACATTATGCTCTCAATAGTTAAGTTTTTGAGGAGTCAAAATTATACATGGATTCTGACTGTGTGGCGGGTCAGTGCACCTAATCCCTGCGTTATTCAAGAATCAACTGCATATTTTATTCAACCCAATATAAACAAAGTGCTATTATTTCAACGTATAATCAATATACACCTTATTAGTGAGATATTTTACTTTTTTTGTACCAAGTCTTTGGAAGCTGGTGTGTATTTTATACTTACAGAACATCTCCATCCAGACTAGCCACATTTCAAGTGCTCAAAAAACACATGGCTAATGGCTGCTGTTTTGGATAGAACAGCTCTAGAATTAAACACCAATTTGTAGAACAATTAGAGAACAGAAGGATATGTTACACACACCCCAAAGATATAATCAGAAAAGATCTGGAATGTGGGAAACCTTTTAGGACAATTATCTGGTTTCTCTCACAAATAAAAAAAAGGGGGGGATGTGTAATCAATTTAAAATGACTTATGAAATATACCCATCAAATGGATTTGTGGATCTTGCTTGGATCCTGATTTGAACAAAATGACTGTAAAAAAAATTGTATTTGGAAGATTGAAGGCTAGCTATTTTATGATATTAAAGAATTATTAATTTTTTAAGTGTGAAACTGGTATTGTGATTATAGTCAAAATCAAACTTCTCTTAAAGACACATACTGAAATATTTACAGATGAAATGAAGCAACATCTGTGACTTGCCTCATAATAATCCACTGGGGAGGGAGAAGTGGGTGTGAGTATAGAGGAAACAAGATTGACCATGAGTTAGTAATTCTTGAAAGTAGGTGATGAGTGCATAGGTGTTTATTATATTGTTCTCTTTACTTATGTAAATATTTTAAAAATTAAGATTCAATAAATATCTTAATAAAGATTTTTTTAAATGTGCTTGATTTTTTTTTTTAAAGATTTTATTTATTTACGACAGAGAGAGACACAGCGAGAGGGGGAACACAAGCAGGGGGAGAGGGAGAGGGAGAAGCAGGCTTCCCGCTGAGCAGGGAGCCCGATGCGGGGCTCGATCCCAGGACCCTGGGATCATGACCTGAGCCGAAGGCAGACGCTTAACGACTGAGCCACCCAGGCGCCCCTAAATGTGCTTGATTTTAACAAATATATATGTAGATATGTTTTGTTGTTCTGGTCCATGGCATGTGTACTTGATGGTGGCTTTCCAGAGGGGATCTCTGTCTTCTCTTCTCCCTTATTCCCCTACAGAAGTCACTTATAGGTGATATTTTCAAAGGGAGGTGAAAAGAATTGATGGTTGTATTAATTATTTTCATTTAGGAATTGTAACCTTTTCAAAAATAAGACATTCTGGAGGCTCTGCGTATTCTATTATTGAGATAAGAGCAGCAATTGAAAGTTGACATAAATGTTTATGTCAGAAACAAAATAAAAGAGAGAAACCCAAAGAGAATGTTTATATTGCTAACCTTCTGAGACAGCATGCCCCTATTGCACATAGACAGTGGGTTTTTTTTTTTCCCTAAAAAAATTACCCATAGGATATGATTTTAGGTGGTATAAAAATTAGAGATTTAATATTATATTCATTTTATGTGTAATAAAATAAAAACTAGCATATCAAACTCACAATTATGTGAATGATATCAGTTGGGGCAGGTAGAAAGAAGTATAAGATAATAGATAAGTTTAAACAAAAGTATTAAATAAAAATAGTAGGTGGGACACAGATATGGCATAAGCTCTGAAGGTGATTCACAAATGGTTGAATTTTGGGAAATGCTAGATATAGAGAGATTCTTCTTCTGGTAACCTGGATCTTAGGGGAAGAAAACTATTGAAAAGCACATGGAGGAACAATCATACAAAACAACTCAGGCTGAGACATCATTTTAATCAAGAGTGATTTTCATTATGAGAGTGACATATTCCTGGATTAATCTCTTTGTCTTCTGCCAAGATGTATTTTCCCATATCTTGTGCCTCCCAGAGCACAAAACTGTTGGGAAATATAATGAGAGAAAGTATGGTGGCTTTGTCTTAGGGACAACATGTGCTGGATAAAAAAGTTCTGAATAGGGATGGAGAGACCTGTGCTTACATGTGCTGTATCACAGACATTAAGTCAACTAGTGCCTCAGTTGTTGGCCCTGTGTGACCTGGTCCCTGCTCCTCTCTTGCCTCACCCTGTAAGCTCAGTTTCATGGCCAGGTTTCTGTACTCCGATATGCAAGACTTGTCCTGAGAGTCTTTGCAGTCACTCTTTCTTCTGTGTGCCTTCCCAAAGATGTTTGCTTAACTAGTTTCTTATCACTGAGCCTCAGCTCCAACATTATTGCCTCCTCTCAGGGTCTTCCTCTCAAAAGAACCACTTCTTTATCAAAGAACCACTTCTTTATCACATTATCTCAGTTTTGTCTTCTTCATAGAAACTAACAGTCCCTGAAATCATGCTTTTTGTTTACTTGCTCCATGAAAGAGACTTGTCTGCTTTGTTCCCAGTATTTCTCCATCATGTTGAATGGTATCTGGCATGTGGAAGGAGCTTGGCAAATATTTGTTGAATGAATACATGAATTAGATAAGCTGGGGTTTGGACTAGATCATCTCTGTGGGTCTCCTTCCAGCTATGAAGTACTATGATTTTCAAAATCCATCACCAAAAGCATTCATCTTTCCAACAGAGAGGTTTTCTCCACAAATCAGCCAAGATAGGATTTCTCAGGGCTTAACTGAAATGGTGGGTAAGCAAGCTGAGTGAAACAGATGCCTCCGGGTGCCGACACATCTTTCTCTGAGTTTAGCAACAGAGCAAAGAGCAATCATCATAATCAGTAAAGAGGTGGATGAGAGAGTAACTAGGTCCTCTGCCAAATTGCTTTTGTGGATGTCAGAACCAGCTTCTCTGAAAACAGCCCTTTATTTAAAACACTACTCCAAGTGGAGTGAGCCCCCAACTCTACCCCCTTCCCTCTTACTTGGGCCCTCCAACTTGTCACATATGTATTCAATTGCTTTCTTAACATCAGTTTGGGTAACCCTCATATGAGGGAGATGTAAGAGTCAGCCATTAGGTCTGTGAAGGCCTGATGAAAGCAACTTCAACACATAACCATTTGCTTTGGCAGGAGCTCAGGCCAAGAGCAAAAGTCCTCTTGATGTGTCAAATTATAGATAAACACAAGTTTCAAAAACATTTGTGATATAACTGCAAATAAATGCTGGTAACTGGCAGGGTGCTCCGTTTACAAATAGTTCCTGTCAACCAAACAGTAAGAGGATAAACTTGAACACAACTGACTTCCCAAACATTTGAAAGCACTTTAATAGCAAGGCTCTGAGGCTGCAAGTATAAAACAGAATGATAATTAAGGCTTAAAATGCCATCGAGCCAACAGCAAAGCAGTACAAGACTGTGCCTTGGGTTCTGGGGTTTATCATGATGACTCAATGTCTGGTTCCTTGGGCCCCTCCCATTTTTCGAAGACCCTCTGAGATGTCCACACCCCTGCTTTTGGTTTGAGTTGTCTTGTCTTCTTCATGTCCCCAGTCTGAGAAGCATGACCCTTGGAAACTGGAACAATTGAGACTTAAGAAGAGATGGTGCATTTCTTCCCTAGGTGGGGAGTTTCAGGCCCGGATAAAATAGTTTCATCAGGTAGGTTGTTTCTAATGGGGCAAAGTCAAAAGGGACATTTGCCATGTCTGTGAAGCTATTTGGTGATAGTGGTAGTGGTAGGAAGAGATATGGGGATGTACTTCCTTCTGCTCATTGGCCACTATGAGCTTTCATCCATCCATGCATCTATCCATGAGTTGAGAAATAGGTATTAAGTTCTTCTGATATGCCAAACACTGTACCTAGACACCAGAATGCATTGGCAAGCAAAACATGGGTGCTGGCATCTGATCTCTATGATACAGTAAAGCTCTGAAAAGGGGGAAGCCACAAGTGTAGGTTCAGGTCTGCATTAACACTGAATCTGTTGTCTTAGTGCTATATCAGGAGCTTCAAATTCAGTGCTTGATCAGGTAGCAAGTGAATGAAGCAGTCAGGGTGGGGACCATGTCCACTCTGGAAATTTCATGCCCCATGCACAGCAGGTGGTGAGACCTACCTCTGGCTAAGTGTTGTTGTGTTTGAAGATGGCACAGGTTTCCATATTTTCAAGACAAGCAGGAAATCTTGACCTTTAAAATATAAAATGTCCTCATTTTAAATATTCATGATTTAGTTTTTAAAAACACTGGTCAGGACAAAATTAAAATCCAGGGCATAATGTTCTCAGTTTGTTCATCTGTAAGAGAAAAGTCCTGTATCTGTGGAGTCTGATGATCCATGTGGTGATAGGCTGCAGTTGGGGCAGCCTGCTCCATGTTTGCTAGTTGTAGGATCTGGTCAATTTGTTTAGCCTTTCTGTTCCTCAGTGTCATTTTTAAAATGGGGACTACAACAATATCTACTCACAGGATTGGTATGAAGAGGAAATGAGTTAATATAAGTAAAATGATTAGAACAAGGCCAGATATGATGATGATGATGATGATACATAGATAGATAAATATCTCTATTATATTACATTCTATTTGATTCTATATATAAAATCAGGCCATTATTATTTTAATTTCCAGTTCCTTTCACCCCTTCTCCATTTTTTTCTCTCCTCACTTACCTCTATTTTTCCCATTCAGAAACAAAAACAAAAATTTGCCCATGACCCTTCTCTATTTTCACCCAGAATAGTTTTTCTTCTTTCTCCTCTGAGGTCTTAGCTCCTGCTGATGTCATATCCCAAGTATGTTTACCAAGGTGTTTTCCAAACAATGATAGTTTCCTCCCTAAGAAGGATTAAGATGTCAAATGTCAAGATAATATTTTTTCAACTTGTTATATTTGTATATATACACAAAGTGTTCCATATTTTAAAAATAAATATTAAAAACACTGGTTAGGTCTTCAGGGTGTTTTCAGCCTCTAAAATTCTGTGATTCCAGGAAATAAAGTTTCCTGGCAGCCTGAGATGCCTCAGTACATGTCTCCTCATGATGGATCAGGAAAGGCTGGAGCACCCAGCCTGGCTAGGACTCCTCCAGGCACATACCCAGGAGCTCAGATAAAAGGATGGCAGTCCTGTTTTTAAGCCACCAGTTGCTATCCTTGACATTTGTCAGGATGAAAAGTTGAGATGTTCTATTGTAGGTTTGGGAAATAGATATTAGGAAAATTAAAGGAACAGGAAAGGTGTGTTCTGCAATCTGTTTCACACAGGTGTGTCATGGAAAGAGCACAGCAGAGTTGGCATTGAGTTCTAGCTCTGACACTAACTAGCTTTGTGAACTTGGGCAAATAAAATTAATCTGTGTGAGCTTAGATTCTTCACTGGTAGATAGGAATGATAATGTCTGCCTCAAGAGGCTATGCAGGTTTGATAACACTTGTAACAGGGGTTGGTCCTCCTTTGTGAAACATGTTCTTCTCCTGGGGATCTGTAACACCATCCCTTCTTGCATTTTATTACTACCTTTCTGGCTCCTTCTTCTCAGTCTCCTTTTCTTTCCTCTAGGCTAGCTTGAGTTGAACTAAGCTCTTCAACGTTTGGATCTAAAAGCAATTGTCTTCTCCCTTGACACTTTTCTCCTGCTGATTTCACGCATATTATATTTATTTTTATTCCACTAGAAAGGATAAGAAGATGGTTTCCCATTACTTCATGGAACAGAACAAGAGGAAGGGAATATATAGTAATATATTGGCACCCAAGTGGTTTTCAGGTTTGGATTTTTTCCAGAAGACATTGCCCTAAGTAGGTTAGAGCCTGTCAGAGCAGTTGGGGTAGGCTGGAATGGGGGCATGCTCAGTTGTCCAACAATGCTAAAACCCTATATTCATGACAGCACGATCCTGAGAGCATGGAATGCTCATGAGACACTAGCAGTGAGTCCCAAAAATCATTTGGAGGAACTCTGAAGCCCTGCTGCCATGCAGGGGATGGTGGGGAGCACTGAGGTGCAAATGTAGCTATACATGGGAACATGGCCACATTTGTGTCCCCAGGCTGGTGAGACCATTTAAAACACCTGTTATAGATGTAGAATGCCTAACCAACCATGGGTTCCTAATACATTTTAAATCATCTCTTTCCCATTTATTTGGATGCAAGAGGCCATAGGCCCTCTTAAGAACTAGTCATTTTTGTTCAAATGATTGAATTTTATTAAGGATTTCATGGAATTTTATAGTTGGAAGAGACCTTAAAAGGTCAGGTGATCCACTTCTTCCAGTGGGATTAAAGAAGCTTACAGATTCTTTCAGTATAAAATAAACAATTTAAGGGTAAAAGAAAACTAGGACTATCTGAAGGACTCAAAAGGAGTTGATGTCTTTAGACACCTGATTTGGGCAAATTATAAAACTTGGGGTAATACATTTTTGGCACAAGCTTCCTGGCAGTGAAGGCAAAATGGAAACATGTTGGGTTATTTAGTTTTGGTTTTCTGAAGGTGGAAAGCACACACATTTTTCTGTAAAGACAAACTTTTTCCTGGAACCAAACTTAGGCATTTATCACATGAGTCACTGTGGGACAGAATGGACAATATCTCCCTCCATGGCTTCTTATATAATATGCAGTTTATCATCTGGATGTTCTCATCGTGACCATTTATGAAAGTGAAAATTCAAGTAAGTAGGAATCCCCTTTCTGGTGCACTAAGAGAGTCTGAAATAAATCCAAAAATGGAATCACTTATGCTGTTCTCCTCACCACTATGAAGAAAACCTATGGAGAAAAACTTTGGAAGCAGCTCTATTTAGATACAATCTAAAGGCAATCATCATTTTCATCATCATTGTAACTACATTTTATCAAGCACAAGTACATTTTATAAATATAAGCACGTTAACTAAAGCTTGGTAAGATTAAATAACTCTTCTAAGCTCACACAGCTCATCCTGGTTTCTAGCTACATTTGATTGGTGGTGTTTCCTTGAAGCATTGTGTTGAGGAGGATTCTGAGGTCACATTACATAACAATGGGAAAGAGCTCCATGATCAATTCATGATGTTTACATGTGAGAGGGCAATGAGACTTGCTGGCCATGCATCTGCCATCATCGTGTGATTACATTTTCCTGCTAGCAAAGCAAATTTCATGACAGTAATTGGCAGATAAATGTGTTGCCTATAATTCCTCTACATTTGTTGGTGGAAATATCCCAAGATGTATGTTACTTGACTACTTTTTATTACATATCATTTGGAACTTCAGGATACCCAGAAGCTGATATAAATTCATAAGAACCAAACCAAATGAAAATCCCAACCTCATCACCCCCACACAAAAAAACACCCAAACCCCCAATGAAAATGAGAATTATTAATATGAATTAAATGTCTACATAATCCAGTTTACAAATTTATTAACTGTTTTTTAATCTTATCCCATAGCTAGTATATAGTATTTACTTATTTAACTAAGTGATAGAATCCATTAAGAGTTGCAAATTTTATAGGTTCTCTGTGTGACACTTTGAATGATTTAGCAATTTCAAGCTGTATGCAGCAGTTGAAATATAGTGAGTCTGTATCCTGAAGAGCTGTGGTTCCTCAAAACAAAACCTTTATTCCAAGGTTGCATGAGGCAACTGATCATCCCAAGTGGGCCACTGCTGCTTTTGCCTACCTAGCCTCTCTACATCTGGTAACAGGACCATCTCTTCCTCATCCTCAGAGCATGAAGTTCTGGTAGAACTGACTCCACCTCCTGGCCTAGGCATGTACCCACCTTGGCATCATGTTCCCCCGATCAATGAATGATGCAAGGATGTACATGTTACCAAGTCAGACCACTTAAGGCTTCCCTACCACGTTGACTGGAGCTACAAGATAAATGCCCTCACTGTCTTTGGTGTGCTAGGCTGGTAGAATAAACACCCAATAGCTGCAGGTGGACATAATCCCTGAGATTCATTTTCAGGGATTCAATTTGTTTTTCATGACTTTTTCTGCATTCCTTCTCTATTCTGTAGTTTATTTTGTTCAGTGTTTTCAGCAACTGCTTTGCCAAGCCTCAGTGTAGAAGCCATCTAAGTGGGGAGTATGTTTCCCACTCCACGATCCTCTTGTCTAAGGAACAAAGCAGGCATCTGACTTCTCTCCCATCCCATTCTTTCCCTGTGTGGTTACAGGCACAGGAAGAAAACAACCAGACCTAAATACTCATGGAATAAGGCCTTAAACAGTCAAGGATGCCATGAGCAAATTCTGAGATATAGAATGCCTTCTTTCCTATTACTCAGAGTGTATCCTACAGAGACTGAGGCCTTTAAGAAAAAGAAGCAACTGCAGTTGTGACCAGTTGGCAGTGGTTCATTCAATCTAGCCCCAAAGAAAGTATCAGTGAGTGGAAAAAGAGGGATTCAAGGCTTTGAGTATATATGCAGAGTTGTGTATCCATAACCACAATCAATTTTAGAACATTTTTATAACCTAGGAAAGAAAGCGCATTTCTCTTAGCCATCATCCTCAAATGCTCCAAGCACTCCCTCCAGTCTAGGCAACCACTAAGGTACTTTTTCTCTCCAGATTTGCCTATTCTGGACATTGCTTATAAATGGAATAATACAATATGTGGTCCTTATTTCCCTTTTCATTAACTTTCATAGCTCCCTTTACTTCTTCTTGCAGCCCTTATTAAAATTAAAAATTTAAAATTTAAAATATGTGTAATCATTTGTTTAATGTTTATCTCTTCCATTAGACAATACATTTCCATCAGAGCACAGTCTCCATGTATTTAATTGACTATTGTACTCACAATACCATGCCTACCCCAATACCTGTAGACCACAGAATAGACACTTAATAATGCTTACTCAATGAATAAATGGATGAATGGATAATAAATGGATGGCTAAATGAATAAATTAGATACCCACCCTGCTGTCACCACCAAGATTGATCCAGAAATACCAGTCTACTTAGTACAGTGAAAGAGGCTGATCTGGTTAACTTACTTCAAAACCAGTTCCCCATGTTGGGCAGAAAGAGAAATAAATATTTAACGAGAAAGTGTGGTCACACATGCAGATGTGTAATATTTGTAAATGAGAAGTGAATTGTTTGTGTATAGGGGTAGAGAAGCGAGAGACTGTAAGATGGAGCTAAGTTAAAGTAAATTATTTATTGCACTAAGCCACAAAGTGGCCACTGCCAACTGGTCACAACTGCAGTTGCTTCTTTTTCTTAAAGGCCTCAGTCTCTGTAAGATACACTGAGTAATAGGAAAGAAGGCATTCTATATCTCAGAATTTGCTCATGGCATCCTTGACTGTTTAAGGCCTTATTCCATGAGTATTTAGGTCTGGTTGTTTTCTTCCTGTGCCTGTAACCACACAGGGAAAGAATGGGATGGGAGAGAAGTCAGATGCCTGCTTTGTTCCTTAGACAAGAGGATCGTGGAGTGGGAAACATACTCCCCACTTAGATGGCTTCTACACTGAGGCTTGGCAAAGCAGTTGCTGAAAACATTGAACAAAATAAACTACAGAATAGAGAAGGAATGCAGAAAAAGTCATGAAAAACAAATTGGTGATTCATAGAGATTGCACTCTAATGGCTACAAGATTTTCCCGGCTTTGATTTGGACTTTTCCAAGAAATCAGTTGCAGTAGAGTCTCCCTTGGTGGTTGGACATGAGAGGGGACTTTCTAGAAATAATGAGTTTTTGTTTAGGGTATTTATTTTATTTTTAATAAAGCAAATACTGTTTTTATTCCCTTGCTTCTCCACAAGAAATAAAATCTCTAAGTAATCCCAGCTCCTGTATGCAGGCAACATAAAGAATACACACAAAGAGATCATTTCAGAGATGGGCTCTTTTTTTTTTTTTTTTTTTTTTTGTAATTCATGAGCACTTCAACGAGTATATAAAGAGTTATAAATGGCAAATGTGGCAGGTGTGTATGTGTGTGTGTATTAGCGTGTATGCACACACGCATGTATTTTGCCCCTTCTCTTGTGCTCAAGCAAGTCCTTGATTAGAAATGCGACATTGATTTCTTAAATAAAGATCTCTATTATGATTATCTACAAGGTCATAATTGATGTAAAAAAAAAAAGATTCAAGATTCAAATAAAGAAGTGACCAAGATAAATTTGACCAGTGAGGTATTTAATAATATATTTTTTGGAGTGTGTACTCCATAAGTACTGTACAAAAGTAAAATGCCCAGCATCTTTGCCCAGTGAAGGGATATACACATGCCTACCTGGTGTAATAAATAGGAGGAGCCCTAGTGTTTTGCTTCCTTGGCCTTGCCCCCAACCACATATCTCTCACTTGTCTATAGCTCTTGCTATTAAATTCACCATTCATTCCTCAGTTCTTTCAGATAATTCAGAACCTTCTAAATTCTTCTGATGGTAAAAATTACCTGGGATGTTTGTTAAAATCAGATTCTAGATCCCACCCACGGAAACAGATTTTCAGACAAATCTCTCATTTTAATAAATGTCCTAGATGATTCTTACGATCAGAGGAATTTAGAAAAAATTGGGGTTAATAGTTTTTCAGTTTCATTTTATGATAACAAAGTGCTTTCATGAAACCCTTTCAGGAGATCATCATCATGAGTCTGTGACAAAAATATTATTCCCATTTTACATAAAAGGTAACTGAGCCTCTAAAAGGTAAAGTACCCTGATTAAGGTCATTGGAGCTATATCCTGACTGCAGGCCATGTGGCTTCTAGTCCAGGCCCTCCCCACCAAGCCCCACTGCCTTCCAGGAGCCTGTGGTAATGGTGATGACATTGGTATCGAGCAAGTCTTGTTTGAGCAAAGAAAGGAGAGAAGGGAATTTTTGATAGAGGCTCTGAGAGCAACAGGCCTGGAAGAAAGAGAAATCCTTTAATTGTTGAGGATGAGAGAAGAGAGTAGATAAACAGTCATGGAAATGTGAAGTCTATTGTATTGTTGATTAATGAGAAGCTGTTGAAAATAGTGGGAGCCTAAGAGTTTTGTAAAGTCTCCTCTACAGAACACTGGTTCTTTAAGATACTCCATGAAAAGGGGGTTCTTGACTCAAATAAATTTGGAAAACATATTGAACTTTACTCCAGTGAATAGATTCCCGAAGTACATGAGCATATTAAAGACTCTGAGAAGTCCAGCAGAAAAAAAAAATTAAAACATTAAACCTGCAATATCACAAATTTATTTAACCGTGGAACTCTTCCCCTATTTTCCCATAAATTATACATAAACATCTGAGTAAGCCCACTATGTGAAATACTGGCCTGGGGCATAAATTTAGAGTTGGGAATATATCGAAGGGGGTAATTGTAGTATTAAATACCCCAGAGATTGTTTGTTTGTTTTTTCTATTTTGCCTTTGCTCATTCTGGAGAGAAAGACAGACAGACTACCACCCATAAAATAAGCAACAGAGTATTTATTGCTCTGAAGTTTGTTGTTCTCTCTTATTACTAACACAAAGCAAGTGTATGGCAAGAGAACCAAGCAGGAGCTGAGCTAAGCCCTGGGGTGTAAAAATCCGGTCTCTCTGGAGCCCCTGAATCTTTCCAGGCATCTGGATTGGAAGCTCAGTTTGTCTTCCTTTCTGCCCTCGCCAATTTGCCTCTCTGGGAATGAGAGAGTCTAAAGATGTCACCTCATGGACATGCTTCCTGCTCTTTGTGTTTAACTGTGTTAATTTAGAGGGATTCTGCATTCCAGAGGCCTCTTAGGCCCCAAGACTGCCCTATGCAAGATCCGGATGGCCTCTGGTTAGAGAGCATAGCAGCAGAAGAATAACTAGGCAGGCTTGCCAACTGCATCAGTCTTCCCAATATGAACATCACTCTGGCAAGAAAGGAAATGCTATGGGCTTGTGGTTATGAGTCCCATATGTCAGAGCCTGATGGCACCGAGAGATGTCTCCTTAGCTTAAGTGGGTAGTCAGGTGAAGATGGGCATGGTGTGCAATAGTTCAGATAATTGGATGGGGCTCACATTAAGGGTGGAGAGTTAGGGAGGAATGATCTTTCTTCATTCTTTTTTGTTTTTTTTTTAATTTGTTATGTTGTTTTGTTATGTTATGTTAATAACATTATGTTATTTATGTTATGTTATGTTAATCACCATACATTACATCATTAGTTTTTGATGTAGTGTTCCATGATTCATTGTTTGCGTATAACACCCAGTGCTCCATTCAGTACGTGCTCTCTTTAATACCCATCACCAGGCTAACCCATCCCCCACCCCCCTCCCCCCTAGAAGCCTCAGTTTGTTTCTCAGAGTCCATAGTCTCATAGTCCAATCGTCTCCCCCTCTGATTTCCCCTTCATTTTTCCCTTCCGCTATCTTCTTCTTTTTTTAACATATAATGTATTATTTGTTTCAGAGGTACAGGTCTGTGATTCAACAGTCTTGCACAATTCAGAGCGCTCACCATAGCACATACCCTCCCCAATGTCTATCACCCAGTCACCCCATCCCTCCCACCTCCCATCACTCGAGCAACCCTCAGTTTGTTTCTTGAGATTAAGAATTCCTCATATCAGTGAGATCATATGATACATGTCTTTCTCTGATTGACTTATTTCGCTCAGCATAATACCCTCCAGTTCCATCCACGTCATTGCAAATGGCAAGATTTCGGGGGTTTTTTGGTGGCTGCATAATATTCCATTGTATATATATACCACTTCTTCTTTATCCATTCATCTGTTGATGGACATCTTGGCTCTTTCCATAGTTTGGCTATTGTGGACGTTGCTGCTAACATCAGGGTGCACGTACCCCTTCAGATACCTACATTTGTATCTTTGGGGTAAATACCCAGTAGTGCAATTGCTGGGTCATACGGTAGCTCTATTTTCAACTTTTTGAGGAACCTCCATACTGTTTTCCAGAGTAGCTGCACCAGCTTGCATTCTGACCAACAGTGTAGGAAGGTTCCCCTTTCTCCGCAGCCTCGCCAACATCTGTCGTTTCCTGACTTGTTAATTTTAGCCCTTCTGACTGGTGTGAGGTGCTATCTCATTGAGGTTTTGATTTGGATTTCCCTGATGCCAAGCAATGTTGAGCACTTTTTCATGTGTCTGTTGGCCATTTGGATGTCTTCTTTGGAAAAATGTCTGTTCATGTCTTCTGCCCATTTCTTGATTGGATCATTTGTTCTTTGGGTGTTGAGTTTAATAAGTTCTTTATAGATTTTGGATACTAGCCCTTTATCTGATATGTCATTTGCAAATATCTTCTCCCATCCTGTCGGTTGTCTTTTGGTTTTGTTGACTGTTTCTTTTGCTGTGCAAAAGCTTTTGATCTTGATGAAGTCCCAAAAGTTCATTTTTGCCCTTGCTTCCCTTGCCTTTGGCGATGTTTCTAGGAAGAAGTTGCTGTGGTTGAGGTCCAAGAGGTTGCTGCCTGTGTTCTCCTTTAGGATTTTGATGGACTCCAGTCTCACATTTAGGTCTTTCAACCATTTGAGTCTATTTTTGTGTGTGGTGTAAGGAAATAGTCCAGTTTCATTCTTCTGCATGTGGCTGTCCAATTTTCCCAAAACCATTTGTTGAAGAGACTGTCTTTTTTCCATTGGACATTCTTTCCTGCTTTGTGGAGGATTAGTTGACCATAGAGTTGAGGGTCCATTTCTGGGCTCTTTATTCTGTTCCATTGATCTATGTGTCTGTTTTTGTGCCAGTACCATACTGTCTTGATGATGACAGCTTTGTAATAGAGCTTGAAGTCCAGAATTGTGATGTCACGAGCTTTGCTTTGCTTTTTCAACTTTCCTCTGGCTATTCGGGGTCTTTTCTGGTTCCAAACAAATTTTAGGATTATTTGTTCCATTTCTTTGAAAAAAGTGGATGGATTTTGATAGGGATTGCATTAAATGTGTAGATTACTCTAGGTTGCTCTTCACAATATTTGTTCTTCCAATCCGTGAGCATGGAATGTTTTTCCATTTCTTTGTGTCTTCCTCAATTTCTTTCATGAGTATTTTATAGTTTTCTGAGTACAGATTCTTTGCCTCTTTGGTTAGATTTATTCCTAGGTATCTTATGGTTTTGGGTGCAATTGTAAATGGGATCGACTCCTTAATTTCTCTTTCTTCTGTCTTGTTGGTGGTGTATGGGAATGCCACTGATTTCCGTGCATTGATTTTATATCCTGCCACTTTACTGAATTCCTATATGAGTTCTAGCAGTTTTGCGGTGGACTCTTTTGGGTTTTCCACATAAAGTATCATATCATCTGCAAAGAGTGAGAGTTTGACTTCTTCTTTGCTGATTTGGATGCCTTTTATTTCTTTTTGTTGTTTGATTGCTGTGGCTAGGACTTCTAATACTATGTTGAATAGCAGTGGTGATAGTGGACATCCCTGCCATGTTCCTGACCTTAGGGGGAAAGCTCTCAGTTTTTCCCCATTGAGAACGATATTCACTGTGGGTTTTTCATAGATGGCTTTTAGGATATTGAGGTATGTACCCTCTATCCCTATACTCTGAAGAGTTTTGATCAAGAAAGGATGCTGTACTTTGTCAAATGCTTTTTCTGCATCTATTGAGAGGATCATATGGTTCTTGTTCTTTCATTTATTAATGTCTTGTGTCACATTGATTGATTTGCAGATGTTGAACCAACCTTGCAGCCCAGGGTTAAATCCCCCTCGATCGTGGTGAATAATCCTTTTAATGTACTGTTGGATCCTATTGGCTAGTATTTTGGTGAGAATTTTTGCATCCATGTTCATCAAGGATACTGGTCTGTAATTCTCCTTTTTGATGGGGTCTTTGTCTGGTTTTGGGATCAAGGTAATGCTGGCCTCATAAAACGAGTTTGGAAGTTTTCCCTCCATTTCTATTTTTTGGAACAGTTTCAGAAGAATAGGTATTAATTCTTCTTGAAATGTTTGGTAGAATTCCCCTGGGAAGCCATCTGGCCCTGGGCTCTTGTTTCTTGGGAGATTTTTGATGACTGCTTCAATTTCCTTAGTGGTTATAGGTCTGTTCAGGTTTTCTATTTCTTCCTGGTTCAGTTTTGGTAGTTGATACATCTCTAGGAATGCATCCATTACTTCCAGGTTATCTAATTTGCTGGCATATATTTGCTCATAATATGTTCTTATAATTGTTTGTATTTCTTTGGTGTTGTTTGTGATCTCTCCTCTTTCATTCATGATTTTATTTATTTGGGTCCTTTCTCTTTTCTTTTTGATAAGTCTGTCCAGGGGTTTATCAATCTTATTAATTCTTTGAAAGAACCAGCTCCTAGTTTCGTTGATCTGTTCTACTGTTTTTTTTAGTGTCTGTTTCATTGATTTCTGCTCTGATTTTTATTATTTCTCTTCTCCTGCTGGGTTTAGGCTTTATTTGCTGTTCTTTCTCCAGCTCCTTTAGGTGTAGGGTTAGGTTGTGTACTTGAGACCTTTCTTGTTTCTTGAGAAAGGCTTGTATTGCTATATACTTTCCTTTTAGGATCACCTTTGCTGCATCCCAAAGATTTTGAACACTTGTGTTTTCATTTTCATTGATTTCCATGAATTTTTAAAATTTTTCTTTAATTTCCTGTTTGACCCATTCATTCTTTAGTAGGATGCTCTTTAGCCTCCAGGTATCTGAGGTCCTTCCAACTTTCCTCTTGTGATTGAGTTCTAGTTTCAAAGCACTGTGGTCTGAAAATATGCAGGAATGATCCCAATCTTTTGGTATCGGTTGAGACCTGATTTGTGACCTAGGATGTGATCTATTCTGGAGAATGTTTCATGGGCACTAGAGAAGAATGTGTATTCTGTTGCTTTGGGATGGAATGTTCTGATATATCTGTGAAGTCCATTTGGTCCAGTGTGTCATTTAAAGTCTTTATTTCCTTGTTGATCTTTTGCTTAGATTATCTGTCCATTTCAGTGAGGGGGGTGTTAAAGTCCCCCACTGTTATTGTATTGTTGACGTGTTTCTTTGCTTTTGTTATTAATTGGCTTATATAATTGGCTGCTCCCATGTTAGGGGCATAGAAATTTAGAAGTGTTAGATCTTCTTGTTGGATAGACGCTTTAAGTAGGATATAGTGTCCTTCCTCATCTCTTATTATAGTCTTTGGTTTAAAATCTAATTTGTCTGATATAAGGATTGCCACCCCAGCTTTCTTTTGGTGTCCATTAGCATGGTAAATGTTTTTCCACCCCCTCACTTTCAATCTGGGGGTGTCTTTGGGTCTAAAATGAGTCTCTTGCAGACAGCATATCGATGGGTCTTGTTTTTTAATCCAATCTCATAGCCTGTATCTTTTGATTGTGGCATTTTGCCCATTTACATTCGGGGTAACTATTGAAAGATATGAATTTTGTGCCACTGTATTGCCTGTAAGGTGACTGTTACTGCATATTGTCTGTGTTCCTTTCTGGCCTATGTTACTTTTAGGCTCTCTCTTTGCTTAGAGGACCCCTTTCAATATTTCTTGTAGGGCTGGTTTCGTGTTTGCAAATTCTTTTAGTTTTTGTTTGTCCTGGAAGTTTTTTTATCTCTCCTTCAATTTTCAATGACAGCCTAGCTGGATATAGTATTCTTGGCCGCATATTTTTCTCATTTAGTGCTCTGAAGATATCATGCCAGTCCTTTCTGACCTGCCATGTCTCTGTGGATAGGTCTGCTGCCAATCTAATGTTTCTACTATTGTAAGTTACAGATCTCTTCTCCCGAGCTGCTTTCAGGATTTTCTCTTTATCTCTGAGACTTGTAAGTTTTACTATTAGATGTCGGGGTGTTGACCTATTTTTATTGATTTTGAGGGGGGCTCTCTGTGCCTCCTGAATTTTGATGCCTGTTTCCATCCCCAGATTAGGGAAGTTCTCTGCTATAATTTGCTCCAATATACCTTCTGCCCCTCTCTCTTTCTTCTTCTTCTGGGATCCCAGTTATTCTAATATTGTTTCGTCTTATGGTATCACTTATCTCTTGAATTCTGCTCTCTTGATCCAGTAGTTGTTTATCTCTCTTTTTCTCAGCTTCTTTATTTTCCTTCATTCTTTTTTAAACTTAGCCTTTACACAGGGAGAGAAATTATTCCAGTTGTTTGCATTTATTTGCTTTGGAGATGATTGATTTCTCAAAAATGTAAACTCTAATGTTATTGTTCATGTGGGTCCTGACCTTGACCTGTCGTAGGTCTGACATAGCAAAATGGCAGTTAGAGGAGGGTAGGATGACGTTTTATTTAGAAGGACGGTGTTTGTAAAATGAATTTGTATGCATTCTCAAGGGATAGTTTATTACCATCTCAGTATCTCAGTGGTTTGTTGATGAATATTTAATGACCGGTTCTTCAAAAATTAATAAAGTGTGTGTGTGTAGATATGTGTGCTTATAAATTTTACTGTTGTAAAGGATGTATAGCATAAAATTTGTAAATTATAAAATATACAGTATTCTTTATTATAAATTTCATATAGCTGGTTGATTCTCATAGGATTATTTCATTGATTTTCACTGAACTATCTTATCCATAGCCAACCTATAGTTGCAGCTGACAAACAAGTACAGTACCAACATGAATATTTGTTGATATTTTTATCTATGTAAACATGTAAGCTGAAACAATGAAGATATATGTCTAGGGTTGCCAGATTTGACAAACAAAAATAAAGAAGGCTCAGTTAAATTTGAATTTCCAATAAACAACAAATAAAATTTTAGTATAAGTATGATCTGAACAATAGTTGAGATACACTTATGCTAAAAGTATTCTTACCGATTTAAATGTAAATTTAACTGGTGCCCCTGGCTGGCTCAGTCAGAAGACCATGTGACTCTTGATCTTGGTGTTGTGAGTTCAAGCCCCACGTTGGGTGTAGAGATTACTAAAAAAAAAGTAAGCAAATAAATTTAACTGGACATCCTGTATTTTACCTAGCATTAAAGAACTTCACTGTTCTTCAATAAAACAAATGACTTCTTTGCTGAATCACATACTAGTTTTGAATACTAGAAGACCATTTCCTCAATTTTTATGCTATTCGTCATGTAATGACTGTAAACATAACACAGTTTGGACTTTTATCATCATTAATGACATTTTTGCGATCACTCTCTTCAGCCCATCAAATCAACAAAGAATAAGCCAAACCCTGTTTTGTAGCATTAGCCAATTTCTGTGATGTCTAAACTCCCATCGTAGCCAATTTCACCCAACTAACTTGACATTACCAGTTGGAAATTGGAATTGGAAATTGGAATTGGAAAGAGATGCACAGGAACACACAGTATAGCATTTCCATCATACAAATACAATAGACACAACCTCAAAAACAAAGATCGGGGCACCTGGGTAACTCAGTCAGTTAAGCATCTGACTCTTGATTTTGGCTCAGGTCAGGATCTCAGGGTTGTGGGATTGAGCCCCAAGTCAGGCTCCACACTCAGTGGAGAGTCTGCTTGAGATTCTTTCTCTGCCGCATGCTCTCCCTCTCTCCAAAATAAATAAACATTTTTTAAAAAAATAGATAAAGCAACTCTTATTAAAATAAATAGGAAGTGATGAATTTTGAGTATTTATTACCCTTTTTTAAAGATTTTATTTATTTATTTGACAGAGAGAGACACAGAGAGGGAACACAAGCAGGGGGAGTGGGAGAGGGAGAAGCAGGCTTCCCGCCGAGCAGGGAGCACAATGCAGGGCTCAATCCCAGGACCCTGGGATCATGACCTGAGCCAAGGCAGACGCTTAACGACTGAGCCACCCAGGTGCCCCTACCTTTGTTTTTTAATATAATTTATGTAGTAGTTAAGTTAATAAAAGCTTTGTTTAAACTGGCTCACAAAAGTCTTCACAGTGGGGGCGCCTGGGTGGCTCAGTCGTTAAGCATCTGCCTTCGGCTCAGGTCATGATCCCAGGGTCCTGGGATTGAGCCCCGCATTGTGCTCCCTGCTCGGTGGGAAGCCTGCTTCCCCCTCTCCCACTCCCCCTGCTTGTTTTCCCTCTCTCGCTGTGTCTCTCTCTGTCAAATAAATAAATAAAATCTTTAAAAAAAAATAAGTCTTCACAGTATAACAATTGGCTCTTACAAGCTGGTAAAACCACTGCAATGTACTGAACCTGTCCATGTCATTCTACCCAAGCCTGTTTTATTAATTTACAAAATCTGCTTGGCTCCTAGAGATGTTTGAGTTTGTGGCCTTTGTTAAGTTGTTGAGATTTTAAAGATCAAAAAAAAAAAAATGATACATCCCTTCTTTAGGGAACTTGGAGCTGTTCAAGGGAAGAATTAACATTTATTGAGCATCTTCTCTATTTGAGACACTGCTCTCTACTACAAACTTAAGATTACAACCTTATAATATGCCATGTTATATAAAAGCCAGAAAGGTAGAGGGGACATGCACTCTAGACATAAAAAGGTCACTAACATTGTAAAGTAAAAAGTTAAAAGATGAAATCAATTTGCATTCCCACCAACAGTGCATGAGTGTTCCTTTTTCTCCACATCCTTACCAACACCTATTGTTTCTTCTGTTGTTGATTTTAGCCATTCTGACAGGTGTGAGGTGATATCTCATTGTAGTTTTGATTTGCATTTCCCTGATGATAAGTGATGATGAGCATCTTTTCATGTGTCTGTTGGCCATCTGGATGTCTTCTTTGGAGAAATGCCTATTCATGTTTTCTGCCCATTTCTTAACTGAATTATTTGTTTGTTGAGTGTTGAGTTTTATAAGTTCTTTATATATTTTGGATACTAACCCTTTATCGGATATGTCATTTGCAAATATCTCCTTCCATTCTATAGGTTGCTTTTTAGTTTTGTTGATTGTTCCTTTTACTCTGCAGAGGCTTATTTTTAAGTAGTCCTGATAATTTATTTTTGCTTTTGTTTCCTTTGCCTCAGGAGATATATCTAGAAAGAAGTTGCTACTACTGATGTCAAAGAAATTACTGCCTGTGTTCTCTTCTAGGATTTTTATGGTTTCAGGTCTCATATTTAGAATTTAGAATTTATTTTGTGTACAGTGTAAGAAAGTGGTCTAGTTTCTTTCTTTTGCATGTTGCTGCCCAGTTTTCACAACACCATTTGTTGAAGAGACATTCTTTTTCCCATTGGCATTCTTGCCTGCTTTGCTGAAGATTAATTGACCATACAATTGTGGGTTTATTTCTGGATTTTCTCTTCTGTTCCATTGATCTCTGTTTCTGTTCTTGTGCCAGTATCATACTGTTTAGATCACTGTAGCTTTGTAATATAACTTAAAGTCCAGAATTGTGATGCCTCCAGCTTTGCTTTTCTTTTTCAAGATTGCTTTGCCTATTCGGGGTCTTTTAGGGTTCCATACAAATTTTAGGATTCTTTGTTCTAGTTCTGTGAAAAATGTTGTTGGTATTATGACAGGGATTGCATTAAATATGTAGATTGCTTTGGGTAGTATAGACATTTTAACAATATTTGTTCTTCCAATTTATGAGTATGGAATGTCTATTTCTTTTTTTTTTCTTTTAAGTTTTTATTTAAATTCCAGTTAGTTAACATATGGTATAATATTAGTTTCAGGTGTACAATATAGTAATTCAACACTTCTATACATCACCCTGTGCTCATCCCAGCAAGTGCACTCCTTAATCCCCATCACCTATTTAGCCTATCTCTCCACACACCTCCCTTATGGTGACCATCAGTTTGTTCTCTATAGTTAAGAGTCTGTTTCTTGGTTTGCCTCTCTCTTTCTCTTATTTTTTCTGTTTGCTCATTTGTTTTGTTTCTTAAATTCCACACATGAGTGAAATTATATGGTATTTGTCTTTCTTTGACAGACTTATTTTGCTTAGCATAATACTCTCTAGCTACATCCATATTGTTGCAAATGGGAAGATTTCATTCTTTTTTATGGCTGAATAATATTCCACTATATATACACACCATATCTTCTTTACCCATTCATCAGTTGATGGACAATTGGGCTGTTTCCATAATTTGGCTATTGTAGATAATGCTGTTATAAATTTTAAGGTGCATAATATGTCCCTCTGCATTAGTACTTTTGTATTCTTTGGGGAAATACCTAGTAGTGTGATTGCTAGACCATAGCTAGTTCTATTTTTAACTTTTTGAGGAAACTCCATACTGTTTTGTCTTCATTTATTTGTATTATCTTCAATTTCTTTCATCAGTGTTTTATAGTTTTCAGAGTACAAGTCTTTCACCTCTTTGGTTAGGTTTATTCCTATGTATCTTGTTATTTTGGGTGCAATTATAAATGGGATTATTTTCTTATAAATGGGATTCTTTCTCCTGCTTCATTATTGGTCAAAATGCAAACTGGTGCAGCCATTGTGGAAAACAGTATGGAGTTTGGAATAATAATGGAACTATTAATAAATAATGGAATATTATTCAGCCATAAAAAAGAATGAAATCTTGCCATTTGCAACAACATGGATGGAGCTAGAGTGTATTCTGCTAAGTGAAATAAGTCAGTCAGAGAAAGACAAATACCATATAATTTCACTCATGTGTGAAATTTAAGAAACAAAATAAACGAGCAAAGGGAAAAAGAGAGAGAGGTCAAGAAACAGATTCTTAATTATAAAGAACTGATAGTTACCAGAGGTGAGGTGGGTGGGGGGAATGGGTCAAATAGGTGATGGGCATTAAGGAGTGCATTTGTTGTGGTGAGTATGGAAGTGTGGAATTACTATATTGTATATCTGATACCAGATAACACTGTATATTATCTAACTAGAGTTAAAAACTTAAAAAAATAAATACAAGCATACTTCAAAAAATGGATAAAATCAAAATTTCTAGCATGACTGTAATATTATAGATCATCTATACCCATAATTAATGACTGGAAGGGATTGCATGTAAGTACTTCTTCCTTTCGGACAATGGTCTTAAAGGGTCATGTATTTTTTCTATATTTTTCTTTGATGTTTTTGTGAAGATTTTCTGGACAATAAGCACTAATTTCTACAATTCAGACAACAAATACATTAAAGTAATTGAAGGGGCATTTCATTGTGCTGAGACAGCTTTGAGGGAGCATGTGGAGTATAAGACCAGCCTTAAAGAATAGGAGGGATTTAGAGAAGTACAGAAAGCATTCCAGGCAGGGCAAATGGCATAAGTAAATGGTGAGAGAGAAGTATTTTGAAGGAACAATAAATAAAATAGTCTGTCTGGAAAAGGTTCAGATGTATCCATAGATGTATAAGCTATATAAAACTAGACTCCAAGAAGTCCACTTTTGGCATAGAATCAAATTCAAATAACTAATAGTTGGAAAAATTGAAAATAATTTAAATCTTTACTACAGCTGCTTTAAGAAAATACAAAAGCTGGAAGACTTCCACCCCTCATCACCAATCTTTCTCTCCCCTTAGGTTCTCATCTCTTCTGGTAAATTATTCTCTCCCTATCTCAGCCCTTCTCTACTTCATTGATTACCCCAGTCTTCCCATTAAGTTTCAGGACAGGGTTGAGTGGCAATTAGAATTTTCCTTAGTAGGCTGGGGAGAGAAATAGGCTGGGTATTAATGCAAAGATACCTCTTGTCTGACACACCCATACATGATGATTACATCAATAAGCTATTTCTCTACGCTTCCTCTCCTTTCCAACTCTGTTATATTAAATTATGTTCATTTCTTGATTTTTTTGTGTGTTCTTCTTTGCATTAGGCTTGTACTTGCTATCAACCTGCATATCATATTCACTTCCTCTATCTTTTACCTACCCAATTCATGTTAATCCTGAAGGATTCATTTTATTTTATTTATTTTATTTTATTTTATTTTATTTTATTTTATTTATTTATTTATTTTTAAATTTTATTTATTTATTTGACAGAGAGAGACACAGCGAGAGAGGGAACACAAGCAGGGGGAGTGGGAGAGGGAGAAGCAGGCTTCCCGCTGAACAAGGAGCCCGACACGGGACTCGATCCCAGGACCCTGGGATCATGACCTGAGCCGAAGGCAGACGCCCAACGACTGAACCACCCAGGCGCCCCTATTTTATTTTATTTTATTTTATTTTATTTTATTTTATTTTATATTTTGGGAGGGGTGAAGGAGAGGGAGAGAGAGAATCTTAAGCACTGGGTTTGGAGCCCAACACAGGGCTTGACCTCATGACCTTGAGATCATGATCTGAGCTGAAATCAAGAGTCGGATGCTTAACTGACTGAGCAACCCAGGCACCCCAGGATTCATTTTAGAAGTGACTTCACCTAGAAGCTTTCCTTGTTCACATAAACTGGATTAGTTGCCTCTCCCCTTTGAACCCATAGTACCAGATATTACCTCCTGTTTTAGCACTGATTACATTATCTTATCATTACCTGTTTTACCTGTCTTGTCCCCACTGGACTGTGGAAGATTTGAGGACAAGCCCTAGGTCTTATTTGGTGTGTGTGTGTGTGTGTGTGTGTGTGTGTATACTTATGTATAACAATATATTTCTATTTATGCAAGTAGTATACATTTCTGATGCATTTATATACATACATATTTATTTATTTTTGAGTGCTCCTTTTATATTTTTGGATAAATTAGCTCATTTATTGGCAACGTCAGTGTGACAGGCACTATATTAAGCAATTTGAAAACATATTTCTTTTCCTGCTCTGACCAACCATATAAAGCAGAAGTTACCCTTAATTATCAAAAGAGAAATCTAGGACTCAAAGAGGTGTGATACTTGCCCAAGGTCACACAACTAGGAAATGGCAGCAACACAATTTGAACTCCAGGGTGTGAGTGGTCCATGTGTATACCTCAGCATAAGGCATAAAATGTCCATTATGGAGCCTGCCTTCTGTAGGGTGGAGAGAGAAGATGTGTTACCAGACAAGAGGTGGGGGCTATTTGGGACTGACTGTCAGCCAGGCTCTTCCTTGGTTGGCCATTGGGAGATGAACTTGTGTCAGCTAGCTGCTGCTGATTCAGTCAAATGCTAAGAAAAGATGGGTGGAGAATAGATGCAAGCATACATTGATCACTTGTAATTAAGGGACTCTTGTTTGTTGATTCCTTTGCTTCCCTTATTATGAGACATTTAAATATAAATAGCATTTCTTTTCAATAATGATCTGTTCTCCTTTAAAGGACTGTGAATGAGCCTATTTAGTGGGTCTCCTAGGTGACAAACAGATACTCTCTTTTAAAAGTTTTAACAATTGTATAAAGTTGTATGATTTTCCTACAGTGGCTATAACAAAGTACCACATACTTAGTAGCTAAAACAATACAACTAAGTTCTATAGGTCAGAAGTACAACATGGGTCTCACTGGGCTAAAATCAAAGTGTCAGCAGAGATACATTACTTTTTGGAAGCTCTAGGGGAGAATCTGTTTCCTTGCCTTTTCCAGTTTCTAGGGATGACCTGCATTCCTTGGCTTGTGGCACCTTCCTCCATCTTCAGAGCCAGCAACAGTAAGTCAAATCCCTCTCATGCTATATCTCTGGCATACTTCCATTGCCACATTGTGTCAAACAGCAACCAGGAAATGTTCTTCACTTTTTTTTTTATTATTATGTTATGTTAATCACCATACATTACATCATTAATTTTTGATGTAGTGTTCCATGATTCATTGTTTGCGTATAACACCCAGTGCTCCATTCAGTACGTGCCCTCCTTAATACCTATTACCAGGCTAACCCATCCCCCCACCCGCCTCCCCTCTCAAACCCTCAGTTTGTTTCTCAGAGTCCAAGGTCCTTATTCTTAATGACATTTGCAAAGTTCCTTTTGCCATATAAGGTAACATATTCACAAGTTCTGGGGATTAGAGTGTGGACACATCTGGGAAGCTATTATTCTGTTTACCACGAAGTAACCCATTCTACAGATGAGGAAACTAAGACTCAAAGAAGTGAAGTAACTTTTCCACAGTCTCAGATCTAGTAAGTGACAGATTTCAGATTCAGACTTGGCTCTGTGTGACTCAGAAGTTGCTCACTCTTTCTGAGACAGCAAGCTGTCTTTTCTAACATTTCTGTGCAGGTCATAGAACTGAGTAGTGGTCTTGAAGAGGTGACAACTTATAGAATGTAATGATTAGATGGCTTTCTAACTGGGAGCAGGGAAGCATCCTTGAATAATGAGAAAACAGAGACCCTTTACTGATCAATAGGATAATGCCTTTTATCCCAGGTGTTTTAGTTTCCCAGCACAGTGCTCGCTTCGGCAGCACATATACTAAAAATAGTTTCCCAGCACAAGTTACACTGCACGTGAGCACTATCACATATTAACTGTTGGACCATGGCACATTTATTAGTCAGCTTGGACTGCCATAACAAGATACCACAGACTGGGTGGCTTAAACAGAATTAATTTTCTCAAGTTCTGGAGGCTCGAAGTCCAAGACGAAGGTGTTATCAGTGTTGATTTCTAGTGAGGCCTCTCTTCTTGGCTTGTAGATGGCTGCCTTCTTGCTGCATCCTCAGAGGGCCTTTCCTTTGTGTGTGTAGAGAGAGAGAGTGCTTTGGTGTCTCTTCCTCTTCTTACAAGGACACAAGTCCTATCAGATTAGTTCTCCACCCTTATGACCTCATTTAACCTTATTACCTCCTTAATGGCTCTATTTCCAAAGGTCGGGGGGCTAGGGCTTCAACTAATGTAGATTTTGGGAGGACACAGTTCAATCATAACAGCATATAAGAGGCATTCAGTAAATATTAGCTGGATAAATGAATGAATGAATGAATCCCATTTGTTGAGGAAATATTACATGCCAGTTACTAGGACTTAACATTTGTTGTTCTTTTAGTCCTTAGAACAATGTACCATGTAAGTCTTATTATCCATACGTCTCTAGGCCTTGATACACTGAACTGTAATCCAAGGTAGTTTCCTTTCAAGCTTAAGAATTGGTGATCTTATTAATTGCCTTCTGTGGGCTTTTCAGGGACCTTTTGTCCTGATACCTCTGACCAAAGATCATGATTGGTAAGAGTCTTGGCTTCTATTAGACAAGTCTTGTAGGTTATTTTCCCTAGATCTTGTGTATAAATCAGCCTTTCATGGGAGGTATAGTAATAGTCCCTGGGTCAGCATTTTCATTGGCTTGGAGGTCAATAGAACACATTACCTGGAGCATATTACCTAAAGAGGTGATGATGGAGGAGGACTTTGTGAGCAGAGAAATGCACCACATATAGCCCTGCAGAGCCCCAGCCTACTCAGGTGCTTGCTTTGCATTGACTCCTATCAATTTATTATGTGCCAGGTGCCAGGATTATAGAAATTACTTTACCCTTAAGGTGTTTCTAGTCTAGCCAGGTAGACATAGAGGTAAATCAGCAAGTACAGTCTAGTATACTAAATACTATATTAGAGTGAAGAGCTAGGGCTATAAAAGTATAGAAAAGGGGCATCTAAACATCTGGAAAGGTTGGGAAAGGCTTCCTGGGAAGGGTGATGCTTGGACTGAGTATGCGAAGATGAGAGATATTTAGCCAAAGGAAGAAAGTAGAGGGAGGAAGAAAGTATGCTTGAATTATAACTGTGCCATTCCTGTGTGTGCACATTCATAGCAAGAAAGAGGGCAGTATGTATCAAGGTACTTCAAAATGAGTATAACTCTTCATCTGTTAATTTCACTTCTAGGAATTTATCCTGAGGAAGTTACTAGACATGCACATAAAGATTTATGTGCATGGATGCTCATTGCTCTATGATTTATAATAATAAAAAAACAGAAATAGCATAAATGTTTATAGTGAATTGGATAAATGAATCCATATGATGGAATATAATGTAGACATTAAAAGCCATATTTAATGAGAGGAATGTGCTCAAGCTATAGTAAGTAGGGAAAAAGTAGTTTAAAATATGATCCCAATATTGTTAAAATTGGATATAGAGTAGGACAAATGTATATTAGTTATATAAGTTCTGCCTGGGAAAAAAGATTGGAATGAAATATATCAAAATGGTCAGTGGATAGTAGAAATATTGATTGAAATTTTTTACCTTTGTATTCTTTTAAATTTTCTACAGAATCATTCATTATGTTTATAATTTTAATGCAAATTTAACCCCTCAAAGCTGCAAAGTGTTGTTTTTTGCTACTCACACATCCCTTAACTGTATCCCACTCATGCTGGGGCCCCAATCTCTATGTCTCCATCTCTACCTGGGTCTGTGCACATGTCTGCAAGAGATACCAAGAACATAATTTCAAGATGGTATTTCTATTTCAGTATCCACAGCTTTTCTTTTTCCATGTCCTTTTCCACCCTCTTTGTGATCCCTTTTCCCCAGAAAGGTCAAGTTCTGCCCAAGTGCCTCTCTTGATCAAACCCTACTTTTAGGGAATAAAATAAGTGCATTTATTGAACACTAACTATGTGGCAGGCACTATTCTAAGCACTTTACATGGATTGGCTTGATTAATCCACAGAAACCCAATAGATACTATTATAACTTCCATTTTACTGATGGGTATACCAAGGCTTGGGGAAATTCAAGAACAGCCCAAGTTCACCTAATTAGTAAGTGCTGGAACCTGGATTTGAGTGCAGGAAGTCCCTGTGCATGCTACAGATTCCTAAAGAGAGGCTGATATGTAATCAGGAGCAGAACCTTTCCCAGGAAGGTGTGTGTTTTAGTAGAAGACTGAATTCTCAACTGACATAGACCAATGCAATGGGATTGGGATAGAGAAGTTAGTATTTAGGGGGTGTTGGGCCTCCCATTCCAATGAGATGCTCAGGGTATTTTATAGACCTGTTGATGTGTGAATCTTTATGTTCCAATTTCTTTGAATCTCACTTCTGGGCAAAACACCCGTGGAACAATGAGGAATTGGGCTCCTGCATGGAGCTGAGAGGGTGTGCCTGTAGAAGGAGCACAGGGAACTGTGTTACATGATTCTGCAATTTCATAAGACTCCCTGTTATTGTGTTTCCTCATGTTAGGGAGGGGAAAACCCAATCTGTAAATGGTTACAAGCAGGGAAAAAAAAAACAAAAAACCTAGCTTGCAAAAGGTCCTGGCCAGAGCTTTAAGCAGGTTGAGAACCCTGGAAAAATAAGTTCCTGTGTCAGCAATCCTGAAGGGGTCCCTCAGTGGGGCAAACCCTTTATCCTCAGGTCAGCATGGGCTACAGAGGCAGAGGCCTGGGCCCGATGGTGAAGTCAGTTGCCAGATATGCATAAGCTGAAGTTCCAGGAGCTCCAGCTCATTGGCATTCACCAGGTCGGCCGAATCCCAGGTGACCTTTTGTATTTGTGCCAGTATGTTCCATCCGGCTCAGAGTACTTGGTGGTTTATGCAGCCCTCCAAGGGAATTTTTTGGCCTGCCAAAAAGGAAATCAATTGTTAGAGGGCCAGGCTCAGGCCAGGAGATTTCTTTTAAGCTTTAATATAGGTAGCCTAAAGCCAAGATAATAGCTTCAGTAATATTAATAATACTCAGTTCACTTTCACATACATTGACCCAGGGGTAAAAGAAGCATTTTAAAGCCTACATTGAGGTGCTCAGCCTGTTGTCCTTGTCACAGGAAGGCATTGCTTTATCAGTCATCTTGGTTTCCTCTCCATGCTTGCTTTGTACCTTGAGTCAATAGGATGAGATAAGTATGACCCTGAAGAAGGCCTGTCCCCACTCCACTCTGTCCTTGATACAAGGCATGAGTCATCCACTATAGAACCAAGATACAAAGTCCACAACTCATACTATCAATTTCCAAAATGTGAGACAGAAGGAGAACTCCAATGGATACCTGCAAGATAGTTGTCCCACCTTATAACTAGAAAAAAGCAGTTGCGTTGAGAAGAAAGGAAGGGGAGTCAACAATGTGAGACTGATGAACACAGCAGACTCCATTTATCACAGAGCCAGATGGCAGCTAAGATAGCATCCATTTCTCTTTGTCACTGTCAACCAGTGAGGATGACCAACCATTGGCCAGATGGTTCCCAACAATCAACAATTGTCTGGGCTTAAGACTTAGCTCTGCCCCCATCCAACCACGCCATGCAGACAGCCCTCATTTAATGGCCCAGGATTCTGAGCATCCTTGAAAGGACTCTGCACTCCTAGAGGCTATGCCTTGGCATGAGAAGGAAGCCCCTGTCTCATGCTGGTAGGACTAGATAGAACTAGACCTGGAATTCTTATGGAACCTTACTTAGGCAGAGGTGAAACTCACAGTCACAAGTGTGTGTGTGTGTGTGTGTGTGTGTGTGTGTGTGTGTGTACGCACGCACTCTGTTATCCTCCCTGTCTCAGCAGCAAGGAGTAGTTGGAAGAGTCCCAAGCAGGGTATAGAAACCTCTGTTTTGGTACTGACTCACAAGGAACCTGCCTTTGCCTTGGGATAAGTCCTTCCAGTTCCCTCTCTGCATATCAGCTACCTCAAGTAAAAATATCAGGCCAGTGATTTCCATCAGCTCTGCAGTTAAGTCACCTGCTTTCCCTCTTCCTAACATACGCCCTTGGGCAAACTTACCTTCACCTCTTTGAACCTCAGTTCCTCCTCTATACATTGGGGATTGAAATACTTAGAAAATAAAATAAGACATACATAAAACAGTTGTTTTCAACTCTGGCTGCATATTGGAATCATCTGCAGAGCTTTAAAAAATACTGATGCCTTGACCTCACCTCCAAAATTATAACTTAATTTGTTTGCAGTGCAGCTTCTAGGTAATACCAATGTGCAGCCAAAGCTGAGAACACCTAATATAAAAAGAATAGCACATTTTCTGGCCCCAAAATATACATTTGATGAATGGAAGTTCTTAGATAATAATAACCTTCTCTAAGAAGGTTCCTGATGGTAGAAACTTCAGGCTAGATGAAGAAATCTTTGGCTTTTTGTAGCCACTGATACCAGGGCAAGTGCAGCCAAATGTGTCCATGGCAGAGGGGTTCAGATGCAATACTATGTGTTCAAGTCCTTTTAAAAAGTAAGTAATACTTTTTCTCAATGTAGAAACTTTGGAAACCATGGAAAATCATGAAGAATTCCATCACTGAGGGCCAACCACCATTAATGATTTGATGTATCTTCTAGTTTTTTCCCCACCATCGTTAAATTCAACAATTAACTTAACAATAGGTATTTGCTAGTGTTTATTATGTATCTACCATATACCAAGCACTGTTTGGGGTGGTAAGCTAGTTTATCATAAGTCAAGACAAACGAATATAATTTCGCCTTCTACTTTTTTCACTGGACATGTTAGTTTGAATGTGTTTTCCCACCTTATTAAATATTCTTCCAAATCCGTAGTTGTTAAGGACTAGATCATAATCCATTTCATGGTCTTACTGTTGGACATTTAAATTCTCTTATAACTGTTCAGATCTTAGAAATAAATTTTAAAGCATTTCATTGTAGAAATTTTAAAATATTATTTCTGCATCTTGGTTGACTGTCTACCTTTACCTTCTGACCTAGGCGTAGAACTCAGCCAATTCCCATGAGGCATGTTTCCCCTGATATTCACATGGCTCCCTCCTGTGTTGCCTTCAGATCTTCACTCAAGCTTCACCTTTGGAGTGAGGCCTCTCTCCGGAAATCCCTATCCACATCTTGCTTTATTTAACTCCATAGCATTTGTGTCATACTGTTTATTTTCCTTTTTCAATTTTATTTATTATATGTGTGTCTACCTGAATGTAAACTCCAAAGGAGTAGAGATGGTTCTTCAGTTCTGTTCACTGCTCTATCCCTAGCGCCTAGATAAGGGATTTACCTCATGAATAAGAACATTTGTCACAGACCATTTCCAGCAAAGATGGGAAAGACAGAACATATGCTGCTGGAGGTACTGAGAGAAGGCCTGTGTGGCAGAAACTTGGAGAACAGTAGAGCCCAATTTCAGAATAATGTTTAGGAGCAAA
Organism: Halichoerus grypus; assembly: GCF_964656455.1. Taxonomy (NCBI): domain Eukaryota; kingdom Metazoa; phylum Chordata; class Mammalia; order Carnivora; family Phocidae; genus Halichoerus; species Halichoerus grypus. The sequence continues at coordinate 58,074,306 of NC_135713.1, read as the reverse complement.
CTCTCCTCTGCATTTGACTATTCTCTTACCAGTCTTGTCCTGGGACAAGGAATTAGAAATGCCTTGCTCTGGGAAGCTGAGAGTAAGTTTGCTGCATCAGCATTGGAGGCTCTTTCTTCAGAAAAGTTGACCCTGAGATTATTTACAATGATTGGTGCAGCTCAATATCCATAGATATAAGTAACTCCCAAGAGTTAAATAGCCCTGAGCAGAAACAAAGCCCTGGGTTCAAGATTTCAGCTGTTGGTAGGAAGTGTTCAATATCAGACAAGTGGAGGTCTTTGTGTTTTTAGCAGGTGGTCCCTTGGAAGGGTGCAAGATGCCTGTAGCCCCAGTGAAAGGATGACTCATGTTCCCTATGCCTGAGTCCAGCCTCCTTGGGGAAACCTCTGTTATTCATGCTCAGAATGGCAGACAGATCAATGAAATCCATTCTCAATCCTAAGCCTTGTTAAACCATAGCTTTGGCCCAGCCTAGGACTGAGGCATTTAGTGAAATGTTCTAAAGACAGCAAAAGGGCAAAGAAGGTGACCAGTAGTTATGATGTGTCTGTCAGAGTCAGTATCTGATTTATTCATTTGTTTATTATTTGTTTGTAAACTATAACTCAAGATAAAGCACACACACAATTTTTTAAAAATCAAATAAGGTAAAGGACTAAGAGTTGAAAGTTTCCCTCCACACCCCCCATGGCTATATATCAGGTCTCTACTCTCCTAGCTTTCCCCACCCAACGGCAACAATGCTTACCATTTTTTGTACATTCTTTTCAGAAATGTGTGTTTGTATGTGCATGTTTATACAAATGGAAGTATACTATACCTTTTATGCACCTTGCTTTTTTTCTTAATATATCGTAATGAATGTTCCATAGCAGATCAAATAGATATTAATTTTTAAGTGCTTCATCATAATCTATTATTTAACTGAACTATAATTCATTTAACCAACATTCTGTTGATGGAGTTTAGATGTTTTCAATTTCTGCAATTATAAAAATTGCTGTAATGAGTATCCTTACATACGTTCTTAATAATATTTTTTCCTGATTATGAAAAAAATACTAACTCAACTGTATAGAGAATTAAAGAAATACAGAAAAACAAAGAAGACAATAACATTTATTTAGAGATATCCATCATTAATATTTAGTTCCTTTGTCTTTCTTCTTGGTACTTTATTTTTGTATTAATTTGTATGGTACAATTTTTTATCCTTTACTTAACTTGTGAGCATTTTCCTATGTCACTAAACACTCCAAAAGCAACATTTTTGAATGCTAGAGGATTTTCCATCATATGGCTATACTTTGATTTATTTAACTGTTGCCTTGCTATTGGACATTCTGGTTTTTTGTTTTTTTGTTTGTATATGTAGTACTTCAACATACACATTTGTTCATAATCTTTGTCTGGGTTTCTACTTCTACTAAGGGAAGGTTATTTGAAGAGGAGAATGAACTTCCCTTTAGACCTTCAATACACATTTTCAACTTGCTTTCTAGAGAATCTGTGCTAATTTGCAGTGCTACCAAGATGCCAGTGAATGTCTATCTCACCTAAGTCTTGCTAACATTGTATGGTAGCTACTAGGGCTGGTCACAAATATTTTCCTTTTCACCTTCCAGGCATAATGTCCAATTATACTTCTCTACTGCCTTAAAGTTAGAAGTGGCTGTGTGACTTGCTTTGGTCACTGAAAGGCAAGTGGAATTGACATCTTTAGGTGGAAATTTATGAGACAGTGTGAAAATCACTGTTTTTCTCCTATCACTGCAACCAGAAACATTCTGGATAGTGGAGACACTATCTGCCTGAGTGTCTGAGGGAGGAGATGCAGAGCAAACTCCCAACCAGCCCTCACTGGATTCTTTGCATGAATGAGAAATAAACCTTTGTTTTTAAAAAGCACTAAAACTTAGGGTTTTTTTTTTCACAATTTTTATAATTTATTTTTGAAGCAACATATGATAAACCTAAAAGAGAAAAGCAAGGGAAGACCCAGTAACTAACACTTTCTCTTTTTATACAATAAGACTTTGCTACCTTCTTCTGTTATCAAAAAGAATTCCATTCCTTCTCCTAATGTCCTCCATGCTATTCCTTATGTTCCACAAATAAGTGAAACCATATGATAATTGACTTTCTCTGCTTGACTTATTTCACTTAGCATAATCTCCTCCAGTCCCATCCATGTTGATGTAAAAGTTGGGTATTCATCCTTTCTGATGGTTGAGTAATATTTCATTAGGAGAAGGAAGGGAAAAATGAAGGGGGAGAAATCGGAGGGAGAGACGAACCATGAGAGACTATGGACTCTGAGAAACAAACTGAGGGTTTTAGAGGGGAAGGGGGTGGGGGGATGGGTTAGCCCGGTGATGGGTATTAAAGAGGGCACATACTGCATGGAGCACTGGGTGTTATACGAAAACAATGAATCGTGGATCACTACATCAAAAACTAATGATGTTGAATCACAGACTTGTACTTCTGAAACAAATAATACATTATATGTTAAAAAAAAAAAGAGTAGGAAAGGAAAAATGAAGGGGGGAAATAGGAGGGGGAGACGAACCATGAGAGAATATGGACTCTGAGAAACAAACTGAGGGTTCTAGAGGGGAGGGGATTGAGAGGATGGGTTAGCCTGGTGATGGGTATTAAAGAGGGCACGTATTGAATGGAGCACTGGGTGTTACACGCAAACAATGAATCATGGAACACTACATCAAAAACTAATGATGTAATGTATGGTGATTAACGTAACAGAATAAAATAAAATAAAAAAAAAACTAATGATGTGACTAACATACACATTTGTATTCAATGTGTGACATATTTGTATTCATATTGTGACTAACATAATAAAATTAAATTAAAAAAAAAAAGAATTCCAAAGTGGGCTCATGTAACGATGCTCTATTTCTCACACTAGGTGGTACACTCACTAGTGTGCACTGTCCTATGCTCACATACATTATTTGAGCATATCAAAATTTATGTATAAAAATTTTATTTTTTTATGGTATTTTCTTTTTTTAAATTATGTTCAGTTAGCCAACATATAGTACATCAGTAGTTTTTGATGTAGTGTTCAATGATTCATAAGTTGTGTATAACACCCAGTGCTCATCAGAACATGTGCCCTCCTTAATACCCATCACCCGGCAACCCCATCCCCCCATTCCCCCCTTCTGAAATCCTCAGTTTGTTTCCCAGAGTCAAGAGTCTCTCGTGGTTTTTCTCCCTCTCTGATTTCTTCCCCTTCAGTTTTCCCTTCCTTCCCCAATGGTCTTCTGTGCTATTCCTTATGTTACACATATGAGTGAAACCATATGATAAATACCCTCCAGTTCCATCCATGCCAATGTAAATGGTAGGTATTCTTCCTTTCTGATGGCTAAGTAATATTCCAATGTATGTATGAACTACATCTTCTTTATCCATTCATCTATTGAAGGACATCTCAGCTCCTTCCACAGTTTGGCTATTGTGGACACTGCCACTATGAACATTGGGGTACATGTGCCCCTTCTTCTCACTGCATCTGTATCTTTGGGGTAAATACATAGTAGTGCAATTTCTGGGTCATAGGGTAGCTCTATTTTTAACTTCTTGAGGACCCTCCATACTGTTTTCCAGAGAGTGGCTATACCAGATTGCATTCCCACCAACAGTGTAAGAGGGTTCCCCTTTCTCCACATTCTCACCAACATTTGTTGTTTCCTGCCTTGTTAATTTTAGCCATTCTGGTGTAAGCTGGTATCTCATTGTGGTTTTGATTTGTATTTCCCTGTTTTATGGATGGTGAAACTGAAACTCAAGGAGCTTAAGTAATCTGCTTTTACTTATTTTTTATTTTTATTTTTATTTTTTTGTAGCATAGTTGAAACTATATTGATAATGATTTATTGCTTAGATGTGTAAGTTTTCTAAATACTTGTCTTATTATGGTAGATACATGGTTTGCAGTCAGCAGAACTGCAGTGACATGCACTGCTCACAATCTGGTTACAGCCTTTGTTCACCATGAAAAATGCTCTGCTTAATTGCACAGTAGATAATGTTAACTTCTGATGGCACTTTTTCAATGTTTGTTCCTTTTACCAACACTGTAAATATTATTATAGAAAGTTTTAGTATTTCAAAGACTTTACTGTGGTAAAGCTAATTTATAGCATTCTTCAAATTTTCTTTTTTCTTGCTAATGATTTTCATTGAATTTTGAACACTGATGGAATCTGCTTAGCACTTTAAACTTTCTCACACAGCTTTTGAACATGATTTGCATCTAATATTGTTGGGAGATATTCTAAAATAAATCTGCTTTTAAAAAGTAACCTTACTACATTAGTGGCAAATGATGAAGCTAGTTTGAAACCATGTCTTCCTGACTCCAGGTTTTAGAGTTGATTAATTCCACTCCTCCATTCCCAACTGTCTGCACTGGACATCAAGAGCAGGAGTCACGAGCAGATGTCTTTCAGACAGGACCTAGCCATCAGATAAATTTAGTTTTATTTTTCTGGTTTTAAAAATCGGAAAATTTCATGGAAATCTATGTCTCTGGCTTCTACTGACAAACCAGATCTGAAAGCAATGAACCTGAATTGTTGTGCGGAAACAATTGTCTGAAACCAAGTAGGACCTTTCTCCTTTAGATGGAGTATGAGATCTCTAGTCTCCACAGTCCCCACCACTCCCTGTTGTCTTATAACTACATCACTCTGTTCATGGCTGCTATCCATCCAGCCTCTAGAGTCATTGGATTGAATCCTGACCTTGAATCTCATTGTGGTATTGTGCAAAGAATGCTTCACTATAATGTAAGTTTCCAAAGGCAGGACTTGTTGTCTGTTTTCTTTTAGAGAGAAAGAGCATGAGATTGGGGGGGCAGGGGGAGGTGGGCTGGAGGAGGGACAGAAGGAGGGAGGGAGAGAATCTTAAGAGGCTCCCCGCTGACCTAGATCTCACAACCCTGAGATCATGACCAGAGCTGAAATCAATAGTTGGACACTTAACCAACTGAGCCACCCAGGTGCCCCTGTCATCTGTTTTCTTAACTGTATCTCTAGGACTTGGAACAGTGCCCAGAGGATTCTAGACTTGCAGTATATATATGTGAATGAATGAATGGTGTCTTTGTATGGACCAGGTGTTTTGATGGTAGGAGGCTCTCAGTAGCAGCAGTAGTCAAGAAAATTCCTTTGATTGAGAAATACGTGCAGAGTCATCTCATACTAAATCTCTTTCTTTGCCTGACTTCATACCATGGAGGTTCCAACTCTTCTCCTTGCTGAACTTGAGTTTGGGGACAGATGGTCTGAATGTTGCAGATTTCACTTCCCTTACCTTCCCTTTCCTGCCCACTGAACTTTTCTACCCAGTCATCCTGAGGCCCCTGAAAGTATAAGACCACAGCATGTCTGGATTACAGATAATTTTTATTGTCTTTCAAGATGTCTTTCTTCCCACCCTACTTAGTGAGATTCTACCATCCAAGAAAACTGCTTTACATTCAGAGCTCCAGATGCTTTGGGTGGGTTCTTGGCAAAGAAAGGACATTTGAACCCAGATGAAAGGTGTTAAGAATAACTGGGCTTGAAAATCACTGGCTGCTGCATTAGTGGAGATAGGATTTGTGGGATCCAGAGACAGGGACAGAGGAGACTCTCTCTTCCTCTACTTGGATCCATGTGAATTTCTGCTCTGCTGTGACTCCATCAGCAGGGGAATCAGGCACATTGGAGCAGTGAATCCTCAGTGACCCACGCAAAGCATTTGCCTTGACTTGAAGTGGAGGTACTCATGTGCTGGTGGAAATAAGTTTTGATGCAATATAGTAGCAACATTCTGTCAGCAATTCAGAGCCTTGCTAGGGAAGAAGTGAATCCCAGTCACTGGAGGTTCTCAGGGCTTCTTTCATCAGAGCTACATATTGAGGAATGCAGTTGTAGTTTGCCAGGGGCATAATAACCCTCCACAAGCACATGCTATGTGCTTGGCAGAGAGCTAGTTGCATATCTTTTATCTCTTTTCATCTTTACCCTATTTCATAAATAGAGAAGCTGAGACTCAGCGAGTTTCAATGACTTGTCCAAAGTCGCATAAACAATAAGTAGAAGAGTCAGAATTTAAACCCAAAACTCCAAAATTGATTGCTATTGGTGTCTGTATTTGCCATAGAGAAGATGGAAAGACCATCTGGGAAGAGGTGCAATGAGCATGTGCAAGACAAAAATGTAAAAGGATAGGATATTTAGGCAAGTGGGGAGACTAGATTGCAAATTGCACCAAGGGTACCTGTCATAGGGAGAAGGGTCAGCTTTCTTTTTTATTATACTTTTAGAAAAATGAGGAACAAATACATAAGCTGTTCTTCTTGGGTATTGCAGTAAATAAGCTGAAAGATTTTAAGATCCAGACAATGAATAAGGAGCCCATGTTCACTTAACATTTTCACCACTTAATCCTTAAATCTTCCCTCGCCCGCCCACACTCTTGCAGCTAGGGCCAAAGAGGCCTTGGCTTCTCTTACCCAGAAACTGGAGCTGCTTCTGTGGTGAGCCACAGCTCCCTGGGGCCTGGCCTCTGATGAGGGTTAATGACGTCATCTTCAGCAGGAGTTTCAGATGGAGAATTCCCTGAGGACCTTACAATCAATATGTCTCCTGCCCCTGTTGCCTTCCCAGACAGAAAATACGTTCATTCCCTGAGTTTTATATGCTGCTCTAATATCTCAGCTTGCCACCAAGCTTGACATCCCTTCTTACTCTCATATACCCCCCACCCCCACCCCATTTCATCAAAGCCCAGCTCAAGTATGGTGAACTTCAGAGCATTTCAGCAATAAAAATGCCCAAAGTTGGAACAGTCATTTTCCATTTGTCCTCTGTGGCTTCTTCAGTGACTAGGGAGAGGGATGGGGCACCAGAGTAAACCTTCTCTCCTCACCTCTTTTTAAGGACAGCAGATGCTCTTTTATCTGTTTTAGATTTTGAGCTTCTGCATATAATTATTTTTGAGCTGGGACTGAAAGAATTCAAAACCTACCTCCTTACAGAACATCTCTGCAGAGGTGGTAGGGGTTCTTGGGAAACTGTCTGATTGTACTATATTTCTCAGTCTTCCTTTCCCTCCTGTTTTTCCTTTTCTGGGCAAAGCTGTATGGGACCCATCTGGCAGGGCAAATGGAAGCCATAATGTGAGCTCATGGAAGGAGCATGAATAACTGTCACTTCCTGGCCCCACTTGCATTACTGAAAAGGTGGATGGAGGAGAAGTATCATGCATCTCATTAAATCAGTATTTTATTTCCTCCCTGCCCCAGCTACCCTCCCAGCTTTGATCTCTTTGCCTCTGGAGCAGAGTTGGACAGGTGACTTCACAATGCAAATTAGGATCACTGGGCTCTCTGCCCAGTCTTTGATCTCCTACCTAAGGAGAAGGCTGGTAGGCAATGCCATGTGCCCTGGTCCCTTCTCACCCACTGTAACCTTGGGTAAGGTAGAGCCTGTGGAAGGGCTTTCCTTTCATCCTGTAGAAGAGTAACATGGCTCATAGCAGCTGTCATTAAACTGAGTTATGATCATTTACATGAGGCACAGGGGGGGCTAGAGAGGAAAGGGCATCTTGTTGAAAAGATTTTATTTATTTACATATTTTTACTCAAATATAGGTTAAGAAGCAGAGTTTAGAGCAAGACCAAGGGCATTGGGAAATAATTTTTTACTACCTGCCTTAACTGGGGGCTGCTTTATTGAGGCTGATAAAAGCTATGTATCCTCCCCATTTCCCAAATGTTTGTACTTCTGATGGTCCCTTTTATACTATCTGCATTGATGCTCAGCCATAAGTCTGGGGTAGGGAGGCAGAAGGACATGACAAAGAGGTAGTGGGAGGAACCACCTTTCCCTAAGGGAAAACAGGAAAGGGAGGTAAAAGCAATTCCTAACCTTTTCAGTCCTGGGGCTTGTGAGGAAAAGCAGAGAGATAGAGGGAGAGGGATCAAGGAGAGTCATCAATGTTGCCATTTCTTTTTTATTTTATTTTATTTTATTTTATTTTATTTTATTTTATTTTATTTTAAAGATTTTAATTATTTATTTGACAGAGAGAGAGACAGCGAGAGAGGGAACACAAGCAGGGGGAGTGGGAGAGGGAGAAGCAGGCTCCCCACTGAGGGAACCCGATGTGGGGCTCGATCCCAGGACCCTGGGATCACGACCTGAGCTGAGGCAGATGTTTAACGACTAAGCCACCCAGGCACCTCTGTTGCCATTTCTTAACAACCAAGAATTTGATGATGAATGCTTGGGAAGTAGGCATTTGATTCTATCCTGCTTCACATTTCAGACTCTGAGTATATCTGTTTGCCTTCGTCAACATGAATAAATTAAGGTTCATGAACAAAAATTCCTACATTGTCTTTATATTTCTCATTACATTGCAGAGTGGTGAGAACCCTATTAGTGCAAGTATTTATCTGTGGACTAGCTTCTGGAGATCTCTGACCTACACTATCACCACGTATATATTTCAGTCTCCTTCTATTTGGATTTTAATTTGTTTGATTAATTAGATTTTAAGGAAAAGAGATCTCCTCAAGTTGCTTCAAATGAAAGAAGTATTTTGAAGATAGAATGGTTCTGTTAAGGGCTAGAAATCTTGGACACCACAGCAGTCCCGGGAACTGACACTTCTCTTGGAAACTATACTTCTCTCTGTCCATCTCCTTCCTTTCCTGTGGACCCGCTCTGGTTATCTATTGCAGCCCAAGCCACTCTGAAACTTAGTGACTTAACACTCATCATTATTTTTCATAGTTCTGTGAATTGACTACACTCTATATTTCTCACCTGAGGTGTTTCATGTAGTTGCAATCAGATGGCCGCTGGAGATAAAATGATCTAAAGGCTCAACTGGGCTGGACTTCTAAAATGTCTCTCTCAGATGGCTGGCACTTGATTCTGGCTGCTGCTGGCAGTTCAGCTGAGGCTGTTGCCCAGAGGAACTACATGTGGCCTCCCCATGTGGCTTGGATTTCTCTTTGCATGGCATCTGGGTTTCTAAGAGAGACCATTTCAAGAGCCAGCATTCCAAGAGACCTAGGTGGAAGCTGCAAGGCTTCTTGTGGCCTATCCTTGGAAACTGCACTCTCTCACTTTCACCATATGTGACTGGTTATAGGGTCAGGCCAGATTCAAAAGGAAAAGACTACAATGAAACATGAATACCAAGTTGATATTGGGGTTGACTGGAAGGGCCATTTTTGGAGACCAGTTACCATAGGACCATTTATTTGCTTACCCACAGTTTCTGCTCCCTCATAACTTTAGTTTGCATGTAATCCCTCCCAACTGCTGCCCCTGGCCTCTCTAGACTTTTTCTATGACATTCTTTCAAGTTCCCATCCTTACTGTCATGGGCTTAATCATCTTGTTCACAAATTCCAAATTTTTTATAATGGTTTTGTATTTTGCTTTATAGTTACAACACATTTTTTATATTACTTTGTTAAATTATTGAAGTATAGTTGACATACAATGTTATTTAAGTTTCAGGTGTACAACAGTGATTTGACAGTTATAAACATTACTCAGTGCCCACCACAATAAGTATAGTCACCATCTGTCACCATGCAACATTATTATAATATTATTGACTGTACTCCCTATGTTTTACATTTCATCCTCATGACTTACTTATTTTATAACTGGAAGTTTGTACCTCTTAATCCCTTCGCTTGTTTCTGGCATCCCACACACCCCATATCCCACACATATATTTATCACATCTTCTTTATCCATTCATCTATCAGTGGAAACTTAGGTAGTTTCCATAACTTGGCTATTATAAATAATGCGACTGTAAGCATAAGGATGCATATATCTTTTTGAATTAGCTTTCTTTTTCTTTGGGTAAGTAACCAGTAGTGCAATTACTGGATCATATGGTATTTCTATTTTTAGTTTTTTGAAGAACCTCCATACTATTTTCCATAGTAATTGCACCAATTTACATTCCCACCAACAGTCCATGAGGGTTCCCTTTTCTCCACATCCTCACCAACACTTGTTACTTCTTGTCTTTTTGATTCTAGCCATTCTTATTGGTGTGAGGTGGTATCTCGTTGTTTTTATTTTCATTTCCCTGATGATTTGCTATATTGACAATTGCAAGTTCTTGATGGGGCACTCTTTCCATAGTATCCCTGGACAACCTATGGATTGCTTGTTCAATTCCTGCCCTATCAATTATAGCCAGCTTTGTGTGGGGCCCAGTGGCACTAACATAACAACCCAGATTTGCCTTCTCATTAGGGTTATGAGTGGGATAATCACTCTAGAAGACATGTCTTATACAAATTGTTTTTGCTTTTCCTTTGCTCATAGGATTTGATAATTAACTTCTGTAACTATAAAGAGACCAAGAGTCCAGAGAGGTCAGTTCCAGAGCCTCTGTCTTATGTCTGACATGCAGGTTGCAGCTCTTAAATTCTGCCACATAATTCTATTAGGATAACATCTACAAATCCTGGCATTTAACCTTGGCCTTTTTTGTCCATGAGTCAGAGAATACACTTCAGTGTCTTAGTGCTTGAATAAAACGTGTGGGCCCCTCATTTTAGAGATGAGGAAATAGTGACTTCAGAAGCATATTGATTATAAATTACCTAAGAACATAAAGGCAGAAACAGACCAAACTCATTTCCCAAGACTCCAAAACCAGCCTCCCCAGTGTACTCTGGTGTTTCCCTAGGAGAACAAGTAACTCAAGGGACCAGCAAAAGTAGATACATAGAACAAAAATGATAGCAGGTAGGACCTGTGTTGATATCATCAAGCCCCATTCAGACAGAAAATACTACTCACTTTCTCACAACCAGGTTTCTACTCCTTGGTTGGCTGCTGGCATTTGCAGGTCCAAATGACCCTCACTACAAGTCAGTATGCAAGTTTTGCTTAGCTCAACTCTCTACCCATCCCAGTGACCAGCATTGGCTCTGAATCTCCCATCCCCATCCCTGCTTCTCAAAGAGAAAGAGGTCAGCATCTTGGCACATCTCTGTAAAGCCATTTTCACGTGCTGCTATAGGCTCTCTGGGGATTTTGATAATATTCTGGGCTCAGTAACTTCAGCCTGTATAAACTCATGGAGTATTTACTTATATGGGATTTTTCAACCCCACTTTCCACTCTGGGCTGAAGAATTAGGCAAAATGCCTTGAATTTATCCTGGGAATCATAAAATGGATTCTGCAGAGCAGTATTGGTTAAAAAATAGTTCTCCATATGGAACGTAGAAGAGTGCTGGAGAACAACCTTCCTTGAAGATTTTTAAGATAAAAACAACAATGTTTATAGTTTAGGGATAAATTAGGTGACAGGAGGAGCAAGTTTGTCAAGATTCTTTCCAGGTGCAGCTCTTAGGAAGTAGTATTTTTCTTAAATATAGTAAAGAAGAGGAAGATACTACATTTCTCAATTTGATATATTTTTAAGTCCTTGAGGCAGAGCTGTGGCATTAGAGTCAGTCAACTTTAGGGTCTACTTAGACAAAACTGTGGATTCAACTAATCTACTATCCCACCATTCTTTTAGGCACATTTTCACTCCCATCATGGAAATCCTTTTCTCCCCCTTCCAGTGGAATTCCACTCCTTTACTATGTTATCAAAACCTGCTAAATATTAAGCATAACCTAGTGTATATTGAGTGGTGATCATCATCTAATATATCAATTAACTTAAGAGAGGGACTTCTCTGGTATTTCCAAAATTATGACAGGCAGAAAGTGTCTTCTTCCACCTTATTTATGCATTAACCCTGGAACTCTTTGCCTGGTATGGTATCATGGAAATAGCCAGGCAGACCTTGAGTGAGTTTGAGCGGTCATTCATTCTTAAGCCTCAGTTTTCTCCTTTGTAAAACAATAGCTATTAGGGTGAACTCTATGAAATTGTCAGGTTAGTATCCCCTGACCTGCCAGGTTAGTACCTGATATTTCTCAGGGTTGTCATGAGTTTTAAATGAGATAATGTACACAAAATGTGTAGCACATGGCCAATCACATGTCAGATGCTCCTCTGGTGTTAGTTTATTCCCCTGGCTATTGAGTCTGTTCCAATGCCATGACAACGGTATTACTCTCTTCCTTTCTGAAAATGAAAAACAGGTCCCACCAATTTTCTGGAGAAAGTCCTTTTTTCTTTCACTTCTGTTTGTGGTTTACATATTGAAACATTGCTCATCTAAATAACAGAGAGCTACCGGACTTATAGAATTTCCTTTTATCCAGAATTTTCTTATAGTAACTGATAATGGCCTCCTCCCCTCCCTCCTGCTTTTTTTTTTTTCCCTTGAAATATGCTTTGCCCCAGAAACTGGCTATTTACAATACGTATGTTCCAGAAATCCCTTGTAATGAACCATACAAATCTATTTGTCCTGCTGCTACTATAATTGCCTCTATCTTATTATAACTTAATATGTAACAGATTTTTTTTGGCGAGGCCAGAAGCAACTGAGCATTCACTGAAAACGCAGACGCTGAAGGTTGTTGAGGAGCCAGTGAACCCACTAATTGGATAAAGGGGGGGATGGTGTGGAAATTTAATTAAACTGACATTTGCTCTAGCTGCTGAAAATATTAATCAGAAAATGAGTTTTGCACAAAAAAAGTAAAAGGTGGGGGTGAGGGGCAACATGGAAAATACCATAGGTGCCATTCTTCCTGGCATTGATGAGAAAGTGATTTTTTTTTTTCCCATGAGGTGTGGGTCATCTGTCCAGTGAGCTCTGCCTACAGCTTATTTGGGCAGAGATCACAAAGAAAGGCGCTTGGAAAGCTGTGAGTTGGGAGGAGGAGTGTGAGATTCTTGATTTGGGGACCAGATGCATCTCTTGGCAGTCCTTGATACAAACATAAAGATAAAATATGTGTCTGGAAAAAAAAAAAAGAAAAAGAAGAAAAAAGCCAATTTCCCCTTTTCTTCTAAAGAAACACTCCTCCCAACAAGAGATGAGCTGAACATCTGCATCCATTCAAGCAATAATGCTTAAACAATTGTCAAATTTGAGAGGGGTGGATGAGGATTTTGAACCAGGCATTTAAATACATTCCATAACCCAGGAGCCATTGGAAAGACATTGCCCTCCCTAGGCTTGCAAACAAGAGTGGAGGAGGGCAAACACAGATGGGGACTCTTGTGTTTGGTTTAAGAGCTGCTCTTATAGGTTTGTTTAAGTGCTTTGAGTGGCCCAGACAGTTGTTCCCCTAGAGACCATTGCCCCATCTCCACTGGGGACAGCTGGGCCCTGCAGGAAACTCAGGGTTAATGGACTTAGCTAAAGAGCCTGGAAGGCAGAGGAAGATAATTCTTCACTCAGAAAGCTAAAGGCCTCAGAGTTTTCTCCTCGGGCTTGACCATTTGGACTTCAGCTTCCAGAAGAGCCTTTCTGGGCAATGGGTGCTTCAGCTTATGGTTTAACCTTGCTCCAGGAACACCTATTATATGAAAATGAGAAGGTACAAATGCCCAAGGTTCTTGCTACTTTTTCATGGTTGCTTTTTAATTTTTTTAATCAATTGGTAAAACTCTGATGACCAAAGCTGATCTGAGACAAAATGTGTGGCAATACTTTTATATAAATTTTTGACTATTTCTTGAGTGACCCTGAGAACCACTGCCCTCAAATGAGCAACTGCTGAATGGGGCACACTCTCCTATAGCCTCCGATGTCCAGATCCTCTGTTACCTCCCCTGCTCTCTCTTTGGCCATGTAGTAAGACAGCAGAGCCAAAAACTAGAAGAGGAGATATTTTTCCTTGGCTTCTTTCAGTTCACCCAGGATAGTCTCTATTAGTTTCCTAAGGTTGCTGTAACAAAGTACCACAAACTGTGCAATTTAAAACAACAGAAATTTATTGTCTCACAGTTCTGGAGGCCGAAAGTCCCAAATTAAGCTGTTGACAGGGCCAAGCTCCCTTTGAAGTCTCTGGGGGCAAATCCTTCCTTGCTTCTTCCTAGTCTCTGGTGGTTCCTGGCAGTCCTTGGCATTTCTTGGTCTGCTTCCATCTTCACATGGCCGTCTTCCTCTATGCTTGTTTCTGTCTCTGTACTGCTCTCCTTCCTCTCATAAAGATACCAATCAGTGTACTAGAGTCCACCCTAAGTCATTATGACCTCATCATTACTTGATTACATCTGTAAAACTATTTCCAAATAAAGTCATATTCATCTGTACTAGGAGTTGGGACTTCAACATATTTCTTTGGGTGACACAATTCAATCTACCACAGTCTTTACTGAAAAAAAAAAAAAAACAGTGTTAATAGTTATATTGCCATTTGTGTCCACATGCCTGTCTCAACCTGGATTTTAAATAAAGTCCATGATAAATTTTAAAAAATGGATGTTTGAGCTCTAAATTGTGTTCTGCTGGTGAATGTATTTTCCTAACTTGACCTAACTTGTACCAAAATGAATTACATGCAAAATAACACCACAAATTTAAAATGTATCCTTCAGTTCTTCAACCTTTAAAAGGTTTTTGAAGAATCATTATATTAGTTTTTTTTTAAAGATTTTATTTATTTATTTATTTGTAAGAGAGACAGAGACACAGAGAGAGCACAAGCAGGGGGAGAGGCAGGATCCCCGCTGAGCAAGGAGCCCTATTTGGGACTCGATCCCAGGACCCTGGGATCATGACCTGAGCCGAAGGCAGACACTTTAATCAACTGAGCCACCCAGGTGTCCCAAGAATCATTATATTGTACACCCAAGTCTCATATAACACTGTATGTTAATCATACTTAAAAAAATAAATAAATACATAAGTAAAATTTGAAGTAAAAAAAAATCTATTTAAAAATCAGTATACTACTGCCAACTGTTATTTCTTAATTTTTTGTGGGATTATGGCTTTCTTGCATTTTGGTGTTCAGATGTCCCTCCTATAATGAAGTAATGGTGATTCTAAATGGTATTTATTGGGACTCCTGGGTGGCTCAGTCGGTTAAGCATCTGCCTTCGGCTCAGATCATGATCCCAGGGTCCTGGGATCGAGTCCCTCATCAGACTCCTTGCTCAGTGGGGAGCCTGCTTCTCCCTCTGCCTGCTCTGCCTGCTGCTCCCCCCTGCTTGTGCTCTCTCTCTCTCTCTGACAAATAAATAAATAAATAATTCTTAAAAAATGGTATTTATTTAAAAAATTTTTATAATGTCCTAACTTGGCAAACTAAAGTTTTAACACTCCTGTCAATTCCTAAAATACTTTGGGCCATTTTGTTTTAAATTTATATTTATTTACTTTTTAAATTCCAGTATAATTTGCATATAATGTTATATTATTTTCAGGTGTACAATATTAACAATTCTATACATTACTCAGTACTCATGATGACAAGTGTATTCTTAATCTCCTTCACCTATTTCACCCGTTCCCCCCACCCACCTCTCCTTTGGCAATCACCAGTTTTCTATATTTAAGAGTCTGCTTTTTTATTTGTCTCTTTTTTTCTTTGTTTTGCTTCTTAAATCCCACATATGAGTGAAATCATGTGGTATGTTTCTTTCTCTGACTGACTTATTTCATGTAGCATTATACCCTTTAGATCCATCCATGTTGTTGCAAATGGCAAGATCCCATTCTTTTTTTTTGTTGTTTGTTTGTTTGTTTTTTTTTAAGATTTTATTTATTTATTTGAGAGAGAGAGAATGAGAGACAGAGAGCATGAGAGGGAGGAGGGTCAGAGGGAGAAGCAGACTCCCTGCCGAGCAGGGAGCCCGATGTGGGACTCGATCCCGGGACTCCAGGATCATGACCTGAGCCAAAGGCAGTCGCTTAACCAACTGAGCCACCCAGGCGCCCCAAGATCCCATTCTTTTTATGGCTGAATAATATTCCATTGTGTATATATACCACATCTTTTTATCCATCTGTCAGTAGACACTTGGGTTGCTTCCACGTCTTGGCTATTGTAAATAATGCTACGATAAACACAGGGATGAATATTTCTTTTTGAATTAGTGTTCTCATTTTCTCTGGGTAAATACCTAGTAGTGGAGCTACTGGATCATATGGTGATTCTATTTTTAACTTTGGGCCATTTTACAACCTAATAAAATCCAAAAGTATAGGAATCACTGTAATAGATTTCTATTTTCATCCCTTAATGACTAAAGAGTTCCTTTATTAAAGTAATCTCTTAGAGACCATCACTAGTTCCTTAAAATTTGGGTTGTTATTGTTGTTGTTATCCATAAAATTAACTATTTGTCTAGGATGGGATGGGGTGGGAATTTAGAGATAAACCCAAGACTGACATACTGAATCAGAAATTAAGGATTGTTAAAATGTAGTTGACGATACATATGGAAAGTTAATTATGGTTTACAAAAATTCTGCATATTCCTGGCTTTTCAGAGGCTCTTCTTCTATATCAAATGTACTATGTCATTTTCAAATTGTGACGCTGATGCCTGAATGTGTGGCTGTGATTCAGTATGCTTGCAAAAACCAAATGCCACAAGGCTCCCTCTAAGTGGTCTGAACATCTCTCCCAGTTAGTCATGAGACTGAAAGTCCCAGCATAGTGATAATCTTGAATGGGCCAACAAATAAGTAGGTCACAGGTAAGATAGCTAAACTAATCATATAAAATGGATTTCTTGATTTTTTTTAATGTGGAAATTAGTTCAGATGTACACACTTCAGCAGGAACAGCTTTTCATCATGTGAAGGAGGTTAGGCAAGCATTAGACCTGATGATTACACAAGATTGACTCTGGATATCATCACTTAACCTTATCAGAGATCTTTAGAGCTCTCAAGAGAGGTTGATTAATTATTGACGGGCAGGATATGAAGAAATCCCACTGGATTGTGGTTACCTAGTGACAGAAATCAAAGCTAAGGAATGACTTAATAAAGTCTGTCCTATGACCTGTAGAAAGAAAATGAATTCCCACTGCAATGGGGGTGGGGGAGAGATAGGACAACTGGAAGAACTTTCTATCAGGACCTTGAAGAATTTTCAAGTGCAACTGTGATGTTATTTCCCCAGAGATCTTTTAGGTTCAGATGAAGTGACACGTGTCTGGGATGGGTGGAATAGTTTTCTCTTAAGTGGGCAGGGGAGTATTGCTGAGCTGTATTCCATTGTAATGATAGGTAAGGCTCAGAATTCTTTTCTGTCTTCTTCATGGTCCCTATTATGTGTTCCTGTGAATATAGGAAATGAGGACTTGGCTCTCTCTCTCAAGCTATGTTCATCAACAGAGTAGGTGCACTTATGTGTAGACACATCCTCCCTCATCTGTATACAACTCAGCATCAGTTTTAACTTCAGTGAATGATCTTTTCCAGATTAGGTCAGTTAAGTCATTTGCAAATGGCATAGGCTTGTTTGGGGCAGCCTAAATTAAGAAAAGGCCTTTGTATGGGGAAGGGAACTTTATCTTTTCTCCCTCCACAATTCTACCTAAGTCTAGAGGGGAAGAAACTGCATCCTTCTCCCCATCTCCACATACATTCTCTATTCTTCCCAAGGAAGTGCTGCTAACTCAATTGATTGAATAAAGAACATTCACTGGGCCACCTGATGCTAGTGGGTGAGTTAGCTGCATCAGGCCCCAGGTATGATCTTCCTTCTCTTTCTGCCTCCTTATGCTACTCACAGAGGGCCTTGCTCTTTTCAGGCAGGCTGGTCATTCTTGGCCACACAGATTATGGGATTAATAAATAATGGGTCTGCCCTGCAGACCTAGCTGTATCTATTAAACAAGGAAGTAGACAAAGCCATATTTTCTAGCATCACCTATCAGGTATGTTACATGTTGTGGGAAAGAAGGAATGAAAGATAGGAACAAGGTGACTTGGAAGTACTCTTCTACATTTCATCCACAGCTTTGCAGTTAGTATTTTGGAAATAAACCTTTCTCAATGAGTGTACCCCCGGGGTCCTAACTGATAGAATAGCCCTTGTATAGATGTCAGTGTTAGAAGATTAATTTTGTATATCACTAATTACTTTTCAAAGGAGATCTATCTTGAAATTTCACTTTTCTTACATTTAGTAGCTTCAGATTTTCTCACCATTCTCTCGACCATTATCCTTGGATTACTGAATGGTGGAGGTATTACCTCCTAGGGTGGGTATGTTGTTTTAGAGAAGCCAGTTTTCAGTCTCCCCACCACTTGACTTTGGAACCTCTTGGGGAAATAAATGTAGAAGGCAGAAAGAAATCAAGATTTCAACTTTAGGGCGCCTGGGTGGCTCAGTCATTAAGCGTCTGCCTTCGGCTCAGGTTATGATCCCAGGGTCCTGGGATCGAGTCCCACATTGGGCTCCCTGCTCAGCAGGAAGCCTGTTTCTCCCTCTCCCACTCTCCCTGCTTGTGTTCCTGCTCTCGCTGTCTCTCTCTGTCAAATAAACAAATAAAATCTTAAAAAAAAAAAAAAAAGATTTCAACTTTGTTGCCTTATGAGAATGCATTTCCCCCTTTCCACCTGAAATTTAACTTATGTGCCCACCCATATTTATGGAAGAGAAGCCCTGCTCCAGGGAGTTTACATTCCTTGGGACTGCAGGAAATGCAGAGAACACTCATGCTATGTGGACAGGTCCCAGGGAGCCAACTCAGATGGGGCTGAGCCCTGCAGGTTTTGCTCTGTTTTCCATTTCATGAGTCAAACCATTCCTTCATCCTTGGCAAGGGGCAGAGAGGGACTTAAAAGGAAGGGAACCTCTTGTCTTTCAAGTATTATGGAAAAATGAGAAGTTTCTATTTTATGTAATAAGGTAAGAGTACTGGGAGTACTTCTATATAAAAACAGTCTTCTAAAATCAAAACCTTCATCTGGCTTGACCATAGGTTGGCAATGGTGTGACTTTCTTGATATTTTTAAAATGAAAGCTTCCTCCCTAGTCTGGTCCCCATATAATGGGGGAGAGAAGGGGATTATATCCTGCCCTGGATTGCTATCATATTTTCGTATTTCTTTTCCTTGGGCACTTTTTGAATAAATTTAGTATTATCTTTCACTAAGAATGAATGAATGAATGAAGTGCTCTTTAATTCGAGGAACTTTGTTGAGTGCCTGTCATATGTTAAGTTCTATACTAGATGGTGATACAGGAATAAAAGACAGGAACCCTATCTTGAAGATGTTCACAGTTGGGTGGGAAAGAAAGGTGCGTAAATATAAGGTGACAGTAACAAGTGATAAGAAATAATGGTAGCTCATATTTAGTGAGTGTTGAATGTGCCAGATATTGATGTAATAAGTACTTTATATACATTATATAATTTAATCCTCATAACAGCCCTACAAGGTGCATGATTTTATCGTCCCCATTTTATAGATGAGGAGCCTGAGACACAGACTTATAAAACAACTTGTAGAAAATAACAGTAAATGGCAGAGTTGGGATTTGAATTCAAGCAGTTCGACTAATGGCCTGAGCTGCTGATTGATACAGATAGAGATAAGCATGGGTAACTCTGGGTATGCAGAGAAACGGGCCCTAATCAGGACCACAGAGGTTCAAGAGATTCTTTCAGGGGACTTCAGGGGTCACAACTTGTTTCCACAATCTTTGGGGGCAACAGGAGATTACCATGGAGAGGAGAGCTTTCCATTCATCCTAATGCAAGGTCTAGGGGAGTTAGAGTCTCCTCTGAGATCTGTTCAGCTTTGTCTTCACATCTTTCCCTTCTGGAGATGGGCCCAGGGACTGGGCCAGAGGAACCAAGCTCTCCTTCTTTCAAAACATCCCCAGGGGTTAAGTAAATATCTCTCTGTTAGGAATCCAGAAATGGGTCCTCTCTTTGCCAGCCTTTGTTACAAAGAACAGACTTTCATGAGCAAATCTGGCTGCTTCCTGCCTAATGACAAACTTGTGAGCATCTCTCGGCTGCAGTCAAGTGTGACCTTTGTGTGATTAAATCAGCTTATACCCTTGTAAGATCTTGGACATGCAGAGCACTCTGGAGAGTCTCTTATTGTTCCAAGATGCTTTGGAGACAGGTTGGGAATCCTATGAGGAATTCCATTCACATTCCCCCATGGACTGCAGAGTAAATGCTCTCTGTGCTGACACCCACAAAGTGACAGATGTGGTTAGCATCTGTGTAAGGTCTCTGTTTGCTCCCAACTCAGCTTTTTGGAATCCCTGCAGGCAAAGGCTGTTGATTATCTCCAGGACACATTTTTTGTTCTCACACTTTGCTGTAACACGGAGGTGAAGAGAGTAGGATTCAGAGTCCTGGAGCCCAGGGCTTGAGCCCCCTTTTCTCCACTTATGTTGACTGGGGCACCATGTAAAACAAACCGATAGGATTGGTGGGAGGTTCAGTGAGCAAGGCAGGCTGTGCTTAGTATATTGTCGGCTCCCAATAACCGATGGCAAATATTATTACTGTTATTGTTATAGCTATTAAGTATTAACAAGTGACTGTGCATAAATATCCTAAATTGAAGACACAGCCTTATCCTCTGGAATCCCCTGAAGCCTGCCTTCCCCAGTCTCATTTTTTCATGGCCATATGACAGGTAGGTAGGGACCAGGCTACCTAGGGCCCAGGTATAAGTGGGTGTTCTTGATGACAGCTCTATATCCCAAACATACTGCTTTTTACCTAGGAGTTTACCTAAATCATTTTTGGAGTTATTTGTAGTTATATTCAAAAGCTAAAGAAGATTCCTGTCTGCTTTGTAAAGTAGCATTTCAGCTGCCACTGATCTGACCCTGTAGGGTCTAGTTTTCTAGGATTTTGTAAACCTATCTCTGTTTGCTCTATCCATGGCCAGTATGGTTTTCTAACACCTGTCTTTGGTTCTTCCCTATAAAGAAGAATTTCTTCACAAGTACAGATGCCCATTTAAAGAGCCATTTACATATCTCTCTTCTAATATCTTTGGTGTCCTATGAGAAGCAGAAAGATTACAATTTTGAGTTATCTTTTTTATGAATTTTAACTCCATGCTTGGCTGGGATGCCTACATCCCAAAGGACAGGATAATTTAGTGGCCAAACATGTGCTTCACTATCTAGGTTCCCTCAAGTACCAGCAGTATTAATTCTTCAATCACAGACCATTATCTGTAAATGGGGATGGTAATAATAATTTCTACTTTGTAAAGTTTTTATAGGATTTAAATGAAACAATTGAAGAACTTGTTACAGTACCTCACGCAGGGTAATCCTCAATAAATGGAATATTAGGATTAGCAATACCAATTGGAATTGGGATTAGAATTAGGATTAGTATTAGTATCTCTTGTCTTCACATATTCTATGCCTCTGAGTGGCCCTTCCCAGGTGTTCTTTGTAGATACCAAATCATCCCTCAAAATCCACTTCAGATGACATCTCTTCTAGGATACCTCCCCTTTTCTCCCAGGTAGAATTTATTCATCCCCCCTCATACTTTTTAATCTCCCTCCATTGTAATACTGATTCCTCTAAATGGCATTCATGTATTAATGTGGCCATCTCTCCTGCTAGACTGCTTCCTGAGTGGGCCCTGGGTCTAGGTCATGTCTGCATGACTTGTCACAAAATCTGCTAGTACTGTCCCTTCTTAAAGGCTCTATAATTTGAAAAAAACTGCAGAGGCTACTCAAGATATAAGCAGACGAGAAGTACACAGAGATCTGATGACTAGAGGAAAATCAAGATGGAACCCTCCACCTCAGCTGCATTGTGCAACTTCCAGACAGTGTTTCTTTTCACAGGAGCTATGCCAACTGTGCCAGTTTGGGGGCACACCGAGAAAGTTTCTAAAAGTTACACCAAGTCTCTGCCTTCCCAGAGAGACAAGAACTAGTGAATGACTCTGCCTTGTCATGCTGTCAGATGCAATGAAGACACCAGGGCATGTGACAGGGAGTGTGGAACGGAGGCACATCACTTTTCAGTTGTTGGCATTCTTTATTTATATACTTTGTAGGAAGGTGAGTTGAGTGCTTCATGCCAGTCGCACTCCTTCCCTTTTATTCATGAAGTCTCCTTTTTTCTTGATATTTATTGCTATGAGTCACTTCTCTGTATGCCAGATGGAAGATGCAGAAGCTTGGGCTCCTGTGAAGAAGCGTGAGGTTTAGGGTGGGGGATCAGGCTGAGAGTGGGGTGTGGAAAGGGAGCTGGGATGGGGACATGCAGATTTGTTTTTAGATGGAATCAAGCTCCCAGTCTCCTCCCTCTAGTCCCACAGGGTTTGATCAATTCTCTAGAGATGGTTATTTGCATGTGTTTTCTCTCTTGCTCTTTGAGCCCATCTGCACATTGCAGGAGAAATTTAATCATTATGGTTTCATTCATTAAACTTATTAAGCTATTGTTTAATGAGAACAAGTTTGTGACTGTGCATCCCTCAAAGTTGACTCCTAGCAGTTATGATTTCCTGTCTGTGAAGAACTTGGGCACTCAGGTCTGAGATGGGTGTTCCTTAGGCCTCTTGTTCTAGAAATGAGACCTCTCCATTCCAGAGAGGGCTGGAGAGCCTGTGTGTCCTGATTACCAGAAACAGCATTGGCACCATATCTGTCTTTCTAGGTCAGGATGACCACATCTATCTAGACCTGGAAGACTTTAGAATCTCAAAAGCCATGGTCTTTTGGATTTATTACAGGTTACATCACATCTATGAAGCTTGCTCCGATAGCTGAACATGATTGCTTCCTTGGTTTGATTCTCTTTCTACCTCTCTTATATCACTGTTTATTTATTTCTTGTATTATAGGTATAACTGATGTGCTCCACTAGATAATAACAAACTTATAGATAGTGCTTGAAAATACAGGTTTTGGGATCAGAGAGACCAGGGCTGTCTTAAGTTGATGGGTATCCCATCTTGGAAAACTCAGTTAAAATCGTTGAGCCTTGGTTTTCTATCTTCATTTAAAACCTCTTTTAAAACAGACAGAGAAAATATATAAACCATAAATATACGGCTTAATGAATTCTTATGAAATGTATGCACCCAGGTCATACCAATCTGGGCACGATACAGAACTTTATCAGGACCTTATAGGCCCTCTCTGTGCCCTTTTCCCATCACACTTCATCCCCCCCCACCTAAATATAACTGTAATTTGAATTATGTAGTGATAACTTATTTGCATTTCTTCAGTTTCACCATATAAATACTGTCCTTTTTTTTTTTCCTGGTTTGAATGTTGTTTAAATGGAAATCTATAGTATGTATTCTTGGGCATGGCTTCTTTTCTTCCATGTTATATTTGGGTGGTTCAGCCACTTCGTTGTATGTAGCTGTAATTCACTCATGTTTGTTGTTATTCAGTGTCCCATTGCATGAATATACCACAGTTTATATAGCCATTCTACTTGTGATGGACAGTTGGGTTATTCCCAGTTTGGGACCATGACAGGTAATGCTGCTGTGAACCTTCTTGCTTTTTACTTCTGGGGCACATGTGCATGAATCCTGTAATTACTGGGTCACAGGCATGGATTAGCTTCAAATTTAGTAGCTAATGCAAAAGTGTTTCCAAAGTGTACCAATTTATAATTCTATCAGCAGTGTATGAGAATTCCCATCACTTTCCATCCTCACCAACACTTAATATTGTCCATCTTTTTAAGTTTCAACTATTTGACTAGGTGTGTGATAATATTTCATTTTGGTTTTAATTTGCCTTTTCTTGATTATTGATAGATTGTGTACCTTTCTTTATGTTTATGGATTACTTGGATTTCCTTCTTTCTTTCCCTTCCTTCTTTTTTTCCTTCCTTCCTTCCTTCCTTCCTTCCTTCCTTCCTCCCTTCCTTCCTTCTTCCTTCCTTCCTTCCTCCCTCCTTCCCTATCTCTCTCTCTCTCCCTTTGTTTCTTTCTTTCTTCTTTCTTTCTTTTTCTTTCAGAATCTTAAGCAGGCTCCATGGCCAACATGCAGCCCAATGTGGGGCTCAATCCCGTGACCCTGAGACCATGACCTGAGCCAAAGTCAAGAGTCAGATACCAACTGACTCAAGCACCCCAGAGTTTCTCCCTTTTGAAGGATCTGTTAGAGTCTCTGTTCCATTTCCTTTTCTTTTGACTTTTGTTTCTTTGTCTATTTTTCTGCTGGATTGTCTGTATTATTTTTATCAATTTATAAGAATTCTTTACATCTTCTGCATATGAGTTCCTTTTGGGTTATGTTTGCTAATATCTATTCACACTCTGTGGCATGCCTTTTTATTTGCTTACTAGTACATCTTGAAGAAATGATGTTCTTAATTTGAATGTGGTCAAATTTATCAAGCTAGTGTTTTTTTATGTCATATTTAGAAATTTTGTCTCAAATTAAAGTCATAAAGATAATATTCTTTACTATAAAATATTATTGCTTTTTATATTTAGGTCTGTAATACACCTAGAATTGACTTTTTTTATGGTATTAAGATAGGATTCAAATTTATTTTTTCCCATATGCATACCTAATTATCCCAGCACTATTTATTGAAAAGACCATCCTTTTCTTCTCTACAGTGACATTTTTAGGATATTCAAGTGTCCCTCTATTGTGTAGATCTGCTTCTGTTGTGCATTATTGTTTGTCAAAACTGATAAAATATTACCTTATTATTGTAACTTTATAATAAATATTGATATCCAATATAGCAAGTCTCCCCACCTTGTTTTCCCTATTTAAATTGCCTTTGCTATTCTTGCATACTTACATTTCTATTTACATTTTAAAATCATATTGAAAAATTCCACAGAAAAGATTTTAGGATTTTTTGAAGGCAGAATCAATCTGGAGAGAATTGAACACTTTTGTAACAATGAGTCTTCTACTTTATAATGAAGATATATCTCTGTCTATTTAGGACTTTTAAAATTTCTATCACTATATTTTATAATATTCTATTGGAAGTTTTTCACGGATTTTAGATTCATTCCTATGAATTTGTTTTTTTTAATCTATTGTGAATGGTATCTTTTTATAAAGCTTGTTTTCAAACTGCCACTTGAATTTAGAAATGCAATTGATTTTTATATGTATCAACCATGTTAATTTTATTTTGCTTAGTCATTTCATTTAGATTAATTCTCATATTTACCATTTTAATTGTTCCTTGTTCCTTCCTGCACCTCACTTTCCTTCTGTCTTAAGGGCATCCTTTAGTATGTCCTTTAGTGCAGATCTACTGGTAGCAAATTCTCTGTTTTTCATGGTCTGAAAATGACTGTATTTAATTTTTTTTCAGTTTGTTTGAATTGGAATCCTAATAAAGTCTATATACATGGTAACTATGTAATAAGATTTTCAATTATTTTAACCTATCGTTTCCCTCCATGTCTTCTTTTAATTTTTGAAGCTATCCTGATTTGTCCTATAGAATTTCCCCATAAACTTAGTTTTGCTGATAGCATCCTTAGAGTGTCACTTAACATTTCCCTCTCTCCCGCTATGTCTCACAAATTGATAGTTAATGGATTTATTGCATACAGATTCAATTATTTGGCAAGACTATTCAGATAGGGTATTGAATCCTTTCCTCAGGAGGCACATAATACCTGGTTGCCTTTTTTTTTCTGCTAAGAGCAGGTATCCATCAAGTGTAACTGTATTATGTCAGTAACTCTCATATTATGTTAGACAACTCACTTTGGTTGTCTGAAGCCTTTCATCTAATACTTTTTTCCAAAAGTGCTAATGAGATAAATATTCTTAATGTTCAAGGTTTGTTTAGGCCTTTGTTCTGGAAAGATAGTGTGAATGACTAAATAATCAGCCCACATTTCCCTCCATGGGAATTTTATTTTATTTTAATTTTTATTTTTTAAGATTTTATTTATTTATTTGACAGAGAGAGACACAGCGAGAGAGGGAACACAAGCAGGGGGAGTGGGAGAGGGAGAAGCAGGCTTCCCGCCAAGCAGGGAGCCCGATGCGGGGCTCGATCCCAGGACCCTGGGATCATGACCTGAGCCTAAGGCAGACGCTTAATGACTGAGCCACACAGGCGCCCCTCCCTCCATGGGAATTTGAAATATGTTACATCATTGTCCTCTGGCATAAAGTATAGCTATTCAAAAATGAGATGGCTGTATGATTTTTTTTCTTTATAAGTGACTTAGTAATTGTGTCTGGATATCCAAATGATTTTTTTCATTTCTATAAAGTTCTGTTGCTTTTTCTAGAATGTATTTGATGTTGGTTGTTCTGGTTTAATTTTTCTAGCCAAGTGAGTACTTTCAATATGTACTTTCATGTTTTATTTTTTTTTCACATTCCACAAAATTTTTCTTGAATTATAATTCAATATTTGTTCTTGTTGCTTTGATTTACTTTTTTAGAGACTATGTATTCAAAGATCTTTGCCTACCTTCTTCATTTTTTATTTTCTCTCAGCTAATTTTAGTCTCTTCATTTCAGTTTTTTCTTTCCCTTTCACTTTCTATTTCTTTTAAGTCATAATTTATTTTGTTTTTTCCTATGTTCCTTCTAGTTTAATCTTCATTTCTGAAATACATTTCTTTTTCTTTTCTTTCTCTTTCTTTCTTGAATTCCATCACTTCATTTCTGAGTTTTTTGATTTCTGATGTATGCTATTTTTTTATATCTTTGTTAATTTTCTTAATCTCTTTATTTTTTTTTGAAGATTTTATTTATTTATTCACAGAGAGAGACAGCGAGAGAGGGAACACAAGCAGGGGGAGTGGGAGAGGGAGAAGCAGGCCTCCTGCCGAGCAGGGAGCCCGATGTGGGGCTCGATCCCAGGACCCTGGGATCACAACCTGAGCTGAAGGCAGATGCTTAATGACTGAGCCACCCAGGCACCCCTTCTTAATCTTTTTAGCTTTGCAGTCTTACTTTGCACTCTATATCTGTGGGTTAAAATCTTTATCTTTGTTTCTGGTGTAGTTTCATTGTCTGTAGAGATGTTATTATGCCCCTCATTTTCTTTTTTTCATCATATTTTCCAATGGGTGATGAACAAGGTTCTTTTTCGTTTCTTTTCTTTACGCATCAAATTAGTGTTATTGGGCTTTCAGGAACGAGGGTGAATAGTTTTTCTAGCTTTGCTACTCAAGAGTTTCTGTTGTTTTTGTAAAGTGTTTAAAATTATGACCTTGGAGTGCCTGGTGGCTCAGTTGGTTAAGTGTCTGCCTTCAGCTCATGTCATGATTCCAGGTCCTGGGATCGAGCCCCACATTGGGCTCCTTGCTCAGTGGGAGGCCTGCTTCTCCCTCTCCCACTCCCCCTGCTTGTGTTCCCTCTCTCGCTCTGTCTCTCTCTGTCCAATAAATAAATAAAGTCTTTAAAAAAATAAAAAATAAACAAAAATGTGACCTCATATTTTATGAGACCTCCTGGCATTTTTCCCTTTCTCCACTTTTATCTGGCTCTTCTCTTTTCTTTGCCCCTACTGACCCTGTCCTACTCATCTTCAACTCTTTTCCAACCCTTTTCCTACAGTGGAGGGTTTCATGCTGGAAGAAAACTTGAGCAGTTTAGTTTTGAGAATTTGTAGGGCCCTGGCTGCTTCAGCCATTCACACCTTCTTACAGATCCTTTGCCCTCTACTGTAAATAGCAATGTAAAAAATTCCTCCCAGTTTTGGCTTCTCAGTCTCAGTTTGCACTCTTAAACTTTTCAGAGAATAACTGTCAAGGATTTTGTGGTTCTTATTTCAGGACAATAAATGTTGCTTCCCTCTGCTGCCATTCCCATACATGCTGACACCATAAATGTCCAGTAGCTGGTGTCCACTGATTCATCCAAATCACTTATGTTTGGGGAGGTGGAGATACCTTAGTCTCTGTTTTTGTTGTAGATACTATTCTTGGTCTCTTAGTTTTTCGATCTTATTTGCTCTGAATATTTCTTACAGGGTGATTCAGAGAGATTAAAAAACACCATTGCCACCACTACAGCTATATTCCCAGAATTCTTCTCTCACCTTTATTATTGAAGAATATTTTTTGCTGACAATTGTTTTCTTAAAGTTAATAAAAGGCTGTCATTCCACTCTCTGCTCTCTTTCACTATTGATGTGGAAAGTCAGCTGTCATTCTTATTGTTACTCCTTTGAAGGTTATCTGCATTTTCCTTTAGCTACTTTAAGAGTATTTCCTTTTAAAAAATTTCAATATGATGTTTTTAGGTGTGGGTTTATTTTTATGTTATGCTTGGGATTTATTAGGTTATCTCAAATCAATAGGTCAATATTTTCATCAATTTTGAACCATTCTCAGTCATCATCCCTTCTTCCATTTTCTCTTTTCTCCTTCCAGTTCTCCAGTTATAGGTATGTTAGACCTCTTCATTGTATCCTCTGGGATCCTACCTGATCTACTCTGTTTTATATACATTTTTCTCCATATGATATTTCCTGAATAGTTTCTTCTGATCTCTCTTCTAGTTTCCTTATTCTTTCTTCAGGTCTATTTAATAAACTATTGAATCCAACCAATGAATTCCCTTTTTAATTCTAGAATTTCTGGTTATTCTCTAAATCTGCAAACCTAGATTTAATAATCTCTACTTCTTTGATAAAAATATTAAGTTCAGCTTTTGTATTTGTGAGAATAGTAAGCTAATTGTTTTCATAACTTATGTCTAGAATGTCCACTATTTGGAGCACTTGTCTATTTAAGTTATTTTTACTGTTTTTCTTTTCTATTGTCTTATCTCCTGTTAGCCTGGTTATCACTGATTCTGTACTGGCTATTATATATGAAAATTAATTTTTAAAAATAATTTGATGGCTGTCATGCTCTTATCTTTGTCAATAAAGGGTTCTCATTTGCTTTTTCTAGATACCTGGGGTCATTAGCAACATAGAATCATCTGAATCAAATTTCAGGGCTTGAAATTTTTCTTGGTCACCCAGATAAATTAAAACTATTTCATATGGATGTGATTTCCTTATTATTTCTAGAATCTAGTTCTTCCAGGTTCTAGTCCTTAATGTAGCATGTTTTCTTAGGACCCCTAAGTTTGGCAAGCCCCAGATTTCAACTTTTATCTCCCTAAACCTGTATGATGCTGTGAAAAGTGTTGCTTAGCCTCTTATCTACTTCCTCTGCATTAATATAGGCATTAGTAATATTGGTAAATATCCTCTGGGTTAAAGTGGAACTAAATGTAGGCTCCCTTTTCTGAATGTATGTTTTCCCCCAGGTCTTTGCCTAATAATTCCACTCTAATTTGCTTGCTCTCTAATGCTTTTAGAGGAAGATGTTTTCATATTTTTTCTAGAATTTTTAAAATTCTCTTCAGCAGATATTCCTGCAAACCACCTAATCCACCATTGCTCAAGACTTGATTTCTTCATCTGTAAAATAGAGTCCATAAATATTGATCTTATGGTTTTGTCATAAGACCCAAATGATACATTAATAAAATATTAAGCAAACTATTTGGCATATAATGAACTCTCAATTTAAAATATCTATTATTATCATTGTGTCATTGGCAAAGATAGTGTCTTACTAATTGTTACACCAATGCAACAACTATTAAATCTCTCTGGCATGAGAGCAAATAGTCATATAATTAGCACATTATTGAGAATTTCAAAGTACGTAAATGGAAAGAAAATATTTTTCCATTCCAGGCTTACCTTGTAACTAAGATAATCAGAAAGAGATTGAAAGAAATCAGTAAAGAATGGTTAGAATCCACTCATGTTTCTTAAACATTTCAACAAATTATCCATTGATTATGGAAGGGATAGATAAGATAAAAATAAAACAAGATAAAAATAACAATAAAAATATTTTATTCAATATCTTGCTGGAAAATAAGCTTCATTGGCCTTTCTAGTCTACATCACTTAACCCTCTGTAAGATTACATGGTAGGTAGGAGAGACAACAAAGTGCATTAATTTCTCAAAATATGGAATAAACAAAAGATCATGAAGCCTATTGGGTAATTTAATTTCATCCTCTGATATATTTGTGCTAAAAGTTGCTGATTGGCAGGAGTAACTGCTGAGTTTAGTAACAGTTGAAATGAGATGATTTCAGTTTGGAGATTCAGATGCCTGTCCTTCCTTATCCAGGGGCTCTAATGGCTTTTGGTTTCTTGGTCAGGAGAAATAAAAGGACACTGAGCTCCCTTCACTGTTCCATCTTGGCCCATTTATGTGAGGCCAAGACGTCCTGAAAATGGCAGACCTGTGTTCCACTTTCAGACCCATTATTGAATACTATGCAATAATGACAGTTATAAAACTATTATAATCACTGAATGAATTACTAAGCACTTTACATGTTTTAACTCACTATGATCATCACAGGAACTCTAAGCATTGAATGTTATTATTATACCCATGAAGAAATGGAAGCAAAGAAAGTTTAATTAATCATCCAAAGTCCCGTATTGAATAAGTTCTTACTAACCTTTCAGACTTTATACTTTCCACCTGCCAAATGGTAAATAGTAATTAGTCTTGATGGGATGATTTGATAAGGTAATTATATAATATACCTGGCTTGTGTAGGCACCCAGTATTGTTAGTTGCCTAGAAAGGCAGAAATATGTTGTAGAATGATAGAATCCAATGAACTATTTTTTTCCCTTGGGTGGGTTATTTTGATCATTATAGTATCTAAGTGCCTAATACAATACCAGGTACAGTTTTGGTACCCAATAAGTATTTGTGAAAATGTAAGCATGTAAACATTACAGTTAGAGAAGGACTTTAGAAGTGATCTAATCCAATCTGACTCATTAAAGAAATCCTCTATTAGAAAACCTCCAAAGAGAAAAGGCAACTAATTCACCATTTTCATTAGCCAATCACTCTGTTGTTGAGAAATCCTTTCTTAGAAAATTCTTTTTTTTATGTTAAGGCAAATGATTTGTAAATTTAGGGCATTAGCTCTGATTCTGCCTTCTGGAAGTATATGGAATAAGTTTGTTTCTTTCAAATTTTATCTTATTTTGCCTGAGTCTTCCTTAAAACACTGCACTACAGTTCATAGATCCACTTGGTATCTTCCAATACAGGCCAGATATGTCCAGTAACTTCCATTATTCCTCGTATAAACCAGAGTCAATTCAGGACAGTCTGTCCCTTGAGATTTAAATAAAATTGGCTAGAGTCTTCTATCCCACATCCTGTGGGAAATCCAGGGCCCAACCCAAGGTTTCTGTGAATTCCTGGGAATTTATGTTCTTAAGGTAACCTCTGGCTTTGAGTTTCTAGCTCTACAGAATTCTGTCTTACTCATGTTTCTTTGTCTTGGATTTTCTCAACTCTCTACCCAACCATGATCTTGACATAAGCTCATCTTCTTGAACCCTTAAAACCACATACGTATAGTATCTAGGTGCAAGACAGAGTTTACTCATGGTGATGATAGAGGCAATTTCCACTGTTAAACATGATTTGAAAGTAAATATTTGATAATACAGTTCTTTATAAATTTCTTATCCACTATGCCACTGAGAATTTATTATTTGTCCCCTTTTTCCTTGGATTATGTCTTCTAACATATTGCTCTAGCCCTCCTCTCTTCATTACTCTCCTCATTTCCTATTCTTTTTTTTCTAACAATATTCAGATTTCTGCTCATTATTTATGCAGAGCTCTCTCCTTCCAAGCTATGCCCACAGGGTCTTCCACACCAAAGATATTTATAAAAATATTTTCCTAAACAACAAAATAATCTTCCTAAAAGGGCCCCTTTATACCCCTTCTTCTGTCTCCTAGATGTGCTCATTAAACAAGCTTTATTTGATATCTCTCCTGGAATAGAGCTCCCAGATGGGACATGTGAGGTCTGAGAAAATACCTTTATTATATAAAAACTGCACCTGATAGAGTTCCACAATGGTGCCTAGATAGGGCCTACATGTAATATAAATGCCAGACATGAATAACGTGGTGCCTGTTATTTCTTCTCCCTCAAGGTGTTCCAGCCAGCTAGAGATTTAATTCACCTATGCATATACTAGTAGAATCCTTCGTTGTTACTCCAGCAAATATTCTGCACCATGGATGGGATGCAGACACCCTGGGCACATGACTCCCATTCTGAATGATGGACATGTTTTCTTCTCTCTATGTATCTGGGGAAAGTTATATTAATGTCACATGCATCCTTTTAAATCTACATTTGATTGCTTATGGATGTCAAGATGTGACTTGGACTTCTTAAAGCATAAGAAAGCAATCAGAGAGATCCAGAATGATAATAACAACTTGGGAAAGCCCCAGTTTTGGTCCACCAGTCATCATGTCTATAAACAGTTTTGGAGTTCCCTAGAATGCTCAGTTGAAATTGCATTCATAATTGATGGCTTGAAGGACAGAGGAGCCTGGGATTCTTTCAGGTAGAATTGTGCATATTTCCTAAGTACTTACTTTGGGCCAGGTACTGTGCTAAATGCATTATATCTATTATCTTATTTCTTCCTCCCTAAAGCCCTAGACTATAGGTAACTTTATTCTCCCCATTATGCAGATGAGGAGACTAAGGTATAGAGAGGTAAAACAGTATGCTGAAGGAGACACAGCTAAGGAGCAGGAGAGTGAGTTGCCAACTCAGCCTAGCTTAAAAGGCAGTGTTCTTAACCCCTGCACTCTTCTCCCACTCCTCCCACCCTGAGAAATGGGAGAAAAAGAAGCCAGGTAGAACATTTCTCTTAATTTTAATTTTTTTGCAGGGTGCCTCAGCAGCCTCCTTTTGGGTCTTTGACATACCATTATTGGCAAATCTAAACCAGTGGCTGGTCGATTTTTTAAAGGAGCCTGGAAGAGGAATTGCTTCTTTGTCTTTCCCTTTTGGGAGATGGAGCTGCACAAAAGTAATGGGAGAGTTCACTGAATTTTAAAGAGGAAAGAAGCAGTAGTTCAGAGCAGGCATGAAGAGGTTACCAGGGAGATGCAGGGGTCACAGCTATCAGAGATGAACTGGTCTTATCTCTGGTCTCTGTGGAAATATCAGTCCCTTTCAGAGAGGATTATTTTCCATCTTTATTAAAGTGTCTCAGGAGATGAACCTTATTAAATAGAACCAATGGGTTGAAAGCATGTAATTAAGCTAAACCATTTTTGTTCTTATTGCCTTAAATACCTGTTTGTGTGGAGGCCTGAACATCAAATAGCTTCCTCAGGCAAAAGACAGTGGGAGCCATAGATTTACAATAGTAAGAATTCTCTGGATGATTAAGAGTCATGTTTCCTCTGGTCCTGAGATCGCTTTCTAGAACTTATAACTCCTACTTCACAGAAAACATGTACATGAGGATACTCACAGTCTGGAATATCAGAATCAGAGATACTTCTTGGGACATCACCTACTTCGTTGATTTGCTGATTGATTCATTCAATATTTAGTAAGGGCCTAATATGTATCAGGTACTAGGAACCCAGGAGTGATTAAGGCATGTTCCTGGTCTCAAGGAATGTATACTCTAGTATGAAACACAGCAGGCTTCTTTCAGTGTTCTGTAGGGATCCTTTCTGTATTCCTTTTCTTTTATTTCTGTTTTCACTTTATATTCTCATCTGGGTGATCTTGGCCATTCTCATGAAATCACACCATTTTAATGAAAATGATTCTCAAATATATATCACCCATCCAGTCTTCTCTTTGAACTTCGCACCCATATACTTAACCATCTCTATGTTTTCTCAACTTAAATGACTCCTATAAATCTTAACGGTCATATGACCAAAATTCAACTTTCAGTTATCCTCCAAAATCCTTCTTCAACCTTCTACCATCTTGATAAATGGGCCCATAATCTACCTTACTTCAAATCAGAAACCTGAGAGACATGCTGAACTTTCTCTCCTTTTTTACCCTCCATCCAATGGATACACAAGCCTTCTCTCTGCTCCTTTCAAAGCTAACCTCAATAGATTATGTCTCTTCATCCCTCTTGCCACTTCGCTACCCTAAATCTCTAGTATCTTTTACCAGGGCTATTATAATAGCCTCCTAACTAGTCTCCTTGCTTCCATTCTTATCCATCTCCAACCTGTTCTTCACACAGCAGCCAGAGTGGCCTTCTCAAAGTATAAATTGGACTATCCCTATTCTGCATAAATTAGCATAATGGTCACAATAATTACAACGTTCTACAAGGCCTCTCAGATATGGCTCAACCTAACCCCAACCACTTCTTAGAAATCTCAGCCCTTACAAGTCTGGTTTGGCTTGATAGTAGGTTGCAGTGAGGGAGTATATGTGAGAGATTCTAAAGTCCTTATAATAATAGCTACTATAAGCCCAACTCTGTACTAAATGGTTTACTTACAGAATTTATAATCTCAAACCACACTCCCCTGCAAGGAAGGCATTAATATACCCATTCTACAGATGAAGAAATATAGATGTGATGTCACTTAGCTGTTGACTGGAAGAACCTGGACTCAACCCTAGGCCTCTGTCACTTCAAGGTGGACCCTATATCTAATTTATCTCTGTGTGCTACTTAATGCCAAACAAATATGCTGCCTCAGAATCAGTAACTATTTGGGTTTTGTTTGTTTTTTTAGATTTGTTTATTTATTTGACAGAGAGATAGAGCCAGAGAGCACAAGCGGAGGGAATGGCAGAGGGAGAGGGAGAAGCAGGCTCTGCACTGAGCAGGGAGCCTGATGTGGGGCTTGATCCCAGGATCCTTGGGATCATGACCTGAGCTGAAGGCAGATGCTTAACCATCTGAGTCACCCAGGTGCCCCCAGAATCAGTAACTATTTGAACCAGAATTTGAACCCAGAACTCCAAAGCCTGGGCTCTTTTAATGCTACTGTGATAACTCTTACTCTTCTACTGAGAAGTCTTCCATGGAGACCAGGAAGCCACAAGAATCATGCTGGCCACGCAGAAGAAATGTTAAATGTCTCTATTAGTGATGGTCAACCCTGGCATCATAAGCTCATGGAGAACTTTCATGAAATAATGATATGCAGGCCCTCTCTTCAGGGAGTCTGATTGAATTGGACTATGGTGGAACCTGGGCTCCAGATACATTTTTTAAAAGTGCTCCAAGTGATTCTAACTTGTATCCAGAATTGAGAAGCTGTTTTCATTTGGTTGGAAGGTGCCTGGTTCAAGTTGAGATGATCCTCATGGGCTGTTTCTCCCTTTTTAAGCCCACTGGCCTGGCCAGGTGAGGAGGCAGCCTCAGCACCTGGTTAACTAGAGTCTGATGGAGAGCCTATATCACTTCCTAGATGGTACACTTGGACAAGGGAACACTTTGAGAGACAAATATGATAAAGGGGGTTTCTAGAGACTATTTGGTTACACAGAATCATTTGAACAATAGTTCCAGATCTCTTCCAAAAATTCACTTCATGCTGAGCAGCTTCTGAGGAAATGTAATCAATTCCTACCCTCCTCCAGCAATTTCTTTTCAAGTAGGTGAATGGCTCCTGAAGGTTGAGGCTCTATTCATCCCTAGGGGCAACTTTGAAAGTTTGGTTAAGATCTGCAGGGAGTTTGGGGGAAGGATGAGGAATTAAGGATAAGACTTGGGTAGAAGGAGACATTAATAAACTCTCTCACTTTCCTATTCCACTGAACTGCCTTTGTACAGACTTGAGATGACCCATCAGCAGGTTAAACTGGGAGTTAAAATATACTACTTTTCATTTTAAGGAGGAATAGTAGTCACATTGTTTACAGTCTGCAAATCTTATCCTGTAATGCAAAGATTACCTCAACAATGGGCAACCTTCCTCCTCTTTGTTATCACATAATCCCTGAGTATTTTTAACAGCATCAAAATAACTGGAGTCTAAGTTTACTCCCTTTATAATGGTAGAGCTATATGATTAAAAGCCTGAACTCTGGAGCTTGATTCTTTAGCAGATTAGGTTCTTTAGATTCTGAGAATCTCCTCCTTACCGATGGAATATTTTAGGAAATTTACTTTGCCTCAGTTTCTCTGTCTATAAAATGGGAACTCTATGTGGATTAAAATAATCAATATGTGTGAGTACTCACAATAGTTCCTGGCACTTAGTAAATACTATATAAATATTTATCTTAAAATATTATAAAATACACCCCACAACCAAGTGGATTGACTGCTAGTTTGTCAAACTTCCATGAAAAATTTAGGATAACGTTCAGTCTTTGAGTTTGGTGGTATTCCCTATCTTATATACATTTTAATATGAGGTAGAGAGTAGAGAAGACTTCTCTATGATATTCTTATCATCTTTCAGCTCATCAAAAAGCCTGGGTTTTTAGCTATGGGCTTCTGGGGTACTCCATGTAGCATCACTAATGCCAGGAGAGACCCATAACATCCATCCTTGGGCACTATTTCATCTGCTTCCATGCTTTCTTAATCCTTTCAATTCCTTTGTTTCCCCCAAACTCCACTCCTTAGCCTCCACTAGGGTTCTGCCTAATCATCTGCTTAGGCTGGCATAATTTATCATTTATTCATGTCTCTTGCTTCCAACACTGTTTAAAGGTTGGAGATTAGATCTTGAGAATGGATGTAGGAAGGCAAGAAGATGCTCTCACCATGGTTTGGTCACAGAATGAGTCTCTACATGATAATCAGACCTTTCATTCTATCACTATTAATTGTTTGCTGGTGTATCTTTTTAAATTCAGCATCATTATAAAATTTTTTCTCTGCCATTTATTTTCTTGGATTGTTATGTGTCGAATTTCATGTGAGGTATATCTGTCTCACTGTGAAATCATAAATAATAACTGCCATTTACTGAGCACCTTACCTTGTACCATACACAAACTATATTGACACTGTATATACTAAGACCCCTCAAAAGTAAGCAGGTGTTATTATTCTTATTTAGAGTCAAAGAAATCTAGGATAGAGGGATTCCTTCATCTACATGATATTGATTTTCAAGACTTTAAAAGGTGAATCACTTCAAGAACCACAGGCACCAAAATAAGTAAAGACTGCTTTAACCACATTTTAACATTTATTCTTGAAACATCACAGTGAAGCATTCATTATCTTTCCCATTTTTTAAATAGGAAAACCAAATTTGAGAGGATTTAAAGGGCATGCCGTAGGAGACATAGCTAGTACAAAACTGGACCCAAAAGCCGGGTCTCCTGACATGAATCCCACATCCTGCCCACTATACCAGTTGTATATACAGCCCACATTTCTTTGTGGCTTTTCTTAGTGCAAAATTGGAATCTGGCATGCAGTAGATGATCATCATATATTTTTTGAATAGATGAATGAGAAAGTGAAGACTGTCTTTAGTCTCTTCTTCACCTCTTTTCCATGCACCCCCTAGATGGCTAATCTTAGTTGATACTTAGCAATTTCCTACCCTGTGGCTCTCGGGCAGCTTCCTGTTCCCTGTTCCCATTAAGAACTTAGCCATCTTGGGGCGCCTGGGTGGCTCAGTCGTTAAGCGTCTGCCTTTGGCTCGGGTCATGATCCCAGGGTCCTGGGATCGAGCCCCGCATCGGGCTCCCTGCTCAGTGGAAAGCCTGCTTCTCCCTCTCCCACTCCCCCTGCTTGTGTTCTCTCTCTCGCTGTGTGTCTCTCTGTCAGATAAATAAATAAAATCTTTAAAAAAAAAAAAAAAAGAACTTAGCCATCTTTTATCCCATTCTTTCTAGTTTATAAGAACGTAAACTATAAAACCAGTTAACATTTATTAATTATGTACTATGCATTAGGTACTTATCATATTAAATCCTCATAGCAAATGTAAAGGTTTAGGATTATTATTTCCATTTACAGAAGAAAAAACCAAAACCTTAAAAATTACATGACTTACAGAGCTAGAAAGTGTGGGATCTGGCATCCTATCCCAGATTTATCTGACTCCTGAAGTTGAAGGCCATACTTGCTGAACTCTCCTGCCTCCACACAAAGCTGACAGTGACTGCCAAGAGTTTATTTTTTTACTCATCCCTCCCAGAAGACACTTGAATTTTAATAAGGTCTTTCAACACTTTAGCCCAACAATTCTCTAAGTGAAGTCCATGGGCCTCTGGAGTCCTTAAGAAACTTTTAGGAGGTCTTCAAAGTCACAACTATTTTCATAATAATACTAAGATGTCATCTGCCATTCTCACTGAGTTAACATTTGCACTGATGATGCAGAAGCAACTGTAGACATAACTGCTGCCACTTTAGAACAAATCAAGGCAGGATACCCAACTATCATTGCATACTTCAACACCACACACTCATGGGAAACACAAAAAGGCAGTTTTCTTAAGATTATCTATGATGAAGCTGTATTATTAGTTTTATTAAAATCCCAACCCTTGAGTACACATATATTTTTTAAAAATTTATTTGTTTATTTGAGAGAGAGAGAGCACACAAAGGGGAGGCAGAGGGAGAGAGAGAGAGAGAGAAACTTTAGCAGATTCCATGCTGAGTGCACAGCCCAACACAGGGCTCAATCCCATGACCCTGAGATCACCACCTGAGCTGAAACCAAGAGTCGAATGCTTAACCAGCTGTGCCACCCAGGTGCCCTAAGTACACATATTTTTAGTACTTTCTGTGACAAAATGGGAAGCACACATAAAACACTTTTGAGGCACACCAAATTCTCAAGAAAAAGCACTTGTGAGATTTTTTGAGCTGTGAACTAAACCAGCCACTTTTGCCATGGAACACCATCTTTTCTTGAAAAATTGACTGACAGACAAACTGGTTATTCAGACTTGAGTATTTGGCAGACATTTTCTCAAAAATGAACAAAGTGAGTCTGTCATTTCAAGGAAAACCGCTGACGCTATCTGATTTCAATGATAAAATTTGAACTTTTGGTGAAAATTAGAAATTTAAAAAATTTTACCTGCCACCATGAGCTTGACAAGTTTCCAATATTTAAAGATTTTTCTTTTAAGATCAGTGGTGATATTAATAGACATGAGATTTTTTTATATTGTATAATAAATGTATCAACATTTGGAAGGGGCGCCTAGGTGGCTTAGTCGTTCAGCGTCTGCCTTCAGCTCAGGTCATGATCCCAGGGTCCTGGGATGGAGCCCCACATCCGGCTCTCTGCTCCGCAGGAAGCCTGCTTCTCTCTCTCCACTCCCCCTGCTTGTGTTCCCTCTCTCGCTGTGTCTCTCTCTGTTAAATAAATAAAATCTTAAAAAAAAAAATTTGAAAGATCTGCATAACTCAGTGAATCAATATTTCCTAGATGATTAATATATGATATTACAGAACCATGCATGGGTAAAAGATCCATTCAAAGTGCAGGACAGATCAATGGATTTTAATGTAATAGAGTATGAAAAGTTCATTGATATGGGGTCAGGTTCCATACTACAACTAACCTGTTTTGGTGTACTAAAAAAAATCACCACAGTTATCTAAAAAGTCTATTGAAGTACTCCTCCCTTGCCTAATTACATACTATGTGAGGTGGGATTTTCTTCATAACCTTCAACCCAAATAACATATCACAACAGATTGAAAGCAGAAGCAGATCTTAGAATCCAGCTGCCTTCTATTAAGCCAGACATTAAAGAGATTTTCGAAAATGTAAAACAGCGACAGTCTTCTCAACCAAATATATTTGTTTTAGAAAATATATTTATTTTTCAGAAAAATATTATGTTAATATATGATGGTGTATTGTTTTTTTTTAAAGATTTTTTTTTTTTTTATTTGACAGAGGGCAACACAGCGAGAGAGGGAACACAAGCAGGGGGAGTGGGAGAGGGAGAAGCAGGCTTCCCACGGAGCAGGGAGCCCAATGCGGGGTTCGATCCCAGGACACTGGGATCATGACCTGAGCTGAAGGCAGACGCTTAATGACTGAGCCACCCAGGCGCCCCGGTGTATTGTTATTTTAAAAGAAATTAATGAACTGAAGTTTTAAAATTTTCTCAGTTTTAATTTCCAATATGGCAAATATTGAGAGGTATAACTCACACAAACGAAAGCTCTTTGGGATCCTCCATTATTTTTAAAAGTATAAATGAGATTTTAGACCAAAATGTTTGTGAACCACTGCTTTAATGCAAGGAAGTGATAATTTGAGTAGTTCTGATAAACCAGTGGACTGGGCATTGAGCAAGAGGACTTTTTATCCTCTTTCTAAAAACCAAATGTACAATCTATGCATATTCCTCTGAGAAAACTTGCTCCCAGGAAACCCCCAATCAAGACTTCAGGTTGCATGCTCTCCCTACATTACCATTTCACAGTGCTCAGACAAAAGCTCAGCATGGCATGCATTTAATTCAGATTTTTTCATGGATCATGACCTTTCAACTATAGGAGTCAGCAAAGGGAGGGGATTTCTATATAGTACCACTGGGAGGGTATCTTTCACCCCCAATGTGAATCTTAGTCCAAGAACATTTCTTGGCAGGTTCTGAGAGTCTGCATCTAATTAATCACCTCTTCAGACACTTGAGTGGACAGCCCTTGGGGCAGGAAGGGAGAGGCCTGGGAGGCAAAGCAGAATAAACATCTTAATCCAAATCAAGACTGAGGCCAGCTGTCCAGGCTGTCTTGTGGCCACAGCTCACAGGGCTGCTGCTTCTACTTTATCCCTTGAAAGTGCCTCCTTCCCTCTCCTTCCCACGCAAGCAGCCAGTCCAGTGTATGAATTTGTGGGTTGGATTCTAATTGCTAGCTGTGCTGGGAAGCCCGCCTCCCTCTAATTCAGCCTTGACACAAATAGCTAGAAAGTTCACTTGCAAAGCCACAACTCCCATAGCAATGCCCTTGGGGGTTCCCTTCTAGAGAGAGAACTTCTATTCCTTTCAAGTCAATAGCTACTTACCAAGCACCTATTTGATACTTAGCACACCCTGTGAAAAATGAATCTGAAAAACAAATTTGACAGAATCATAGAGGCTTGGAGTTTCTAGGTTTCTCATCATAGCTCTACTCTCCCACAGGGCCCACCAGCCTCTACTTGGACCACTTCAGTGATGAAGACCTGGCTGCCTCTTCAAGCATTTTTCGAGAGCTTTAGTTGGTAGAAAATTCTTTCTGCTTCTCTAGGAGAGGCAGCATAGCACAGTGGTTAAGGCACATAAACCTGGGTTTTAATCCAATCTCAGTCACTTATGATCTTAAGCAAGTTGCTTTATCTATCTATGCCTCAGTGTCCTTATCTGTAAGAAGGGAATAACAATACCCATCACATGCTGTTGTTGTGTTAAAATAAACTATACTTGTGAAATATATTGCTCAAGTCCTGGCACAAGTTAAGTGCTTATTAAGCCAGTTCTGTCATGTAGTCACCTTTGACCTTTAGCAAATTTGTTAATTCAGATCCTTTTGTAACTGAAATAATACCTACAACTTAGGGTTGTCAGGATGCATCCCTCATTAGGAACTTACTAGTTTTAGGACATTGGGCAAGTTATTTTAATCTTTTAAGCTAGATTTTTTTTTTTTTTATCTGTAAATAGAGGTAGCAGTGCTTGCTACCTAAAGGGGTTTTGTGAGAAATAGAGTATATAAGATATATTTTAACTCTGTGCTTGGTAAACAGTAGACTTAATTAGCATTCACTTCCATCCATTTGCCCTGAGAAATGTCTCCCTTGCATGGTCTTTTGTCCACTATTTGGATCTACACAGACTAAGTCAAATCTTTCTTCCAGTTGGATCCTTCATTATAATGTTTCCCGTGTGTCTTCTTTCCTCTGGTGTATACTTCTCCAGTATCTCCAAAGCATTTCTTGCATAATGTTTTGAGCTTTTCACCATTGTGGGAATGTTTCCCAGATGACCTCTAGTTTGTCAAGGTTCTTTTCAAAATATGATGT
The DNA here is from genome assembly GCF_964656455.1 of Halichoerus grypus. NCBI lineage: Eukaryota > Metazoa > Chordata > Mammalia > Carnivora > Phocidae > Halichoerus > Halichoerus grypus. The sequence continues at coordinate 58,032,598 of NC_135713.1, read as the reverse complement.
TCAGAATTAAATGTGAAATTCCAGGTGAAGATTGACCAGCCCAGAACAGTTTGAAACCATCATCTTCATTGTGTATGATGCTGAATCTCTTTGAATGGGATCCAAGATTAAGTGGTAGACTTGCCATATTATTAATTCATATTGAGCTTATAGTCAACTTAAGTCATAGTATTTAACTGCTGTTAAAACATGTCTCTCCTATTCCATACTCATGAAGTTTAATTTAAGAAAGAAAAAACATGGAACACCTCACAACTTTATGTGTCATTCTTGCACAGGAGCTAAGCTAAACTTCTCTCTATCATTCCAATATCAGTATATGTGCTGTTGAAGTGAGTATGTTTAATTTTTTAAATCATAAATATAGGATTTTTTTCTTGATCTCTGATAAAACTGGTTTCATTATTTTGACTCATTCTTCTTACCTATTTCTTTTCAAATAAATCTGGATTTTGATATCCAGCATATTGCCTACTTGTTGCATTCTCTGCTTACATATTTAATCAGAATGTCCTTTATTTAATTTAATTAAATTGTTGAAGAAGATAGGCCAAGTCAGAGCTCTGTATGGTGAAAGAGAGTGCAGTCCACCCCCATCCAGGTGGATTTTGATCAACATTATGAAGGTCTGGTCAGTTAAGTGCCTATAAACTTTCTGTATTGTAATACCATCCAGCTCTCAGTTCTTTACCATTTTACATACTCCATGCTTACAAAATGATGAAATGAAGTGATCTCCCTTCTCTATGGCCCAGGGGAAAGCATATAGCTGAGAACAGGGATTCAAATCTTTGTTCTTTAACACACTTATTGGGTGTCATGTGGAAAGTTACTTAAACTTACCCTTGATTTTCCCATATGCAAAAAAGACAACACTATTACATTCCTCACTGTTTACTGAGAATATTAAGAATGGTGATAATTACAATAAAGTCTCCATAAAATGTAGATATTGCTCGTTTCAGTAACTGGACTGGAACACAGATTATCTTTGTATATGTTTTAAACATACAGATGAAGAAAAGCGGCTCAGAGAAGTAAAGTAGCACCAAGATTCAAACTCATATCTGTTTTGCTTAAAAATACATTATCTTTCCACAATGTTATGCAACCTCACTGAGAATTATCTGTATAAAGTGCTTTCTGTTATAAAATCCCAGATTGATATGAATTGTTATAATTTAGTTTACCAGTTAGAAAAGACAATTAGGTTCATTTAGCATAATTTGTCCTCCATGAATGCAAGTGGCTACTGATGATTACAAATTCTCCTTTTTATATACTCACAAATCACCTTTCAATAATCTTTTTGCTAGTTTTTCTTTTCTTTTCTTTCTTTTTTTTTTTTACTTTAGATACAATAGGTTTATAAATTCTAGAATTATCCCTTCTTTCTTAGAAAAACTCTAAATATTTATCCTTCTCCAGGTTTCTGGTACTTCTCACATTGAGAAATATGCCATGTTATTTTGTGTGGGTTTTTTGTTTGTTTTTGCCTACAAAATGCTTACATATAACTGTGAGAAACTAGACAATAGGGTAAAGAGTTACACAAAATATAGTCAGGTATTAAAATGAATGACAGAAATCAAGAATTGTCCTAGATGGTCAAGAAAGTGATCAAATATGAGCTACAGGTATCAGCAAAGACCTCATGGTAAGGACTGTAATTCTAGACTCCAAAAGATCAGTACTTGATTTTTGAATTTTCCATAATCAAGCAAGGAAGCACTAATTGTGTTCCTTGAAGATTCCAGGAATCTGTTTTCACTTTCCTATGCTTACTTGGGCTCCTTCTATCTGCATTGGTACCAAGTAGCAGTGCCAACTGTCAGAGCTAACTAGTTCATTCCTGTTGACCTGTGGTCCATGAACTCAGATACAGTTTGCTGAGAGAATCATCAGAAGAGCCTGGGGGGGAACCTGTGTTGACTAAAAGCACATGGAGTAGTTACTGCCCAGAATTCCTGAAAAAAAAAATGGAGCTACAAAAAGTCCAGGCACTTTTGCCCAAAGTCTGTAGGTTTTTATTTATTTATATACTACAAACATGTATTCAACACTTACTCAATATTGGGCACTGGGCTAAATGTTGGAGATAAAAAGTCAAACTCAACATGTCCTCTAGGAAGTTTCTCATAGAAGATGAAAACTCAACTTTTAGTTGAATTTTGAGGAGCCACCTGCTATTAGTTGGATGAAAATGTGAACAGAGGTAAGGTATACCAGAGAGTGGAAACAGGTAAGGGAAAGCAAGCAGAGAAGCATGAAAAACCTGTCCAATTTGGGAAACTAAAAATGCTTTTAGGTGATTAGACAGTACATTGACTGTGAGGGAGGGATGGGGGCAAAGATAGAGGAGTGGTCAGGAGCCAGATGGTGAAGAATTTTGGTTGCTAAGATAGGGAGTTTGAACTCTTATCCTGGAAGTTGTGGTGGCCCACTGAAGGAATTTAATCGGCAAAATGAAATGATTATAACTATGCTTTATTTTTTTATTATGTTATGTTAGTCACCATACAGTACATCATTAGTTTTTGATGTAGTGCTCTATGATTCATTGTTTGCATATAACACCCAGTGCTTTACAAGGATGGCTTTTATTAGAGGTGTGTAGAGTAAATGGGAAAAGAACCATTCTGAAACCCAGAGAGTCCAGTTAGGAGGCTGTGGCAGTAATCAGGTTAGAAGCAATGGCTACTGACTAGAGCAGTGACCATTAGTGGGAATCAAATAGAGGGAACAAATGCAAATGATATTAAAGGAGGTAGAATTCAAGTCCTCTGTGACAAGAAGAATGACATGGGAAGAAAGGGGTAATAGTTAAGAGACTAGGACAATTCTCACATTTCTTATATGGCTCACTGCATTGCTTATGGTTCCTTTCATTGAGATGGGGCATGAAGTGGGAAGATCAATTTTTGGGTGGTAAGATGATGAGTTCAGTCTTTGACATATTAAGGTTTGGGGAGGGAGGAAAAGATGGCGGAGGAGTAGGGGACCCTATTCCAAACAGTCCCCAGAATTGAGCTGGATACCTACTAGACCACTCTGAACACTCACGAAATCAGCCTGAGATGTAAGAAGATATATCTGTATCTCTACAAACAGAATATCACAGGCAGTTGGCTTCAAGGTAAGAAGCAGGGAGCCGTGATTCCACGGGCAGATATCAGCAGATAAACAGAAGGGTGAGGGAGCCTTCAGGATCCTGCACTGCCAGAGCGCAAAAGCCTCCTGCGCTGGGGAACGGGCACAGACTCGCTGACCGGTAGCGATGGGGAAAGGACTTTAGGGCAGCCCCCTGGGCTGAAACCTGGAGCGGTGGGGCCACACGTGTGAACTGGGGGCAGCTGGTGGTTTTAGAAGCACAAAGGGAAAAGACGTGCCCCAACCTGGAGGCGAGGACTGGGAGTGTTGCTGAGGGGCACACAACCCAGGACGCTGCAGTTTTTAGCAGCACAGACAGAAACGGAGATAGTGTGGCCTGGAGAGCTCACTGAAGAACAGACTGCAATTTCTCTGTTCTGAGGCAGAGGGTTGGAAACGGTCTCTTCTGCTCTGACTCTCGGAAGAGACGCAGAAAACCACCAGGGAAAGCTGCCAGAGAACAAAAGCCCCCAAAAAACGGTTTTCACTGAGCCCATCCCCCCCCACAGGGGGCAGGGCAACTCTGCCTGAACAGGGTTGCCTGAGTAACAGCGCGGCAGGCCCCTCCCACAGAAGACAGGCTGGAAGAACAAGAGGCCAGCAACCCTAAGGTCCCTATTAAACAGATGCATCTTGCTTGGGTTATAGTCAATAATTTGGACTATGTACATTCCCTCAACCACCCCTCAACAGAATGACTAGGAGGAGGAACCCCCAAAATAGGAAAGACTCAGAGACTGTGACTTCTGTCACAGATTTACAAATGGATACAGATATAACCAAAATGTGGGAAATGGACTTCAGGGTAACAGTTATGAAGACGATAGCTAGAATGGAGAAATTGATTAATGGCAACATAGAGTCTCTAAGGGCAGAAATGAAAGCTGAACTGGCAGAACTTAAAAATACTATCAATGAGATCCACTCTAATCTAGATACTCTAACGACTAGAGTAAACGAGGCAGAAGAACGAATTAGTGATCTAGAAGACAGACTGGTAGAAGAGAAGGGAAAAGAGGAGGCCTGGGAGAAACACCTTAAAATCCATGAAAACAGAATTAGGGACATAAGTGATGCCATGAAACTTTCCAATGTCAGAATTATTGGGATCCCTGAGGGGGTGGAGAGAGAGGACTAGAAGATATATTTGAGCAAATCATAGCTGAGAACTTCCCTAATCAGGGGAATGAAATAAACATTCGTGTCCTAGAGGCAGAGAGGACCCCTCCCATGATCAAGGAAAACAGACCAATGCCCTGGCATGTAATAGTAAAACTCACAAATCTTAGAACCAAGGAAACCATCTTAAGGGCAGTTAGGGGGAAGAGATTCCTTACTTACAGAGGGAGGAACATCAGGATAACGTCAGACCTATCCACAGAGACCTGGCAAGCCAGAAAGGGCTAGCAAGACATATTCAGGGTACTAAATGAGAAGAACATGCAGCCAAAAATACTTTATCTGGCAAGGCTGTCATTTAGAACGGATGGAGAAATGCAGAGCTTTGAAGACCAGCAGAAACTGAAAGAATATGTGACGACTAAGCCAGCCCTGCAAGAAATATTAAGGGGGTTTCTGTCAAAGGAGAAAGACCCCAAGAGTGATATAGAACAGAAATTTACAGAGACAATCTCCAGAAACAAGGACTTCACAGGCAACATGATGACAACAAATTCATATCTTTCAATAATCATTCTCAATGTGAACGGCCTAAATGCTCCCATAAAATGGCACAAGGTTGCAGATTGGGTAAAAAGACAGGACCCATCCATATGCTGTCTACAAGAGACTCATTTTGAACCTAAAGATACATCCAGACTGAAAGTGAAGGGATGGAGTTCCATCTTCCATGCCAACGGACCTCAAAAGAAAGCTGGGATAGCAATTCTTATATCAGGCAAATTAGATTTTAAGCTAAAGACTGTAGTTAGAGACACAGAAGGACACTATATCATTCTTAAATGGCCTGTCCAACCAGATCTAACAATTGTAAATATCGATGCCCCCAACATGGGAGCAGCCAACCACGTAGGCCAACTGTTAACCAAAATTAAGAGTCATATTGATAATAATACGTTAATTGTAGGAGACCTCAATACTGCACTGTCAGCAATAGACAGACCATCTAAGCAGAAAATCAACAAAGAAACAGGAGCTTTGAATGACACACTGGACCAGATGGACCTCATAAATATGTACAGAACATTCTACCCTAAAACAATAGAATACTCATTCCCCTCGAGCACACATGGAACTTTCTCTAGAATAGACCACATACTGGGTCACAAATCAGGTCTCAACCGATACCAAAAGACTGAGATTATTCCCTGCGTATTCTCAGACCATAATGCTTTAAAACTGGAACTCAATCACAAGAAAAAATTTGGAAGAAATTCAAACACTTGGAAGCTAAAGACCACTCTGCTTAAGAATGTTTGGGTCAACCAGGAAATCAAAGAAGAACTTAAACAATTCATGGAAAACAATGAGAATGAAAACACATCGGCCCAAAACCTATGGGATACTGCAAAGGCGGTCCTAAGGGGGAAATACATAGCCATCCACGCCTCACTCAAAAAAACAGAAAAATCCAGAATTCACCAACTAACTCTACACCTTAAAGAACTAGAGAAAAAGCAACAAACGATGCCTAAGCCACGCATTAGAAGAGAAATAATTAAGATTAGAGCAGAGATCAATGAATTAGAAACCAGAAACACAGTAGATCAGGTCAACGAAACTAGAAGCTCGTTCTTTAAAAGAATGAATAAGATCGATAAGCCACTGGCCAGACTTATCCAAAAGAAAAGAGAAAGGACCCAAATTAAAATTATGAATGAAAGGGGAGAGATCACAACACCAAGGATATAGAAACAATTATTAGAAATTTTTTTTTATAAATTTATTTATTTGAGAGAGTGAGAATGAGAGAGAGAGAGAGAGAGTACATGAGAGGGGGGAGGGTCAGAGGGAGAAGCAGGCTCCCTGCTGATGCAGGACTCGATCCTGGGACTCCAGGATCATGACCTGAGCTGAAGGCAGTCGCTTAACCAACTGAGCCACCCAGGTGCCCCAATTATTAGAAATTATTATCAACAACTATATGCCAATAAATTAAGCAACCTGGAAGAAATGGATGCCTTCCTGGAAACCTATAAACTACCAAGACTGAAACAGGAAGAAATTGACAACCTGAATAGGCCAATAACCAGGAATGAGATTGAAGCAGTGATCAAAAACCTCCCAAAAAAACGGGAGTCCAGGGCCTGATGGATTCTCTGGGGAATTCTACCAGACATTCAAAGAAATAATACCTATTCTCCTGAAGCTGTTTCAAAAAATAGAAACAGAAGGAAAGCTTCCAGACTCATTCTATGAGGCCAGCATTACCTTAATCCCCACCCCATCAAAAAGGAGAATTTCAGACTGATATCCCTGATGAATATGGATTCCAAAATTCTCAACAAAATCCTAGCTAATAGGTTCCAAAAATACATTAAAAGGATCCTCCACCACCACCAAATGGGATTTATCCCCAGGATGCAAGGGTGATTCAACATTCACAAATCAAATCAATCAATGTGATAGAATACATTAATAAGTGGAGAGAGAAGAACCATATGGTCCTCTCAATTGATGCAGAAAAAGCATTTAACAAAATACAGCATCCTTTCCTGATTAAAACTCTTCAGAGCATAGGGATAGAGGGAACATTCCTCAATTTCATAAAATCCATCTATGAAAAACCCACATTGAGTATCATCCTCAATGGGGAAAAGCTGAGAGCCTTTGCCTTAAGTCAGGAACACGACAAGAATGCCCACTCTCACCACTATTGTTCAACATAGTACTAGAAGTCCTAGCAACAGCAATCAGACAACAAAAAGAAATAAAAGGCATCTGAATCTGCAAAGAAGAAGTCAAACTCTCTCTCTTCGCAGATGACATGATACTTTATGTGGAAAATCCAAAAGACTCCACCCCCAAATTACTAGAACTCATACAGCAATTCAGTAATGTGGCAGGATACAAAATCAATGCACAGAAATCAGTTGCTTTCTTATACACTAACAATGCAACCATAGAAAGAGAAATTAGAGAATCGATTTCATTTACAATAACACCAAAAACCATAAGATACCTCGGAATAAACCTAACCAAAGAGGTAAAGGACCTATACTCTAGGAACTATAGAACACTCATGAAGAAATTGAAGACAAAAAGATGGAAAAACTTCATGGATCAGAAGAATAAACGTTAAAATGTCTATCCCATCCAGAGCAATCTATACCTTCAATGCCATCCCGATCAAAATTCCAATGACATTTTTCAAAGTGCTGGAACAAATAATCCTAAAATCTGTATGGAATCAGAAAAGACTCTGAATCGCCACGGAAATGTTGAAAAAGAAAAACAAAGCTGGGGACATCATGTTGCCTGATTTCAAGCTATATTACAAAGCCGTGATCACCGAGACAGCATGGTACTGGTACAAAAACAGACATATAGACCAATGGAACAGAATAGAGAGCCCAGATATGGACCCTCAACTCTATGGTCAAATAATCTTCGACAAAGCAGGAAAAAATATGCAATGGAAAAAAGACAGTCTCTTCAATAAATGGTGCTGGGAAAATTGGGCAGCTATATACAGAAGAATGAAACTCGACCATTCTCTAACACCATACACAAAGATAAACTCAAAATGGATGAAAGACCTCAATGTGAGACAGGAATCCATCAAAATCCTAGAGGAGAACATAGGCAGTAACCTCTTCGACATCGGCCACAGCAACTTCTTTCAAGATACATCTCCAAAGGCAAGTGAAACAAAAACAAAAATGAACTTTTGGGACTTCATCAAGATAAAAAGCTTCTGCACAGCAAAGGAAACAGTCAACAAAACAAAGAGGCCACCTACAGAATGGGAGAAGATATTTGCAAATGACACTACAGACAAAGGGCTGATATCCAAGATCTATAAAGAACTTCTCAAATTCAACACCCAAAAACCAAATAATCCAGTCAAAAAATGGAGAGAAGACATGAACAGACACTTCTCAAAAGAAGACATACAAATGGCTAACAGACACATGAAAAAATGTTCATCATCATTAGCCATCAGGGAGATTCAAATCAAAACCACATTGAGATACCACCTTACACCAGTTAGAATGGCAAAAATTGACAAGGCAAGAAACAACAAATGTTGGAGAGGTGGTGGAGAAAGGGGAACCCTCTTACACTGTTGGTGGGAATGCAAGTTGTTACAGCCACTTTGGAAAACAGTGTGGAGTTTCCTCAAAAAATTAAAAGTAGAGCTACCCTATGACCCAGCAATTTCACTACTGGGTATTTACCCCAAAGACACAATGTAGTGAAAAGAAGGGCCATATGCACCCCAATGTTCATAGCAGCAATGTCTGCAATAGCCAAACTGTGGAAAGAGCTGAGATGCCCTTCAACAGGTGAATGGATAAAGAAGATGTGGTCCATATATACAATGAAATATTACTCAGCCATCAGGAAGGATAAATAACCAACTTTTACATCAACATGGATGGGACTGGAGGAGATCATGCTAAGTGAAATAAGTCAAGCAGAGAAAGTCAATTATCATATGGTTTCACTTATTTGTGGAACATAAGGAATAGCATGGAGGACATTAGGAGAAGGAAGGGAAAAATGAAGGGGGGGAAATCGGAGGGGGAGATGAACCATGAGAGACTATGGACTCTGAGAAACAAACTGATGGTTTTAGAGGGTAGGGGGGTGGGGGAATGGGTTAGCCTGGTGATGGATATTAAGGAGGGCACGTATTGCATGGAGCATTGGGTGTTATATGAAAACAATGAATCATGGAACACTACATCAAAAACTAATGATGTACTGTATGATGACTAACATAACATAATAAAATAAAATAAAATTTAAAAAAAATATTGAGCTTCGGGTCTACAGGATTTCTAAGGGAATATTTTAGTTGGCAGTTTTATATAAGAGTCTGAAACTCATTTGAAAGAAGGGAGGAGAGAGACATTCATCAATGTATAAAAATGGTGGTTTGAAACCATGGACTGACATGGTAGGAGGAGATACCAATAACAATTATTTTGGAAGGTCTGTCCAAAACATTTACTTTTCTCTAAGAACTCTCCCTCACCTGATCCACAGGTAGACATATTTGAATGGTGTGACTTTGCCATACTGTCCTAATTGTCATAGCTAGTTTGTTCATACTGGACTAATCAGAATATATCAACTAGGGGATCTGATATTGAAACGTCCTTGCACAATATCTCTGTAAGTTGTTTGGCTGTGGAAATGTAAATTCAGGAAGTATGGGGCAACCATATTTGGCTATGAAAAAGCTAAACAAATTAAGATGAGAGGGATGGAGGCAAACCTGGGGAGAGAAGAGAGAGAAAAGCTCTAAATTGCCTAATAGTTTTTTTGACTCTGATAGCCTTTCACAAAGCCTTCATTCTTTGGGGAATACCCCCCCCCCCCGCATTTCTTCCAATAAATCCCAATCCTTCCCCTCAAACATCCCATTTTTTTTTCCTTAATGTGGTATGGAATGAAAATATTACTTACAAATAGAGGGAGAATTAGAATATAACTACTTTGAAAGCCTTAATAAAAGTATGAATCCAGGCAGTAAGTAATAATAGCTGCTAACAAAACAAAAACTAAGCAATCGATTATTACATGTCTCCTAGGTGGAGTTGGACAGTATCACCTACGGTGAATCATCGCCAGAAAATCAAACTTGGGTCTGATCAAGTCTCTAAATCTAACTAACAGTTTATAGGAAACACAGGGTCCAGAAGAGCATGTTAAACTTCACCTTGGGGATAAAATCAGTAATATCCAGACTGTGACAAGCATCACCAGACAAATTACCTTATTTTTTTCATGCAAAAAAAGAGATGAGAGGAGGTTGGAGGGTGATTCAAAAAGTTAAATGAGAGTTAAGGGACACATGAATCAATTTTAACATTTAGACCTTATTTTGACCTTGAGTCAAATTTGTTAAAAGGTATGTTATACACAAACAATGAATCATGGAACACTACATCAAAAACTAATGATGTGCTATATGGTGATTAACATAACATACTAATAATAATAAAAAAAAGTATGAGATAACTAAAGAAATGTGTTCCCTGACTGGACATTTTGTGATATTAAGGAATTATTGCTTTTAAATATGATAATGATGCTATGACTATTTTTTAAAATAGTCTTTTACCCTTTGAGATACATACATCAGTAGTAACAGATGAAAAATATAATTTCTGGGATTTCCTTCAAAATTATTAGAATGTGGCAGAGCAAAGCAAGGAATATAGATGAACTAAGTTGGCCCTGGAGTTGATAATAATTGAAGCTGAGGGTTTATTATATTATTCTCTCTACTTTTTATGTGTTTAGAATTTTCCATTATAACAAGTTGGTTGTTTTTAATAACAGCTTGACATACCCAGGAAATGGCATCTGAATATCAATGTAATATACCATGTCAATAAAGGATAAAACCCACATGATCATTTCAATAGATGCAGAAAATACCTTTGACATTTGTCAAACTAGAAATAGAAAGGAACTTTCTCAACCTGATAAAGTTGTCTACAAAAAAAAAAACAAAACAAAACAAAACAAAAAAACCCAACAGTAAATGAGGTACTTAATTGTGAAAGACTCAGTGCTTTCCCTTTAAGAACCAGGATGCCTGCTTTTGTTATGTCTGCCAGACATAATATTCTGCCAGAAGTTCTAGCCAGCATGATTAGGCAAGAAAATTAAATAAAAGACATTTAAGTTTTAAAGGGAGAAGTAAAACAATCTCTATTTGTAGATGATATGACCTTGTATATAGGAAATCCTAAAAAATCCACTAAAAAACAATTAGAATAATAAATAAGTTCAGTAGTTTTCAAGACATAAGATCAATATACAAAAATCAATTGCATTTCTATACATTAGCAATGAACAATCTGAAAATGAAATTAAGAAAACAATTGCATTATATTAGGATCAAAAAGAATAAATAGAACACAAAAATAAAACACTTAAGAATTAACAAAATTTATAATCTGAAAACCATGAAACATTGATGAAAGAAACTAAAGACCTAAATAAATGGAAAGAAATGTCATGTTCATTAATCAGAAGGCTTAATATTGTTATGATAACAACTTGCCCCCAAATGATTGACAGATTCAATGCAATCACTATTCAGATCCTAACCTGCATCTTTTCAGAAATTAACAAGCCAATTCTAAAATACATACGGAAGTGCAAGGGAATAAGAATGGCCAAAACAATCTTGAAAAAGTACAGTGTTGGAGGACTGACACTTTCTGATTTTAAAACTTAGTACAAATCTACACTAATCAAAACAGTATATACTAGCATAAGGATAGATATATAACTGAATGGAATAGAACCAAAAGTCCTGAAATAAAACTTTCACTTGCAAGAATGGAAAGTGCTCTTTCCACTAAACAGTGATGACTGAGAGAAAACAAAAACATCTTTTTACCAAGGAAGAGGGAGATGTGGGCCCGTTGGCCATACTTAATTTTGATGGCTTTAATATATATCTCATTAGAAAAAAAGTAAGTTCTTGTCCATACGTAAAAGAGTCCATGAAAATCAGAACACACAGAGAAAAGGAAAGAGGAAAAAGGACACTAATTACAACTACAGTGATGAGGACAATAACAGCCAACATTTATACAACATTTACTAAATGCTGGGCCTATTTCTAAATAGTTTCAACTCATTGAGTCATTTAATACTCCAAAAATCGTTAAGTACCACAAAAATCATAAGTACCATTATTATTATTCTCATTATATAATGAGAAAACTATAACACTAAGAGTTTATGTAACTTACAATCAGGTGGTTTGGAAGTGTTAAGACGGGGGTTCTCAACACTGACTGCACATGAGAATCATGTCAGTAGCTTGTAAAACACCTAGTGATAGTCCATATCTCAGACCAATTAAATCAGACTCTGTGGTGGGTTTTTAAATCTCCCCAGGTGATTTCAATATGCAATCAAGGCTAAAAACCACTATATTAAGGCCCAGTTCTTACTCAGTGATTGGAGTAAGAGGCCTCCTCACCTAATAGTACAGTGTCCTCTGGTTTAAAGACAGTGATTTTTCAGAAAGTGGTTCCCAGAGTCATTGCATGAATATTGAAATGAAAGTGAATTAAAATTGTCAGGTCTCCATTAAGACCCTGGATCTGTGTTTTAACCACCCTACAAGGCAACTCTGATGCTAGTTCTAGTTTGGGAACCAGTAATACAAGGATTAGGGCAACTTCCTCTTCTCTTGTATCATGGCCTAGGAGACTAGAGATGTGCATTTTTAGTACAAAGTTCCGTCTCTAGATGTTTATCCACTGGCAAGTGTTTTGCCTATGAAGTCCTTAGATTCTTCAGTTGTAAAGTGAGGAGAAAAACAAAAATCTCTCAGATGTTCTCTAAGGTTAAAACTCTGCTTTTGGATAATTCTTCCCTGATTTTCAGAACTGATTCAAGTTCCCTGATAGAAGGAGATTTCCCTAAACCATAAACAAGTGCATTCTAATTTCCAGACACAAGAAGTCAGTATAGCAAAGTGATTAAGAGCATGGGCTCCTCGCTCTATCTAGGTTTGAATCCCATTTCCACCTCCTCCTATCTGATCTTAGAAAAGTTTTTAATTTTGTGGGCCTCAGTCTTTATTATAAAATTGGATTCCTATTCATACCTACATCTTAGGCTTATAGCAAGGGTTAAAAAAAAAGTGGTTATAGAGCACTTAACATTAATTCAGGCACACACTGAGCTCTCAATAAATGAAAGCTGTATTTATAATTATTAGTATTGTTTTTACACACTGGATATTGCACAAAATTTGAATTTCAATATTGCCCCATTTCCAGGCATACCTCAAAGGCAGGTATGAATGAGAAAGTTTTGGAAATTAGAAGAGAAAGTGACTATAGAGGACATGGGGCTGTGAGCAGAGATTATATGACAAGAATGAAATCCTAGGATCATTCTGTCTTAGAGCTGGCGGGGACCTTAATTACCTTCTAGGTCAACCCTCCATCCTTGTGGATCTGGAGAAAGGGGCCATGTTGGGGTAGAGTCTTGGCCTTGAGGGGCAGCAACTTATGAAGCATTAATGGGTGGGGTCCTATTAATGGATGTGACTGGGGTTGGGCTACTCCAGAGGCTTTCCACCTACAAATAGACTACTATTAATTCGAGTGAAAATAAAAGCCAATTTAGGAGAGAGAAGATTTGGGATGGAGGAAGTCCCACATTGTCTTAACCATCAAACCAAATGTTAAATACCCTCCAATTCACTAGAATGGCTCCTGAAAGTAATCCATCTTGCATACTGACAGGTGTTTCACCCACTGGAAAGTTCTGTGTCAGACACCCACAAGATTTATCTCCTGTGCTACAAAATTCCCCATCCCTTTCCAGTGCCAAATACTGATTTTTAAAATACACGTGAGATGAAGGCCAATGAGAGGGGAGGATGCAGAATGGACTTAAGGTTGAGAGAGTAACGCAGTGCCCCCTGAGGAGGGCACTGGAAGGTATTCTTGGCTATGGAAAGGCAGACTGGGGTGCTGGTACCTGAGGCCAGAGACATGAGAAGTAATTGCCAGGTATAGAAAGCAGATGGGAGAGAGTGTTGAGGACAAACTGTACTCTCTTAACAGTTTTATGTATTTCCAAACCCTGGTCTGTAATAATCTGCTACTCTCTCAGAAGCAGAGGAGAATGCTAAGTAAAAGACCCTGAATCACTGTAGTAATACAATTCTCTCAGGAAACAGCCATAGTAATTTTCTGGGGCTGGTGAAACAAAATTCGCAGGCTAAAAGTCCAAAATCAAGGTGTTAGCAGGGTTGGTACCTTCTGAGGGCAGTGAGAGAGAATCTGTTTCATGCCTCTCCTAGCTTCTGTTGGCCTCAGGCATTCCTTGGCTTACAGATGGTGTTTTCCCTGTGACTTCACGTTATGTCCTTCTGTATGTGTCTGTCTCCATGTCCAAATTTCCCCTTTTCATAAGGACACAGTCATATTGGGTTAAGGCCCACCCAAATGACCTTATCTTAATTTGATCATTTGCAGAGACCCTATTTCCAAATAAGGTCAAATCCACAGTTATTAAGAATTAGGACATTATTACCTTTTGGAAGGGAACACAGTTCAATCCATAATATAGCCCTTGCTTTGCTCTCATCTCTGGCTAACATGAGGCCTATATAAACTTTCCTTGGTTACTCAATTTCTTGTGTCTTCAGTGTTCTGTCTCTAATTCAGAGCTGTATGGCTTCCAGGCACATTCCTTACTGCCTTCCACCTGGAGAAGTATGGGTGGGGGTCCCCATACCTCTCTGCAAGGCAATCTGTCTAGCAGAGAAAAGCCTCAAAGTCCTCTTCCTAGAGCTGTTGACAGACAACTGTTGCACAGAGAAAATGTAGATCTGGGAGAAACCTCAGGGGTCATGTGGTCATACAATAGAAGAGTGGACTGGGACACAAAAAGTCACTCTTGTTCAGGTGCATGGCAGAACCAGTTACAAACTCAGTGTCCCTATTTGAAAAGCAGCACTCTTTCTATTCCGCTTTTGACCAGTTCAGTATTATATCAGGCACTGTAAAAGAGTCAAAGGAAGTATAATATTCCATTGAGTTAAAGATGTGCATTATTAAACATTTTTAAGTCTTTGGAATAGAGATGCTATTTATAATCAATGGTGAGTCTAATTGGAAACATTTTCTTTTTTTTAGTGGAATACTACAGTAAACGCACATCTTATTGGGTGTCTTAAATCCAATTAAATATAAGTTAAGAAATAACCCCAACCTTCCAGGTATCTCCCTTCTAATTAGGAAGATAATATTTTGTTATTTGATGTCATAATAAGCATTATTAAGGCAGAATATAATTGAGAAGTTTGCACTAACAACTTTGGCTATAGAAGGCAAAAAAAATTAAGAAGGAGAAGGAGGAGGAGAAGGAGAAGAAAAGAAGGAGGAGGAGGAGGAGGTAGTAGAGGAGGAGGTAATAGAGGAGGAGGAAGAATTATTGATTGAAAATGCAAAACCATCATCCCTACCACTCCCTTTCTAAACCCTTCCAATGTCTTCTTCTTGCTCTTAGGATAAAGGCAAACTCCTAAACTCCTTACATGGAACACGCGGCTGGGTATGTCCCAGCACTTCCTAAGTTCCCATCCTCATCTTGCACCACACTTCACTTTCTCCACAGCAGTCCTCTTTTTTTTTCAGTCCATCATATTTCCATGCCCCTTTCTTCCCACCACAGGAATTTTCCAATGCTGTTTCCTCTTCTTGGAGTGCTTTCCTTACATTCTTCAACCAGATAACTCTTAATCCTTCTTCTGATTTCTTTAAAAGAGTCACTTCTTTGGAAAAACCTCTAATTCCCTGAATAGGTCAAATTGGTTCCTTATATGCTCTCAAAGCAACATTTATCTTTTTCTTCATAGCCCTTGCTATGGATACATATTGCTATACATTAATTTGATCATTTGAATAATACCAGTTTCTTCTATTAGACTTGAAGCTCCTTGAGGCTGGATTCCTGTCCATTATGTCCCAGGACCTAGCATAAAGCCTGGTACATAGATGATGCCAATAAATATTTGTTTTTGAATGAATGAATGATGAATCTGTACTTGTTCATAGAAGATGTCATGGTAGCTTTATGATTTGACCTTCATCTTGAAAAATGATGGGCAGTGAGCATAAAGAATATCCCAGTCATTGGGTCACACAAACATGAAGTAAAAGCCCAATTCTGCCTTCAATGGAATTATTGAGATCATTAAATTAAATAATATATAAAACACCTGTGCAGTCTGGAATGCAGATAACACTTAATAAATCACAGCCTTTGTTGTTGGTATTACTTGCTTATCTCTAAGAGGCTGTTTGGAGGTAAGGGTCATGCCTAAATCGGTACTTTTGTACATTTGTAGTACCTTCTGCCTGCCACGTGTCCATAAACATCCATTAACTGAACGCATGGCATTGAAGTTAAAGAAACGTTTCTGGGGCAAGTACAGGAATGACTGAATTTGCTTTGTGCCTAGATCTACATCTAAATAATAACTGTAAAAGCCACCTTTATGCTTTTCAAGAAATCATTTATGAATGGTAGGGAATCTTTCAGAATGGTAGGAAACTTTATCCCGTCTCTCTCTCAGTGTGGATGTTCCTCATGCAGCATCTGTGGTTCAGCAGCATTTTCAGATTTGTCACCAGTTCATGGTTTAAGTGGGGAAAGGAATCCCTAAATCAAATCATGGGGCTGGGATTATTAATGCCATTGGCTTATGAATTTCCACTATACCCCCCAGGGCTATTCACAAGCTCTTGGCTCCTAGCTACTTTATCTGACTATCATTTTTGGCTACAAGCCTCTTAATATATAAAATTTGACACAGTGTGTTTAAGAATAAATTTCTTTTCTCTCATTATCCCTAAATTTTGATGAGTCTTTTAAATCCATGAATATTAGCATTTTTTCAGCATAGAAACATTTTAATCTCTTCTTTACCTTTGATTATTGCTTTTAGTTCTGTTTTATAGTACTATTTGTCTGTGTATTGGATAGAGAATTATCTCTAATTCTCTAAATGTCCTTATAGTTTTGTTCTTTTTTGGTGAATTAACTTTTACTTTGAGATCATTGTAGATTCACATGCAGGTGTAAGAAATAATAGAGAGAGATCCCATACACCTATTGTTCAGTTTTCTCCTGTGGTAGTATCTTGCAAAATTATAATATAGCATCACAGATAGGATATTGACGTTTCTACAATTTACCAATCTTATTCAGATTTCCCCAGTTTTACTTGTACTCATTTGTGTGTATATGCGTATTTAGTTATATATAATTTTATTACATGCATTGGTCCATTTTCCACCTCCACAGTCAAGACACAGAAGAGTTCCATCACCACAAACGTCCCTGATGTTGCCCTTTTATAATCACACCCAACTCCTTCTTGCCCCAGTCCTCACTTTGCTCTTTTTCTCTACATTACTTTCATATTTGTCTACCACATTACTGATTGGATTTTCTGCAATATCAATCCTGCTCTTCACTGCTTCCAGTATAAATGGTAATTCTACAAACATACTCTTTTTTCCTTATAGTCCTTTTAAAAAATTTTATATATCTAAAACTAATGATGTAATGTATGGGGATTAACATAACAATAAAAAAATTAAAAAAAAAATTTTATTCATATCTCCTGCTTTATTATTCCCTTTACCTTTTGTAGCTCTTTTCACATGAGCGTAAAATTGGGTAGGAGCCTGGGGAGTCATCTAACCCAGGGAGGCAAATTCTTGGAAAATATGCGATAGATACTTCTGTAGTTCATATACTGCAAGCTTATGGCTTGCAGTTCTCTGAGGCACATACGATTAATCAATTGGATGTGGCCTACAAAAGCAAATCTGTTTGCCATTCCTGGCCTTTTCCAATCTTCCATTTCACAAATGAAGAAACTAAGGACAAATATAAGAGAGTCTGTACCAAATTGTACAGGTAAGATTGGGAAATAGATCCATATCTGAAAATGAAATGGAAAACCAATGCCATTTGCATTCTTTTAGTTCCAGGTCTTTGCTTGGCCTCAGGGATGTTTTGCATCTAGGCTGGATGTATGGTACTTCTGGATGACAAAGAGCTCCCAGGAGGGATCTGCTGATAAAGCTATTTTTCAAAAGTGTTCTCTGCCTGAAGAATTTCCTGCCTAAATAAGGCAAAAGAAGGAAAGACTGTGGATCCCACCTTAGTTTTATTTATGTTATTTGAGACTTCTCTCCCCACCTTTCTCTTAATGTAGTCAAATCAATCTTTAAAAGCAAGTAGGATTCAATCTGGCTGTATGTAACTAACAATGCAAAACAGCACTAGTAAAATTGGATAATGAAAGACAGTTTTCTATCTTAATCACAAAGAATATGGCCATGTATTGTAAACCTCACTTCAGAAGAGAGGCAGTATTATTTAGTGGCTAGCACCATACATACTGGGTCCGGCTTCTGGCGTTTGAAGCCTATCTCCAGCACTTTTTGACTGGTGACTTTGAGCAACCTACTTAATCTTTTATTGCCTCAGCTTCTTCATCTGTAAAATGGGGGTTATAATAGCAGTACCTACCTTACAACAATGTTGTAAAGATTAAATAAGTCAACATATACAAAGCACTTGGAAGGGTTCCTAGCATATAGTAAGTGATATATAAGTGTTTGCAATGGTTATTTCACCACATCCAGACACAATGTTCATAATGATCTTATGAAGTAGATACTGCTTTTCCCATGAGGGAAATGAAAACTCAGGAAGTTACATAATAAAAACAAGTAAGTACCAATTTTAAATAGAGGAGAAAAAGCTAATATTTCCAGTTTGGGGAAGTCATGGAACACTTCTTAGAAGACTAGGCAGATGAGTACATAGGGAAGGAAGGAGACCATTAAAATACGAATGGTTGAAAAAAAAAAGAACAAAACATGTCATACTCTGGGTGTCAGCTCTCCTGGGGGAGGATACCAGATGCATAAGACTTAGACCAGCAATGCCATTTCATTCCTTACCTATTTATTGGGCATCAGTTAAATACCCACCATGATGTAATTATGATGAGGAACATAAGACAGTAAAGAAAATATAACCCCAGCCTCAAATGTAAGTACTATGTATTTTTCTGGGAGAGAAGAAGTGGAGGATAGAGATTGATGATTTTCATGCCCTTTTATTATATTATTTTCTAATAAATTTCTCAGCACTGAGCAGGTGAAATTTTCTAAAGTGATACTATTTTGAGGTACATTCCTATTACTGAAAATGTCATCAGAGTTTGTCCTCTTAATGATGGTGTCAGAATAGAGGTTGCAAACTGAAATCCTTCAGGAGCCAAAAGGGATAATAAACCAATGAAGCATTCTAGGTATAAGTGCAAGAACACTAGGAATGTAAAAGTTGAGGTGTAGACCATGGAAACCTGGGGAGTATACAGCCTATATAAAGGGCACCCACTCTTTACTTGTAGTGGGCTATTGCCAGGTCTTTTAAATCTTTGAGAGAATCCAGAAATTTGAGAATTTAATGTGAAAGCTCTTTATTTTTAAATACTGCTTCAAACATTATAAACAAAACTAGGTGTGCCAAACAAAACCTGTTTGAGTATCATTTTTTAGCACTTGGCAGCCAGCTGGGGAGCTCAAGCAATGACATACAGTGGGTGCTATTGTCGTTCCAGCTTTCTGAGAAAACCCAAAATTCCTGCTCCAAAGCCCTCCTCCCAGATACCCTCTACTCTATCCTCTCATGCCCACTGGCTCCCCAGACAATAAGCTGGACAACTTAAACCAAGAGTCTTACTGCCAAGGTATTGCTGCTGAGATTTTCAAGTTTCAAGTCCCTGGTTTAGAGTGAGTCATCTCAGATTCAATTAGTGGAGAGTTCCTCTGGGTTTGTCACTATTGGCAGAGGGGAAATGACTCAGACAGTGGAGTATGCAGTGCCTAATGGGTCCAGCATGTGAGGGCTTTTGAGATTGCTGGGTATAGTGCTCATGGTGCCCAAAGGGAGCACAGAGGAGGGCTAGGGGTTGCAACATGCTCTCAACTAAACTCACTGCTGGCTCTTTTCGACTAAAAAGAATTTGAGATATTTGCATCTGACCTCAAACATAAAGTAGGTCCAGCACCTCAAGGATATGTATTATTACAAGCATTCTGGTTCCTTCCCCAGACTTGTTTCCTTCTGTCTGCCCAAACTGTGCACTTTGCATTTGGTATCACCAAACTTTGCAGTTCTCCCAACCCCCTTTCTTGCTTCTATACCTTTGTAAATGCCATTTTGTCTTCCTGGAATGCCTTTGGCTTTAGATTTATATTTTGCCTTTGTATTTCACAGTACCTTGTACATAGACAGGCAGTCAGTAAGGGTTTACAGAACTGTATTGAATTGGAATACTACACAGCCCTGAAGTGATCACACTGTGACCTATCTCAATCTTGTGGGCCAGACCTAAAACATCACTGACTCAGGCTCTGCCATCTAAGCCCTTCAGAGTTATTGGTGGGCATGAGTGCAGTGATTAGAGCAGAGAAAACAGGAATGCACAGATGATTGAAAAGCCAGTAGTTTCACCCTAGTGCTATCATTCACTCAAATTCAGTAAACATTTTTGTGAAAAAATATTTTGTCAGGCATTGTTCTAAGCACTTGGGATATAGCAGTCAGGAAGAGGAATCTGTTCCTTGCTCTTCTAAAGCTTATATGTGGTAGGGGAGGAGAAGTAAATCAGTAAATATAAACATGAGAATACCAGGTAACATTAAATTCAATGAAGAAAATCCCACAAGATAATCTGATAGAGATAGAATAGGTGGGGTGGAGTTTCAGACAGAGTAGCAGGGTTGGTCTTCCTAGGAAAGCATTGTTTGTGCTGAGACGTAAGCGATGAGGACTCAACAATGCTAAGACACAAGGAAAGAAAGAGCATTCCCATAGAGGAAACAGGAAATGCTTGGAGCTGAGAATGAACTTGGTGTGTTCCAGAAAGAAAAGGGCCAGAATGGCTGGAGAAGCATTACAGAGGGCAAGAAATAAATTTTAAGAAGTAGTCAGGTGCCAGAGAATGAAGGGCCCTATGAGACCACAATAAGGAATCTGAACTATTCTGAATGTGATAGCAAACCAGTTTTCTACAACTTTCTTTCATGTTATGACTTTCCTCCCCTTGGCACGGAATGCCCCATTGAAAGGAGGAGAAACAATAGAACGGAATAACTGAGGCTGAGATGGAGCACTGGATGGCCCTTTCACTTGGTATCTCTTGAAGTAAGCCTTATTCTTGACAACTTTTAACAAACCCCATCCTGCAGAACAAAACTGGTGTCTGCAGCTTGCTACAGACCAGCCAGGGTGTTGCATTTCCAGTAATCTCACAGGTGATGCTGAGGCATCATATAGTCAGATCATGCAGTCTGAGGACTACATTTTAAGAAGCCAGAACTAAGACCCCTTTGAGCAGGATGCAGTTAGATTCCTTCACCTTTCTCTAGTTTACCTGTTCAGATTCAATCCCCTTGGTTCCAGAGCTGGAGTGACCTGATATAAAGGGAAGTAGAAGATGAAAATAGATCAGATACAATTTGAAATCATACCTAGGGCCATGGGATCCTGAATTAAATAGTAAGGCCAGATGGACCATGTCAAATCAAAATCATATACATGTTAAGTAGTCACTCTAGGTGCCCCTCCTAAGCACCAGGGCCATTTGTTCCAGACTCTCTTAGAAGACAGAAGACAATTTGAAACCAAACCTGAGCCCCGAGCACCTAGGACTAGCCAATGGGGCCAGCTGACCCTGATCAAATGGCACCCCATTTCTGTCTCCAGAAACACCAGGCTCCCCAGCCTGCTCCTGCCAGGAAAGCTCTCTTTGTATTTCTTCAAAGTCTTGCACAGGATATTAGCCACTTCCTTCTCTATAATTCATCCTTCCACTTTGCCATCTGGAATATTTCTCTTTTACAAGTGCCTAAGTTGTAACAGTTTGAGGCAGTTGAATCTTAAATTTGCCATTTTGGGTAATTTATTGTTTTTAATGCTTTCTTCCCTAAATTCAGATTCTGTGGTTTGAAACAGACTCCAGCCAGGATTTTTGCTTCCTAGTTGGATATCTGGTGGTCTGCCCTTTTCAGGTCTTTTCTGGGTTTATTTTTCAGCTTCCCACTGGTGCCTACCAAGGGTTTCTTCAAATCACTCCTCCCACTGCATCCATTAGTTTCCTCCATCCCATCACTGTCCTGAATGCCTTGGTCAGACCCCTTATGGTGGGAGCTAAGAGAAGGCTACTGGGGACCAGTAGGCTGTAATTTCGATGTAACACAAAGGTCTTGCTATGCCTAAAACATCTTCCTACTGATACTCTAAATCCTACCTTTAAAAACCCTTTGGGCTATGGTCATATAAACAATAGGTAGAAATAAGTGCAAAATAAACAATGAGATTTGAGGGGCAAGAGACCTCACAATTGTTGGATATTTCTATGTGTAAAACTCTGGACTGATAGAATAAGAAATATCATCCCTACTCTGCAGATGAAGAAACCAAGGCTCCAAATAATTTTCCCAAGGAATCCTGAGTTACAGAGTGGTGGGGTCAAGACTTGAACTAGATCTAACTCAAAGTCCATGTGTTTGTCATCAGGTTAGTATTGGAGGGTTAGATGAGGAACAGGACACCAGGCAGAGGATGAAAACCAGGTTCTGGGGGTATTCAAGGGTGGGATAATCAAGCATAATCAAGCCAGGAGGCAGAATGGGCACAGAATTTCCAGAACAAGGTACCAGCTACTAGATAGAAGCTTCATATTGAACTAACCTTGGCATTATTTCAAGATTTTATGAGCTTCTTATTTATGGAAAGAGCTGTACTACCAGTTTGGTTACCTGAAGCTTGCAAATAAAAGTGAATGGCAATAATCTGTTTTACCGAAAATTTGAGTAGGAGTGAGACAAGATTAGTTGATCCCTGGAAATTTTTCCATGATTCTCTTTGAAGAGGTATGTTTAGGTAACAGTACCCTAGTGGTTCTCAACCCATGGGAGCTTTGGAATAGTTAGTATACCTGGGCCCCATCCAAGACCAACTGTTGGGTTTCTAGCTGTGGGACCCTGGCATTTATGCTCTCTGCAGCTATCCAGGACTGATAGGATGCCAGGGTTAAAACAACAGCCTCAGGATAAATGAGCTTACTATTTTTCCTTGCTCTGAGAAGGACAGAGTTAAAACACTGCACAATTCTAGGGGGCAGAGGAGAATAGGGAAAGCTTTCTAGTGCTAAAAGTTGGAAAACTGAACTTTTGTCATTTGAAGAAGAAAAAGACAAATTTTAACCACTTTACAATTTTGTCAAAGGACCATCCACCCAGAAATTCCCTTTATCCTATGTTTTGATGAGTCCAATTTCCAATGTTTAACCTTCATGGAATCAAGGTCAGGAGTGAGTTTGGTAGTATCTGACACCCACCTGAAAAGCTCAATTTTAAAACTCACTGCACTACATACAGGATCTCCTATTTATCTAAAGTACTGCAGCTAGGGAAGATGCTGCTTCATTGATTTTAGACCCAGATAATCTAAGGGACACAGTAGTTATTTGTCCTGACCAAGATTGCTTACTAAGTCATCAGGGAGCCAGAGCTAGGCCCTGCCATCCTAGAGCTAGCTGTCTTCTTTAAGTGGAGCAGCATTTAAGATGCTCCTGGAATGTGATGAGAAATACAATCATCCCTATAAAATTAACAGGGGATGCTGAAAGGAAACAATCTGTGTACCCAGCTCAATCCAGCCTCATAATGGTGGCCAGAGGATCTATGGCATCATGGTTATAGTTCCAACTTTTTAGCAGGTCTCTCTCTTTTTGGAATTGCTACAAGACCCCAAGATGACCTATGTCCCGCTGAATCAGAAATGAAATGTAGAAGATGATGGAAATTTCAGAGCAAGAAGACCCCCAGCTAGCATTTACTCTTTCCTGATTTGACCTGGGTCTATTTCTTGTGATGTATTACAACTCAGAAAAAAAAAAATAAATGAACTAGATACATGATAGCTAAATGAGCTTTTTGCCTAAGAAAAGGTATGGCCAAGAGAGAAAACATAAAAATCCCATTGAGTTGAACTAGACTTTTAGAGATCATCTAGGTTAGTGTATCCATCAGGATTGGGCAAGAAATGAAAATGTCTTCCCCGTCTCACATGAGTTCATTTTATTGGTAGAATGTAATCCAGATGCAAAACCCTAGCTGCAGGAAGTCTGAGAAATACAGTTTTTGTTCCCAACCACTCTAAATAGAAGGATGGTAAAAAAAAAAGTTTAGAGAGCCAATCCGAGTATTGGCCAAAACCAGCAGTTTTCAACCTGTATACCATAGAATAGTGAGATGTAGCTACATGTTATTTTTTTAAAGATTTACTTATTTGAGAGAGAGAGAGAGAGAGCACATGCACAGGAGGAGGGGCAGAGGAAAAAGGAGTGAGAATTTCAGTCAGACTCCTCAGTGAGTGTGGAGCCCAACATGGGGTTCAATCCCAGGACCCTGAGATCACGACCTGAGCCAGAAACAAGAGTTGGACGCTGAAGGGACTGCGCCACCCAGGTGTCCCCATGTTATTTTCTTTAAAGAGATTTTGTTCTCAGATGAATTTGAGCCATGCTTGACAAAACAAAGTTGAATATGATTCTTTACTGAAATATGTCTCAGGGTCTTCAATATCCATGCATGCAGCCCAGTTCTTCATATTTTGGGAATCATGAATTGAGTAAACACTTATCTAAGCCCTTTTGCAGATGAGAAAACTGGAGTCCAGAGAGATTAAATAAGATGCCTGAAGTTGAATAGCCAGTCTGGACCAGGATCCATGTCACTTAAGCAGCCAGGTGTGTTCTTTCTGCTGGGAGAGAATGAAAAGGAGGTAGGGGTGGCAGACAAGCCAAAAAGAAGAAAAATGAAACTTACAGGAAGGTGAGAAGGGCTAGAAATCTAGAGGAAGACTATGCATCTATGTCTCTCCTAGTAAAAAGTACAAAACACTCTGCAAGTGTCCTGACCCAGATGCAGAGTGAATTCATTAAAGAGGTCAGAGCCCTGAACCCACATCTCATCCCTTCCCACATGTGCCTGGAATATGTTGATGCTTTGGCCTCGATTAGTAACAGGGAAAACTGGATCTGTGGAACATGTCATCTTTATAAATAGAACCAGAGTCCAGTGGCTTCTAAAGAGTCAGGAGATGCTCTGTCTTCTGGTGTCAGCTATTTATTTGTATTTCCATTTCATAAAATGTACCTTCTCTGGTTCTAGGCTTTGCCCCATTAGACATCTGCTCTCCTGCCCCAGATGTGCTACACAGATTCCTGGCCTCTTGACTCAAACCCCTGGGAATAGGGCCAGTGGGCACTTTCTCCTCTGATCCCTGCCAAGGTTGTCACTGTGGTGAGGATGTTTGTGTTTGATAGTAATTCCTCCTTTAGATGGTGCACTTAGGGGAAAGAAGGAAAAGAAAAATATCTTTTTCAGCCACTATGCCTCAGTGTCCACATCCCTTTCTCTCAGCCAACCTGCACATTTGTTCTTTTTAATAAAAATTTTAGTATGTCAGTTCTCTCTGGTTTGGGTATATTTTGTCACTCACAAGAAGTAAATAGTAATTCTGAAATGATGCTGGGCAATCTGGTGATGTTATGGTGCAGAGTCTCTCCTCCACTCCTGTCTTTCTCTCTCTCTCTATCTCTATCTCTATCTCTCTCTTTCACAAGCACTCTCTTCCTCAGGTAACAGAGAGAAACCTGGCCTCAATCAGCAAGGCTGAAAAGGACATAGGGTTCTCCAGTAATGCAGCATTTCCTTTTCTGATAGACTTGATTTTACATGAACCATTCTGGGAATGGGTAACTCAATAATTTGTGAAGCAATTTATACTGTAGATAGCTATTTATCTCTATTAGTCAACACATGTTTGGTCACAATTAATAGAAGGGCCAATTAAAACTGGCTTAAACCCCACCTCACACACACACACCCCAAAAAGGTAATTTAATGATCACCCAAAGAACAGTTAAGGAGTAGACCTACTTCTTATATCGCTGGATCTAGAAGCTAAAACAATGTTACCAGGACCCAGTTTCTCTCTCACTACCTCTCAGTCCTGCTTCCTCTATGGAACTTCATCCTCAGCAGACTTCTGTCAACCGAGATGCCCCCAGATGCCCCAGACTGACAACTTCACAGCTGCCAGTCAGCAAAAAGAGAGATTCTATCCTCCGATTGCTCAAGCAGGTCCTGAAATGAGTCTCACTCTACCAAGTTCAACCATGTCCAGTCTCCTGAACCAGTCACTGGCCAGAGCTGTTCATTATTTCATTGCCAAGGCCTGGGTCATGGGCCCACTTCTGGAGCCAGGAGTGAGTTGCTATTACCAGGATGCAGGGCAATAGATGCTGATCAGGAAAAAATTTAGTTACACTCTATTTATCTATCATTCATTCATTCATTTTGCAGAGATGAATTGAGGACTTGTTTTGTGCTGGAAACTAGGGATAAAATCCTGGTTAACTTCTACTTGTCCTTCATGATGCAGCTGAAGAGTCATCAATTTTATGATGAATTTCCTTCACTGACACCCCCTCAGCAGAGTTAGGTATTCCCTCCTGATGCTCCTGCTTTTCTCAGTAAATACCTCCACTATAGCGCACACTATTCGGAAATATATCGATGTCTCATCATCTTTCTCCCTAATTTACTGTGAGCTCCTGGAGGACAGGTTTTGTGTCTTATTTATCTTGGCCTCCACAGATACCAACAGCAGGCACAAAGCACCCAAAAAAACCTTTGTTGAATAAACATATGAGCGATGAGTTATTTATGTAATTAGTGAATTAATACATGTGTTCCTTTGGGATTTTGGAAACTCTCAAGGGAGAAGAAATCCATAAATAACTAACTGGAATACAGTGTGATCAATGGGACAACAGCTGTATGAGCAAAGAGCTGGGAAGCACAATGGGAGATGATGTGTAACAGAATAATTTAAGATATTTTTTGGTATTTCAAATCTAAATCTATCTCCCTATGACTTCTACCTGCATTTTTTAGTTCTTCATTCTTGAATAACTCCAAATATGTCTATCTATGTTTCTAACATCTGGGACAATTCCTGACAACACCTAAGGCACTTAATCAATATTTCTAACAGAATTAATTGCATTTTCTCAGCTACATAACAGTATCAGTTGTGTAAAGGTAGATATCTTATCCTACTCTTGGATATTCTCTGATAATGGCTATATCATTGTAAGAGTGAAAATACTCTCTTCTTGACAGTCCCCTGTGTTGGTATATCTGCAACCCCAAAATCAAATTGAAAATTGGTTATTTGAAACCTGAATCACATTTTCTTTTAGGTAAAATATGGTCAATGGTGCTTGCTTTCCAAGCTATTACTCACTAGCTGATTTGGTGGATATTGGTGCTCACCTGGGACTCAGGAGTCAGAAGCCTCTAAGTAGTCCCAACCCTCATTTGAGGTGCAAGTTGGGTTCTGGGCAGAATTCGGTCAAATCAGTCTTGGCCTCCTTTAATTGCTAATATCCCTCTTCCTTTCTCTACTGTCCTATTCACCCATGGCCTTCTGCTGCACTAAGGCTTCCATAGCTATGGTGACCTTGAAGATGCACCACTCAAAATTCCTGCTGTGTCATTGTGACCATAATTGATAAACAGCCCCAGATACTGTGTTCCAAATCCACCATGCCATCTGCTCTGAGGCTTTGCATCCCTTGGGCTACTCTCAGCTGATGATTGATCACAAGAGGGTTACTAAGGCAGGCCCATACCTGTGAGGTGCTAGATACATTGGCTCTAGGACTCTCCTTCAGCTTGGCCAAAAATTTCCTAGCGCTGTGCTGCAGTCTGAGACTCTGCCATCTCAGCTGCCTGTCCTTCCTTTCCTCTGGCCTACACAGGGTCAGCCCTGCACTGTGGTCAGACAGCTCTTCTTACCTTCTCAAACTCCTCCTCTGCTTCTCTTACAGACATTTTCCAGTGGATCTCTTGCATATCTAATTCTGTCTTGGCCTCTGCTTCTTGCAGGACCAGGAGTAACACATTTGTGACCTTGAGATTGCACACAGGAAGCATGCAGCAGGGAGACTTCTTCAACCCCAATAACTGATGAGCATTTTCTTGCTTCGGGTACAGGAGAGAGTGATTGGCCAGTGCATTAAGGAAGTATTAATTCAAACAAGAGGAGTTGGACTTACCTAATGGAGCTGAAAAAGATCTGAGACTCTTATACATGCAGTTAGTACCCAGTCTTCCTCAAAACCCTAAGGTCAAATAGATGATCTGGTCTTCCCCATTTCCTGACTTATATTTCAGACTGTTTCTTATTTTTACTTGATTTATACTTTAAAATTACTTTGAAGATTCATTTTGATCTGATTTTATATGGAAATATGTGGGAGTAGAAAGAAAAGGTTTCCAGTGCAATTTTTTTATTTAAGTTCAATTAGCCAACATATAGTACATCATTAGCTTTGTTATAATGTTCAGTGATTCATTAGTTGCATATAACACCCAGTGCTCATCACGTTCACGTGCCCTCCTTAATGCCCATCACCCAGTTACCCCACCCCCCTACCCACCTCCCTTTCTGCAGCCCTTAGTTTGTTTCCCGGAGCCAAGAGTCTTTCATGGTTTGGCTCCCTCTCTGATTTCTTCCCATTCAGTTTTCCCTCTCTTCCCCTATGAAATTCTGCACTATTTCCATATTCCACATATAAGTGAAACCATATGATAATTGTCTTTCTCTCCTTGACTTATTTCACTTAGCATACCACCTTCCAGTTCCATCCATGCCGATGTGAATGGTAGGTATTCATCCTTTCTAATAGCTGAGTAATATTCCATTGTATATATGAACCACATCTTCTTTATCCATTCATCTGTTGAAAGACATCTCGGCTCCTTCCACAGTTTGGCTATTGTGGACATTGCTGCTATGAACATTGGGGTGCATGTGCCCCTTCTTTTCACTACATCTGTATCTTTGAGGTAAACACCTAGTAGTGCAATTGTTGGGTCATAGGGTAGCTCTATTTTTAACATCTTGAGGACCCTCCATACTGTTTTCCAGAGTGGCTGTACCAGCTTGCATTCCCACCAACAGTGTAAGAGGGATCCCCTTTTCCACATCCTCGCCAATATTTGTTGTTTCCTGTCTTGTTAATTTTAGCCATTCTAACTAGTGTAAGGTGGTATCTCAATTGCACCAAAAACCATAAGATACCTAGGAATAAACCTAACCAGAGAGGTAAAGGATCTGTACTCTAGAAACTACAGAACACTTATGAAAGAAATTGAGGAAGACACAAGAAGATGGAAAAACATTCCATACTCATGGATTGGAAGAATAAACATTATTAAAATGTCTATGCTGCTTAGAGAAACCTACACGTTCAATGCAATCCCTATCAAAATACCATTGACATTTTTTACAGAGCTGGAAGAAACAATCTTAAAATTTATATGAAACCAGAAAAGATTCCAAATCGCCAAGGGAATATTGAAGAAGAATACCAAAGCTGGGGGCATCACAATGCCTGACTTCAAGCTATATTACAAAGCTGTGATCATCAAGACAGCATGGTACTGGCATAAAAACAGACACATAGATCAGTGGAACAGAACAGAGAGCCCAGAAATGGACCCTCAACTCTATGGTCAACTAATCTTCCACAAAGCAGGAAAGAATATCCAATGGAAAAAAGACAGTCTCTTCAATAAATGATGCTGGGAAAATTGGACAGCCACATGCAGAAGAATGAAACTGGACCATTTTCTTACACCATACACAAAGATAAACTCAAAATGGATGAAAGACCTCAATGTGAGACAGGAATCCATCAAAATCCTAGAGGAGAATACAGGCAATAACCTCTTTGATATCGGCCACAGCAACTTCTTGCAAGACACATGTCTAAAGGCAAGGGAAACAAAAGCAAAAATGAACTTTTTAGACTTCATCAAGATGAAAAGCTTCTGCACAGCAAAAGAAACAGTCAACAAAACTAAAAGGCCACCTATGGAATAGGAGAAGATATTTGCAAATGACAGTACAGATAAAGGGCTGCTATCCAAGATCTATAAAGAACTTACCAAACTCAACACCCAAAAAACAAATAATCCAGTCAAGAAATGGGCAGAAGGCATGAACAGACACTTCTCCAAAGAAGACATACAAATGGCGAACGGACACATGAAAAAATGCTCCACATCACTTGCCTTCAGGGAAATACAAATTCAGTGTAATTTTTGTGAGTTTCTGTCCCTTCACCTCCCAGCAACACTATGCATGCATCTGCGTCAGACTGAGACATTGGACATGTCAGGTGAGTAACTTGGATCCTTTTTACATAATTTTGTCCATTCCTTATATATCTGATCAGCATTTAATAGGAATGGAAAAAATAATAAAAGTAAATGCTTTTTTATGTTCAAAATAAAGATATATTTTCCATGTACATACTACACATGATTTTCTAAACTAGACAATTTCTTGAGAGGTGTATTAAACTATGTAAATGTAGACATTCTAATAAATCATCCCCAGAAAAGAGCACATACAGCATCATGAATTTTTCAGTTTCAGAATTTCAGCAGGCTGGTTGGTTACAGGGAAATCTCAGAGGGCTGGTCTCAAAGTTAGTGTTCAGGCTTTATACACACCATGTACTGCCACAAAAAAATATCAACAGAGAGAGGTTGGCAGCAATAGGGAGTGTTTAATTGCAGCCAAACCAGTTTATGCCTCATCAGTTTTGTTAGCAGTCATGTGTGGAGACCTGAGTTAACTGGTTCCCTACTCTAGTTTTATGCCAGTAACATTTTGGTAGCCCCTATTGACTGGTGCTCCGGACAGCTGCCTAGTGGCTCACCCATTAATCTGGCCTGTATCATCCTTAACCTGGGATATAGAATAGACTTAGCCTGAAACACCATGTCATGTCTGTGAAATGCCCTCTGGAGAGCCTGAGTGCCATCTGGCCAGAGGAAGACTGGGGAGAGGGGAACCTGGTGGAGATAGATGAAAGGATTTGGTGCTGGTCATGCACCTGGAAGGGTGAAGGAAAACTGTGGCAGGAAGTCGCAGATTTTTCTCACCATCTGAGAGGCAATGTCTTCAGAGAAAGAAGGGAGGGCGTAGTGGTTTTCAGTTTTACCATTC
Organism: Halichoerus grypus; assembly: GCF_964656455.1. NCBI lineage: Eukaryota > Metazoa > Chordata > Mammalia > Carnivora > Phocidae > Halichoerus > Halichoerus grypus. The sequence continues at coordinate 58,001,569 of NC_135713.1, read as the reverse complement.
CTCCCACCCCCAAGAACATTTGGCAAAGTCTGGAGACTTTTTGGGGGTTGTCACAACTGGTGGCTAAGTGCTATTGGCATCTAGGGGGTAGAGGCCAGAGATGCTGCTAAACATCCTATAATGCACGGAACAGCCCCCACAACAAAGAATTATCTGGTCCAAAATATCAATAGTGCTGAGTCTGAGAAACCCTGCTAGACCCAGGCTTAGCTCTAGTCCTGGGCTAGGATAACTTACAGGTGTTTTATTTCCTATCTAGGATAAAAGTTTTCCTACAAAGTCCACATCTTCCTTTGCTTCAACCTTGGTTTACCTTCTTGTCTGAGTCCTGTAGCATCTAGAGTCTGTTCCACACCTTCACTCCATACTGGTGGAGAGCGTGCGTGGCCAGAAGCTGGGAGGGAGAGGCAGAGAGCTTTGATGTAAGGTACTCCCCATCTTCCCTGGCTGTGCCTTTCATTTGTACCCTGAGGCATTCACAGGAGGGGAAGGCCTTACAGACTAACAAGGAGACTGGGCTCAAGAATTAGTGAGGTCCAGATTTGTGCAGAGGAGGGAGAGTTTCCAGGAAAGAGGTTCCTTATTAACGCTTATGGGGGAAAGGGAATGTGTGTGGTATGCTTATGTTCTGTTTATCTAAATATTATTTTCATGAAGTCAGAAACCTTACCCTATGTTCTGACTATCCATAAATGCACAACAAACCACCCCTAAATTAGCAGCTTAAAGCAATTTATTAGTATCTCTCACAGTTCTTGAGTTGGCTGGGCTCATCCAGGTAGTTCTTCCTTGGACATCTCACATGTGGTTATAGTCAGATGGTGGTTGAGGCTACAGTCATCTGAAGGTTCGACTGACCTGGATGTCCAAGACAGCTCACTAATATGGGTTGCATTTATTTTTGGCTCTCGGCTTTGAACTCAGCTGAGGTTGCACCTGGAATGTCTACATGTGGCCTCTCCATGTGGCTCAGGCTTCTTACAGCATGGCAGCTGTCTTCTAAGAGGGGGCATATGGAAGAGCAAGCTGCAAATCTTTTTGTGACCTAGCCTCAGAAATCTCAGATTTCAGATGGTTAGAATAAAGTCACTGAGGCAGATTCAAGAAGAGGGAAATTAAACAACTTTGTTTGATGCAAAGAGTAGCATGCACACACAGGGAGGGAAGGATTGATTGTTGTCATCTTTGACTGTTTACCACTTCCTACTCTTTGATGTCTCAAACTCTCCCTCCCAACCCCAATACCCCAAACAAGAGGGCCCAGCATAATGCTGTGCCAGGTAGGTGAGAACCAGTATGGAGTAGTGGTTAAGACCATAGATGTTTAGAGGCAGGGAGACCTGGGTTTGAGTCTGGGGTTTTCCACTTACCATCTGTGGATCTTGGGCAATTTGTCTAACCTGTCTGAGTCTCATTTGGCTCATTTGTAAAAGGGTGTTAATATATATGTACCTTCCTTCTTTGTACCTGTTTGGGGTGTGGGGGAGGATGCTGATCTCAGTGGATTCCTTTGGCTTTCTGGCTTCTGTTTAGGTTCAGTCAATGAAGGATCCAGCAGGAGACTAGAGGGCACAAGGCAAGAGAGTTTGAAATATTTATTCCCACTGGAATGCTGCAGTTCTGTTGTTATCTGTGATATTCCATGACCACAGCTTCTGCAGGGCAGCTCACCTTCCTGGCTCCAGCTCTCACTGCTTCCTCCCCTTGCCTTTTCAGGCCTAGAGGTAAAAAAACGGCTTCTCGTTGCTTTGCCTGGGTGCCTCAACATCTTTGCTTGGTCCCTTTAACTCCACCCATGCCCAGGAAAAGAATTTCTTCTGTAAATTATCTCAACATTTCACTGAAGTATGATTCAAGGAAACCAGCAGTTACTCCCTGAGGTCCTAAGGGCTACATCCACCAATGGCTTCCTGTTGGTGTCAGGGTGGAGCCCAAGCTCCTCTTCACAAGGCCCTCCACAGCCTTGCTAGATCTAGACCCTGCCTTCCTCTCCAGCCCCACTGGGCTGTTTGTCTCCTTCTCCGCATCTGGTGCCCTGCCCTTAAGTCAGTTCTTAAAATGCTCATTCCCACCTCTCAGACTTTGTGACTTTATGCCTTCCTGGAAATCCTGTTCTCATTATCCCTCTTCCCTTGCAGAGTTCACTCAACTTACCCTCAGCTCAAATGCGGCTTTCTTAGGAAAATCTCCATAAATCCCTAGATTGGGCATTTTATTTGTTCTTTAAATTTCCTTCATACTTATATCACAATTTATGCATTTGTTTGATCAGTCTGTCTCTCCTACTAGACTGTAAGAGGCAGGGGATTGAACTCATAGAAACAGAAAATAAAAAAGTAGTTGCCAGGGGCTGGGAAGTGGAGGAAATAGGGAGAGCTAGTAAAAGGGTACAAATCTGAGGTATAAGATGAATAAGGTCTGAAGATGGAACATGTAACATAGTTGCTCTAGTTGATAACACTATGTTACATAATTGAAATTTGCTAAGAGAGTAGAATTTGAATGTTCTCACACACACAAAAAGAGACGGGGGGAAGAGGGATAAATACATGAGGTGATGGATATGTTAATTAACTCACTGGGGGGAATCCTTTCACAGTGTGTGTTTATAACATCATCACATTGTACACCTTAAATATCTTATAATTTTATTTGTCAGTTATACCTCAGTAAAGCTGGGGGTGGGGAGAGGCAGGGAATAGATACCTTGTCAATTTTGGCTCACTTTTATATCCTCAACATCTAGCATGGTACCCTAGCACATTTAGAATTTTTTAATCAATACATATAATCCAAAATCCCAGATCTTATCACAGGAAGTTAGAAAAAATGAGTTGGTACTTGCAAGGTCATTTTAAGAAATTAGATGCCGTGTTGAGGACTTGAGTCACCAGATTTCCTACAACTTAAATTGCCCCTCTGCACCTTCAATTCCTTTTGGATATTTTTAGAAACCATGTGTCCAAACAAAGCTCTGCAAGGAAAATTTATACCCCCACCACCACCATGTGTGTGGTATGCAGCAGAGCAGAAAAACAATCAGAAATGCACTTGATGAAGGAGAAAACAGCAGAACGTGAGTCCCTGGGTAAAGCATCTTGGAGAAGCCAGCCCAACAGCTGCTTGCATTAAAAATGATTGCTTTATATTTATGGCGGACAAGCAACAATAAGCAGTTTATAGCCTATAATCTAACACAAATGACTTGGGAAAATAGTCTTAATAGATAGTTCAGCTGAGTGTCCCAGGGCGTTAGGAAGCCCAGCGGGAACACTCAGAGTTTGGCCTTTATTGATCTGACAAAACCTCACTGACTGGCTGCATGTTAAACCATTTCTCTATACAATTTTATATTCTCCCACTTAAGGAGACTCTGCAGATGACCCATCAAACTCTGAGGGCACAGACTCTACTAGATACTGAGCCCCCAGAGTTCCCACTGGCTTCTTAGAAACTAAACTCTCCTCCCTGGGCTGCATCAAGCCAGGGAAAATGAAGCATGACCTTGTAAAATATCAGTTCTTGGGTATTTTTTCCCCCTAATTGTGGGGATGTTATCATGGCAGAAGAAAAATATCATTTTCTGCACTCCATTATGGAAAATAATATCCATCTGTGGGAATGCTGAGCAGGGATGATTGCCGTGGTCAGGCATGGTATCAGACTGACAGGCTGAGTGAGAGTTTGGTTTTTATGAGGGGTAAGCTGGAAGAAAGGAAGTAGGTTCTGGGGAAATTGTGTTCTCACTGACCTTTCTTCTGGCCCTCTCACCGGTGCCTTGGGCCTTCTTGCTGTTCAGTGATGCCCATTTGAGCCCAGAACACCATCTTATATCATTGGTTCCTATATTGTACACACATATTCCTAACTAGACTGCATGTTCTTCAAGGTCAGGTCCATGCCTCAGAACTCTTCTTCTCTCCTGGACCTCATTAAGACAAACTTTTTACTAGAAAGCATCTACTTTCTACTAGAAAATAGTAGTTCCATCTACAAGAAAGAGCATAGCCTCCCACCCCCTAACCATGGGTAATATTTTGTGTTGCACCAATCCCCCCACCTACGTTAAATTTATCTGACCTATGCTCCCATTTCTCTTTCCTCTTAATAATTAAGAACTTAAGATCCAGTGCCAGGGAATTAGGGGCCAGCATTCCAGCTCACTCACAGGGATGTGATCTCTAGGGAGTTATTTAGCCTCTCAGAGTCTCAGTATTCATATCTGTAAAATGTGGATAACAATGATACTTACCTCACAGGGTTGTTGTAAAGACTGAGTGTGATGTGTACAGCGTGTTAATGTTGTTTGCACAGTGCATGCACATAGTTAGCATTCAATCAGTGTTAGCTTCTTGCTATAGTCTGGATGTTTGTGTCCCTTCAAAATTCAATTTTTCAAATCCTAATGGCCAATGTAATGGTATTTGGAGGTGGGGCCTTTGGGAGGTGATAGGGTCCTGAGGGTAGAGCCCTCTATGAATGGGGTTAATGCTGTTATAAGAGACTCCACAGGGGTGCCTGGGTGGCTCAGTTGGTTGAACATCCAGCCTTTGGTTCTTGGTTTTGGCTCAGGTCATGATGTCATGAGTCATGGGATCGAGTAGTATCGGGCTCTCCGCTCAGTGAGGAGTCTGCTTGAGGAGTCTCTCCTTCTGCCCCTCCCCCACCTCTCAAATAAATAAATCTTTAAAAATATATAAATAAGAAAATAAATAAAAGAGACTCCACAGAGCTCCCTTATCCCTTCCAACATGTGAGGACACAGTGAGAAGGTGATAGCTATGCACCAGAGAGCCCTCACAAGAGTGTGAGCATGCAGGTGCCTTGCTTGATCTTGGGCTTCCTAGTCTCCAGAACTGTGAGAAATAAATTTCTGTTTATAATCTACCCATTCTGTGTTATTTTGTTATAGCAGCCAAATGGGCTAAAATATTAATTCTCTCCCTTTCCTTCTTTTTCTTCTTTTTTATAAGGGTAATCTCATCTTGGCCTACGAATACTTACAGAATTTTTTTTAAGAAGTAGATGTTTTCTACTAGAAAGGATTGTCCTGATGAGGTCCAAGAAAGACAAGGAGGTCTGAGACATGGACCTGACCTTGAGGAGCTTGTAGTTCAGTTAGTGATAAATGTGTGCAATGCAGGAGCCAACAATATAAGACAATGAGCTCTGAGTTCACAGCGAAAAGAGCAAATACTTTGAGCACATAAAGAATGAGCTCCATAAGTTTGAGACATCTTATCAGAGAAGCAGGGCCTTTAAGTTCTCAGAAAAATTAGTAGGAGGAGAAGTACTCTGGACAGGAAAATGACATCAATAAAAATCTTTAGGTAAGAAATAGAATAGTAAGTTCAAAGGACAACAAATAGACCATATGACTGAATTGTCCTGCGTATGTTTGGCCAGTAGTGAAACATATGACTATAGGAAGCCTTTGCTCCAGGAACCATAGCCCCATGGGTGTTTCTACATATGAACTTGGGCTATTCAAAGTCACAGGATAAACATAGTATCTCTTCCCAGAGCTTTAACTTACTTGAAAATTAAATTTCAAATGCATCATGTTTTCATTAAAACAAATCCAGATGTAATGTGCAGTAGACTAAAAAATTCACATGAAATTTTAGGATAAAGAATGAGAATTTATGAATGCTTTGCTTGTTAGTAGGCTTCTTAGAGCTATGCCACAGATCTTATGGAGACTCTTCATTAGAGTACTTGGTAGTCAAAGTTTGAGATTTACAACTAAACCAGAGAATTGTTTCTAGTAATAGAAATTGCATGGGTAAGAGGAAAAAAGAATGGTAAAATTTTAGATACCAAATCCCTTTTCCTAATTTTGCATATAGAGAGAACAAGGTTTCAAAAGAAAGCAGTTATTACCTGGGGGTACACAGCTAAGGCTCTCCAGTGCTTTTTAAATAACAACCAAGAGATAGCTCCTATGTGAGGTGGCTCTAATATAATCTGTTTCCCTGCTTCTGAGATGCTCTCTCAAAATTAAACCTTACAAGTTGTGGTAGAAACCTTGTGCAATGGTTTGAATAGATTGTAAATTTTCCATGTGAAATGTAAAGCTTCCCATTCAGGGATTCTGAATCTAGGCACCATTTTCAGTCTGTGAAAGGCATGTAGGAAATCTTTCCCTGGCTGCTTGTCAGTTGTTGCGCAAATGGTGACATTTTAGGTCTCCAGTCTATTTTTTTTTTAATTTTATTTTATTATGTCATGTTAATCACCATCATCATTAGTTTTTGATGTAGTGTTCCATGATTCATTGTTTGCATATAACACCCAGTGCTCCATTCAATATATGCCCTCTTTAATACCCATCACCAGGCTAACCCATCCCCCCACCCTCCTCCCCTCTAGAACCCTCAGTTTGTTTCTCAGAGTCCATAGTCTCTCATGGTTTGACTCGCCCTCTGATTTCCCCCAGTTCATTTTTCCCTTCCTACTATCTTCTTTTTTTTTTTTTTTAACATATAATGTATTATTTGTTTCAGAGGTACAGGTCTGTGATTCATCAGTCTTACACAATTCACAGCGCTCACCATAGCACATACCCTCCCCAATGTCTATCACCCAGCCACCCCAACCCTCCCAACACCCACCCCTCCGGCAACCTTCAGTTTGTTTCCTGAGATTAAGAATTCCTCATATCAGTGAGATCATATGATACTTGTCTTTCTCTGATTGACTTATTTCGCTCAGCATAATACCCTCCAGTTCCATCCACGCCGTTGCAAATGGCAAGGTTTCGGTTTTTTTGGTGGCTGCATAATATTCCATTGTATATATATGCCACATCTTCTTTATCCATTCATCTGTTGATGGACATCTTGGCTCTTTCCATATTTTGGTTCTTGTGGACATTGCTGCTATAAATATTGGGGTGCACGTACCCCTTCGGATCACTACATTTGTATCTTTGGGGTAAATACCCAGTAGTGCAATTGCTGGGTCATACGGTAGCTCTATTTTCAACTTTTTGAGGAACCTCCATACTGTTTTCCAGAGTGGCTGCACCAGCGTATATTCCCACCAACAGTGTAGGAGGGTTCCCCTTTCTCCGCATCCTCGCCAACATCTGTCGTTTCCTGACTTGTTAATTTTAGCCCTTCTGACTGGTGTGAGGTGCTATCTCATTGAGGTTTTGATTTGGATTTCCCTGATGCCAAGCAATGTTGAGCACTTTTTCATGTGTCTGTTGGCCATTTGGCTGTCTTTGGAAAAATGTCTGTTCATATCTTCTGCCCATTTCTTGATTGGATCATTTGTTCTTTGGGTGTTGAGTTTAATAAGTTCTTTGTAGATTTTGGATACTAGCCCTTTATCTGATATGTCATTTACAAATATCTTCTCCCATTCTGTCAGTTGTCTTTTGGTCTTGTTGACTGTTTCTTTTGCTGTGCAAAAGCTTTTGATCTTGATGAAGTCCCAATAGTGTATTTTTGCCCTTGCTTCCCTTGCCTTTGGAGATGTTTCTAGGAAGAAGTTGCTGCGGCTGTGGTCAAAGAGGTTGTTGCCTGTGTTCTCCTCTTTTGTTGGATTTTGAGGGACTCCTGTCTCACATTGAGGTCTTTCATCCATTTTGGGTCTATTTTTGTGTGTGGTGTAAGGAAATGGTCCAGTTTCATTCTTCTGCATGTGGCTGTCCAATTTTCCCAACACCATTTGTGGAAGAGACTGTCTTTTTTCCATTGGACATTCTTTCCTGCTTTGTGGAGGATTAGTTGACCATAGAGTTGAGGGTCCATTTCTGGGCTCTCTATTCTGTTCCATTGATCTGTGTGTCTGTTTTTGTGCCAGTACCATACTGTCTTGATGATTACAGCTTTGTAATAGAGCTTGAAGTCCAGAATTGTGATGCTACCAGCTTTGCTTTTCTTTTTCAACATTCCTTTGGCTGTCTTTTGTAGTTCCATACAAATTTTAGGATTATCTAGGATATTAATATTTAATAATCCTAAATAATATTAGGATTATTTTGGGATTAACAAGTAATCCTAAAATTGATGGTATTTTGATAGGGATTACATTAAATGTGTAGATTGCTCTAGGTAGTATTGACATCTTCACAATATTTGTTCTTCCAGTCCATGAGCATGGAACGTTTTTCCATTTCTTTGTGTCTTCCTCAATTTCTTTCATGAGTATTTTCTAGTTTTCTGAGTACAGATTCTTTGCCTCTTTGGTTAGATTTATTCCTAGGTATCTTATGGTTTTGGGTGCAATTGTAAATGGGATCGACTCCTTAATTTCTCTTTCTTCTGTCTTCTTGTTGGTGTATAGAAATTGATTTTATATCCTGCCACTTGACTGAATTCCTGTATGAGTTCTAGCAGTTTTACGGTGGAGTCTTTTGGGTTTTCCACATAAAGTATCATATCATCGGCAAAGAGTGAGAGTTTGACTTCTTCTTTGCCGATTTGGATGCCTTTTATTTCTTTTTGTTGTTTGATTGCTGTGGCTAGGACTTCTAGTACTATGTTGAATAGCAGTGGTGATAGTGGACATCCCTGCCATGTTCCTGACCTTAGGGGGAAAGCTCTCAGTTTTCCCCATTGACAATGATATTCGCTGTGGGTTTTTCATAGATGGCTTTTAGGATATTGAGGTATGTACCCTCTATCCCTACACTCTGAAGAGTTTTAATCAAGAAAGGATGCTGTACTTTGTCAAACGCTTTTTGTGCATCTATTGAGAGGATCATATGGTTCTTGTTCTTTCTTTTATTAATGTATTGTATCACATAGATTGATTTGTGGATGTTGAACCAACCTTGCAGCCCAGGGTTAAATCCCACTTGGTCGTGGTGAATAATCTTTTTAATGTACTGTTGGATCCTATTTGCTAGTATTTTGTGAGAATTTTTGCATCCATGTTCATCAGGGATATTGGTCTGTAATTCTCCTTTTTGATGAGGTCTTTGTCTGGTTTTGGGATCAAGGTAATGGTGGCCTCATAAAATGAGTTTGGAAGTTTTCCTTCCATTTCTATTTTTTGGAACAGTTTCAGAAGAATAGGTATTAATTCTTCTTTAAATGTTTGGTCGAATTCCCCTGGGAAGCCATCTGGCCCTGGGCTTTTGTTTCTTGGGAGATTTTTGATGACTGCTTCAATTTCCTTAGTTGTTATAGGTCTGTTCAGGTTTTCTATTTCTACTGGTTCAGTTTTGGTAGTTTATACATCTCTAGGAATACATCCATTTCTTCCAGATTATCTAATTTGCTGGCATATATTTGCTCATAATATGTTCTTATAATTGTTTGTATTTCTTTGGTATTGTTTGTGATCTCTCCTCTTCCATTCATGATTTTATTTCTTTGGGTCCTTTCTCTTTTCTTTTTGATAAGTCTGGCCAGGGGTTTATCAGTCTTGTTAATTCTTTCAAAGAACCAGCTCCTAGTTTCGTTGATCTGTTCTACTGTTCTTTTGGTTTCTATTTTATTGATTTCGGCTCTGATCTTTATTATTTCTTGTCTCCTGCTGGGTTTAGGCTTTATTTGCTGTTCTTTCTCCAACTCCTTTAGGTGTAGGCTTAGGTTGTGTATTTGAGACCTTTCTTGTTTCTTGAGAAAGGCTTGTATTGCTATATACTTTCCTCTTAGGACTGCCTTTGCTGCATCCCAAAGATTTTGAACAGTTGTGTTTTCATTTTCATTGGTTTCCATGAATTTTTTAAATTCTTCTTTAATTTCCTGGTTGACCCATTCATTCTTTAGTAGGATGCTCTTTAGCCTCCATGTATTTGAGTACTTTCTGACTTTCCTCTTGTGATTGAGTTCTAGTTTCAAAGCATTGTGGTCTGAAAATGCAGAGAATGATCCCAATCTTTTGGTACCTGTTGAGACCTGATTTGTGACCCAGGATGTGATCTATTCTGGAAAATGTTCCATGGGTATTAGAGAAGAATGTGTATTCTGTTCCTTGGGATGGAATGTTCTGATATATCTGTGAAGTCCATTTGGTCCAGTGTGTCATTTAAAGTCTTTATTTCCTTGTTGATCTTTTGCTTAGATGATCTGTCCATTTCAGTGAGGTGGGTGTTAAAGTCCCCCACTGTTATTGTATTGTTGTCGATGTGTTTCTTTGATTTTGTTATTAACTGGCTTATAGAGTTGGCTGCTCCCATGTTAGGGGCATAGATATTTACAAGTGTTAGATCTTCTTGTTGGATAGACCCTTTAAGGAGTATATAGTGTGCTTCCTCTTCTCTTATTATAGTCTTTGGTTTAAAATCTAATTTGTCTGATATAAGGATTGCCACCCCAGCTTTCTTTTGGTGTCCAGTAGCATGGCAAATGGTTTTCCACCCCCTCACTTTCAATCTGGAGGTGTCTTTGGGTCAAAAATGAGTCTCTTGCAGATAGCATATTGATGGGTCTTGTTTTTTTATCTAATCTGATACCCTGTGTCTTTTGATTGTGGCATTTTGCCCATTTACATTTGGGGTAACTATTGAAAGATATGAATTTTGTGCCATTGTATTGCCTGTAAGGTGACTGTTACTGTATATTGTCTGTGTTCCTTTCTGGTCTGTTACTTTTAGGCTCTCTCTTTGCTTAGAGGACCCCTTTCAATATTTCTTGTAGGGCTGGTTTCTTGTTTGCAAATTCCTTTAGTTTTTGTTTGTCCTGGAAGCTTTTTATCTCTCCTTCTATTTTCAATGACAGCCTAGCTGGATATATCATTCTTGGCTGCATATTTTTCTCATTTAGTGCTCTGAAGATATCATGCCAGGCCTTTCTGGCCTGCCAGGTCTCTGTGGATAGTTCTGTTGCCAATCTAATGTTTCTACCATTGTATGTTACAGACCTCTTGTCCCGAGCTGCTTTCAGAATTTTCTCTTTGTCTCTGAGACTTGTAAGTTTTAATACTAGATGTCAGGTTGTTGACCTATTTTTATTGATTTTGAGGGGGGTTCTCTGTGCCTCCTGGATTTTGATGCCTGTTTCCTTCCCCAAATTAGGGAAGTTCTGTGCTATAATTTGCTCCAATATACCTTCTGTCCCTCTCTCTCTTTCTTCTTCTTCTGGGTTCCCAATTATTCTCATATTGTTCCGTCTTATTGTATCACTTATCTCGAATTCTACCCTCGTGATCCAGTAGTTGTTTATCTCTTTTTTTCTCAGCTTCTTTATTCTCCATCATTTGGTCTTGTATATCACCGATTCTCTCTTCTGCCTCATTTATCCTAGCAGTTAGAGCCTCCATTTTTGATTGCACCTCATTAATAGCCATCTTGATTTCAACTTGGTTAGATTTTAGCTTTTTTATTTCTCTGGAAAGGGTTTCTCCAGTATCTTCCATGCTTTTTTCAAGCCCAGCTAGTATCTTTATAATCGTCGTTCTGAACTCTCGTTCTGACATCTTACTAATGTCTGTATTGATTAGGTCCCTGGCAGTTGGTACTGCCTCTTATTCTCTTTTTTGTGGTGAGTTTTTCTGTCTTGTCATTTTGTCCAGAGGAGAATAGATGAATGAGAGAACAAAATGCTAACAGGGTAACAACGACCCCAGAAAAATATACACTAAACAAATCAGAAGAGACCTGAAACTTACAGAAAGTGGTCGCTTTTCTGTTCAGAGAGTTGCTGCTATTCTTTTCTTCAATCTCCTGTTGAGTTCATAGGTATTCAGAATGGTTTGATACCTATCTAGCTGAATTCCTGGGTAGGTCTCTAGTCTTTTTAGCTCTCACTCTGATGGTGTCAGGTGAAGTGGTTGAAGAGGTCTAGGGTAATCCATGCACCCTGGATCCTACTGGCAGAAAGACACAAGTCAGTAAGGAAAATCAGACTAGCTTCAAAAGCAGTGTCTACATGGGTCCCAGAGGAACATGGAAATGTCACCTACTCCTATGGTGTCCACACCACACTGTAGCAAGGTGGAAAAGCATAAACAATACATTTTAGCAAACAGACTACAGAAATCTCAATTAGGTAAGGTTTTCTTCAGACTCTAAGGAAGGTTTCCAAACCACAAACAGGAAGAAAATACTTAAATTTCATAGCTGACAAAGAATTACATCCAGAAATTATAAAACTTCCTCATAAATCAAATAAAGGAAAAACTAAATCACAGTAGAAAAATGGATAATTCACAGAAGAAACCTGAAAAGCCATAATCATGGGAAAAAAAGTTCAATCTCATAGTAATCTTGTAACTGCAAATTAAAACCATAATGAGAGAACATTTTATATTAGATGGAAAAAAGGTAAAAGGTCTAACAAAACCAAGTTTTGACTTGGATATTGAAAAGTCAGGATTATATTCTCTATCAAAATGCTTATGACTATAAATTAGCACAACCACTTAGTATAGTAGTTTGTCAATACTTAATAAAGTTAAAGATGTCCAAATCCTATGACCCAATAAGTATATAGCCCAAATACACTTCCACAAATGTGTACAAAGAATATTCATACAGGGCGCCTGGGTGGCTCAGTTGGTTGGGCGACTGCCTTCGGCTCAGGTCATGATCCTGGAGTCCCTGGATCGAGTCCCGCATCGGGCTCCCTGCTCAGCGGGGAGTCTGCTTCTCCCTCTGACCCTCCCCCCTCTCATGTACTCGCTCTCTCTCATTCTCTCTCTCTCAAATAAATAAATAAAATCTTAAAAAAAAAAATAAAAAAATAAAAAAAAAGAATATTCATACAGCAGTAATTTATAATAGTGAAAAATTGGAAACAACCTAAATTTCCATTAATAGAATGGAAAAATGTTGAGTTTTAGGTTTTTTTTTTTTTTTTAGATACTATATAGCAATCAAAATGAATGGACTTGATCTGTATTCATCAGCATATTTAAATCTTGAAAATATGTTTACTGGCAAGAAAACAAGCTGCGGTGAATAACCACAATATGATGTGAATTTGTATAAATTTTAAACCACAGATCAATACTATATACTAGTTTTAGACCCTCAGTCAAAGTATAAATACATGAATGGGAAAGATTCAAGCCATCTTCAGAATACAAATCACCTCTGGGGAAAAGAGTTGGAAAGGGGATAAGAAAAGCTTTAACTGAATGTTCTGTGGCTCATTGCTTAGATGAATATGAGTCTATTTTTTTAATTTTCAATTAACCAACATATAGTACATCATTAGTTTTTGATGTAGTGTTCAACAATTCATCAGTTGTGTATAACACCCGGTGCTCATCACAACACGTGCCCTCCTTAATACCCATCATGTGATTACCCCATCCCCCAACCCCTCCCTTCTGTACCCTCAGTTTTTTTCCCGGAGTCCAGAGTCTCCCATGATTTATCTCCCTCTCTGATTTCTTCCCATTCAGCTTTCCCTCCCTTCCCCTTGAATATGAGTCTAAATTTACAGTATTTGGATGTCATAAAAATCTCCACCTGAGAAGTTGATGTTTAAAAAAAGCAGTCCTGGGGGTGCCTGGGTGGCTCAGTTGGTTAAGCAACTGCCTTCAGCTCAGGTCATGATCCTGGAGTCCCGGGATCAAGTCCCACATCAGGCTCCCTGCTCAGCAGGGAGTCTGCTTCTCCCTCTCCCGCTCCCCCCTCTTGTGCTCTCTCTCTCTCTCTCACTCTCTCTCTCAAATAAATAAATAAAATCTTAAAAAAAAAAAAAAAGCATTCCTGGACTGATAAATCCCTAAAGCACAAGGTGAAAACACTTTCACAACTTGGGGTACACATGATTGACTACCACACTCATGCACACATAAATCCCTACCAATAATCGGCTCACAAGCAAAAATTACAAAATACACAAAGTAGAAAGTAGTACATCATGAAGGAGAGTTAGCAGACACCACTAAAGAATGTGCTTTCCAAGAAGCTGATATTATAGGACATTCCTTTTTTTTTAATTTTATTTTATTACGTTATGTTAGTCACCATACAATACATCATTAGTTTTTGATGTGGTGATCCATGATTCATTGTTTTCATATAACACCCAGTGCTCCATGCAGTACGTGCCCTCCTTAATACCCATCACTGGGCTAACCCATCCCCCCACCCCCCTCCCCTCTAAAACCCTCAGTTTGTTTCTCAGAGTCCATAGTCTCTCATGGTTCATCTCCCCCTCCGATTTCCCCCCCTTCATTTTTCCCTTCCTTCTCCTAATGTCCTCCATGCTATTCCTTATATACCACAAATTAGTGAAACCATATGATAATTGACTTTCTCTGCTTGACTTATTTCACTTAGCATAATCTCCTCCAGTTCCATCCATGCCAATGTAAATGGTAGGTATTCTTCCTTTCTGATGGCTGAGTAATATTCCATTGTATATATGGACCACATCTTCTTTATCCATTCATTTGTTGAAGGGCATCTCGGCTCTTTCCACACTTTGGCTATTGTGGACATTGCTGCTATGAACATTGGGGTGCATATGGCCCTTCTTTTCACTACATTGTGTCTTTGGGGTAAATACCCAGTAGTGCAATTGCTGGGTCATAGGGTAGCTCTATTTTTAATTTTTTGAGGAACTTCCACACTGTTTTCCAAAGTGGCTGTAACAACTTGCATTCCCACCAACAGTGCAAGAGGGTTCCCCTTTCTCCACCACCTCTCCAACATTTGTTGTTTCTTGCCTTGTCAATTTTTGCCATTCTAACTGGTGTAAGGTGGTATCTCAATGTGGTTTTGATTTGAATTTACCTGATGGCTAATGATGATGAACATTTTTTCATGTGTCTGTTAGCCATTTGTATGTCTTCTTTTGAGAAGTGTCTGTTCATGTCTTCTGCCCATTTTTTGACTCGATTATTTGTTTTCTGGGTGTTGAGTTCCACCACGACTAAGTGGGATTTATCCCCAGGATGCAAGGGTGGTTCAACATTTACAAATCAATCAATGTGATAGAACACATTAATAAGAGGAGAGAGAAGAACCATATGGTCCTCTCAATTGATGCAGAAAAAGCATTTGACAAAATACAGCATCCTTTCCTGATTAAAACTCTTCAGAGCATAGGGATAGAGGGATCATTCCTCAAGTTCATAAAATCCATCTATGAAAAACCCACAGTGAATATCATCCTCAATGGGGAAAAGCTGAGAGCGTTTCCCTTAAGATCAGGAATGCATCAAGGATACCCACTCTCGCCACTATTGTTCAACATAGGGCACTAGAAGTCCTAGCAACAGCAATCAGACAACAAAAAGAAATAAAAGGTATTCAAATTGGCAAAGAAGAAGTCAAACTCTCTCTTTTCGCAGATGACATGATACTTTATGTGGAAAATCCAAAAGACTCCACCCCCAAATTACTAGAACTCATACAGCAATTCAGAATATGGCAGGATACAAAATCAATGCACAGAAATCAGTTGCTTTCTTATACACTAACAATGCAACTGTAGAAAGAGAAATTAGAGAAATGATTCCATTTACAATAGCACCAAAAACCATAAGATACCTCGGAATAAACCTAACCAAAGAGGTAAAGGATCGATACTCTAGGAACTACAGAACACTCATGAAAGAAATTGAAGAAGACACAAAAAGATGGAAAAACATTCCATGCTCATGGATCGGAAGAATAAACATTGTTAAAATGTCTATCCCACCCAGAGCAATCTATACCTTCAATGCCATCCCGATCAAAATTCCAATGACATTTTTTAAAGTGCTGGAACAAACAATCCTAAAATTTGTATGGAATCAGAAAAGACCCCGAATCGCCAAGGAAATGTTGAAAAAGAAAAACAAAGCTGGGGGCATCATGTTGCCCGATTTCAAGCTATATTACAAAGCAGTGGTCACCAAGACAGCATGGTACTGGCACAAAAACAGACATATACACCAATGGAACAGAATAGACAGCCCAGATATGGACCCTCAACTCTATGGTCAAATAATCTTCGACAAAGCAGGAAAAAATATGCGATGGATAAAAGACAGTCTCTTCAATAAATGGTGCTGGGAAAATGGACAGCCACATGCAGAAGAATGAAACTGGACCATTCTCTAACACCATACACGAAGACATAATCAAAATGGATGAAAGACCTCAATGTGAGACAGAAATCCATCAAAATCCTAGAGGAGAACATAGGCAGTAACCTCTTTAACATCAGCGACAGCAACTTCTTTCAAGATACATCTCCAAACGCTAGTGAAACAAAAGCAAAAATGAACTTTTGGGACTTCATCAAGATAAAAAGCTTCTGCACAGCAAAGGAAACAGTCAACAAAACAAGGAGGCAACCCACAGAATGGGAGAAGATATTTCCAAATGACACTACAGATAAAGGGCTGGTATCCAAGATCTATAAAGAACTTCTCAAACTCAACACCCAAAAAACAAATAATCAAGTCAAAAAATTGGCAGAAGACATTATAGAACATTCCTAAAGAAACTAAATAATAATCAAAAAGTTCCTATCCCTATTGAAGTGGGCCATCACAATATGCACCTCCCTTTTCCCCCTTTCTGAATGGATGTGTTTACTGAAATTATCTTGCTTGTGTTCTATTGCTGTTTTGGGGAGAGGGGCAGATATTTATCTTTTTGTTTCATAGACCTCAAGGCAAAGAGGAACCATGTCCAAATCTGATGGAATTTAAACTGATATGAAATGACTGGATGGACCTTTGGGTAGCTTCCCTTGGGGGAGGGGATGGCTTGAATGTGTTCTACAACTGGGAAGAAGGGGGCAAAAGAGTATTCAGTGATTAAAAAGCAGAAACATTTACTGCTCACCAAATACTCATGTGTTCCCCTACAATTTTCAGGCCACTTGCAGTTAGGAGCATGTGACTATTTCTTTCTTTTTTTCTTTTTTAAAGATTTTATTTATTTATTTATTTGTTAGAGAGAGAGAGAGAGCACAAACAGGGGGAGCGGCAGGCAGAGGGAGAAGCAGGCTCCCCACCGAGCAAGGGCCCAATGTGGGACTTGATCCCAGGACCCTGGGATCATGACCTGAGCCGAAGGCAGATGCTTAACTGACTGAGCCACCCAAGTGTCCCACCATGTGACTATTCCTAAGCAATACATTGAAGTGGAAGTAACATGGGTTACTTCTGGACTGAAGCATAGAAGAGAAGTCATGAGATCTGCCCTTCCTTTTCATTCCTCAGTGACAGTGGCAGCTCCATCTTGAGATAGTTTAGCCACTAGATGGAAACAGATGGATTGCCAGATTACTGCTTGGAAGGAGCTGCAGACTTTCCATGAGAAAAAAATAAACTTTCATGTGTTAAGCCAAAAATCGTATTGCGTGTGACTCTTATACACAAATGCACACACACACACACACACACACACACTACTCATTGGAAAGAAGATCCCATACAAAAATTAAAACTACCATGGAAGGCCATCTACTGTGAGGAGAACAGCAGATAAAGCAAAATGGGAATTAATGCCCCAAAAGTCTGAAATAATGGAACTATATGATAGAGACTATATTAAAAATTACATTTTGGATATTTGAAGTACCATTTACAGAGATACAGGGTACTATTGGGAAATTTTTTAAAAACCTATTTGAAAACAAAATTAACAGATCTTTTAAAAAGGGAGAACATTGCATTTCAAATTGAAAAGTCAATAGAAGACACACAGATAGATATGTTTACTCATTTTATGACAGAGGTGAAACTGAAATGTAGTAGGAAGTGGGGCTTCTTTTCAATAATTTAATTTTTCATCATTTGGATACCCATATGAGAAAACTGAATTTTGATTTGTACCTCACATTATAAAAAAAATTCCAGGTATATTGTAGATCTAAATATAACAATAAAGTTTCTACATGAAAACATGGAAAATATTTTGAAGCAAAGATTTCTTAAGTAGAATAACCATAAAATATTAACAATTAAAGACAAGTTGGACTGTGTTAGAAATAAAAACTTCTGTTTGCCTAACGATGCCAGTATGAAAGTGAAAAGGCAAGCCATAGAGTGGGAGAAGGTATTTACAGTATGTATATCTGACAAAGGATTGCTATCCATAATATCAAAGGAACTACCACAGATTAATAATAAAGACATAAACTCAATAAAGAATGGGCAAAAGACTCAATTAAGCATTTCAGAAAGAAAGCTTTCCAAAAGCCAGTTAGCACTGAAAAAGATATTCAATATTACTAGTAATTAGAGAAATACAAATTAAAACATCAGTGGGGTGCTGAGTGGCTCAGTTGGTTGAGGAGCCGAATCTTGATTTTGGTTCAGGTCATGATCTCAGGGTCTTGGAATCAAGCCCCACATTGGGCTTCAAGCTCAGTGGGGAGTCTGCTTGAGGATTTTTCTCTCTCCCTCTCTCTCTGCCCCTCCCCCACTATAAATAAATAAATACATCTTTAAAAGAAACAAAGCGTCAGTAAGATATCAATCCAACACCGCCAAAATGAATAAAAGGAAAAAATAAAATAAGTGTTAGCAAAGATATCAAGCAATGGAACTTCCCTCTACTGCTATAGGAGTGTAAATTGGTAGAGACACTTTGGAAAACTATTACATAGTAAAATAAAACTGAACATATGCATATTCTGTGTGGTAGACAGAATAATGGATCCCCAAAGATATCCATGTCCTAATCTCCAGAACTTGTATTAGGTTACATGGCAAAGAGGAATTAAGTTTGCAAATCACCTGACCTTAAAATAGGCAGATTACTGGAATGTGCCCATTGTAATCACGTGAGTCCTTAAAAGTAGAAGAAGGCATCAGAAGAGAGAATGGATGAAACAAGAAGGATCCGTATCAAAGTTACTAGAGGAAGGCAGGTGGAAGCCAAGGAAATCTGGTGGGTTCTAGAAGCTGGAAAAGGCAAGGAAATGGATTATCTCCTAGAATCTCCAGAAAGAAAGGCAGACCCTCTAACACCTTGATCTTAGCCCAGTGAGATTTATGTTGGACTTCTGATCTACAGACTGTAAGTTATTAAATTTTTGTTGCCTTAGACCACTTTGTTTGTGGCAGTTTGTCACAACATCAAAATGAATCTATCCTATGGCCCAGTAATTCTACTCCTAGATATATATCCACAGGAATGTAGAGATACATATACAAAAAAACACATGTGCAAGACTGTTCATATGGTTTTATTCATAATTACCTCAAATGAGAAACTACTCACATTTAAATAATGCAAAATGGATCATGTGTAATATCTTAATACAATGGAATACTAAACCACAGTGAGAAATGAATGCTACACACAATGGTAAGATGACTTTCACAAACATAATATTGAATAAAAGAAGCCAAAAGAGTTCAAGTTGAAAATTTCATTTATATTAAGCTCAAGACTTAGTAAAACTAAGCTATGATGTTAAATTCAGAATTGTGGTGGCCTTGGCAGGTGTCTGGTGACTGAAAAAGGGTGTAAAGGGAGCCTACTGGGTGATGGCAACATTCAATTTCTTGATCTGGGTGGTGGTCTCAGTGTTTGGTTTGTGGAAAATGAGTTGACATTTATGATTTATGCATATTTGTGTATGTATTCTTTATTTCAATAACTAGTTTAACTTTAAAAAGGCAATAGATTGTTTAAGAAACACATCAGACACAACAGGGGTGAAAATTGAAAATTGAGAAATAAATCTGAAGAAATTCTCCAGAATGCAACTAGAGGATAAAAAGATGGAAAATATAGAAAGGAGTGTAAGAATGAGAAAGATCAAATTTATCTATAATAGATATTACATAAAGAGAGAGTAGAGAGAATAGAAGAGGCAACATTCAAAGAGATAATGCTGAAAATTTCCCAAGCCTAGTAAGAGATAGGAGTCTTCAGATTTAGAAAGCAGGGTTAAAAAAATGAAAATAAATACATCCCTTGATATATTGTAGTTAAGCCCAGAAATACCATTATCAACAACAACAGAGAATAGAAAGCAGTGGTATAATAAATTCAAAGTTCTGAGGCAGAAACAGCAGTCAGCCTAGATTTTTTTTTAACTTAGGTGTATTAAATATAGTTTCTGTAAGGCAAACTTTTTTCTTTAATGTATGATTCTATGAGATTTGACAAATGCATACAGTCATGCAAACTCTCTATTAGAGTCAAGATATAGAATGGTTCCATCACACACACAAAAATTCCCTCTTGAGCCTTTGTGATCAACCCCTCCTCCCACCCAGCCCATGGCAATCGCTGATCTATTTTCTGTCCCTGTAATTTTCATTTTCCAGAACATCATATAAATGGAATCATACAGAATGTGGTCTTTTCAGAAAGACTAATTTCACTCAATATAATGCATTTGAGAGTTATCTAAGCTGTTGTGTGTATCCAGAGTTCATTTTTTATTGCTGAGTAGTATTCCATTGAATACATGTAATGCTGTTTATTTACCTATTCACCAAGTAGAAAGGCATTTGGGTTGTTTCCCAACCTGTATGAAAAAATTACTATATATGCATACAAAGTTTTGTGTAAACATGTTTCCATTCTTTGGGGTAAATAACCTAGAGATGGGATTGCTGGGTCATATATGACAAGTGTATATTCAACTATATGAGGAAACTAATGGTTTCTGTACCATTCTGTAAGTGTCTGTACCATTTTGCATTCCTACCAGTAATATATGAGAGTTTTCATTTCTCTACATCCTCACCAGCACTTTGTAGTATCCATTTTTTCTTCTAATCTGTGTGTAGTGATACTTCATTGCCATTTTAATTTGTATCCTTGCATGTGCTCATTTATCATTGATATACTTCTTTGGTTAAGTGTTCAAATCTTTGCCCATTTTAGTTGGGTTGTTAGTTTTCTCTTTTAATTGTTTTAACTATATTTTGAAGAACAGAAGTTTTTAATTTAAATGAAGCCTAATTTGTAAATTTTTTTATATATGATGCTCTTGATGTCCTATCTAAGAAATATTTGCCTAATCTAAGATTACAAAAAATTTTTCCTATGCTTTTATTCTAGGAATTTTATAGTTTTAGAATTTACCTTTAGGTCTACTATTTTAAATCCATTGTCTGTGGTATGAGGTATGGGTGGAGGACTTTCGTTTTTGATTTTGTTTTATTCATGTGGATGTCCAATTATTCCATCACAAATTGTTGAGAAGACCATCCTTCTCTACTGAATTACCTTTATGCCTTTGTTGAAATCTATTGTCTATATATGTATGTATGGGTCTTTTTCTAGACACTATTCTATTAATTCATATGTCTACTTTTTCACCAATACCACACTGTCTTAAATACTATAGCTTGACATTAAGTCTTAAAATCAAGTGGTTTAAGTTCTCCAGCTTTTCTGTTCTTTTTTAAATTGTTTTGACTATTCTAGTTTTGACTATTCTAGGTTTTTTTTAATAGATTTTAGATGAAATTTGTCAATTTCTACCAGAATGTTGTTATGTTAAATCTATATATCAATTTGGGGAAGGATTTACATCTGTAGAATAATGTGTCTATCAATCTATAATTCTGATGCATCTATTTTAAGTCTTTAAAATTGTTTTTTCAATATTTTGTAATTTTAGCATACAGATCTTGCACAAATTTTGTTAGATGTATACCTATTTACTTCATGATTTTGGGTGATATTACAAATTATACTGTTATTTAAAATTCTAATTTTTCATTGCTAGTATATAGAAAAACAGTTTATTTTTTAATCCTTTATCCTGTAACATGTTACTGCTAGTAGATTTTTGGAGATTCTTTGAGATTTTTTAAATAGCAATCATGTTATCTGTGAATATAGACAGTTTTATTTCTTCTTCTTTAATGTAAAAGCTTTTGTTTCATGCCTTCTAGTACTGGATAGTACCTCTAATATGATGTTGAATACAATTCATGAGAATACATATCCTCACTTTATTCTTGAGTAAGCATTCAGTCTTTTAGTAACAATACATCTACAAAACTCTACAACTAATATCACACTTCTGACAAATGACCAATACTAACAGTATAAACCAGCACCCCAACATCTATTAAGTGTACTATGTAAATGATATCGTACTAAGCTATTTGTCTGAACCATAGAATTATTTTTTTAAAGATTTTATTTATTTATTTAGAGAGAGTGTGTGTGAGTGGAGGGAGGGGTATAGGAAAAAGGAGAGAGACTCCCAAGCAGACTCCACACCAAGCACGGATCCAGACATGGGACTCGATCTCATGACCCTGAGATCATGACCTGAGCCAAAATCAAGAGTCGGACGCTTAACCAACTAAGCCACCCAGGCACCCCTAGAATTAATATTTTATAGCTTGCCAATGTAATAAGTACCACCAGAATCCTTTTTCATAGATAAGGAAAATGAAACTCTTGTTTATTAAGTCATTTTTCCTAGCAAATGGAAAGGCTTGGTCTCTAATCTGAGTCTGATTGACTCCAAAGCTGCACTATGAGGGCCTGTCCTGCTTGCTTTCCTGATTTCAAGGCTCTTCTCACTAAGGTTTAGTGTCTCAGGGGTCTAAGATCTTTCCAATCTCTCATTCCAGTTACCATAAGATATTTTATGGCCTATACCCCACTTCATGGACAACCATTCTCATATACTTATGTTTAGAGATTAATGAGCAGTAATAGTATAATAAGTTCCTTCCCTACATGCATGATGTAGCTACAAAGATCTACCCTCAGAATCATGAAGCCTAAACCCAGAGTTAAAGATGGGAAGAGACTTCCTCAAAGCACATTTGAGAGAAGAACAGAGATTTCTAAGGATCTTTGAAATATAACATGCCTATTATTCTTTTCAAAATTTTATTTCAATATGGTTTTCTCTAAGCATATGAATAACTTACATTAGCATGGGATGAATGGAAAAGCTTGGGTTTTGGAGTCAGACAGACCCAACTCTATAACCTACTATGTGAAATTAAGCAATCTGCTTCTTGGTTTATTTGTTCAACGACACTGTTTTGAATACCTATTACATGCCAGGCTCTGTTCTTAGCACTGGGTTATATTACTAATCAAAATAGAGGGTCCCTCCCTCAGGAAGCTCATATTCTAGCACAGGAGATAATCAATAAATAATATACATGAAAAATAAGTGACTTATTGTACAAAAAATGATAAGTGCTTGGCAAAAAAAAAAATAGGGCAAGGAGGAGTCAGGAGAATAGGTGGGGGAATGGAGGTAGATTGCTATATTAAATAACATGGTCAGCATAGGACTCATTGTGTAGTCAGATATGAGCAAAGGCTTGAAAGAGGAGAGGGTGAGACAAGGGGGTATTTAGGGGAAGTTTTCTGTAGGCTTAGGGAAAGTCTGGAGCAAAGCAAGACATAAGGGTGCCTGGTATATTCAATGAACAGGAAGGCAGTCAGTGGGGCTGGAGTGGAATACACAAAGAGGGGAATAAAAAGGAAGGAGGTCAAAGGTAATAGAGATGTGTGTGGGACCATGTGGAGTTTAAGACATTATAAGGACTTGGGCTTTGAGTGAAATGGGAAGTCATTGGAGTATTGTAGGCAGCAATGATAGAAACAACCCAATTAAAGGACTATTGCAGTAATCAAAGAAAAATGTCATCATGGTTTAGAGAAGGGTGATGGAAGTGGTGAGAATTAACCAGAATCTGAATGTATTTGGAAAATGAAACTGACAGGATTTCCTGATATATTAGATGTAGAGGTGAGAAAAGGGAAGGAGTCAGGGATAATTACAAAGTTTTTGGGCTGAGAGATTGGAAGGATAAGGTTGCCATTCACTGAGATGGGGAAGACAACAAAGTTTTAGAGGGAAGACCATGAATTCGGCTCTCTGGAGATTGACCCTGTTACAATAAAAGAAGAGATGCTAAAGGTTGTCAGTGGCTTAAAAGGAAAGTTTTGCCAAGTTTTTTTTTTTTTTTAAGTCTCATTATTTTCTCTCTTTTCAAAAGTTTGGCCTAAATTAATTCCTGGTCCAACATGTCCTTGCTGATAGGCAGAGTGAGCTCTTGCTCCTTCTCAGCCAAGGAAGAATACAGGTTTAGGACAACAAACATAGGTGCTAGAGCCCAGATCTATGATTCACAGGGTATATGCCCAGGCAAAGCCATTGAGATGCTCTGTGCCTTAATTCCTCATTGTAAAATAGGAACCATACCTATGTCACATGATAGTTGTGAGGATTAGTTCTAAGTATTTAGTATCATCCTGAGCCCAATTACCAATGAATGGTAGTTTTTGCCATATTATGATATTATTATAATTGTTGTTACAATTATTATTAAAAAGCAAAATAATGATCATGGTGGTGCAGTTTGCAGATAGGTCTGGTATAGAAAATTTAGCTATGGGTAGGTTTAAGGAGTTTGTCTCCAGTTAAAATAAATGACTAGAAATTGGGCCCATAGGATGTGATACATCAGGACAGTTGGGGAAAAAAAATCTGTGAAGGCAGTAGACACAAAGGTCAAACAACAAGAATTACTGTTAGAGTTGTAATAGGACCTAGGCACAGGCTGAGTTCTGAGACCAAATGAAGGAGTAACCCCACCTCCAGAGAAAACGGAAGAAAACACAAAATGGATTCAATTACTCTAAGTGTAATTATGTCAGCTAAGAAAATGCATTTACATGTTGTACTGTTATATGTCAGAACTCTGGTACTTCCTAGGCCACGAGAAATAAATAGAAACATTTTCGAGAATTCTTCCTTCAACCCAGTCAACATTTCAATGCAAACTAAGAAAAGAGGTCAGGGTGCGAATTCAAAAAGCAAAATGTACTCACTACAGTCTGGATTCCAGCGTATCCGCTTGGACCCTGAAAAGATTGACTCTGTCTTCCTCTTTTATTAAATGTCATACTCATTTAAGTATTGAACAAGTTCCCAGTACATACGGAGCATAATAAAAGATGCTTCTCATAAATATATTTTATATTTATTTCAATGACACAAAATGGCAAATAGTAATCAGAGCAATGACTTAGAAATCAGGGCCAGAATGATATTTCCATGGAAAAGGATCATTTTTAAAAAAATCCTAACAGTGGCTATAATTGTATAGATGAAGAAACTGAGACTTAGATGAAATTTTGGGGAATCAGGTTTATTGAGATATTTATAGACAATAATATATTCCCCTTTTAAGAGTATAGTGCAGTAAGTTTTAATAAATGTGTATAGTCCTGTAACCAAAACCATAACTAAGAGAACATTTCTATTACTGTAGAAAGTTTCTTTGTGTCTATTTGTAGTCAATTATCTCCCCTCACCCCCAGTCCCTAGCAATCAGTGATCTGGTTTCTGATCTGCTTTTTGCCTTTTCAAAATGTCATATGAATGTAATCATAAAGTATGTAAGTTTAGTCATAAATATATTTTATCTTTATTTCAATGACATAGTGGCATAGTGCTTTTGAAATTCACCTATTTTTTGCCTGTATTGATGCTTTATTTTTTATTGCTAAATTGTGTTCTATTATATTAATGTACCACAAATTGGTTACCCATTTAGCAGATGATGAGCATCTGAGTTGCTTCTGTTCTTTGTTTAT
This sequence comes from Halichoerus grypus, assembly GCF_964656455.1. Lineage (NCBI taxonomy): Eukaryota > Metazoa > Chordata > Mammalia > Carnivora > Phocidae > Halichoerus > Halichoerus grypus. The sequence goes on along the minus strand of NC_135713.1, from coordinate 57,976,155 downwards.
TATAAATAAAGTTTCCATAAACATTTGCATACAGATCTCTTGTGGACATAGGTTTTCAGTTTTCTTGGTTGAAGTATTAGGAGTGGGGTTTCTGGGTCACATAGCTAGTGAATGCATAACTTTACTAGAAAGTGCCAAACACTTTTTACCATTTTGTATTCCCATAATTAATGTGTATGAGGCTACCAGATGCCCTATGTCCTCAGCAGCACTTTTCAGTTTTAGCTATTCTAATGGGTATGTAGTGATATCTCATTATGATTTTAACTTTCATTTCCTCAGTAACTGATGATGTATAGTTTCTTTTCATGAGTTTATTTGTCATATATATGTCTTCTTTGGTAAAGCTTTTATCCCATTTTTATTTGGTTTCTTGTCTTACTGAATTTTGAGACTTCTTTATATATTCTGGAAATGAACCCATTATCAGATATGTGTCACTTACCTCTTTATGTCACAATATTTGCAAAGAACAGATGTTTTTAATTTTAATTCAGTTCAACTTAATTTTTTTTCTTTTGTGGTCTCTGCTTTATGTATATTATCTAAGAAATCTTTGCCTAATTCAAGCACAAAAGGGTTTTCTTCTATGTCATCGTCTTCTAGAAGTTTTTATACATTTAACACTGACATTTAAATATCGGCCATTTCAAGCTAATTTTGTATACGATGCAGGAAAAGGTCAAGGTTATTTCTTTATTTAGCATATAGATAGCCAATTGTTCCAGCACCCATTGCTGAAAAGATTATCTTTTGTCTGTTGAATTACCTTAGCACTTTGCTCTGTGAAGCAGATGAATGGTTGAAGATCAATGGCCATATATATATACATGGGTCTATTTCTTTTTTTTTTTTAAGATTTTATTTATTTATTTGAGAGAGAGAATGAGAGACAGAGAGCATGAGAGGGAGGAGGGTCAGAGGGAGAAGCAGACACCCTGCCGAGCAGGGAGCCCGATGCGGAACTCGATCCCGGGACTCCAGGATCATGACCTGAGCCGAAGGCAGTCGCTTAACCAACTGAGCCACCCAGGCGCCCTACATAGGTCTATTTCTGAACTCCAGATTCTATTCCCTTGATCTGTGTGTTTCTTTTTTAGCTAATACCACACTGTCTTGATTATTATATCCTTATAGTAAGTCTCCAAATCAGGTTATTTGAAATCTTCAACTTTGTTCTTCTTGTCCAAAATTACCTACTTTAGCTATTTTAGTTCCTTTGCTTTTCTATATAAATTTTAGAATTAACCTGTAAATTCCTACAAGAAAAAAATTCACGCTGGGATTTTGATTGGGATTGCATTGAATGTATAGATCAATTTGAGGACACTTGACAGCTTAACAATAATGGATTTTCTAATCCATGAGTACAGGTATAGCTATCCATTTATTAGGTCCTCTTGATTTCTCTAATCAATCTTTTGTCATTTTCAGCTTTTAAATCCTGTACATAGTTAGTTTTCCTCTAAGTATTTCATGTTTTGTAATGCTATTGTAAATGGTACTGTTTTTGTAATTTCAATTTCCAGTTATTCATTCCCAGTATCTGAGAAAACAATTGATTTTCATATACTGACCTTATATCGTGAACCTTACTAAACTCACTTATAAGTAGATTCTTTAGGATTTCTTATGTAGACAATCACATTGTCTGTAAATGTAAGTTTATGTCTTCCTTTCAAATCTGCATGACTTTTTAATTTTTCTCATATTACAACATTGGTTAGGCCCTCCAGCATAGTGTTGGAAATAAGTGATGAATCAAACATCCTTGCCTTGTTCCTGATCTTAGGAAGAAAGCATTCATTTTTTCATCTTAGCTAAATGTAGAGTTTTTTGTAGATGTCCTTTATTAGGCTAAGGAAGTTTCATCTTTCCCATTTTCTGAAAATTTCTATCGTGAATAGATGTGAAATTTTGTTAACTGTTCTTTCTCCATCTCTCTAGATGATCACATGCTTTTACTTTTTTACATTCTGTTAATGTTTTGCACTCTGTTTTTTTCTTTTTTACACAACTTTTTTACACTCAGTTAAACAACACTGATTAATTTTCAAGCATTGAACCAACTTTTCATACGTAGGGTAAACTTTAGTTGGTCATGATGTATTATCTTTTTTATTACTTAATTCCATTTTCTAATATTTTGTTAAAGATTTTTAATATTTATGAGGGACATTGTTATATAATTTTTATTTTTTTAGTTTTTTAAAGATTTTATTTATTTATTTGACAGAGAGAGACACAGGGAGAGAGGGAACACAAGCAGGGGGAGTCGGAGAGGGAGAAGCAGGCTTCCCCCCAAGCAGGGAGCCCGATGCGGGGCTCAATCCCAGGACCCCGGGATCATGACCTGAGCGGAAGGCAGACACTTAACGACTGAGCCACCCAGGCACCCCGGTATATAATTTTTTTTTTTTTATGATGTCTTTTTTTGGTGGACAGCAAAGCAAAGTTTATTTATTTTATTTTTTTAATTATGTTCAATTATGTTTTCTTCTGTTTTTGATATCATGATAATTCTAACCACATTAATGAGTTGGAAACTATTCTCTTCCTTTCCATTTTCTTGAAAAGTTTGTGTAAAGTTGGTTATATTTGCCAGGGAAACTATCTAACCTGGATTCTCTTTGTGGGGAGGTTTTTAAACTATGAATTCAAATTTTAATAGATGTAGGGCTAATTAGGTTATTTTTTCTTGAGTGAGCTTTTGTAGTTTGTGTCTTTCAAGGAATTTGTCCATTCCATCTAAATTATCAAATGTTTGGCATAAAGCTTTTCATAATATTCTATTATTCTTCCTTTAATTTTAGTTGGCTTTAAAGAGCTGTCTCCTGTTTAATCCCTGGTATTGATCGCTTACGTCTTTTCTCTCTTTTTTTTCATGATTATTATTCTAGAGATTTTCAACTTTATTTATCATTTCAAAGAAAAAATTTTGATTTCATTGGTTTTCTCCATGGCATTTCTGTTTCAATTTTAGTGATTTCTGCTCTCCATTATTTCCTTCCTCCTGTTTAATTTGGGTTTGACAAGCTCTTCTTTAGCTAGTTCCTTAAAGTGGAAACTTAGGTTATTGATTTTCATCCTTCTTTCTTATCTAATAAAAGCATTTAATGCCAAAATGTTCCCTTTAAACACTGCTTTAGCTTCATTCCACAAATGTTCACATATGGTGTTTTCATTTTCATTGAATTCAAAATATTTTCTAATTTCTCTTGTGATTTCTTCTTTGACCATGGTTTATTTAGAGGAGTGATGTTTAATTTTCAATATTTTAAATGATTTTCCATATATCTTTTTGTCTTTGATTTCTAATTTAATTCTGTTGTGGTCAGAGAATATTTTTATACAATTTGAATCCTTTTAAAATTATTGTACTTTACTTTATGATCCAGACTATGGTTTATCTTAGTGAATATTCCAAGTGGATTTGAAAATAATGTGTATTCTGCTATTGTTGGGTGGAGAATTCTCTAAATGTCAATTAGTCTTATTTGGTTACTAGTTTTTGTTTTTTGTTTTTTTGTTTTTTTAAGTTTCATATATCTTTAGTGATTTCTTGTCTAGTTGTAGCAATTACTGAGATAAAAATGTTGATACCCACAGCATAATTGTGGATTGGTCTTTTTTTTTTTTTTTTAAACGCTACTGAATTTTGTTTTCATGTATTTTGAAGCTCTATTGTTTGGTACATCCACATTTAGGATTATTATGTTCTCTTGGTGAATTGGCCCCTTTATCATTATGAAACATCTTCTCTTTATCTAGGGAAATAATGCTTCTTTTATTTTTTATTTTTATTTTTTTCTTTTTAAAAAATTTTATTTGAATTCAAATAATTAACATAGAGTGTACTGTTACTTTCAGAGGTAGTTCAGTGATTCATCAGTTGCATATGACACCCAGTGCTCATTACATCACATGCCCTCCTTAATGCCCATCACCCAGCTACCCCATCCCCCCTACCTACCTTCCCTCCAGCAACCCTCAATTTGTTTTCTATAGTTAAGAGTCTCTTATGGTTTGTCTCCCTCTCTGATTTCATCTGATTTTATTTTTCCCTCCCTTCCCCTATAATCATCTGTTTTGTTTCTTAAATTCCACATATAAGTAAAATCATATAATTGTCTTTCTCTGATTGACTTGAAATAATGCTTATTTTAAATTCTACTTTCTCTAATAATAATATAGCTACTCTAGGTTTCTTTGACTAGTGTTTTTATGCTGCATTCTTTTCCATCCTTTTATTGTTACCTTTTTTGTGTCTTTATATTTAAAGAGGATTTATTATAGATATCATTCAGTTGGGTCTTGCTTTGTTTAATCCAATCCCACAAGTCTCTGGCTTTAAACTGGATTGTTTAGACCATTTATATCTAATGTAATTATGGCCATATGGGTTTAAGTCTACCATCTTGCTATTTGTTTAATATTTGTCCCATCTGTTCTTTCTTGCTTTTTTTCCTATTTTCTTATTTTAGATACAGTGAGAAATTTTTATCACTTCATTTTATTTCTTCTACTGGCTTTTAGTTATATGTCTTTGCTTTATTTTTTGATGGTTTCCTTAAAATATTGTTTATAACACATATTTTAAATTTTCATAGTTTATCTTCTACTCTCCAGTAATATTATACCACTTTTCCTATAGTGTAGTAACCTTACACAGTATACTCCCATTACCTTCCTCCTGTCCTTTGTGCTATTATTTTCATACCCTTTATTTTTGCATATATTATGAACTCCTTGGTACATTGTTGTCATTTTAGTTTAAACAATTACCTTTTTTAGCAGCTTTATTGAGGTGTATTAAATACAGTAAACATTTTTAAGTCCAGTTGACTTTTGAGTTTTAGTAAATATATAGTTGAGTGACTATCACCACAATCTACTCTTAGAACAATTCCATCACCCCAAAAATTTCCCTTATACCTGTTAGTTAATTTCCACTGCCCACCCCACCCTACTCCCAGCTCCAGGAAACCACTGATTTGTTTTCTGTATCTATAGCTTTCCTTTTCTTTATATTTAATGTAAATGGATTCATACAATATGTAGTCTTGTATTTGTATCTGGATTATTACAATTAGCATTATGATTTTGAGCTGCATCCATATCATTGTATGTATCAGGAGTTTGTTCCCTTTAATTGGTGAGTAATACTCCATTGTATGGATATATCATTTTTAGTTTTGGTTTTTTTATCCAGTCATCATTTGATAGACATATGGATGGTTTCCAATTTTGAGCCACTATGAATAATATTGCTATACAAGACTTTGTGTGGACATATATATCCCTTTTTCCTTGGTAGGCATTTGGGTGTGAAATTACTGGGTCATATGATAAGTATATGTTTAACTTTCAAGAAACTGCCAAACTGTTATCCAAAGTGGTTGTACCATTTTTATTCCTACTAGCACTGAATGGGGGCTCCAGTTTCTATATATCCTCTTCATTGCTTAGTAATTTCAGTCTTTTTGATGCTAGTTATTTTAATGGCTGTGTAGTGGTATCTCATTGTGATTTTAATTTACATTTCCCTTATGACTGATTTTGAGCATTTTTCCATGTGTCTACTTGTTATTTATATCTCTTCATCTACCTTCTTTGATGAAGTGTCTTTTCAAGTCTTAGGTTTATTTTTAATTTGGCTATTTGTCTTTTAATTATGGAGCTGTAAGTGTTTAGTTTTTTAAAATAAATTCCAGGTACAAGATTTTGGTGAATTTTACCTGCTGCCAATACCATCCAGTGCATTTGCATGTTAGATATTATATTTTACATCTCTAGAAGTTCCATTTACTTCTTTTTATAGCTTCTTTTTTTTCCTGCTTCCTAAATATGCAAGTTACATTTATAATAGCTGTTTTAATATCCTTGTCTATTAATTATATCACCTTCACCATTTCTGTGTCTGTTTGTATTGATTTTCTTTTTTTTTTTTTTTCGTAAATCCTATTTTTCAATCTTCTTTGTGTTCCAGGTGATTTTTGATTGGATAGCAGTCATTGTGAAATTTACATTGTTGGGTGCTCTAGTATTTCTTTAAAGAGCATGGACTTTGTTCTTATCACAGTTAAGTTACACAGAATCGGTTGGAGCCTTTTGAGTCTTGTTTTTAAACTTTTCTTAGGGTGGGTCCAAAATGTCTTCAGCTCCACTGCAAAGTAATACTCTTCTGAGGTTTCTATTCAATGCCTTATATTATTATGAGGGTCTTTCAACGTGGCTGGTGGCAACACTAACTATTCCTAGTCTTATGTGAACTGTGAGAATGATTCAGCCTATTCCTGTCAGGTGGTTCTCTTCTCAGCCTCATGGATTTTTCTCTCACAAATACTTCACCAAAGACTCAAGGGAATCTCTCAGTAGATCCTAGAATTCTCTTCTGTTCAGCTCCCACCTCTTGGTTACAACTCTAGTTGTAGTGTTACAACTCTAGACACAGTTGTCTTTCCAATCTCTGTCTCCTCAACTTAGAATGTTGAGTTCTCATCCCTATACTGCAGTCTGGAAATTATCTATAGGAAATAAAGTGGCATAATTGTACAGCTCACCTCACTTGTTTCTCATTTTAGGGAGCAGTCATATACTTCCTATTTTCCAATATTTGAAAATCATCTTTTTTATATATTGTATCCTTTTTTCTACAGGCTTAAGGTGGAAAGGTAAATCTAGTTTCTGTTCTTCCATCATAGATAGAAGCAGAAGTCTCTATAGGAAGCTTTGGATCACAAGAATTATGTGATCTGACGTATATTTTAACAATGTGGGGCTGCTGAGTTAAAGGTTGGCTATAGAAGGTGGGGAGTGATGGAGGCAAGGAGTTAGGAGATGATTGCCAGAATCCAGGCCAGAAGTGACAGTCATTTGTTGTAATGGTAGATACAAAACAAAATGATTGAATTCTGGACTCGAAGAAAAAATAAATGTGATTTGCTGATTATTTAGATGTTATCTATGAAAAGAAGGGAGAAATGAAGGATGACTCTAAGACTTTACTTAACTAGAAAAAGGGGGAGGTCATTGAAAACAACAGTTTCAGCATTGGGGAGAAATTCTGAAAGGGGTGGATTGAAGAAAGAATAGAGGAATTAGATACAGTGAGGATAGACAGTTCTCTCAAGCAGTTCAATCAATTACATTCCATCTGTCAAGAGACGCACAATCTAGTTGTGCAGGAGGAATATTCATAAGTAGATAATTACATTAGTGTAAGGAGTGCAGAATAGAGATTTACAGCCACAAATCAAATGAAGAAGTCTCTAATATAGAGAGGGTATTAATGGAGGGAAGCATAAAATACTTCACAGAGGTTGAGATGCTTTAGCTGCATAGCAAAGGACCAAGACAATTTCACCAGAGGAGGTGGGCAAGGGCATTGCAGAAAGTGTGAAGAGAATGGGATAACTTGACAGACGGTAGACACCTCAACACTTTTAGGAAATTTTAATTCTCTATGGCTCAGCCTAAAGTGGGAAGAAGGATTTGTGAAAAAGTGAAGCAAGAGATAAAGGCAGAGACAAAGACCTTTCTTTATCGTATACAGAGTTTGGACTACTCTATAAGTAATGGAAATACCTTTAAGGCTCTGGAATGTGACTGGAGTTGTTGAGCAGGGAACCAGTTAAAGAGCCTGGGTGAGAGGCCATTATGGCCAGGACAAATCCAAAGAGAGGGAGCATTTGGCGTAGGAACTTAAAACATTTTAAGTTGAGGAGTCAAGAGGTCTTGGTGAGCTGATGGATGGGGTGAATTAAAAGGAATAAAAGGGGAAAGTTAAAGATGATGTTTAAGTTTTTGTCTTGGCTATCTGGGTAGATGGTGATGCCATTAGCTGAAGTTGGGAAATAAAATATTTTACAGAAATACACACTCCTTACCCAAGACTGGATAATCACTCAATGAGGTGGTGGCTCCAAGAGTGGGTTAGAAGGTCCTTAACCTTCTACTCCAGTGGTCTTCATCAGCTCCATCCCTTATCCCCTAGCCACATTGAAAACTTAAAAGTTGTGGGAAAAAAATATGATGCTACCTATACAAGATAACTTTAATACAAATCCCCTAATTAATGTGCCTTTATCAGCCCCTTTATCTACAAATATCCCTGGAACTGCAATTGATTCTCTGTCCAGTCAGGTTAGTCCAAAAGTTTAGGCTCCTCTTCATACACACAAATGGTAGGGGTAATACCACTCACTGTAGTACTTCACATAGCCTGGGGTCTGTACAATGGTGAAGAAGAAATAATTCTGACCTTCCCAGAAAAGGTCTCCCTCATATTCTAGGGTCCATACAGTGCCCTTCTTTATGTTCCTCAACTAGTGAACTCATATCACAGGGCCTTTGCATGTGCTGTTTTGTCTCTTGGAATAGTGACCTATCCCACTCCATACCTTATTATATCATAGCTAGATTCTTCTGGTCTTTTGAGTCTTGTTCCATGGCCATTTTTTTTTTGAGACATTTCCAGCCTCAATTAGTCTTTATCATATCACCTTATTGATTCCCTTCTCAGCACTTTGTAATGCTTAATTATATATTTATTTTCTTGCTTAGTTGATTGTTTTACATCTATTGCCCAAATAAGACTCCATAAGAGTAACAATCAAGTTTTACCTTGTCTTCACTATAATATATATGATGTGACCTTCACTCAAAAAGTACACAGTAAATATATGTTGAATCAATAAATAAGAAATAAATAAAGGTCAGACAATTAGGATTACTATTTAAAAGCATTTCATTAATTAACCAATAGCAGGAGGTATCACTTTGGGAAAGAGGAAATTTCCTGTTGTTTCTGAAATCATACCACATAGATAATAGCTTTCCCTAAGATTCATCCTGTGTGATTTGGGGAAGACATAACTTCAGGATTGCATTGGTTTATCAGCTTAGGTAACTAATGCCAATGGCTATAATAAACAACCCCCAAATCTTAGTTGGGGGGCGGTTAGGTTATTCTCCTGTTTCAGACTGTATAGTCATTGCCTTCTGTGTAGTGATTCAAGGATTCCAGTGTCTTCCTTTCTGTGGCTCCACCATCCTCTCAGGACACTGTGATTCTTCCTGGATCCCCTCTGTCTAGCGAACAGGCAAAGAGAGAAGGCTTGCCTGATGATGTAAGAGGTTTCAAAGACCAAGTCTTGAAGTGGTATGCATCACTTCTGCACAACATCCTTTGGTCAGAATGAAGCATATGACCCCAACCTAACTGCTGGGAAGGCTGGAAGGGAGGCTGGTAAATATAGTCTTCTTGTGTTCCCAGAAAGAAGAAACTGGAACTGTGAGCATCAAGCTAGCCTCTGCCACAATAGGGGACTTGATTTGATTGTTATTAAGATTAGAGAGTTAATATATGTGAAACACTTAGAATAGGCCAAGCATATCGGGGCATCCATGATGCCAGGTAATTTGCCAGAGGAGTTTCTCTGACTTTGCACTAATCACTGCTTGCTAAACAAGGGTGGTGTTCTAAAGTTTCTGTCAAAGCCCAACAGCTGGCTGGAGAGTTTTTTGAGCCCCAGTGCCCAAGGAAGCCAGCCAAGAATGCAGATGCTACCACCAAGTCTGTGTGGCACATCCTCATGCTTTGTTTAATTTGGTTCCCTGGGTGGGATGAGTTTTATGAACAGGTGTTCTGGTTAATTAGGTGATTAATACTCCTCAAATTGGAGAGCCATTTCCCGAGTGACAGTTCTTGCTTTGCTCAAATATAAGACAAATCTTCATTGCATAGATTGGACAGACCCGTGATTGCACTCACCTGTCTGCCAGGCCTCTCAGGTCAGCACTCTGGTGCTGAGGACCAGGAGTCTAACTCCACATCTAGCTGAGTCACCACCATCTTGATGCACCAGTTTAGAGAAATAAAAGCTCCTCACTTCATCTGGCCTCCTTTCAGACTAGGGCAAAGTTGATCTGGGACACATTTCTGGTTCCTTTCTGGGGATTCCAATCTGTATCATCTCTCAAGGTCCGAGTCATTGCCTCTGCATACAGCCCTCTAGCTTCTAAAGCAAGGTGGCCAACCCATGTCCAAAGGCAAATCAGACACCAAAGCTTTTTCTCAAATTTGCTATCAGACCAATAGAAATCTGCCCTAAACTCTCTTATATTCCACATTCCCAAAGCCCTTTCCTTACACTCATATTCCTGCCTCCCTGCCTTTGCTTCCCTCAAGATGAAGACCCTTTTCCCTCCCATTGAGCTCATCAATATGTATCCTCCAAAAACCAAATGGCATTCCTCTGCACTTCCAATCCAGCTTGAAGTGATTTTTTTCCTTTTTAGAATTTTTGTAGCACTTACTATCTGACTCACATTAATTAGCATTTAATTATATACCATATCTTTTATCTTCTTTCATATATCTTAAACTTATATTCCTAATTGGATTGTTGGCAGCTGTGGGCTGTGTCTTCTCCTGGACATATATAAAGTTCCCAATAAATGGCTGTTCGATTGCTAAATTAAGCTAGATGCCACTTACACTTCTAGAAAATGGGTCAAATCCATCTTATTATACCAGCTGGGCCACACAACTGAAAATATGGCTCATTCTAGTTTCTCACATGTTCCAGCTTTACAACCACAGAGGGACTGAATCTCTTTCTCCAGTTCCAGTCAGAAAAAATTCAGGGAACACTGATTGGCTTTATGTCAGTGCTCACCCCTAGAAAATCACTATCTTGAGAGGGAGGCAAGATCATATAAGAACAAGAAAGTTCTAAATTATAATCACATAGTTGGAGTAAAAGATCAAGTAAGAGTTGTCTGCTACAGGTGGATCTGGATTTTGGAAGGTTCTATTGCTCTATCTTATTCCCCAGGAGAGGTTATATATTTTAAAGTTATGTATTCATTCATCAAACATTTGTCTAGTCAGAGTAGATCTTGCCCCTTGGGGAAGCTCAATAGAGTAACTGGCAGTAAAGCTTTAATATTCTTTCTTTCTCAAGGGAGAGAAAAAGAAGCATTTGCATAGAAAAAAAAAAAATGACCTTCCAGGTCCAGCTGATGGTAGCTTTACTTAATCCTGCTCCCATAAGTGACCTAAAATTCACATATGTGAGTTTTTCCCTCCCCCGGGGAAGATTTAATAGGAGTCACAGTCTTAATCTCAAATTGGAGTTTTCATCATCTCTCCCTCCCCTCCCTGTTCACATATTCCTCAGAAATATGCCATGATGGCTTAGTGAGGTAGTGTGTCAGTTTCAGGGCCCTTGGTAGGAAACAGACAACACAACACAAAGGAGTAATTTGAAGAAGGTTTAGTAAAGGGACTTTTTAGAAAAGTGCGGCAGGGTTAAGGAATCAAGAGATGAGGACTGCCCAAGGTTTAGCAATAGTGGGAAGATGTTCCTACTCCTACCCTCTAAAGAGATAAGGGGATGGGAATGGCAGCTGGAGGACATTAATGATGACCTTCAGTAAAGGAAGGAGCCACTGCCACCTTGCTGTCCTTATGGAGGAAGTGCTGGCCTTTCCTCCAGATCTCTGGGCTAGTTCCCCACATGGGCAGACCCAAGGAAGCACAGGTGATACAGTCCATAGAGGTCAGCCTCCTGGTGGAGAGAACAGGGTGACACTGGGCAGAGCAGTCTGGACAATCCACTGGAGAATGACCAGCACAAATGGTAAGTTTCAATGGGATGGGAGCAAAATATCAGAATGGGGGGTGGGGCAGGGAATATGTATAGTTTTCAAAAAAAAAAAAAATGCACTCAGAGTTTCTAGAAGAATGTAGTCTCATCCTCCTCCCTGAAAAGATCAAGTAACACTGATCAAAATAAGTAAAACTGCAGCAAGAGAATGTCAAATAAGCTAGGTGATTGGAGAGATCATTCATTCACATACTTGTTAATTAGTCATTCACCAATCATCAAAGATGTATTTGTACCTCTAGGCATCAAGCATGCAAAAAATGAATTAGATACTTTTGTATGTTTGAAAATTTTTATAATAAATGTTGGAATTAATAGATTCTATAGATTCCCTGACTTTGAAAATCTAATAGACTGGATCAGCAAGGTTTCCTGGAGGAATGGAAGGCTCAACTGACTCTGGGCTAGCCAGAGAGGAAAGAGCTAGGAAGAATGTTCAGGAGGATTGTTTTGAGTGGGTGTGGGATACTGGGAGGAGATGAGGTATAGAGGTAGAAATCTACTTCAAAGTTCGGGATTGCATTATTATGTGTGCATTTTAGAAAAATCCCTTGATCATCAGGGCCAAGGATGAGTTGGTGGAACAAAAAGACAAAGAGAATTGATGTGGGGGCTGGTGTGAGCAGTGGCCATGCATGAAACCAGGATCTGAACAATACCTGGAGGCCCAAAGATGAAGAGGTACAGATGTAAGTGATAATCATGAGGAAGAATTAACGGGACTCAGGAACTGAATGGCTGTGGTGTGAAACAGAGGGAAGATGCTTTGGTGCTATTTTGCCTTCTCATCATCCCCCTACTTTTCCAGCTAACAGCTCCCCAGTCTTCCTTTGAGAGCACTGCTTCTACCTGCCTGAGTATAGTTTCCATGGAACTGTTATCTGTAGATTCTTGTCTTCTGTGGTTAATAGGGTGATTACATAACCTAACCCAGGCCAGTCTTTGTGTCTTGGGAATTTGGAAATTGGGCTTGAGCTTGATCCTAGATCCTGCTTGGTTTGTGTCTTTTTAAAAGCTTCTTTCTTTAGTTTCTTCCTCCTTAATTTTGTATGTTACCCAAAGGCCTTCTTAAAAAGTATTTTTTTTTTTTTACTTCAATTAGTTACTTTCTATTGTTGCAACCAGAAAACCTCAGCTGATTATAGTAGCCATATAAATAGTGGTGTCTTCCACTGAGAGACAGAAAACAAGTGGAGGAGAAAGTTTGAGGTGGGTTTCTTGGGGGAATGGGTGGGCAGTTTGCTTTTGAGAAGCCTAGAGAAAACTAAAGGAAAAAATCCAAAAGTTGGCCCTGGAGGCTTATGAGGAACTCTGAAAATCATACCATAGGGTGTAAAAGCCATCTCTGGTACTTAGACATAAAAAATCCTACCCAACAAACTGACCTCCTAAGGACTTACTTACACTTCTCCGAGAAGAGTAATGCTTCAGAATCAGTGGGGGAGAGTGGAGGGAGCCTAGTTCTAGGCACTAGGAGCCCTGCGTCCTGGCTCTGGCTCTTTCACTAATTAGCTGGACAACCTTGTACCAGTGCCCTTCCCTCTCTGAGACTCAGTTTCCATGTTATTGAATACAGGACCTGAATTATATTGGGTGTTATCCAAAAATTTCAAAAGAATTTTAAGTTTACATGTAAAAGGATCAGCCATGCTGGGAAACTGGGTTCAACACAAACCTTAAACCGGTTTCCTTACTGCAGGACTTCTCAAAATCTTAAATATGCTCATTGGTGATGCAAATCTCCAAGAGTGGTGAAAGTGAGCATTTCTCACCCTATTTCTGCCCAAGAACCCCCCTTCCCCACTTTCTTGAAGAAACATGTAGAACTAGTAGTCATCAGAACACACTTGCAGAAATGCTGGATCTGGTGATTTTCAAGGTTGTTCCAGCTGCGCTCCCTGATTCTGTATGGCCTGTGTCCTGTGTACCTCCTGTTTCTTTGGGATGATTGACTCTCAAGCTCGGTTTTAAAGTGTTCTCCCAAGGAAAAGCAAGCACACTTGAATGCCTATGAAGTCACTTGAAGATCTAGTCAGGCTAATGAAATTCCCCATCAGCTTAAATGGAAAACACAGTCCCTGCCCCCACCTCCACCCTCACACTGTACTCAGAGCACAGACCCAGGCCCAGCCTAAAGGGATTGCAAAACATGCTCTAGTGTGCATTTGGGAAAACAAAGAAAACCCTACTCTTTTCTGCTCCAGACAGTCTGAGACGCTTTTGTGCCCTTGGGTCTTTGCCCAGTTCTCTCATCTGCCTCAGTCCTGGTATTAAATTGGTTCAAGATTTGGAGGAAAGTTTCAGAGGAAAGGATGTTTAGAGTTCTTAAAAGCTGAAGTCACCCTATGGACCAGAGCATAGACCCTTTATGGCCACCAGAGGGCGCTGACAACAGCATCGGTATGGAAAGCTGCTCCCAAGAATAACAGCAGTAAATTACACCTAACGTGTTTATGAATGATGGAGGGTCTGAAGTGTGTGTGACTGTGTATGTATGTGTACACGTACGTGCAGTTGGGTGCCTGGGGCTATGATTTTGAAAATATGTTAAATAGAATAAAATAAAATCTGCACCTCTACTATAAATTCACAGGATATTGTCAAGACGTTGAAACAAGGAAGATGAAGTAGAAGGAATTAGAATAGCATTTATATGAAAGAAAAGGAAAGAGCTCTCAGTGGCATAATTGTTATTGTGGTATGTGTGATTGTGTGTGGTGTGAGACTATGCATGTATACATGTGTGTATGTGATTGTGTGTATATGGGTGTGTGTGTGTGAACCTGAGTATAAGCGTGTGTGTGCACAAGTGTGTGTGTGTGAGAGAGAGAGAGAGCACGTGTGCACGCACGCGCATGTTCAGGGCTCATTTAGACTTTTCCAGTGTGAGCAGACCACGAGGAAGTCTGGGCAATACTTCCTCCAGTTCCTGCCCTCTCCCTCCAAACAAACAAACAAAATCATTCCTACAAGTATTTATGGAGCCTCTAACACACGCGCCCCTCCCCACCAGCATCTGGAAAAGCTCAGACCTGGCCAATTTAGAGCGCTATGGAAGAATGAAGGCTGTGGGGGCAGAAGGGATGTCTCACATGCGAATGACTGTTGTGCAAAAAACACTTTCTCTTCTTTGATGCTCCAAACAACCCAGTGAGGTGGTCCCAGACAGAGCTGTGGCCCCTTGCTTTGAGGAAACCGAGGCTCAGAGGTGACGTGATTGGCCCAGAGTCACCCAGTCAGGAAGCAGAAGCACTGTCAATCCAGGGGTCCCAGTCCCTGCCATCACTACTTTTATCAGCACAGCCGGCATTGGGTCTAGGCAAAGCAGGACAGGCTTCCGTGTAGGGTTTGCCAGCAGCGACCTGAACAACATGGACAAACATTTTATGTGACATGTGTGACTGTGAAATGCTTTAGTATCAATACAATAGGTGCTTTAGGAAGAAGTTGTGGATCTTTGCCAAGATGAGGTAGGATCTTTGAGGATCTTTGTAGATGAGTAAAGTACACAGCTTCGATGGGCTGTGGTGTAAAATATGAGTGAATGTGAGTGCTGCGGTTTGGGGTACTTAGCAGCTGTGTGGCCTCGGGCAAGTCACTTTACTTCTCTGAGCTTTGTTTCATCTATAAAATGGGGTACTCGGATGCCCCCTTGCGGGACGGTGTTGGAACCCAAGGAAAGACTATGAGCAGAGTGCCTAGCTCAGTGCCAGAATAAAGAAAAAGTGCCACCAGCCTGATCAATCCTTGGCTCCGTAAGAGGGAATGGGTCTCAATTCTGGGGCCCTGCTGGCCGAGCCCCTTTCCTTCCCTCTCCCTCATCTCCTGCCTCCTCCCCTCCGGGCTCTCGGTCGCTCCAGCAAAGTTCCCAACTTAGTCGACATGACGTGCAGCGCAGCCAATGGGAAGCGGAGCTGGCGTTTTTTGGGAGGGGGGGGAGGGGTGGGCCCCGCGTCTCCGGTGTCTGCCCTGCTCAGTGAATGGAGAGAGCGAGCGCCGGCCGGCTCACCCGGCCGCCCCGTGCTCCAGCCGCCGCCGCCGCGCTCCCGACCTCAGCCCCAAGTCGGACCTCCTTAGGCGCCGTGCCCCACTGCGCTCGCCCCCAGGTCCCCGACCCGGCCGACGCCTCAGGCCGCGGGTCAGCGGGCCCAGGAGGCGCTCGGTACCTGGGCACTCCGAGCGATGCGCAGCGGGGCAGCCCCAGCCCCGCGGATGGAGCTGCTGCTGCTGCCGCCGCCGCCGCCGCCGCCGCCCGGCGCGCCCCGCTCCGCCCGCGCCCCGTGCGCCTGAGCGCCGAGCTCGCTCCTCCTCCGCGCCAACTCCGCCGCCGGCTCCCCAGGCCGCTTGGGCTCCGCGCGCGCTTCCCCGGGCTCCGCGCGTCTTGCCCCGCCGAGGCAGCCTCCTCTGGGCGCGGGCCCCTGCACACCATGGCCCCCGGGCGGACAGGGGCCGGCGCCGCCGTGCGCGCCCGCCTGGCGCTGGCCTTGGCGCTGGCGAGCGTCTTGAGCGGGCCCCCAGCCGCCGCCTGCCCCACCAAGTGTACCTGTTCCGCCGCCAGCGTGGACTGCCACGGACTGGGCCTCCGGGCTGTTCCCCGGGGCATACCCCGCAACGCCGAGCGCCTGTGAGTACCCCCGCCCCGCCCAACCCGGGCCACCCCCTGGGTCCATAGTGGGGCCCCCAGGCACCAGATCTTTCCTTTCCCCTTGGCCGCACTGGATGCAGTCTCGCTGTCACCCTCTCCCGGGTCGGATTCTTCATTCCCTGAGTTGGGGTCTCTGGCGTTGGGTAGGTCTAGGGAGAGAAGTCTTGAAGCCCACTGCGATGGGCAAAGAGCAGTGCTTTTCCAGGGGTGAAGGCTCCAGACGCAGGGCCCGGTGACAGCTTCCAGCAGAAGGCTGGCAGGAAGCGAGGGGAGGAAAGAACACTACAGCCAGTCAGGTCTTAGGGTAAGGGCAAGGGGTCCGCGCACATTTAAGAGGGGGGCGAAGGAGAAAGCTGAAAGGTGGTGGGGCGTAAGGGAACGGAGACCCGAGAGGGCCGAGACTGTGACCAGCTTGGAGATCAGAAAGGGCCAGTCACTTTCTGGCTGCCCTTGCGAGCGAAGTTGAGAGTGTGTGTGAAGGTCTAACTTCTGAGGAACCGAACGAATTCGGAGTGGGTGCTTGCAAAACCCGCCCTGCCTGGAGCGCAGCGTCGCAGATGCCAAGTTGCAGCCGGGGTGAATTTTTTATGGCTCGGTTATAAATGCCTCCCCAAACGGGCCGGAGAATGGAAATGCTGACAGCCCTTTAAATGAGACCGAGCGCTATAATCTTACAAACCGCACTCAGTCTCAGATCCTGGGTTTGGCAGCGAAAGGAGAGGCGTTTGGAGAGTGGGGTAGATTGACCCTCATTTTAACCCCAATTGTGCAACCAAATATTTACTTTTCATATGTCAACGTTTTGGAAACATTTATCATTTTGATCC
Source organism: Halichoerus grypus (assembly GCF_964656455.1). Classification (NCBI taxonomy): domain Eukaryota; kingdom Metazoa; phylum Chordata; class Mammalia; order Carnivora; family Phocidae; genus Halichoerus; species Halichoerus grypus. Next base: position 57,959,008 of record NC_135713.1, on the reverse strand, counting down.
TCGGACCAAATTCAAAACTTGGACTCTGAGGGTGGGCTCTTCCCAGCCCACAGTTGGGGAGTAAGGAAAGAGGGAGAAATGGTGGAGGGGGTTGGAACCGGCCTGGGAACACAGCCCAGAAGTGGGTGAGGGTTTGCTCTAGTGTGATCCACTTCTTCGTGTCTTGCTCTCCCTCTGTCTCCCTTGCCCTTGCATGTTAGGGGTGGGTGCACTGGGTCTTCCATTCTGCCCTCTTGACTTGAAGCTGGAAGATAGTGGCATGAGACTGAGTGAATTGTCCTACAGTGTGTTATTCCTCTTGATCACCTCCTGTAACTCTACTTCTCTTCCTCGAACTCCATGTGTCCCTGGGCAGAGACTCAATAGAACTGCCTTCCTTTTTCCTGGAGGTTTCCTGTGGCTCAAAACATTTTTTTTTTTTTTTCAAGTGCATTCATTATTCTGTGTGGTCATGCAATTCTAGAGCATTGGAGCTGAACCTTCATTAACGTATGTAGAAAAGGAGGCTCAGGCATTTGAAAAGACTTGCCCAAGGTAATGCAGCAAGTTAGTGGCAATAAAGGGGCCACAATCCAGGTGTCCACAACTTAATTCAAACCTTATATTTTACAAAGCAGTTAAAAATTTGTTGTAGTGGTATTTTTGGGTATCTACCACTCTGCTAGCCATCTTTGGAACAAGGGTCAGTTTGGGCCAAGATCTGTAAATAGATGATCCTGGGAGGGTTCTGGCTGGGCTTGGGAATAGGCTGCTCTTGCTACTGCTTCGGGTGTACCCTGCCAATATTCAGCTTGCTATGACATTAGCTCTCCTGGTTGGAGTCTTGAGACTACCTCTCCTCCATCCTCAAAATCATGGTACATGTTTGGGAAACCAAGGGGAGTGGGCCCTTCTCCTGCTGGCATGTAGGAAGTCTTCAAAAGCTGCAGGCACAGCACTGCAGCCAATATGCCACCCACCCACCTTCCCCAGGAGACCCAGGCAGCTTGGAGCAACCCATCTGCTCTACAACTGGAGAAACTGGGTGGAGACTGAGTCCTGGGCATTCCCACAGTGCCCTGCTGCTGTCATGGTCGTTCGCAGGCATTGGCAGAGTGGGAAGTACTTTGGAATAGCTGAGTCTCATCTACCTTGGTTCCAGTCACTGGTGCCCCTTTGGCTGGGGTGCGTGGGGTGACGCGGCTGCCAAGGCTGGCTCCTCATTCTGGTCTTCTTCCTCCCCCGGGAGAGGGGAAAACCTTTAGAAGAAAGCTTGGTCAGGAGTGCTGCAGGGGTGAGGAGCAGCCCACCAACAGTCCTTCACCACCTCTCATCCTCTGTCAGTCAACTCAGATGGAATATTTGAGTTCTGCAAACTCTTGGGGGGATGTTTGGCATTTCTAAGCTATGGAATAGATTTTTTTAGGGAGGAATTTCTCATTCATTCCTTTCTTCATTCGTTCAACAAACATCACTTGAACCTCTACTGCATTCCAGTAACTGTATATAAAATCATTGCATATACAGAAGAAAACCAGCAATTCGACTTAAAGAATGGAAGCAGAGGGTAGAAGAAGGAAACTTCCTTTAGTGAGGCTTTGAAACTCCCCAGGACTCGTTTCTCCACAGGGTATACGGTCTGTCGGCATTGGCACCACATGCTCGGGACCTTCCTAAAATCCAGTTTCCTGATCTCTAATGTTTATGTTGTGTTTTATAACAAAGGAGAAGCATTTTCTCCCTTTTCCATTCCTGCTGCTTGATCTCCCAGAGAGGCTTTTCTGTAGGAGTATGTGTGCGCGCATACGCGCGTGCATGTGCGTGTGTATGTATGTGTGTATGTGTGTCATTGTTTCTCTGGGGGTTTTTGACATCTGAGGCCTCATCTGCTCATGCACCCTTTAAGGAAAATCTGCATGGGGATAATGTGGTCACCATTTGGACTTTGCTTTAGGCCTGGAATGGGGCTTGTTATATTATTCATAATTAAGCTGATATCAGAGTTGGGGGTCTGTGTCCCAGCTCTTTTCCATAATGTCAGCACATTACACAGAAAGAGAAACTCTCTGTCGTTTATAAACTACTGACAGTTTTTTTTTTTCCCCTCAATGAGGAGGTGATACCCGCAAGAAAGCTAAATAAACGCAGGGGAGAATTCAGTGTAATTTATTATCCATGCAGCAAAGATAGAGGACATGAGGAGAGGAAGTGAATGGTGGTGCCTGAAACAAAACATTTACCATGGAGCACAGAGTAAACAGATGTCGCATTTACCCTTCTGAGTACAAAAGGAGCCCACAGATGTAATTCTTCTCCAACCACAATCTCAGCCTGGAAAAAGAGCGGACAGATGAAAACGAACTCTCACAAGGGGCCCCTTCTCCCCACGCTGCCTAAAGGCAGGCAGAGGCCTACTTCTCACCCACGGGGAGGTGGTGGCCTGAACAGCGGAGTGGGGCAAGAGTGGACATCTTTGGTTTTTCACTTGGCTCTGGAACATGCTGGAGACTGCTGTATTTAAATAAACATTTCCTGTTTGCGAAGGAAAACGGGCGAAAGGCTGAAACGTGAGAATGTGGTAACTTAATTTTCTCCATCACTCCAGATGATGGCAAGCTTCGCCGGTGGTTGGGTCCAATAAAAACCGACACCGTGTCACAGGCTTTCCCTCACTTGACCGCAGAGGTCTCCAGGTCAAGTGGGAGACTTTCCAAGATGCTCCACGGCCAAGCCCTGCATCCTGGTACTCCTAGCTTCGGAGCCAGCTCAGCAGATGAGGGGCAGTTTGGTGAATGGCGAGGCCTCTCCGAGCCACCCATGGTGATGTGGCCTCTCAGAGAAGCGCAGTGCTCTCCGGGGGAACCTCTGGGTTGGACGTGAGCAGTTAAGTGCACCTGCCTCCAGTGTGCCGTGCATCTGGACAGATTGCTTTGCCTTGCTGGGCCTCCTTTTCCTGAAAGCAGAATTCTAGTGTAGTCCTGATAGTTTTCCCTGTATGGTCCTCTCCCCCAGTGCCTGGCACATAGTAGGTTTTCAACTAGTATGTGTTGACTAAATGAGTAAGTCTGAAAAATACAAGTTTTTTGTTAGTTCTTATAAGTGAAAGATGGGGGATTATGGTTTTGCATTTATGTATGGCCAAGGGCGACTTACTAGTAACCTATTACGTGAGTTATTGAGGTTTTCTAAAATTTGGCTTTCATGAACTAAAATTATGGCCTCACTAGAGTTACCAAGGTCTCCTAATGAGTGATCCACTCTGGAGTCTGGTTGCCAAGCATTGCTTAGCAACCTTGCAAAACTCCTACTGTGCACATGCCCATGAAAAGAGCTAGAAGGCCCCCACACTTAAACTGTAGGCCTTTCTAATCAGGAACTCATCAGCATCATCCTGTGCTCTCTGTGGTTTTTGATTGCTGCTCTTCTTGTATTAATTGATCTATTTGTAGAGTCATTACTAAGTTTTGCTTTTGCCCATCATCTGGGTCTTGTATATTTCTGCATTTTTTGCATTTTGATTGTTATTTTGTTTCTCTCCAGTTCTGTTTGTTGTCACTGAGTTCTTCCTTCCCTGGAAAGTGAGAATGGTAGATCTGAGAGCCATTGGATCTTTTGCACAGACTAGGTGGGCTGTGGCAAGGCTTCAGAACCCCATGCCTACTAGTGCAGGCTGCGGGCTCTGCAGATAGACAGCTCTGGTTTGAATTCTGGCTCTGTTACAAATTTGCTGTTGCACCATGGGCGAATTACTCCACTCCTCTGGGCTGTAGTCCATTTAATCCCTTTGTACTGTATTTCCACAGCTGTAATACAGGGATGATAATCACACTGGCCCTGTGGGCATGCTGTGAATGTGGCCCTGGACAAACCATGTAATGCACTCAGCAGAGTGCCCGGCACTTTGATTCTCCAGCTACTACTCTTTACCTGTAAAGTGTGCGTCATAAATGTTCCTCTTGGGGAGAATCAGATAAAATAAAGAATGGGAAGTGCTTAACACAGTACCTGGCACTTAGGTCTCCACCAACTATTAATAGTGGTGACCATGGCTATTTCTTCTATTTCTTCATCTCAGGCCCCATCCAGCTGGAAAGTTTGAGATGCCCACTCTAAATGTGCCCCATCAAGGCAAGCTCCTCGCCTGCACGTACGCTGTGCTCAGCACAGCTCGTGCCTGCTCCCCTCCCTCTCCTCTCCAGCTAAGCCCAGGTTGGCCTCCGTTCTATAAAAAGGGGATTACAGTTGAAGTGGTTTATATCTTTTCCATGGGCGTGCTGCTTTGTGGTATATTTAAATAAGGAATGCATTTTATTTATTTATTTTGGGGGGTTGGATTTTCATGGGGGAATTTTCGGCCCTGACTTTTTTTTTTCAATGCTCATTCCTTCTGTCTTTCCCTAAATACCTTTTACTGACTTCCCGTGTCTGCCTCTGTTACTGCTTTTACTTGAAACAGCTGTATTTACTAGTATGCTCCACCCTCATTATGTAAGGTGGTCTTAACCCTTTTTAGAACAGCTGAAAAGGAAAAAAAGAGGCATGGAGGCTTTTCCAGAGAACTTTTCTGGACCATTACTACTTCCAGATAGGATAGATGCAAAGGGTACCCTGCTAGGGTGCACGGTGTTGAGTTTTCAAAGCTCTCCATTATTTATCATTCTCCAGCCTTAAATTTAAATCAGCCTTGCCCAGGTGGGAAGCACTCATAATGGGAATCTTCTGCTTCTCTGTTCGGAAGACCTGGATTGTGTTTTGTAAGTACTGCTATTGCTGGTCTGCCTAAGGCTGTCCTTTGCTTCCCACTCACTGTGGTCTTTGTAGTTCTGTGGCCAGCACTATATTTGATACACCATTCCCTGGGAAACATTCGTCAGGAGTGTGTAATTAAACGTCCTCAATTGTGAGTGGATAGGGAGGTGGGAAAAGTCATGACCTTTGGATAAAGGCATAGACATCAGAGCCAGACGGGGCTGCTCCTGGTTTCTCCGCTTACCAGCTGGGTGACCTCAGTGTTCTCATTTGTAAAGTGGGAATAATAAAACTACCCCCTTCATAGGATGCTGGGAGTATTGAATTTACCCACATGGACTGCCTGGATCACAGCGCATCCTCCATAAGTATTCTTAGTACGGTTATCTTCATAATTCTTACTGACTATAGCCGTCCTTCCAGAGCAAGCTCAAGACAAAGCCTGATTGAAACAAGATAGATTGTCAGGGTTGAAAGGGTTCCTCTAGTTCAGGTTCTAACCATGTGCAGATTGATCTTCCACCAACATAATTTTGGAGAGAGTGGCCATTCTCCTTTGCTGGATTACTTCTAATGGGGAGGAACTCGGTTCTTCCTAAAGCAATTTATTCCATTTTAGAAAACAGTTTTAACAAGAAAATTTTCTTTGCCTGGGGGTTGAACTTATCTCCCCCTGACTGTTGTTACACAGAGCAAATATAATCCTTCTTCCAAATGGTAGGATTTCAAAAATGTTACTGCTGTCGTGTTTCTCACTACCCACTTATCTTAGTCTTCTTCTTTCTTCCATAAATTTTTATAATTGCCTCAACTATTCTGTGTGTGTTAGACTCTGAGACAGGCCCTCTTCCCATTCCTACTTATCTTCCTCCAAATAGGTTCCAGTCTTCTTTGCTTGTCTTAGTTAGAATGAATCCTTCCACTCCCTTGCTATCTTGACTTCTGTCAACATCCTGAAGGGGCATTTTCACTTCTGACAGCCACACCCCTGGGTTGGCTCATTTCCACCCGGCTGTTCATTGCATCCCCAGTGTCTCCCAGCCCTCCCTGCTGTTGATCCTATTTTCTCCATCCCAGATTTGTGCAGTTGACTTTTTGGAGTCTAAGTGCAACACTTTGCATTATCCTAATTAAATTTTGGCAAATAGTTTAATTTCATCAGCTTTTCAGCAACATTTTCTATTTTGATTCACTCATCTAGCGTGTTACCACTCCTCCCCCCATTCCCTCTGCAGGGTTCCTGAGCTTGCCCTATGGATCTTTATCCAGGTTGTCAATATAATCAGCAGAATCCTCTCTGCTTGTTTAAAGTCTTTCAGTGGCTGGGGTGTGGATGACATGAATATATTGTCCAGTTCTTTCTGGCTGGGATGGATAGAAATGTTGAGGTCTTGTTGGCCTGTCGCATCTTCTTTCCCTGGGGTTCTGTTGTTCGTATTTTCTCTGGAATGATTTCCTATTAATGCTTAATTCCTCTGTTTGTTGACTGTTTTCTAAAGTCTTGGTTTCTCATTGCACTTCCCTTTGTGACTTGAGCTTCATCCTTGTCCTATTAGGCTGGTGCCAGAGCCCCATCAGCACGGGATGGGACGTGACGTGATGTGTATATCGTGATGTGTATATATGTGTGTATGTGCGTGTGCATGTCCTCTCCTATAAAGTATTGTAGCCTTCTGGGCTCCTCTGGCAGCAGCAGAGCTCCGCTGAGAAGCCTCACTCTTGCAAAGTGATTTCCTTTAACGTCTTGGGTGCCCATTGGCCCAGAGCACATTTGCTTGAGTAGGGCTGGGAATGGATGTGATGGGGAAGGAAGCATGGAGGTGCACGCGCTCTCCCCAAATTTCCAAACAACAATGATGATGACGACAACAGTGACTGTCGCCACAGCAGCTGCTGTTCATTAAGCCCCTCATTGTGCCTGGCACTGCTCTCACACTTCCTTTACACACGTTCTCTCGCTTAACTTAACAGTCATGCAAGGCAGAAACTCATGCTCTCCTCAGTTTACAGATAAGAAAACTAAGAGAGGTGAAGTAACTTTCCCAGGTTGGAGCAGTAGAGTCAGGGCTCATTTGGGCAGACTGGTCTCAGGCCTGTGCCCCACCCACTGATCATGCCATTCCTCCACAAGCCTTCCAAGTCAGCCCCCCTTCTTGTCTTCCAAACCCGATTCTCAAATAAGAAGGAGGAAAGAAGGGAAAAAAAAAAAAAAACTGAGTCCCAGTTGAAACAGTGAGCACCTGTTTGATGCAAGGCATCCTGAGAGGAAGGCCAGTGCTGTGTCCTGGATAGTTGGTGGTAGAGCTGTCCTGTCCCGTTTGGGGAAGCAGGCAGCGTTCAGACTGGAGCTTGAAGGATGAATAGGGTTCCCACAGGGAGTAATGGAAGCGTGGTACAGATCTGCAGAAGTTCGTGGTTACATTGAACAAAAGAGAGCCTGAGCCCAATTTAAAATGAATAGAAACTGTACTTGAAGAAGTTTCATCTAACAAGGGTGTTTAGAGAAGAATCCATGAGGTCAAGGAAAAGTATCACCATGGTTATGTGGCTAATATTTTTATTTTGGATTTGAAGGGCTAAACCCTCTAAGAAGAATTCTGACAAGGCTTCTTGACCAGTATTTTCCCCCCACAAGTATTTGCTGACATTTTTGCAGGGATTGCCTTTCTTTCCAGTTAAGATGTACCACTTGACTTCCTTCAGGCATGATCTCTGGGATCCCTGACCCTGACACCGGGTCCTGGTAGAACAGGACATATATAAGATGCATCCCGGCTGGAGTAAATATGACTCCACTTTTCACAACCTTATCACTGCTTGTGTGGGCTTAGACTCCTCTTGTCCAAAATGCCAGTCTGGGTTCTCGATCCCTGTTTCATTCAGCACTTTGGCAGTGGTGTGGATTGTGGTTCCTGAAATTCAGCCAGCACATTTAACCACCCACCTTGACTCCCTCTTTGAGTTTTTTGGCCTCCCTAGTTCCTGTAGTTCCTGTCTGCTACCTGGCATACCCACTCCTTGCTCCCTTGGACTCTAGAATTAGTGTATGCCCTGACTCAGGCTGGTCTACAAGGTGTGGAGTCCATGGTCCTCTTCTAATCTGAGGTATGTGGGCTTAACCATGGACCTGTGCATTTTGTGCATCTCTCCTTGAACTTGAGCTGCTCCTGGCCCCTGCCTTGACACTTCCAGCTTGGCTTCTTGCCTTCTCACACTCCCCTACCCTCCAGGTAGCTCTCCATAGCCTCAGCATGGAATTCGGACATTCACCACCTAACCCTTGGGTCCTGGAATTGGATTTCAGGAGGTTCTTTGTGGCCTGGACCTTCACTGGAGACCGGAGACTCCCAGCTTGTGGTTGTGTCCTGGAAACAACCTCAGACTTCCTTTTCATGGCTACCTGAAGCCTTTTATGATGCCCAGGGTGAAGTGTAGAGATGCTGCAGGGCTGGACTCGGTGCATGATAAGTTACTTACAACGTGCTGCTGAGTACCCTGCAACCCAAACAGAGAATAGAGCAGATTTTTCTGCAATTGAAAAGCTCAACAATGATGATTTCATTGAAGAGATGTCCTGTTCAGAAATGTGGTGCAGAAGTTTCTGGCCTATCTAGCACTTTACTGATATTCTTTATTCTCCTCCCCATCTCTGCCCAGCTCTAGAATGTAAGTAGATAAGTGTTTTATATATGGGGTTTCTTTTTTTTCTTTTTTTAATTTAAATTCAATTAGCCAACATATAGTACATCATTAGTTTCAGGTAGTAGTGTTCAATAATTCATCAGTTGCATATACCACCCAATGCTCCTGGGTAATGGGCATGAAGGAGGGCATGTGATAAATATATGGGGTTTCTAACTGATATTAATGAGAAACCAATGGGGAGAACAATTTGATGTAACCTTAAATGAGTAAAAAGACCGAGGCCAAATCCTGGTTTCCGTCACCACCACCCCCCTTTTTCTTTTAACTGTGGGACCTTGTACAAGTATCTTCTGAGTCTCAGTTTTCTCATCTGTAACCTTTAGAATGGTAGGACTAACCCTTCTCCCATGGGGCTGATGCAAGTTTTATAGGAGATCAAATGTCTGCAGATGCCTCCTAAATTTAGTGCTCTGTGAATACTTTAATGAGTCCACCCACAATATCTGATTTTAACCACTAAATCCTGTATCTGAAAGATGATCAGGGTGCATTTTCAGAAGAGGAAACTCAATGAGTTCAAAGTCACCCATGCCTTCAGACTCTTGCTAGGTTTTCCTTTTCACTTCTTAAGGTGCATCTTTTACAAATGCAAATAAAGTGCCTCACCAGCCAAGTCAGCCACCCAACCAGGGGAAGTTTAGAGGACTTTTTGCCTAACTGAGTAATTAAGAAATGGCAGTTTCCAAGAAAGTAGAACCACATAGGGGGCTGTATGAAGGATGGAGATGTTTAAAGGAGCTATTTATTGAGTGCCTACTATGTGCCAGGAACAATGATGAATAAAGCAAGCAAAATGTCCTCATAACTAGAATAGCTCAAAATAATATGGAATGCAGTCTGGGCTGTTGCTTCCCACCAAATGACTGACAAGGCAAAGGCCACCATGCTAGGTTCAGAGAGGATGGGATGGCGGGGGAAATGCTAGAACAATAAGGGAGGCGACACCAAGCCCTCAGGAACCACTGATGAAAGCAAGTCCCACTCATCCCTTTTGGTGGATACAAATATGCAGAAAAACTCACATGTCGTAAAAAAAATAGTACAAGTAGAATTAAAAAAACTCATGGGGAAAATATTAATCTGAGAACAATTGTATCCAAGAAAGCATTCAAGTATGCCTCTGCAGCTAGCTGGCAAACAGCACAAGTTCTGCATTTTATTAGAGCCCCAACTCTGTGTAGAACACTGACCTTATTTGAGAAGCATTTCATAAACACTGACACAGAGCGCAGCAGCATTTCAGGCCATGAGGAGATACAGGGCCTCCTCTGGGCAGCCAGCTTCCCCTCCCAGGTGCTTGCGGCTGTAACTGGACCACTGGACACTGTTAATTCCCTTTCTTCTCTGTTGGGTTTAACAAGCAGGTAGGGATTTTCCCAGGGGAAAATGAACCAGGGGGCTTTGCACTGAAATGTGCTCTTTGTGCAGGTGTTTGCCTGCGAGTGGGGTGGGCTATGTGCAAGACTCAGCTTTGAGGGGAAGGGTCCGAGAACTTTGATTTGGCCCAGTTTTTTGTTGGAGATCCCATCTTGTGCCTGGGACCTCGTGATGTGTATGTGTACAGGAGGGTGGTTCTCAGGCAGCATTCACCTGAACCTTTGCAATGGAAGACCTGTGGCTTGCAATAGCCCTAAGAAATGTGTGCACCCCATCTCCTCCTACTAGAAGCTGGCAGTTTTCTTTCCATCTGCTGCCAGCTGAAAAGTCCTGGATTTCTGCCATGGAACTCAGTTCTGTCCCTCCCCCCCCCCCTCATTTCTTTCCCTAACCAAGAGATATTTAGGCTTTTGAGGTATCTCTGGAGATCATCTGGTCTACCCCTTCCCCACTGATCCAACCCACCTGTACAGATAAGTGTCTTAGAGAAGTCATAGGAGGCGACCTCAGCTTTGTGGTGAGAGCTGCCCTGCTGAGAAGTTTGCCTCCTCTCATTTCAGCCTTGCTCACAGCATTGGTCCTGAGTAAAGATCTCTCAGCCTTAGGAAGTCTCTGCCAATCTGGGAAGCTAGGGAGACAGAAGAGGGACCAAATCTAGTACAAAAAACAAAAACAAAACAAAACAAAACAAAAAAACAACAAGGAATAATGTGGAGCCAGAGGGGAGAAATACAAAATGGGTGACTTGGGATAGTAGGTTATATCCTCGAGACCCTAAGCACCTAGGTAGCTTGTTTAGAGTCTAGAAAGGGAAGACCTCAGATAGGAAAACTGCAAGGGAAGGAATGCTGGGAACCAGGTCTGGAGCAGGAATCCAAAATGGGAAGGCCAATTACTTCATGGGAGTTTTTAATGAGTCTAGTGGCCCCCCTTCTAATTACTTCATACCACAAGATGGTAACCAATCTGCTCTGTTTACTCTGTTTAGGCGTAGATTTTAATACTTTCTGAAACATTTCCCATAAGCTTCCTCTTGCCATGTGCCCACCTTGTATGTTCTAGAAATTTTGCAAAGACCTAAATCTCCTCTGCGTTCTTTCCCAACTGGAGCTGCATGCTGATTCAAGCCATATTCAGCCAGGAAGCTCTCTTCCCATCTTTAAAACAAGAAACATCTCCTTCTGAGAAGACTGCACTACAGTTTTCTTTGTCTGTGTTGCTAACGAACAAAGAGGCCCCATTGCAAAACAGCATTTCACGAGCAGAGCGGGGCTGATAGCACCTCTTGCCAAATGTGACTGTGTGTAGTTGTGTGGGGGGGAAAACAGCTTTGTCAAGAGGAGAGCCGAGGGAGGCAGCTCTGGGGAATTTTTAGCAACTGCAGCATGGTGTAGTGGAAAGAATGCTTGCATGGGAATTTGGAGACCTGGCTGTACCTCTGACACACCGTGTGACTTCGGACAAGTCACTTGACCTTTCTGGGCCTCAGTTTCCTCATCTTTAAAGGGGATGAAGGGAATAGGCTGGATGATCTCCAAGGATCCTTTCAGCCCTATACATCCTCACTTCTGGGGGCTGGGAATTGAGGTTTAGACCTGAGCCAATATCCAACCAACCCAAGGGACTTTCTAGAGGCAATAGAATGGCCAGGACAGCTGCTTCAGGGAGTGGCTGGTCCTTGATTAAGGCTCAAATAATTAGCTCAGCTCCACAGTTAGCCTTCTGAAATTAAGAAAGAAAAAGATGTTTAGTTTCAAAAATAGCAGTTGGTGTTTCTTAAAACTGATTGGCTTTGGGCTTTGTAGACTTCACGTGCAGACATAATTTCCTTTCCTCTATAGCAGAGTGGTGTAGAGTTCTCAATACTGGAGTTGTCATGACCTGGGCTCGAATGCCATAGCTAACTAGATAATCTTGGGCATGTTCTTTAATAGTAAGCTGCTTCATTGGGTTGCTGGCAGGTTCAAATGAGGTAACACATGTCAAGCTTAGAAGACAGTGCCTAACCCTAAATAACCACTCAAAAAGCCATTCTCCTGATTACTTATTGCTGCTTAACAAACCACCCCCCAAAACTTAGGGTTGTAAAGCAACACCCATTTCATTGCTTGTTGCCCTATGCTTCTTTGAGTCAGGATTTGGGACATAACTCAGATGGGTTGGCTTGTCTCTGCTTCTTAACGTCTGAGGCATAAGCTATACGGTGTGGGAATGACTGGGGGAGGGCTTGAATGGCTGGGTGCTAGAATCATCTGCAGGCTGTTCACTCACACATCTGGCAAATAGGCTGGGTTGACTTGAAGGCTGGCCTTGGCTGGGATTGTTGACCAGAACCCCTACATGTGACCTCTCTATGTGGCCTGAGCTTGCTTGCAGCACGGTGGCCTTAAAGTTTTCTAACTTCTTACATGGAAGCTCAGAGCTCCAAAAACAATGTGCCAGTAAACAACAGGTTGCATGACATTTTAGGAACTAGGCTTAGAAGTAGCAAAGTGTCCCTTCTGTTGTATTTTATTGTTCTAAGCAGTACAAGTTAGCCCAGATTCAAGGGTGAGGATCACCTCTCAAAAGAAGTCCCAAAGAATTTGCAGCCATTACGGCCGTGTTTTAAAGCCTCTACAGCCATATAATTCTGTTGTTTTCTATACTGTGTAACTAATCTCTTAACTAGATAAAAAGCTTCTTGAGGGCAGAAGCTATACATTTCTCTACAGGGGCTTAGTACAAGGCTTGTGAACATAAGACTAAGTCAACACATTTTTAAAAAGTAAATTGATTTGAGTGGGCAGGAGGTTTAGTGGAAACTGAACCAAAGAGAGTTGGATTCAAAAATCTGTGTTCAAAAATGAGCACTTTGGAAAATTAGTCGTCTTTCTAGACTCAACTTTCTCCCCCAACCCCCCACCCTCACACCATGGAGACACTAATACCTATCTCAAGGATTGTTGGAAGAATTAGGGATAATATATGCAGAATGGCCAACACATAGTTGATGCTAGTGGACATCGTGAAGCATTGTGGTACTGTGGCAAGCCCACAGATGCTCAAGGTGACAGACAGGTTTCAAATCCCATCGCTTACTCTGTGACTACAGAGAAGTCCTTTCATCTCTTTGATGGGTAAAATGGATATAATAGTATATACATTTTAGGTTTATTGTAAGGATGATTAATACATTGTGTAAGGCTTCTAGCTCAGTCCCTAACACATAGTAGGGACTTAATACCTAGCACCTGTACATTGAACAGCCACAGTTAAAATTGCTATTCTTTTTTCGTATATTGACTCATCTGTGAATTGATACATTGAACAATTATTTATTTTTTCTCTTTTTTTTTTTTTTAAAGATTTTATTTATTTATTTGAGAGAGAGAGAGAATGAGAGAGAGAGAGCATGAGGGAGGGAGGGTCAGAGGGAGAGGCAGACTCCTTGCTGAGCAGGGAGCCCGATGCGGGACTCGATCCCGGGACTCCAGGATCATGACCTGAGCCGAAGGCAGTTGCTTAACCAACTGAGCCACCCAGGCGCCCTGAACAATTATTTATTTAATGCTCCTAACTCATAATAGACTCATTTCGCAAGTCCATGCATGCTGGGGGTCTGTGGATGCCTAGATCTGGGAAGATCTATTCATGGATGGAGAACTGGCCCTTTGGCAAGGAGCTCACGGGTGCAGGCCAGCTGCTTGGGACAGGGTTCTTTTTGAAGACAGGTGAAGTTGAGTTTTAATTGTCCCTGTTGACTCGACCCCAGAACGCCCCCTGGGTTCCTTGAGTTACAACCATTTTGCTCAGACATCCATGTGTGTCCTTTCCTCTTTGGGTCTATCTTCTCCTCTGCTGCCATGTAACTACAGGCCACATGCAAGCTCTTTGTGTCGTTTTTGTTGTGGTCTTTTAAAAAAGCGTTGTTTTCCTAGTTCAAATATGTTAAACTGTACCAGTTTTGTCTGTGTGGTGCCAACCAGGACACCCAGTTTCATTTTTTCCAGGTAGTTCCTGGGGTCTGAGGCTCTGTTAGGAGCCATTGACCAGGAGCTCCTCCCTTTCTTCCTGAAGATCTCCCAAGAGCCCCAACCTTAGCCTTTTTTTTTAAACAAGTCTAGATAAGCTGATAAAATAAATTGTCCTTGTCCTTTAGAAAAATACACAAGCTCACAATATTTTGCAAATGATTTTGAGGCCAAGCATGGCCACCTCCCCAGGTGGTGTATTTCTTCTGAATGACTATTTCATGGGCTCCTGGTCTTCTGCTAAGTTCTACTTGAGGATCATAGTGCACCTGTGAGACTTAGGTCTTCCCGCTTTTCCAAGTCCTGCACTTCCTCCATCGTGATAGATGTGCTGTGTTTGGCTGCTGAGGATTCAGTCTTCCTTCCTAGCCAAGTATCATCTGCACCCACAGGATACAGTTGGGCGGGTTTGTCATCAGGGGCCTTGCCCTACCCTGGTCAGTAGATGAGCTCATGCCCCAAAGTCAGGTCCATCGGGTGTTTCCTCCCTGGAAATGGAATCTTGACCAAAGGGACAAAGAGATTGGACATGATGGCTTGCCATTTCAGCTAAGCACTTATGCAACGACCAGAAATGCCTGATTTCCTTCTCCCCAGACCTGTTCTTAAGAATCCCTTTGAGTCCAGAAATTCCTGATAGCCTTCTAGGGAATTCCCTTTTGCTCAAGTTTATAAACTTGCCACCAGATAACTCTGAGAAAGCCACAGACAACAAACTTCTGGGAAGAAAGTGGCATAATGAAAAAGACTGTGACTGGCATTTGGAGAAAGGCAGACCCGGGTTTGAATCACAGTTTTACCATTCACCAGCTGGGTACCCTTAGGCAAGTTCATTTTTCTCTTAGGATGTCAGCATCATTGCAAAATAAGGATAATGAGTCCTGAAACCTTGATTCCCAAACTTGGCTGTGCCTTAAAATCACCTGGGGAGATTTTAAAATTACCAATGCCTGGGTTCCATCCCCAGACATTCTGTTGAATGATTTTGGGGTGCTTTCCTGGGTGTTGTGATTTTATAAAGCTCCCAGGTATTTCTAATGTGCAGCAGCTTTTGAGAAAATTGACCTAAAGAAAGTCTTCAAATTATAACGAAGATTAAATGATATAAGTTATGTAAAACCCTTAGTGTACTGGAGAGATTGGTAAAAGTCATTCTCCTTTCCTTTCCTTTTTTAAGGAGAACCAGAATCACTTGCCTTTGCTTCTAGCACAGTTTTCTTTGTTTGGAGTAGTCAGAGCCATGCATGACAAGCACGGTGCAATATAACCCTGCTCATTTATACCATTTGGGGTGAAGGCCAATCATAGATGTAGCCAGAATTATAGAATATACAAAAATGTGATTACCGTCACATCCATGAAATAGCTAGGACGAGTTCAACAATGCTTTGTGAGAGCATTCTGTGGAGTAACTGCTTTAATGAGAGATGAAATTGATTTATAATTACCATGGCAACAGCAAAATAGTGATGTCTTCCTGAGGGATCTGGACCAGGACCCAAGAGATCTGCTAGATCTGTCCTGCAACTTGCTGAGTGACCTTGGCTCAGGCAGTTCATTTCTCAAGTCCTCAGTTTCCCCAGAGCCTATTTTCCAATGGGTGCAGCTTCAACAGAATTTTTCAAGGAAATATGTTGATGTGACAGTTGTTAAGACACTGATGAAAAGATTCTATAGGAAGCAGAGTGAAAGCAGGGCCTTGAGCCTCTTAGAGAAGATAATTATAGATCTTACTTCTCCCATCTGCCATCTCCCCTCTCCTTCTACCCCACAGCCTCTCCCATATCTTACCATGTAGGAACCTATCCAAACCTCTATCTTTATAAAGTGCTTTCTATAGAGAGGGTGCAAAGGGAAACCTTCATCTTAGCCCAGGGTTTGTCTACCTAAGTACTATTGATATTTGGGGCTCGGCATTTTTTGGTTGTGGGGAGTTGTCCTGTTCATCTTTAGATATTTAGCAGCATCCCTGACCTCTACCCACTAGACTCGTCTCAGCCCGTCCCTAGTCTGACAACCAAAAGATGTCTCCAGACATTGCCAAATGTCCCTTGGGGGACAAAACCCTTTCTGGTTGAGAACCGCTCCTCTAGCCCAGTCACAGTGAAGTGGGTTTAAATTAACAAAGCAGCATAAATGTTGTGAATGCACAGTGGTTAATCTCTGTAGTGCCCTCACAGATTTTCTCAAATGCCAGTGAGCCAGACAGCTATCAGGAATCCGTACATCCATTGTTACGGATGGGGGTTCTGAGTTACAGAAAAGTTAATAGTAATAATAATAACCACTGGCTACCATTTATTGAGTGTTTATTATGTGTTATGCGCATGGCTAAGTGCTTTATATATTACATTGTCTCAATTAATGGTTACATTGACAGAGTTCACAAACAGTGGCCAGTAGGCCAAATCAAGCTTTCCAGTGTGTTGTACTTGGCTCACGTGGTATTGGCACATATAATTGGTCTTTTTAGTGTCAGTTTCTTGCCAACATTTTAAGATTGGGTGAATTCATAGAAAGATCTACCTCTAGCTTCTTTTTTAGAAATTGGTAAACGTGGCAATGGGGGGGTCAACTTGGCTCAATGGCGGTAATTGGCTGGCTTTTTCATGAGGCATGTCTCCATTGCACCACACTCCCCACCATTCTTTGTTGTAACTCCAACTGTACGTTAGATGCCATTTGGCATCATGTTATTTTCCTTTTGCTTAGCCCAACTTCCCTCCTTGATATCATCTGCCTGGTTTCTCTAGGTTCTTGTATTTGTGGCTTCCTTCCTTACATCTACACTGTGTTGTGTATATTACCGTTCCCATTTTAAAGATGGGAAAACTGAAGCTCAACCAAAGGAAAACTCTTGTCCAAATTCACACAACAAATAAGCTAGGGAGAGAAATCTGAGCCTCCTACCTCGCCAGCATAGCCTTTTCTGCCATCACAGAGTAGCTGTTGGTAGAGTCTGCCTGCATCCTGGGATGCTCCAGCCAGATCTTCTGCATCTTAGGGTTTCCTTGGAGAACCGAATCTCACTGTCCTTTTTGCTCACCAGGAAACCGCATGTCACCAGCATAGGAACAGTGTCCCCTGAGTGTAGCTCCCCAGCTACGTTTCCCCTGTGTCTGTGCCACTCTTTGGTCTGTGTCCAGGGGCTGCTCCACACACTCCCACATAGCTGAGGGGCCACCTGGTGTGTGTGCTTCTGCCTAAGATGAGGCTGCTTGCCTGCGGGGAGGCTGTGATTGCCTTAGGAAATTAAGTGGGAGTGATTAATTAGGAAATGTACTGAGGACTCTGGAAAGAAATAGCTGAAAAAGAAAAAAAAAATTGGAACTCTAAATACAGAATGCTTTGGCCACATGGCTAAGGATACTGTGTTCAGTGGAACTGAACACATTTGATCCTGTTATTTCTGCTGCTCCTGTTGCTGCTTTGATACAGCCCCCTTTCACAAGGATGCTGGAAGGAACCACAGAATCAGTTGGCTCAACCTCTTATTTCACCAAATGGCAGTGAGAGCCCAGAGAGACCACCAGAGGAAGCTGGCAGCTTCTAAGGAACAGCAAGGCTTGAGACTCAGAAACACCTGATGTATAATCCTGGGCAGATCTCCGAGTCTTGGGCTTCCCACTGTGAAACCAAGGTAGCATTAACCATTGCCAAGGTTTGTTGCAAAGAATTAGTGAACAAAAGCATGCACAATGACTGCTTAAAGTAATATGTGCCAGGCACTGTTCTAGCACATTGCTATGTTTTCTTACTTTTTTACAACAGTTCTATGAGGTTGGTACTATTATTAGCTCATTTTATAGATGAAGAACAAAGGCACTAAGAGGATACCTTATCTACTCAATGTCCCATAGCTGGTAAGTGACAGAGTCAAGTTTCCCATGCAGCCTGAGTCAAGAATCCACCTTAACCACTAAGCATTCTGCCTCATATATATATTATAAAATGTATAGGTGACATTGTATAATCAATATAATAGGGCATTTATGTGCGATACAATTTATTGTACATAAAATGATTAATAGATAAGTAATAGATAATGTGCTATATATTAGGTGGAACCCTATGGACTTGCCATTCTTGATAATAGAAAAAGTTGAATAGTAGTAATTTTGTAGAGTTCATCCTAATAAATGATATATAAGTCACAGAAATTTTCCTTTCTCTCACCTTCAGCAAGTTCTTAACTTTGAACCTCAGTTTCTCCCTCCAAAAAATGGGGCTAATATCCCAAACACATGGTGTTGCTATAGCACATCAGTCAGACCATGTGTGGAAAGCACCTAGCACAGTGCTCAAGAAATAGGGTCCGTTGTTTTTTTTTCCAGTTACAGCCATGGCTCCTCACACACCTGCAGGGTCCTGCTATGGAATAGTCCTTCTTTCACCCCCAGTGGTTTGGCTTTTGGCTTGAGGGTGTCCATGTCCAATAAAACTTTTAAGTTATAGGCCAAGTATTAGGCTCAGGAGCTATTTTTCATTCCATGGACTTTGATATTTTCAATATGCTTCAGTTTAACATAAAGCTTCCTGTCAGGCCAAGCTGAATGTGTTGCCTTCCACTCACTTAAGAATTATGGTGCTGCCAGCATGAAATACCACCCTGCCTAGCCTCATGGCTCGTTTCTTCTGTGTTTTCCCTTGGGTCCACATGGTAAAGCCCCCTGCTGTTCTTACTGAATTTTTGTCAGTCAGTCTTCTTTTTGGAAACTCTACTCAACTTAAGTTTCATCTGTAGGTTTTATGAAAGTTCCTTCTGACCTCTTGGGGTGTGGGCTTTGTGTCTTTGCAGGAGAGCCACGTGGTGATGGCCCCACTTTCTCCCCAAACACTTTCCAAAATGAAGAATTAAGACTGAGTCCTCATCTCAGATCCCAGCTGTGCATCTGGATGGGTGTTCTGAGTCCTTCCAGTCAGCCTGGAAGATCATTAGGAGACTGTTGAGTCTGCCCTCATCCCAGAGCCCTTCTGCTTTCCCAGGGCTCTTGGAGACTAGAGAAAGTAGCTGACGTGGAGACGAGGAAGTAGTTTGGGTCTGTGCACTAATACTAGAGTAACATCACATTGTGTCAGGCACTGTGCTAAGTGCTTCTTGTTGTTTCATTTAATCCTCACAAGACTAGGATTAGGGCCAAATTGAGGCACAGAAAGGATTTATAGTTTGCTCAGAGTCACACGTGTGACAAACAGTAGAGCTGAAATTCAGGCCTGTCTGTTTGACCCATAGCTTTGGTTTCTTAACCACCACACTCTATAGCTTATAGTCTTCTTTATTTTTGAGCTTCTACCAAGTGGGCTTCCTTGATTCTAAAGCAGTAAGTTTTACTGATTCCTAGATGTGAAAACAAATGGAGAAAGATGGTGCAGATGGTCCTGAATTAAAGCCCTGAGATACTTTGATCTCAGTTGCTGCCTGGGTCTCTTTTGCGGAGCGGTGCTTCCTTGTGCAAGTTTCAAATCCTGTCAGCAGGAGAATCAGGAAGGAGTTGTATGGGATGTCAGGTCTAAAGGAGTGATACAGTACTGTAAACAGGAGAGCCCATTCATTCATTTGGCAAAGCTGTACTCCGTGCACCCACGTGCACCTGTGATACTCTGGTGACCAAGCCATTTCTTACCTCTTCAACTTGCTCTTTCAGAAAACAACCACACCACACTTACTATGATGGTTATAATCAAAACAACAAAAGACCAAAAACCCAGCAAATGACAAGTGTTGGCGAGAATGTGGAAAAATTAAAATACAATGTAAAATCATTTCTGTGAAAAGCAGTGTGGCAGTCCCTCAAAAAGTTAAACACAGAATTACTATACGGTCTTGCAATTCCACTAAGTTTACACTGAAAAGAATTGAAAGGGGGGGACTCAGACAAATATTTATGCCACTACTTATTGCAGCATTATTCACAGTAGCCGAAAGATAGAAAGAACTAAGGTGTCCATCAACAGGTGAATGAATAAGCAAACATAATATATGCATACAGTGGAATGTTATTCAGCCTTCAAAAGGAATGGAGAATTCTGACACATGTTACAACAAGGATGAACCTTGAAAATATTATGTTAAGCAAAATAAGCTAGACACAAAAGGACCAATATTGCATGATGTCACTTACATGAAATATCCAGAATAGGCAAATTCATAGAGACAGAAAATAGATTAGAGGTTACCAGGGTCTGGGAGTGGGATGGGGTGGGAAATAGGAAGTTAATGCTTAGTGGGTATAGAGTTTCTGTTTGGGGTGATGAAAAAGATCCAGAAATAGATAGTGGTTATGGTTGTACAATATTGTGAATGTACTTAATACCAATGAACTATGTACTTGAAAATAGTTAAAATTAGAAAGGATGAATATCTACCATTTACATTGACATGGATGGAACTAGAGGATACTATGCTAAGTGAAATAAGTCAATCAGAGAAAGACAATTATCATATGGTTTCACTCGTATGTGGAACATAAGAAATAGCACAGAGGACCACAGGAGAAGGGAAGGAAAACTGAATGGGAAGAAATCAGAGAGGGAGCCAAACCATGAGAGACTCTTGACTCCAGTAAACAAACTGAGGGTTGAGGAAAGGGAAATGGGTGGCGTGGTGGGGTGACTGGGTGATCAAAATTAATGAGGGCCCATGATATGATGAGCACTGGGTATTATATTCAATGATTCAATGAATCATTGAACATTATATCAAAAACTGATGATGTAGTTATACCTTGGCTAATTGAATTTAAATTAAAAAATAGGTAAAATTATAAATTTTATGCTATATATATTTTACCACAATATAATAAAAAGAATCTCATCACAAGAGAAGCAAGAAGTCTTTTTTGTAAAAGAGCAAAATCTTACAGAAATCTCTTTCTTACTCATCTCAGCACCCAGGCCTTATACCTAGCACAGGGCCTGGTATAGAGTGGATGCATATTCCTTTTTTTTGCTGAACCAAACTGGGAGCAGACTAATTCCATTTGTAGTTGAAAATGGCAGTGAGGCTATTGAGTGTAAATTTTACTACCATGGCAACTGTGGAACACAAAGACAATAAATATGAAAACGCAGTAATATTTTTGGCAGGTGGGGTCAGTCAGAGGTAACATGGCCCATTGCAGGTAAATACAAGATTTGAAGGAGAGTGGATTGTTAGTAATTGTTATAAAAACTCAGAATTCCAAAGGGTTGTGTCCTCTTTGTTCTGGTTGAGAGCATTCAGACAGCTTTCTGGACCAGTGGAACCAAAGGGCGTGGAAGGATGGAGTCCACGTTGGTAATAGACTCCAGGAATCTTTAGAAGCTCTCAAGGGCAGGCAGGAGGCCAGCCGTACTTCTCTCCATTTATTCATGACAGAGTTCAAATCCTCAGGAAGAGGCATTGTGGGTCTCCACATCTCCTTGGCTGTCAGTGGAGTCACAGCTGCTATCTAGGGGGAAGAAGAAAGACCACAATTTGGCATTTAAGGAGATAGACTGGGAGGAGAGAAGAGGCATTCATCTTGCTGTGTTGTTTCATGGGCCAAATGCTTCTTTTAGAAGAAGAAACTGGTTTCTAAAAGCTGATGGGAGTCTTGTGTTACATTTCATTGTGCTTATTCTGTGAACAGAGGCTGAGATAACCATTCTTGGATTGGAAAGAAGAGTCATTGCCTCCCCACCCCCCAACACCCTTTCCCTCTTGATCGATGTATACACACAGACATGCAGTATACACATTGAATCATTATTAGCAAGCAGGAAGCAGTCTTGGAATCTAGGAGCCTGATCTGCAGTGTCCACCATCCTGTACCCAGCCCATCTATGACTTCCTTCTTTCAGATTCAGAGTTGTAAGCTGTATCCCCTTCTCATGTGTTGTGGGACACAGCAACACCATGAAAGAGCCTGGCCCTCTGACGCTGCTGCTGGGTAAACCCCATTTGGGGAAGGTCCTTAGGCAGCCTCTGGAGGAAGTCTGGAGCTGATTTCATGATAGTAGCAAGACCATGGGGTTTGGAACTAAGGCTAAATATGAATCCAGGCTTTGACACTTGATAGTTGCATAACTTTGATGAGTCACTAAACTTTAGTTTCCTCATCTGTAAAATGGGCACAAGGATACCTATGTCTCAGGGTTCACACGTACAGCACCTGTACATGAGCAGCCCCTGCACACAACCTGCAAGTAAGCAGCCACCCAGTACTTGGGAGCTATTATGAAGATACCAAGCAGCCATGTGTTGTTTGGATCTGGTGCTAGAGTGTACCGATGCTGGTCTGCTTGAAAATCCAAGTCAGCCATAATTTAGCAGAGGTCACAGTAGCACCCAGTTGCATGCCATGATGCAAAGAGCTAACATGTAGAGATCACTCATTATATTTAAAGCACCAAGCTAATTGTTTTATGCAAGTTATCATGTTCAATTCTCACAACTCTATAATGTTGGTACTATTATTATACCCATTTTTCAGAAGAAAAAACTGAGGCTTAATGAGGTTAAACGACTCATCCAAGACCACTCAACTAGTAAGTACTTGAGCCCAGACAGTTTGACTTCAGAGCCCAGGTACATAGGCAACACACTGGCTGCTGTGAGCAGGAAAACCCTCCTTGGGATTGCTTTGCAAGCTGAGCCAGGAAGATGCCACTCTCATCTGTCATGTGTTTTGACTGCTCAGTCTTAGAAGCCCATGTCTTATCTTGAAAATCACCTTGGGGCGCCTGGGTGGCTCAGTTGGTTAAGCGACTGCCTTCGGCTCAGGTCATGATCCTGGAGTCCCGGGATCGAGTCCCGCATCGGGCTCCCTGCTCAGCAGGGAGTTTGCTTCTCCCTCTCATGCTCTCTCTCATTCTCTCTCTCTCAAATAAATAAATAAAATCTTTAAAAAGAAAATCACCTCATTTGCCCATTGAATGAAGTACCCATTCGTTGTTGCTTTTCCAGGCTTGCCAAATCCAAGTCCCCATCAATCATGCCTTAATTTTTTCATTCTTTCATTCATTCTGTCAACATTCATTTGCTCAACAGCTCCCTTGGACCATGACTATTAGTGCTGGAGATCGTTTATTGAGTACTTACTAGGCCCCAGGCACTGTTCTGGTGACTTTTACACATTATCCTAGGTTCTCCTAATATATCTCTACATCATAGATGTCATTACCACTTACCACTTATTAGTACTTTACAGTTGACAAAACAGAAACTATAAGGTGGTTGAAGTAGTTGCTTAAGGTTCCAAGAAGTATGTCAGAGCTAGGAGTCAAATCCTTTCATCAACTCTTGACCCAAGGAACTGTCTTCCCTTTCTCAATGCCTGTAGCATTAACTAGTCCTCTAAACTAGTGGTTCCTAAACTTGAGGAGGCATCAGAATCACCTGGAGGGCTTGTTTAAATACAGATTGATGGGCCTCACCTCCCAAGGTTCTGATTCAGTTGGGATGAGGCTGAAGAATGGGCATTTCTAATAAGTTCCCAGAGGATGCTGATGCTCCTGGCTGGGGGACCCCACTTTGGGAACTACTTCTAGGCCAAGCATTTTGAGGACAGGGATACTATCTTTGTTGTTCTTCTAACATTACACAGTGCCTGGCACAAAGTAGTTGTTTGATATGTATTTGTCATTTTGAATTATTTTTTTAAAGATTTTATTTATTTATTTGAGAGAGCCAGAGAGAGAGAGAGAGAGAAAGCGAGCAAGCATGGGGGGAGGGGCAGAAGGAGAAGGAGAGGCAGACTTCCCACTGAGCTGGGAGCCTGACATAGGGCTTGATCCCAGGACCCTGGGATCATGACCTGAGCCAAAGGTGGATGTGTAACCTACTGAGCCACCTAGGCGCCCCTGTCATTTTGAATTGTTTGATCGCATATTCCTTTCTCCTTTGTATATCACGTTGTCTTTTTATTTTTCAATGTACAAATTCTTAGGCTTTGCCATTTAGGATTTAAACTCTTGGGGGTCAGGAATTTCACCTTACACTTCTTAGGACCTTTTGCAGAGTCAGCCTTGAACACACTGGGTGTTAAAAAAATGTTAGCTGGTTGGTTGGTTGATTCAGAGACCAACCTCGCTAAGACCCAATTTGTAAACCACTTGAACTCTGGCAGTATAGCTCTTGAGACAATCTGTAGATACCCAGAAGAGGACCCAGTATATAGTTGGAGCTCAGTAGTGTCCATTGAATGAATATCATCAGTCTTTGTGGCTTTGTAGCCAGAAAACTCAGGTTTCCCTGGTATCTTGAGGCCAGTTCCAGCTTGGGAGCTCATCCTCAAAGCATAGTTTGGTGGATGGAATTTTCCAGGGTTTTCAGTTCGCCGGTAGCAATTCTTAATCCTAGCTACACATTGGAATCACCTGGGGGACTTTAAAATAATACTGATGCCTGATATCTACCCCTAGAGATTCTAATTTCATTGTTGTCAGTGTGGCCTGGGAAGCAAGTTTTTTATAGCTCCCTGGGTGATTCTAATGTGCAGCCAAGAATGGGAACACTGATCTAGAGCATTTTGCTGCATAAATTTCTCTTGAGCATTTGTAGAGGGCTGTGCACGTATATGAATATGGGTGCACACATGTGTAGAGAAGTGCAGAACTCTGCACCCCTTGAGTGGTACAGAGTGAGCATAAGGGTGCAGAATTAGAAGTCATGCCTTAGGTAAAAACTTGGCAAAGCCGGAGGGTACTTGAGAGCATTGAGCAGGCCTGCCTCTGTCTCCTCTGGCTGCCTTCAGCTGACCGCTGGTTGCCACATTCCACGGCTGAGAAGGCTCTGTTTCAAGGCTGAATGCAGGTGGTGTGGCTTTTGCAAGGCCCTTTTGTTCACCCTCAGTTCAGAAGGGGCCATCCTCCCAGGGGCTGAGGTGTGGGGCTTAGTATTTGGCATCATGCATCAGGGCTGTGTTTATTCTTGGGTTTCTCGCTGGAAATGCACACGGCTACTTGAGACCCATATACTGGCTGAGAGCAATGGGAAAGGTCATGCCTGGGCCCCCATCCTAGCAGGTTGCTTGACTCAGCACAATCCTGGTGTAATTAAGCATGACAAGAAGAAAAAGGGGAAAGGGCTGGTGGTTACCAGTGTGCACTCAGCCCAGGCCCTCAGGGACCAGAGTATTCAGGAGTGTCAGCTGTTTTCAGTTTTGTTGGAGCCAAGATTTGGCTCCCCTACAGCCATCTCCACCAATTTGTCCTAAGCATTTGGGGTGTGGTTCAGTAGACCTGTAGCATCAAGTATCCCAGAGAGATGGTTGGGTGAGTAATTCTTTATTCCTGTCCCTTCTTTTCTCTCTCCTCATGTGGTCTCAGGAGCTGTGTGTAAGAGACACAATCACATTAGTACATTCAAATCCGCCCACTGTTTGAGAAGTTGCATTGGGTAAGGCACTTTGTGCTCGCCACTGGAGCAAGGACTGGTTCATGAGACTTGGTTACACTAGTAGGAAAGCATTTAGTCATGAAAAAGTCTAGGATCACATCAAATCACCTACCTGAGCCAGACAGGTAATATAAATGAGTGAATTGGGCTGTCCCTGAAGATATAGGGAGTGATGGAGGTTGATGGGGTCCATCAGTGAACTGGGGACCACATGCCCAGCAAAAAGTCACTATTTAAAAACGCTCTTTGCCAAGCAAACAAAATACGGTCTGTACACTGGGGTTCACTGGTGGGGAGCCCATGTGACCCCCACTTCTAACCACTTAGTGTGGGCGAACTCTCAGCTAAAGGACCCCTCATGTCTATGGGAGGGTCTAGAAACCCAAATTCCAGAATGAACTCAGGATCCTGGAGGTATTCTCTTCTGGAGCCAAGCTCCATCTGCAGTTGCTGCTTAGGGAGCCCACCTTGACTGAGCATCTGAGAAAGCTTCCAGAATGCAACTGGCCAAATTGGGAATTCACCTGGTATGGTGGGTCAGTGTGGAGGTATCTGATCAGGCTGCAAGTGTGATAGGGAAGAAATTATAGTGACTCTGCCCTCCCAAGTGTGATTTGAAGGCTTATCTCTCCTTTTCTGTCCCTTTAGGAACATGAGAAGCAAGGGACAGAGGAAGGAACAGAATGGGATCCTGAGCACTCTTGTCCATGTTTCCTCCAGCTTAGACTTAGGAGAACTTGGTGGACTTCTGCCCTGTTCCCACCCAGTTTCCTTCTGGTATTCCTCTTCTTAGCTGCCTGCTTTCATCAGCACTGTGCTCATTTGCCCATCACTGGACTGTGGATTCACATCTCCTAGGGGGAAGCACTGGAGGCTTTGCGTGTGGCCTTAGTTTCCTGACCTCTACCCTGCGATGTTAGGATCAATGGCAAGGTTTCTATAGATCAAGAAGCCTATATCAGAGCCTCAAAGGTCCTTCCTTCAAGAGGCTTATGGAGAAACACAGACTTAGGCTTATGGACTTGGAATGGCAAGTCTCTTTCTCTGGGGTTTGAAGCACTGCATAGCTTCCAGTGCTTACTTGCTTCTGACGTGATGCTATTTTTAGCATTATTCTCCAGATATATGGGACACTCCCACTGCTGTTTTTATTTGTTCATCCATGTGCTTGTATTTTCCACAGTGAGTGTGTTGCAGTGAAATGGTTTCTGTAAAGCCCCTTGTCTCCTTCCTAAAACAATTTACCCCTTTGCAGTGCCCCACACACCCAACACCATGGCCCCAAGCCACGTCAGAGTGAAAAAACCACAGACTGAAATTGCAACCATTCAGGAAAGAGGAGTCTTTAATTTGAGCTTAAAATAGCCCACAGCCTGAGAGTTGGGGGGGGGGAGGGGGACCAGGAGCAAGGTGTAATCGAAGGAATGGGCATAGGAAATCCACCCTGTGATGACTGAGCGGGGTCTATGGGCTGAGAGAAAGACAGGCATAGAGGTTGGGGGTCTGGGCTGGAGTCCCCCACAGCTCATTTAATATTGTCTTCTTGAATCTCTTTTCATAATGGAAGAGTGGATGACATGGCAATAAAAATACATGGCAACTACTTAGTCTGTCTGGAATGGTGCTTCTGCTCCCCCTTTTTCCTCAAAACTCTGTGCAGGCATCATTGTAATATTAGCTATGATCAGAGCCACCATGCTGCTGAACTCCTGGGTCGGTATGCATATTATATGCCTCAGCAGTGATATTAGATGCTTCTCACTGTATACTCTTGAACAATATCCCCTGGAGTTGTGCAAGCACCAGTACTGGTGATAATAAGAGCAAAGAGATGTTAAGTATTTATGAGCTAGACATTATCTTGTCCTCTTGATATTCATAAACTAGATTAATTCTCAACCCAACCCAAGGAGGAGGACACTGTGATTATCTCCATTTTACAGATAAGGAAGTGGAGGCACAGAGAATTTAAATAACTTCCTGCATTGTGATGCTAAGTAAACCACGCATAGATTAACCTTCAATCTGACCCTGGTGCCCACACTTAACCACTATGCATCACCCTCCATGTTAATATTTGTGGTTTTTATTCTTCTTGTTATTGTAGTGCTGCCTGTCTTAGCTCGGAATGCTATAACAAAATACCATAGACTGGTGGCTTAAACAATAGACATTTATTTCTCATAGTCATGGAAGCTGGAAATCTGAGGTCAAGGTGCCAACATGGTTGAGTTCTAATGAAAGCTGTCTTCCCAGCTTGCAGATGGCTGCCTTCTCTCTGTGTTCTCACATGCAGAAGAGAGTACTCTGATGTCTCTTCCTCTTCCTACAGGGCTCTCATCTCATCATGGAGCACTACCCTCATGATAACATCTAAACATAATTACCTTCCAAGGCATCACCTCCAAATACCATCATGCTGGGGGTTAGGGCTTCAACATAAGAATTTTAGGGAGACACAAACATTGAGTTATAACACTGACATTTCCTTATTTTCGAACCTTACTGGGATATGTAAACTCCTAGTTCAGGGGTCAGCAAACATTCTCTGTAAAGGACCACATAGTACATATTTAGGCCCTGGGGACCATACAATCTCAATAGCAACTACTCAACTCTGCCCGTGTAGCACGAAAGCAGCCATAGACAATCTATAAATGGATGAGAGTTGTGGCTGTGTTCCAGAAAAACTGTATTTATGGATACTGAAATTTGAATTTCATATATTTTTATGTGTCATGAAATATTATTCTTCTTTTGATTTTTCAACCATTTAAAAATATAAAAACAATTCTTAGCTCATGGGCCATATAAAAACAGGCAGTGGGCTCGATTTGGCCTGTGGGCCATAGCTTGCTGACCTCTGTCTTAGAGCACAGGGATTTGGAGGGTTAGGTATTTATTTTAAATCCATGCCTTGCCAGGATCTCTCTTGATTCTGACCCTCAGTCTTCATCCATAAATGCCGACTGAACGAATAACTGCATGGTAGTCTTTCTCTCAGGTATACTAGATGATTCTGGGATACTGCTGATTTTCAGAGAATGAGTACAAAGTTCCCTTTTCTCAAAGCAAGGGTTGGAAATCCAGTCTTTGTCACAAGTGCTAGGAGAGGGCAGGAGCCTCCCTTCAGGGATTTTTGTAGAACAGTGAAAAGAGAATTTTTTTTCTACATGAAGTGCAGAGATTTATTCTTTGCAAATAGACCTACAGAACGTGATTCGTAATAGGAAACAGATTTCCCCTGAAGATAAATGGAATGTCCCCCACCTCCCAAACTGAGAAGAGAATTGTTTCCTCTTTACAAAGGAAACAAATTGGATTCTCAAAGGAATAATCAGAGAAGTTTTTTAAATTGTCATAATAAGCAAGATATGGTTTCATGAATGATGAAAGGGATATTTGCCTCTTTGGGTCTGGACATGCAGGACTGGTTGGAGAATCAGATGAGTCCTTCTCTATCCCAACCTAGTTCTTGTCCCTAGGCATTTTATCAGTGCCAGATGGGGGGAGAGTGGCTCCCGCCTGAAAGGGGTTGGTGGGTCCATCACTGTCTCAGTGGCTTACTATAAAGACATCCTCTTTCTTTCCAGCTCCTCTTCTTCAGCACACTATTGGAAAAAGTCCCTATTCCTCAACCCAGCTTCCTGATAGCTGCATTCATTGTGGTCCATGGGAGAGGACATTACAAATGCGAGACTTGCCTGAGCAAAGGCCTGGTGCTTGAAATGAGCCTGGTGGATGTGGGGGACCTGCCCCGATAGATGAGCTCTTTGTGCTATACTTGGAGGCAGCCAGGGCACAAGGCTGAGGCCTATTGCCTTGCTGAAAGGAGAGAAGCATGGTGATGCTGTTGGGCATGGACTCCCAGAGTTCGTATAGAAGTAAGAGTGTCTGGGTAAGGGAGGAGCTATAGTCATTTGATCCAAAAACCTCAATTTCCCCCTTCTTTGATGGATCCTGGACATTTGGAAGGAAGTCCCACACAACCCTTGCCCTCTAGTTGTTCATGATAAAGTAGACAGATTCAATTCCTTTAATTCCTTCACTTCCCTGGGACATAGAGGAGCAGAGAGCAGGGAGCCCTGACAATCCAGCCTGCCCTCCAGAATCATTACCTTGTAGATAATACTTAGATGTGTGAACTGGGGAAAGTTACTTAACCTCTAGGGAGCTGTTTTCTGTGAATTGGGGATAATAATCGTACCTACCTCTTAGAATTGCTGTGAGCATGTAAAGGAGATGAATAATGCCTGCTACATAGTGAGAACTCAATACATGTCAAACTATTATTGTTATTAATTAGTATTATGCTTTCCAGCAGTTATAATTTCCTATATTTGTACAACTCTCTTTTAATTTACAAAGCCCTTCTCTTGGATATTTTATCATCTCCAAAGCCCACTGAGGTTTAGTCGGTGCTATTAACCCCTTTGCAGATGAGCAGAGTGACTTGCCCCAACTATACAATTATTTATGGAACTGTGTCGTAAGCCCTGAGGCTGCAGCTCCTGGTCTGGTTGTCATCAATTCTGTGCCATTCTGCTTCCTTGCAGGGATACAGGGCCACGTCAGCCTCACAGGTGATGTCCAGATACATATGAAGTGTTCTCTGCTCTCAAGGAGCATATACTCTAGTGGAGATTTGAAGAGCCTTGCTCTAGGAAGTAGAGAGCCTACATACAAGTGAAAGCCACTCTTGCTATCTCCAGCAAGAGAAAGCAGGCCAGAAATGGACAGGCCAGGAGTCTTCTATGGTGCCATCAGATGACACCCAGAATTTTCTTGTCCTGAACCTGCAAAGACCTCTCTCTGATTTCCTGCATGTCACTCAGCAAATTCCCTCCATGTGTAAAATGAGCAATGGAGCCAACTCTCTGGTGGATGGTGTTAGCTCCAAGTTGCATCACATTCCACCCCCTCCTCCTTCGCAACAGACCTTAACATTATTCTGTGATTACTTCGCATCATCCTTCCCAAATGTGCATCAAATTAAAGAGTTATTAGGGCATGGCAGGACATGTTTATGGGGAAGAATTTCCTTTAAAGTCACAGCTCAGCCTGAACTCACTTTATTAGTGTTTATACAACGTATGTCATCTGTTCCAATGCGATCCATGTTTATATTCCTGCAGCAATCATTGCATTCCTTGGGCTGCTCCTTCCTGTTTTCTTAAAGTGATTGCTGCACCTATATTAAAAGTTAATACTGAGTGGGCTCCATGGCTGTCAGGTTTGGAGATGTGCACCATTCAGAGAATGACACTTAATCACAACATGTCCCGCAAATAGTATAGACTTTGAAGTAGACAAGAAGAGGCATTCCTTAAGAACAAAGACATTGTGGACAGTCAGGCCCCCTTGTGAGTACTCCCTTTATCACTCACCTCTATTGTAGGTTATTGTGGCTCTAGCTAGGATGACCATATGTGCTGATTTGCTCAGAACAGTCCCAACTTCTGCCTCTTTTCCTGATATAATCATTAATGGCATCCCCTTTGACTCACAGAAACATTCAAGTTTGGATGAGAAATTATATGATCACTCCACTTCCAACTGGTGCTCAGATTTATTGGTACAAATGAAATACTAACATTGACTTTGGGTTTCAAGGCATTGTCAATGAAAGGCAAATGTAACTCAGTTAAATGTGTTGATAAAAAACTAGGTTCAGAACATTCAGTCATTCAACAAATATTTATTTGTGCTTTTTATGTGCCAGACATTGTGCTGGACCCTGGGGATTCAAACGTATATGGCCGCAACTCCCAAGCAGTTGGAGTTAATTGGTTTAGCTAAAATTTGGGGTATGTTAAGGAAATTCTCTAATCAGATCATTTCAGTTTGCCTTTCACCCTTCAGGACTCTATATTTATTTCTTGCAAGTTGATTGCTAAGTTCTCAGGCTCTGACATCTGACTGTCTAGATAGAAGTGCCCCTGGTGTACTTATCAGCTTGTGATCATACATAAGGGTCCTAAGCTCCCTATGCCTGCATTTGTTCATTCATAAAATGGGACTAATAATAGCATCAACCTTGCAGGGTGGTTGTAAGGATTACAAGAGGCACTGAATGTGAAGTACTTAGAATAGTGCTTGGCACATGGTAAACACCCAACACACGTTGGTTCTTGCATAATAATTACTCATTCCACAGATATTTATTTAGACTGTAATGTGGGCTGGCAGCAGCTTTTCTACCTCTGTTGACTAGAACTTAGGTAGCCTTCTTAAAAACATAATTTAAGGTAGTGTGTTGATGGAGTTCAAAGCCTGTGAGAATTTTCATGGGTAAGAGTTCAGGGTCAGTGAGATTCTGACCCTGGGGGAATCAATCAGTTCATTTTCCTCCTTTTAAAGATTGGGGGTGGGTAGCTTTTCCAAGATCATGCTATGGGTTAGAAACAGGGCATAGAGAAAAATCACGGATGTTTAGCTTTTAGGCCTTTCTTTCCCACTCTGCCAAACTGTCGTGTGTTATCAGTCAGCACAGATAAGGCTATGCCACAGAAACAAATCCAGATGTAACAGTGGCAAAACAACAACACTGTATTACTTCCTTATACCAGAGCCCAGTTCAGGTAGTCTGGCTATGATCCATATGGTCTCTCAGGAACCCAGGTTCCTTCCATTATAGGACACCACCATTTTTGACACATGTTCTATACATGTCGAGGATGACAAGGGAAGAGAGTATAATGTGAAGGATGTTTTATGGCCTTGCCTGGAAATGGTTTATATCACTTCCATCTACATTTCTTTAATCAGAAATCAGTCATATGGTCCCACCTAGATACAAGCGGTGCCAGTAAATTTAATCTTGCTGTTTACCTAAGAGAAAAATGAAATGGTTTGGTGAACCCATAGCATTGTTCCTGTCATATCATGTGCCCAACATTTCTTGACCCATTTTCAAAGGCTGACTCCAATCTCTTTTGAGATTTCGGTCTCCTAATTCCCAGGGATTTGTGGAGTTTTTTTTTGTTTTTTTTTTTTTTTTTTTTTTTAGGTGCTCTCATATATAGGGTGGAGAAGGGTTTTAAGAATGGGACTTCTGGGAAGAATTTGGAAGGGTTTGAGATTTCTGGGCATGATAAAGTGCACATATAGACTGAACCCTTTTGGGTTGATAGTTGTCACCTGGAGGTTACTGCTCAGAAAGAAATAATTTTCCTTAAGTCATCATAGGAAGAATTTGGGAATGATGTATTTTTTTTTATCTTTTTGTTTTCTGAGACTCAGGGCTAGAATAGTCTGGGGGTTGTCATGAAGGGAGAGATTGAAGGATGTGACTGAGTGGACTAGGCAGATCTGGGGGAAAGAGCTGTGGATTAGACTCCATGCCCCTTCAAGGTTAGTTAAGCACTGAGTTCCCATTAACCTATTCTGTATCTTTCTGTGCTCACATTTTATATGAATAATAATCAACAAATTGATGGTAATGATTACCTATTGAGTATTTACTACATGACCAGCCCTGTGCTAAATCACTTTATCATCTCATTTACCCCTCATAACATCCTAGGAAGTGGGTACTGTTATTATACCCATTTTACAGGTGAGAAAACAGAAACTTAGGGAATTTGCCCAAAACCATTACCGCTGTCTGATAAAATTTGAGCCCAGGCTATCTGATTCTAGCACTTGCTTTCTTAAGCATTATGCTGTGGAGCAGAGATCTCAAACTCCAGTGCCTGTAAGGACCAAGCAGGTGGCATAAGTGAGGGAAGCTGATGAATGGGACTAATGAATAGCAAAGTCCATACCTTGTCCAAAATGGGCAGTTGCCTCTTAGCTCCAGTTTCCAGTGGCCATGAAAGTCCAGGGGGTCTGATCATCTGATTTTTTAGAGACAATCTAGAATTCCAGATTTGTATGTGAAATGCTTCCAAATTGGCAATTAGTTTGTAAATGCTAAAGTCATACTGAGGACCAGACTAAACATGTCTGTAGGCCAGAATTGGCCCATGGGCTACGAGTTTGCAAGTTCTCCTCTACTGCCTCCAGCAAAGAGCTAGATATATCCCCTCTATGCCCTTCATGCTGAAGGATGAAACTGAACAGAGCGAGACAGGGGCCAGCAGGGAGCCCTCCCGCAGCAGGAGAGGAAGAGTGGAGACCCACGCTCGCCCCTCCTCCTTACAGAGCCCTCACCACCTCCACACCCAACCATCCAGGTTGCCCCTCTGTCTGGCTGTTCTCCTCCCTGCAGGTAGCTGTCTGCAAAGCACTGGCTGCAAACTTTTGCAGGTGTAAAATTATATATGCAAGAGTGTTGCCAAGCCAGAAATTTAGCCCAGGAGGCTTAGTTCCCAAACAACTGAGGTAGTGTGAAGCCAGTTTTTTAAATCAAATTCAGTCATTTCTCTCCCAAATGCGTGTATGTGTTTTTAAACTTGTATGTGGTTATGTAACTGATGAGGATGAAGTGAAAAAGTCAGAGAATAATTCAGTAATGTCTCTGTTGTGCAGTAAGACATGAGATGGAAGCTCTATGAGGGGGATCCATGGTGAAATGTGGCTGCGTGAGACCTAGTGGGTTGGTGATTTGGTGATTCTTGAACACATACTGCTTTCTCTGTTCCATCAGGGAAGATGAATGGGTGACTGGGGAGAGACAGCAAAGAAAGGAAGACACCCATATGGGTAGGGCCATCTGAGCAGCTTCTAAGAACTGCCCTTGGGCCCATCAAAGAACATCTTCTTTTGGCCAGATGTCCAGGTCTTAAATGGCTTCAGCTCTGCTGGTCACTTTAGCCATGAGAAGAGTCCTATTTCAACTGGGCCACTTCTTTCAACATTTTGGCGGGGAAAGGGGAGAGTGCGTGAGTAATACATATTTACTGTGGAAAACATTGACAGTCCTAAGAAACAAAATGTAAAATATTTAAGAAAAAACAACAAAACTCTGCCCCAGCATCCAGAGAATACTAGTGTACATTTCTCTGAGTGTCTCCAAGGGACCTCACTTCATCCAAGGTGTCTGGGAGGAAGTGAGGGGAGTATGATCTGTGGTTTTGGCTCCCACAGAGCTTCACACTCCTTTGGGAGACGAGGCAAACACACAGGAAACAGGCAGCACACACGAGGTGGAAGGAAATGTGATGAAAGGCCTAAATGGATTGTGGAGAGGCTAAATGATGCAGAAGTTCAGAGAAGGGAGAGATCAGTGCAGGATGGAGAGGCTGGGAAAACTGCACAGAGGAGGCTTGGTGGGGTGGGGGGGCCTTCACAAAGCCTGAAGAGAGGCCGTTATGTTTCGTGAGGCAGCCGTAGCAAAGTATCACAGACTGGGTGGCTTAAATCAACAGTGATGCATTGTGTCACACTTCTTGGGGCTAGAAGTCCGAAATCAAGGAGTCAGTATGGCCATGCTCACTCTGGAGTCTGTAGCAGAGGGGGATCCTTCCTTGCCTCTTCCTAGCTTCTGGAAGTGGCTGGCGATCCTTGGCATTCGTTGATTTGCAGCTGCCTCACTCCAGTGTCTTCCTTCTGGTGTCCCCTGGCATTCTCCCTGTGTCTCTGTCTCGTCTTATGAGGACTCTAGTCATATTGGATTAGGGCCATCCTAATGGCCTCATTTCAAACTAATTCCATCTGCAAAGACCCTATTTCCAGATAAGGTCACTTTTACAGGTACGGGCAGTTAGGACTTCAACATATCTTTTGTGGGGACACAATTCAACCCACAACGTAGTAGTAGGATTTGGATGGAGAAAGGATGTTAAGGGCTTTAGAGGCCAGCAAGTAGCAGGAACATAAGTATCAATGGAGTGTCTAGCAGAGTCCCAAATCTGGAAGGCGCTCAGTAAAGGTCTTTGGACTGAAAGAAGAAAGAATTAAATGAGGCAAGCTAAGAACAGTCATGAGTCCCACCTGGCTGCAGTGCTTTGCACTGTGAAAGACATTGGCGTTTGGGGGAAATGAATCTGGTTATAGGGGGCAGGTTTGATGTCAGGGGAAAGAGGTTGAGGGCTGTTAAACCAGTTACTTCCCTGCTTGACCTCTCCTCTGGTTCTGAGTGCTAAAGGCATGAAAGCTACCCCCCTGGATGGTCCATAGTCTGGGTGCCACCTGCCTCTGTGATCCTATTCGGTGATACTCTGTTCCAGTCACCAGGCCTTTCTGTTGCTTAGACCCTCCAATACTTTCTCTCCTCAGGACCTTTGTGATTCTGTTCCTGTACTTGGAAATGTCTCCCTTCAGCCTCTCCCCTTGTCTGGTTCCTTCTTTCCCTTCAAGTGTCAGACCAAAGGTCTCTCCTGACCACCCAAGGCTCAATTGGGATGGATGTACTTCTAAGCTCTTGAGGTTATTGGCAGAATTGCATGCAGTCTGTTAGATTGAAGACTTCAGGCTCTTGGTGGTTGTCTTCAGTTCCTTGTTGGTTGTTTGTGGGGGCTGCCCTCAGTTCCTTGCTATGTGGGCCTCCCTAATATGGTCACTTGCTCATCATAGATAACAAGGGAAAGAGTGTCTTAGCAGGACGAGCATTATAGTTGTATATAATATAATCACAGAAGTGCCATCCGGTCACCTTTGCCATACTATATCAATGAGAAGCAAATCAGTAGGTCCTGCCTTGCTCAAGGAGTAGGGATTACTCAAGGGTGCTAATACCAGGAGACGGGGATCACGTAAGCCACCCTAGAGTCTGTCTGCCACACTCACCAAGAGAATAAAAGTTCCCTGAAAGGAACAGTTTTTGTTGTTGTTTAGCATGCTATCCCTAGCCATAAACACAGCACCAGATCCAGAGTAGGTGTATAATAAAGGCCTATTGTAGGAATAAAGGAAGGATGAAGAGAGCAAGAGAAAGAGGGAGGAAGGAAGGAAGGAAGGAAGGAAGAAGGGAGGGAGGGAGCAAAAGAGGAAGGGAGAAAGGAAAGACTGAAAGAAGGAATGTTCTGCTTTCCCCTGTAACATGCTTTAACAGCCAAACAAATCTTGCAGTTATCCTAAAGCAATGACTCTGGGCTTTTATACATGCTGCTGCTTTACCTAGAATCCTTTTTCTCTCTCTCACATATTCCCATGCCAACCAACCTAGCTATGGCCAACTCAGTCTTGAAGTCTCAATTAAAATACTACCTTTTCCTGGAAGCTTCTCCTGACCCTTAAAACTTGGTATACTCTCCCATAAGCTTTTGTTTATGGCTCTGACCCAGTATAGAACAGGAGTCTGTAAACTATACCTCCCAGACCAAATCTGGCCTTCAGTCTGTTTTGCAAATAAAGTTTTATTGGGGCACAGCCATACCCATTAGTTTGTGTATTGTCTATGCTACAGAGCTGAGTTGAATAGTTGTCATAAAAAAATATGGCTGACAAAACCTAAATTATTTACTATCTGGCCCTTTACAGAAAAAGTTCAACAACACTTATTGTAGACTGTTTAGCACAGTCTGTGGGAGTTGACCCTTTATTTATTTCTTCCCCACTATGCTTGCTCAATGTCAGAGACCATGCCAGTCTTGTTTACAGCTGTGTCCCAGCATTTAGTATAGTACCTGAAACTTAGTGGTTAAGATAATTTATTGAATGAATGACATGAATGAATGAATGACATCCTCCCCACCCCACCCAAGGTGTCAGAAAATGAAAATAGGTAGAAAAACTCAAATTAGGATTATGTAAAGAAGATTGATTTACAAAGGGACTATTTCAGTAGTTGGCTGTGGTTCAGGGAACCAGGACTAGAATCAATAGAGCTGTTACTACCGCTGAGCCAGAAGAGATTAGAGAAGGCACTGTTCTGGAACCAGGAAGTGGTTAGCCATGAAGAAGAGTCATGACCTTTGGTGGAGACACTAGCTAACCTGAGTGACCTCACAGGGAGGGAACCAGGAGAATAAATACACTCTCCTCACTCTGTTCCTTTTCCCCCATCTCCTGCTTAACTCAAAGTGAAGCAGAAGGGCACAGCAGCCAGCCTTGTGATGTGGTCCATTCAGGTTAGCCTTCCCGGCGTAGAGAGTGAATAACTGAAATGGAGACTAAAGCCCCTTCACTAATTTATTCTGATGTGATTGGAACTTCTTCTTTGCTGGTGGTAAACAAGGGGTCAGGCTAGACCACAAGACATCTTAATTCTGTCTCCTCTTACCACTTTACTAGGCAAAATTCCCCAGATTAGGCTTTGAGATTTTGAATGTGAATGCATCACACCATCCTTGTTCAGAAGCTTGCTGTCCTTGTCCTCAGACCCTTCACTTCTCTGTGATACCCATCGTGGCCCCTGTTGTCACCACCGCATCACAATATACTTCCTTCTCATTTGCTCCAGGTCTTCTGAGCTGTTTTCACAGCTAACTCAAATCTCTGATTGCTCACTCTCCATGGAATCTAGACCACATCTCTTAACATCTAATTTTATATATTTTTACATTGTTCTCTAAGTAGCTTGTAAGTCTCAGTCCATCTCCTCAACTAGACTCCAAACTGAGGCAGTATTTTTAAGCCCCCTTGGTTCTGGGCCCCCAAAATACAAGAATTGTAGATCTTAATATTATCAGGACTTTATAGGTCATGTCATCTAGCTTCCTACCCATCACAAGTACATCATGTCCAGCATGAGTTAACTACTAATCTCTGCTTATATAAGCCTGTATTAGGGAATTACTTCATTGTAAAGCAGCCCTTCCAAGTTTACCTTAGACTGAGATATCTTCTTTCCTGAAACCCGGAAGACAATACTCTGTATAAACTTGGTGTATGGGGCAGGTGGTCTTAAAGTCCGATCTGAACTGATGGTGTAGTCTCTAACTCTATAGGTTGCACCATCATAGAGAAGCATCTTGTTTTGACACCAGTCCTAACTTCTACCTCTGCATCCTCTCCCTTCAAGTTGTTGGCTGTGAGTGAAAAATTAATTACTCCAATTGCTGTTTAGAAAGTACTTCCTCACATAATTTATCTCTTGAGCCTCATGGTAATCCTGTAGAGCTGGTGTTCTTGGTCATATTTTATAAAAGTCTCAACAACAATACGAACAACTGGGGTTAAACAAGTTTAAGTGACGTTCCCAAAGTCACCCAGCTAAGAAGGAAGAGGGGACTCAAATCTACATCTTCTGGGTTTGGTATTGAAGCCCTTTTTTCACACTACCCTGTTTTTACTGCTCCCTCTTCCCAGATGTGTCACAGCAAAAAGAACATTTTGCTGGAATGCCACAGAATGAATCAAAAGAAGAATGTGAATATACATGTGCCAAGTTAGGGACAGTGGGCTGCCCCAGAACATTTTTTGTTCCATTTTTTCCAGTGTTGTTCTGAATTCCTCATCATCCCCACCCCACCCAAGGTGTCAAACAGATGTGAAAATACCACAAAGCTGTGACTCTCAGCATTGGTTTATGATTCACTGATTGGGATAGGGAAAAATAATGTGGGAGATTACCATGGTGATGCTTGTTTATATAGGCAATCTGGTAGCTGATGAGCAACATGGCAGAAACCAGACATGGGCAAAAACAGCAGGAAAACACCCCTCTGAAAGCTTGCAGAGGGTCTCAGCACCCCCACTGGCCCAGACCTCACTGGGAGACAGAAAAGGAAATGGGCCATCTTGCCTAGAGTGGGAAGCAGTGAAACCACCAGGAGTGCCCTTTGCTTTCCTCAAGATGGGTTGGGAAATTCTATTCTATACTGTTTTATTTATTTATTCATTTATTCATTGATTTTTTCTTTCAGTCAGTAGTTAACCTGATGTAGTAGAAAATGCTTAGAGTCTAGCTATAGATGGGGAGCATGATGTGATAAAAAACATGTCCTCTGCATTCAGAGAGCCCAAGTTCACATCCCAGCCTTTGCGACTTACTGGTTGTGTGACTTCATGGCAAGTTGCTTTATTGGTAAAATCTAAGCTGGATTGGGGTTGGGGAAATTATGCTTCAGCTTCCTCACGTGAAAAATGGGTTAGTAATGATATCTACCACATATGATTGCTGTCTGGATAAGAGAAAATGAACATACAGTTTTTAGCACAGTGCCTAGTGCATAGTTTGGGCCCAACAAACATCAGCTCTTATTAAGGCTTATCTGCAGTATTTTTATCTGTTTAAGGAAGATAATAATACCTACCTTTCAGAACTGTTGCAGAGAGAAAGAAAAAAAAAAAGATGGAAAGATCCTGACTCAAAGATATTGCATTTGTCAGTGTAGACTGCTATAACAAATAGGCCCAAAATTTCAGTGGCTTTAAGAATTATTTCTTGAATGTGTCTGAGTTTTATATAGGTAAATGGAGAGAAAGGGGAGGGAAGGTCTCTATTCCATGCAGTCATTCAAGGACTCAGGCTCTTTCTGTCTGCCATTCTTGGAGTCCTCCCCTGGACTTACTGAATTCAGCCCAAGCAGAGGGAAGAAAAAAATCATGAAGGATTGGGCAGGAAGTGTTATCGGTCAGGCCTGAGGGCAGCATATATTGCCTCTGCCCATGTAATAGTGAGAACTCAGTCACGTGGTTGCACCTCCCTGCCAGGGAAGCTGAGAAATGTATGCTATCTGTGTAACCAGACTGAGGGAAAATGGTTTGCTGGACAACTTTCTGGTCTCTGCCACAATGTTCAATGAATGGTACCCACTACTGCAATTATTAATATAATACCAGGGTGATTCTCATGGTATCCTAAGGCTCACTTGGAGAGATGGGCAACCCTAATTATGCAGTCTTTACTCCTGAGAACCTGAGAGAAGGGCTGGTTCTCACTTCATTCCTAGAATGACAGGGTGTTTTTGGCCCCTGTGAGCCATATTTGACCATAATGACAGGACTGAGGATCTCAAGGGTGACAGGCAAGCACAGAAAGGAAATGCCATTGAGAGTCATGTGAAGGAGGTTCCATTGTTAAGAGGAAGTTAAACATTCAAAAGGTGTCTTTCTCTTCCTTTCTCTTCCATCTCTCTTTTGTTGCCAAACAAATCACCCCAAAACTTAATGGCTTAAGACAGTGCTCATTTTAGTATTCTCCCTCACAGTTTCTGTGGGCAGGAATTCAAGAGTAGTTCAGCTGGGTGATCTGGCTCAGAG
The DNA here is from genome assembly GCF_964656455.1 of Halichoerus grypus. Classification (NCBI taxonomy): domain Eukaryota; kingdom Metazoa; phylum Chordata; class Mammalia; order Carnivora; family Phocidae; genus Halichoerus; species Halichoerus grypus. The sequence continues at coordinate 57,918,796 of NC_135713.1, read as the reverse complement.
TTTCTCATAAGTCATAACCAGATGGTAGCTGGAGCTGGAATCTCAAAGGTGTCTGCACTTATGTGCCTGACCTCTATGCTGGAAAGAATCAAACAGCCAGGGTGGAACCGCCGGGGCTCCTCCAGCACCTCCCTGTCTCTCCCTGGCTCCGTCTCCCTCTGGTCCTCTCACATGGTCTTACCAGTGGTGACCCTAGGCCTTCTGGTCTTCCAACATGGCAGCTCAGGGCTTACATGGTCTTACCAGTGGTGACCTTAGGCCTTCCAGTCTTCCAACATGGCAGCTCAGGGCTTCAAGAGAGAGCCAGGCAGTTGCTTACTGCCTTTTCTAATCCAGCCTCAGAAATTCTACAACATCATTCCTGCCCCGGGCTTGTCTAAGCAGTCATAAGGCCTGCTCACTTTCAAGGGAAAGGAACATAGACTCCACCTCTCCACGGCAGGCTTGTCAATGAAACAACTTGCAGACATGTTTTAATACCACCCCACTTCCCTACTCCATCACTAGAACTGCAGTGGCTCCCCATCTAGGGATCATGCTTGCAGATGGTTCAGAACACCGTCTGAACTATCTGCGAGGCTAAGATATACTGATTCTGATTCCCTCAAAGGCCAAAGCTGCAGGCTAAGAAATCAGGCTGAAGTTCCAGAGTAGCCTGGACTGGGACAATGGGGACTAGGGGAGCAATGGGTATATGAGGTAGTGCAGCTTCTTCACAGTGCCCATTTAATTAAGTCCCGTTTTCAGCCAAGCATACTTGCAGTCAAGGTTTTGTGCTTCTCGCCATTCCAAGGTTGCAAGTAGGAGAGGCTTACATAAAGCAGGGAGGCTCAGAAAAGTTAAAATACTGAAACTCACACAGCTGGGAGTCGGGGGTAGGGAAGAGATTTGAACCCTGACCTGTCTCACCTCAGAGCCCAGGAACGTGCTTCCTGACCTCCTTCCTGGCAGTCGGGCAGGGTGTGTGCTGGCAGGGCAGGGGGAGATTTGGAAATAGGTGTCTTAGAAATGTGAGAGGCAGGGCGCCTGGGTGGCTCAGTCATTAAGCGTCTGCCTTCGGCTCAGGTCATGAGCCCAGGGTCCTGGGATCGAGCCCCACATTGGGCTCCCTGCTCCACGGGAAGCCTGCTTCTCCCCCCCCGCCACTCCCCCTGCTTGTGTTCCCTCTGTCGCTGTGTCTCTCTCTGTCAAATAAATAAATTAAAAATCTTTAAAGAAAAAAAAAAGAAATGTGAGAGGGAGGGGCAGCATGAGGGGGCTGCTTGTGGCGCCATCTTACTACTTATTAGTCACAAAACCCCTTTTACATCTACAGGAAGATAGTCTCCTGGAGATCCCAGGATTCATCTGTAGGCACACAGTTTGGGGCGGTGCAGGCAACTGCTCTTGATGCACTGAAATTTCAGGGTGGAAGTGGCGGGTGCAGGTAAGGCTGTAGTTCAACTAATGATAGTAATAATAGCTGCCATGATTGAGGCTCTAACAAGTGCCGGGGAAGCACTGTATATGTGTCATCTCATTTGACCTTCACAAAAACCTTTGAGCTTGAGTTGATCACCCTCCATTTGTGGATGGAGAAGCGGAGCCTCAGAAATGAAGTGAACTGCCCATAGGTCACTCAGCAGGTGGCAGGGCAGGGACTCAGACTCAGGGCTGCTTGTCCCTGAGGCTCTGCCTCACAAACACGGACTGTGTGCCTGGGGCAACCCCACAACCTGTTCCCCCCCCACCAAGTCCTCAGCCTTGCAGCAGCACACTTTGTGCCCCTTCACGTAATAAGTATTAATTGAAAATATTGGTGCCACAGCCACCAGCACAAGCTGCTGAGATACCATGCTGGGTCCTGGTAATTAAACCCTTAGTTGCATTGTCATATCTGTAGTTTTCAGTGTCCCCAAATATCAGTCCCATTGAGACAGGAGTTGAGAAGAATACTCAGGGTGAGTATGAGCATGCACACATTCCCATCTGTGTGCTGCTGTCTGATCCTCAGACAGGCAACCTTTCTTTATTTCCCTGTGTAATTCTTGCTCTTCCTTTACCAGCACTCAACTGAGTCTGAGAAGTCTATATACTACCTCTCTCCATCACAGGCTAGTTAAGAAACAATTTGATTGCTATTTTAGGTAGTGGAAAACTGGATGAGGAAGGGAGGTGGTTCCCAGGTGAGATTAACCAAGGACTCACTTGATTTTTATTTTGGTATTATTTTCAGTATCAGGAGAATAATCCCTCTTCATATAAAGTGCTAGAATCTGAAGATTGTTTCCCTGTTCCTTTAATACAGCTGTAGAGCTCACAAGTCCCTCTGAGACATGACTGCAGGATGGCAACTTTAGGCCCTGGCTAGGAAAATGTTAGAAGTAGTGACCGTGCGGATGGGGATCTATCATGGAGAAAATGGCCTCCTTAGTTCCTGAATGTTCAGGAAAAGAGAAAAGCCAGTTTACAAGTAACTTGTTGAAACTCCAATGTGGCCAGAACCCTGAAAATTTCTCAAGAAGGTATGGTAGATAGGAATTAGTCATTCAGCATCCATTATTAAGAACTGTAACATATTATTCGTGGTCTTTTTTTTTTTTTTGCATCTAGTCTTAGATAATGTTAGTGAACACAGAATATATTTATAGTTGTTCATAGGTTCATTCTTGACTTTGGTTTTCTCTAACCCTGGTTTTCTAATACCCATGGTGTCCCTTCTCCCCAACACAAATACCACCATAATGCTTTCAATTCTTTCGTAGCAAATTCTTCTCTTTGGGATCATTTTTAGGAGCGTAAACCTACTAGTTGAGGCAGAGCAATGCATGTAACTGTCTTTCCCTAATGTATGAAATTAGCAAAGTTCCCTCTACTCTGTGCCAGGCACATACTCTCTAGATTGAGCTATGGAAGTTAAATGAGATATTACCTTTGCCCTTAGGGAGTTTGCAAACCAGGTGGAAAATAAACAAATACCTAGGTAGGTACCAAAGTCAGTCAAGATTCTTTTGGTTTCAAGTGGTAGAAAATTCAACTCAAACTGTTTTAAGACAAAATATAAGGGAGATGGGTTAGATTGGCTCATGTAATTTCAAAATGCAGAAGTACCTGGCTTCAGGCATGGGTAGATGCACATACTCATAGGCTAGCACCAGGAATCAGTCTCTCCTTGACTCTGGAAAACTCTCTCTACATGGTGGCAAGATGGTTTCTGGCAATGCTGAACAGCTTGGAAACCCAGTGGGGAGAGAGAGCTATTGGGAATTTGAGTTATGTATACTTTCCTGAAACAAGTACTGTTGTCAGAGGGAGTGGAGATGCTTATAAACCTAGCCTGGGTTAGGTCTGGATCTGGGAAGAGGGGTAAGCCTCACTTATGTGACATGGTCTGAGAGTTGGGGGAGGGAACTTCCAAAGAAAAAGTTGTTACCCAAAGAAGGGGCAACAGAAGCCAGGCAGCTAAATATAGCAGGGCTCTACTACATACATAATGGGTAGCTTATTCCAAACAGTATCCTTAAGGTTGGTTGGGCATGCTCAGGGGATGATATTAATCATTGGAATTACCTTCTGCTTGACAAGCAACATTCCTTCAAGCCAGTCTGGGTTGAAGAGACCATAAGTGTAACCTGCAAAAAAAATCTGACCCAAATTTGCTCTCTGTTGCAGTGACCTGGACAGAAATAATATTACCAGGATCACCAAGATGGACTTTGCTGGACTCAAGAATCTCCGAGTCTTGTAAGTAATACATGGCTCTTCGACGCATTTTCATTTTCAGCTCTTTGGCCTTGTGAAAATGTTCTGCTGGCCTGACATTACACCCCTATGCACTGGGTGACAGGAATTTACCATTCTTCAACAGAAAACCCTTCATTAGTAGACCCAGGTTTTCATGGGTATCTCATTCTGTGTCTCCATGCTGCCGGCTGGGCTAGACCGGTGGAAGAAGTCAGTTCCAGTGACAGGGAAAACAGAAGGCTCTACATGAATAAATCAACATGCCCAGCTTCTGGGATGACAGCAATGTCAGCTTGACTCACCAGGCTACTCTTCCATAGAGATCATAATTTCTTCTCCAGCCTGTGCATTAGAAGAGCAATCAGAACAAAAGCTATTTATCTTGTTGCTTACTGAAGAGGAGGGGAGAGGGAGGGAGAGAGTCAGACAGGGTCAGGGCCCCTGTTGTACACCCACAGCTGTACAGACAGGTAGCAAAATTTGAGGTGGGGATTGATGCAACAGGGGAGCAAGGAATATCAATACTGAACACCTTCACCCATCCCTGAGTCTGTGAGTGATCAGGATGTGCCTAAATGCTTGTCCATTGGCAAGTCTGACATATTTAGAGATACAAGAGAGGAGCAATTGGAGCCTCTTTGCTACTTTACTCAGAGGTTGATTTCGCCCCCAAGTGTGGCTCCACACCTGGAGCACCGTCTGGGCAGTCTGGCCAGTGCCTTGGTGTCTGTTGTGTCATGAAATCTTGGTTGGCAAATCCCTGCTAGAAGCAGCAGCTAAAGTCTTGGTATCTGAAGCCGCCACCTTCTTTTTGCTAATAGCCCATTATAATACAAAGAATTTTATTGTAGGGACAAGAAGTACCAGGTTCTGGTCCTGCACCAAAATTAACTGTGCATGTGATCTTGGGTGAATCACTGTACCTCTCTGGGCCTCAGTTTTTTCATCTCTAAGTTAAGGAATGATAGTATACTAGTTCGGTAGGGCTACTGTAACAAAGGACCACACAGTGGGTGGCTTAACAAAAATTATTGTCTCACAGTTTCTGAGGCCAGAAAACCAAAGTCAGGGTGGCAACAGGGTTGGTTCCTTTTGAGGGCGATCCTGAGAGGGAGGCTCTGATCCAGCCCCTTTTCTAGCTTCTGGTAGCCTCAGAAATCCCTGGTTTCTAGATGGTTGTCTTCTCCCTGAGTCTCTCACATTGTCTTCCTTCTATGCGGTCTCTGTTCACATTTTCTCTTGTTATAAGGACACCAGTCATATTAGATTAGTGCACATCCTAATGACCCCATTTTAACTGAATTACCTCAGTGATGACCATATCTCCAAATAAGGTCACATTATGATAGCCTGGGGATTAGGACATCAACATATGAATTTGGTGGGGGGGATATAATTCCACCCATAACAAATAGTCAGAAGTCCTCCTAATTCTCACAGTTGCACGTATGATGCTTTGTGGTTTTATCATTTTCATGAAGTCTGTTTATTCTCACTGCAACTTGTGGAATATTACTTGCATAGCATTGCTTTTCTGACTCAGAAGTAGATAGTGGTGACAATGGTGATGATAACCAACGTATATATGGTACCTGTCGCAGATCAAGCTCTGTGTTACGTGGTTATTAACCCCTATCTGCCCAGAGGAAACAGGCACAGTTGGTTAAGTTGTCCCAGCTTCACATGGCAGGTAACTATGCTAAGGAGAAGTCAGAACCCAGAACATGTGTTTTCTAACCTCTGTGCAGAGCTGCTGTCCATTTGCATTATAGAAATTTTAAAAACCAAGAAGCAATAGTCTACCCATCTTAAAAATGCAGCCCTGATGTGCAAATAAGTGGTTTACCTGAGTTTCCCTGAACACCAGTGTGTGGGGACACTAGGATCTGAATGTTGGGCCTCCAGATAGCAGATGTTTTCCCCTTGATATATTCTCCAGATGTGGCATGTTCACACTCCTCTCACCATCCTCAGGAGGAAGGTGGTGGGGGCCGAAGGGGGAGCCTCTACCCTCTGCTGAGTCTTTTGCCCTAAGCAGTCTCGTGTATGTCAAATGACTGGCAGCTCTCATGAGATGTGTGTGGGACAGAATTGAGACTGGGATGGGTTGAGGGAATTCCATGGCTCAGCTTTAGAGTAACTTTTATTGAAGAGATAGAGACGGTAAACTCCTGATTGCAGGTCATCTGACAGCTTAAAAAACAAACATTTAACTTCTCTCTTTGTTTCCATTTTCCCCCCTGCATCTGTGAGAGATTTCCTTTCATATGAGTCACAAATTTCACCTAATGCTTCATTTTCTAACCAAGTCAGAAAAGAAAACCCTTTGATTTTCTTACCATTACATCAGAAAGGCTAATAAAAATTCCAATTTCCATATCTGCTCTCTGCAAATAGAAAGTTTAAAATAATCACAAAAGATTGTATTAATATCCTCTGGATGGTCTACAAAACATTCCTTTGACTCCAGTTTATCATTTGTTTAATTGGCACATTCTTCTTATTTTGATAAGCAACACCAAAACACTCCCCCTTCCCCCCTTTATAGACTCTGTTAATATATTGTGTTTCATTATCTTCCTTATCAACTCAAAGACAATCCCATTCAAGTGGTCCTTTATTACTGTGAAAGAATCTGCTAGGTGGGATAGCTGAAATGCTTTCTCACACCAGTAAAATACCCAGACATTTAAACCATATTTTCTCCCAATCTATTCTTTTTAGCTGAGTAACCTAGACAACTATCTTTTTTGAAAAGTTTTCATCACACCTTGGCACATTCCCTGTATCTGTTTCTTATTTACAATTTATAGTGAAGCCAGAAAAGACTCAATAGTCTTGAATAATTTGAGCTTGCCACCTATTTCCATGCAGAACTGTTAATACAGTGCAGGTGAATGGGCAAAAGCAGATAAAATGGAGATTGGGGAACTTTGGTCTCATCCAAAGGCAATTTTCCCCAAATAAAGTACATTCAAGGAGAAGATATAAGAATTGCCCATAACAATTCTTTCTCCCACAGGGTGGGAGTAGGAAAAGATCTCTTCTGGTGTTATCAATTATATTCCCGTTCTTAGTAGTCTGTTGCAAGAACTCTGCTATGCCCACAATGTGGGAGCCAGCTTTATCCCAAATGGGGTTAATAAAAGAGTTAAACTCCTCCCCAGCCATCATCACATGGGGTGATTTCCAATTCTGATCCAGTGTTAAAACTAAAAAAATAACAATGCCAAAAGAACTGAACACAGTCTGTATGTCTCTAACTCAGAACAGACTCATGGACAGCCCTTCTGGGCATCCAACCTTTCCTGGATCCCTGACCTCCTGCATCTGGTCAGTAAAATGAGAGTGACATCAATGGCATTATCCCAAGCTCCTGAACTGCATCTCAGCCTAGAAGTCTGGATGTAAGGTTCACAGTTTCTTTATTCATTCATTCATTCATTCATCAGATGTTGATTATTTATTGCACCTTTAAAAGTCAGGTACTAGGCTAGTCTCTGATAGGTCTAGGAAGTAGATCTAGAGAGGGACCCTAGCTACCTTACCAGCCCGGACTCCAGCAGGAAAGAGATGACACTCACTCAGGACAAATAAGGAGAACTGAATAAAGAATTATTTATAAAGGTATGGGCAAAGTTAAGAGAAACCAAGAAGACATGGTGCGGTTTCCTGGGGCTAGCAACAAGGAGCCACGACAGTGCTCTGGGCCTCAAGGAGCAATGAGAGGAAGTGGTTATTTGAGACCACAAAGGGTAGGAACTGCCTGATAGGATCTGGGGTCTTAGGTGGAGGGACACAGCCAATCTGAAGTTACTTGGCAGGGAAGGAGGTAGGAACAAATCCCCGAATATCACTCCATCCCACATCTCATTTTCTGCTGGTGACTTCCATTGGCTTACTCAAGTGGAAACTAGAGTCAGAGAAGCTTCTTGAAGTGATAAAAATTAGCCTCCCTGAGCCTGAGCAAAGTAGAGAAGGGGCAGATATCTAATACAGATATATTTGCATTTTTTGATTCCCCTTTCTGAAAGAAGCTAGTAGTGTTAGATTAATTAGTACAGAACTAAAAAATTCATCATAGGAGATTGGAGTTAAAATCCTTCAGAAACCCAGCAAGAATATCACACTCAGGGGCGCCTGGATGGCTCAGTCGTTAAGCATCTGCCTTCGGCTCTGGTCATGATCCCAGGGTCCTGGGATCGAGCCCTGCATCGGGCTCCCTGCTTGGCGGGAAGCCTGCTTCTCCCTCTCCCACTCCCCCTGCTTGTGTTCCCTCTCTCGCTGTGACTCTCTCTGTCAAATGAATAAATAAAATCTTTAAAAAAAAAAAAAAGAATATCACACTCAGTCACTCTAGGGTTGTTCCTTGTTATAATTGGGAACTTAACAACAACAAGCACTGTGATGGATTGACTGATAGTAAAAACCCAGCTCAACAAATCCCTAGTCACTAATATTGAACTGGTTCCCTGTTTAGCGAGATGTGCTAGTGTGAGTCTGTTGGCATTCCAAGGCCCTCCTTGCCATATGGCAGAATAGAGAGAAAGACAAGGGAAGGAAAAAAGAACATTTATTAAGCCTCTAATTGTACTCCAGATCCTGGACTAGATAATTTACACACTCTATTCCATTTTTATCCTCACAAGGACTTATGAGATTTTTTTTTAAATTTTATAAATAAGGAAACAGAGTCCCTGAGAGGTTGACTAGATAGCCCAGTGCCACACCATCTGCTGGTAAGAAAGCAGGACAGGGGTTTTTACACCAGATTTGACAAGCACACCAGACTGGGGGGTTAAAGAGTCTATCCTAGCTGGCTGTATGACTTTATCCAAATAATTTCTCCCTGGGTTAGTCTCTTAGCCTCCCTACTCCATGATGTCCATATCTGTTAAGTTGTAAGGGGCCAGAGGGACATGAATGTATGAACTGGAGTGGGTGAGGATTGAGGCAGACTGAGGGGCCCGTGTGCCTTGCCTGACCCCATACTCAGTTCCCACCAATTATTGGTATTTGGAAACACAGGAGCTGAATTTTCAAAAGGAGTTTCTTTTGTGGTGTGTGTGTGTGTGTGTGTGTGTGTGATATTGATTTTTAGTTGCTTGTGAAAAACTCACAAAAAATGTAAAATATCATTGAACCCAAACAAAATACCCTTCTCACTCTGATCGTCTGAGTCAGACACTTCTTATGTCCTAGACTAGCCTTTTCCTTGATAGAAAATAATATGTTATGTGGCCCCAAGTCATCTTTAGTTTTTCATTATTCAAAAGCCTTTATTAAGTGGCTGCTGCGCTAGGCAAATGTGGTAGGGCAAGGAGTATGAGAAAGAACAGAAGTTCTTACCCTCTTAGTCCCTAGGCATAGTAGGGACGATGGACTTGAAAATAAACACAAGGACCCAAGTGTTAAGCCCAAGAAGTACAGGGGTTATGAAATGCCTCAGAGGTGGTGGGCAAGCATGGATGGAATCATTTTGAAATGAAGGCCAACCTTCCTTAAAGCTGCCTTCCATCCTTCTGTTTTTCCTTCAGGTGCTCAGGGCACCTCTCCTCCTTTGTAATCCAGGGGCACCCACAGCCCTTCCTAAACTCCAACTTCCAAGGACACATCCTTCAAACACAACTACATCCCCTTAAGTCTCATTCAGCCAGCAGGATTGGTCCTGGATGGAAACTGGGCAACCTCATTGCTTCCCTTCCCTCATTGTTTCCCTTAGCCTAGCTAATCCTATTTAAGCTGCCATTGTGTGTGTGTGTGTGTGTGTGTGTGTGTGTGTGTGTGTGTGTGTGTGTGTGTGTTAAGTTAGGGAAACAAATGTTTCATTGTATACTCAATTCTTAGGGTATGCCACATGCTTGAAACAACCTCACTTAAGCAAAGTGTTTAGGTTTTTAATCATCTGCATGGAGGACTTTGGAGGTCAGCAGAGACTGTGGCTAGACTAGCTTTTGTGACCATCACCCTCACGTTGGGAACAGCCAGGCCCTGGGCGAGGAGAGTTCCTAGTACAGGCAGTTGTCCAACGGTAGGGTCACCCTTTCTAGTAGGTGACCCAGAGACAGAGTACACAGAGAGACCCTTTTTAATGAAGTATTTTTGCATCCTTAGAGGAGGGAGGTCCAAGGGAGGAGATGCTGAATATATGTGTGGTTTTTATAAGAAGCAGCTTTTACCTCTTCCTTTTCTGTGCAACATCCTGCAGTGCTTGGGGGGACATTTGCTGAGAACATTCTTAAAATAGAGGCATGGAAACCAATCTGTCAGGTAGAAGTGTGCAGGCGGCGAAACCCTGGTTACCGTGACACCAAGCTGGCATGTGAATTATCTTGTCCCACCAGACTGATCCTGGCTGGGGGATGGGGGGCAGGGCAGAGTGTTGTGGGAGGGGCTGAGTGCCCTGCCTGCCGGCCTGAAGCCTAGCGCCAGGACCCCTGAGGCCCCTTGTCCTTGACCGCTGCTGTTTCTGTGGTTCTAGGCATCTGGAAGACAACCAGGTCAGCGTCATCGAGAGAGGCGCCTTCCAGGATCTGAAGCAGCTGGAGCGATTGTAAGTATAATACAACCTCCTTTCTTGAAAAGTCTTCTTCTTCTTCTTCTTCTTCTTCTTCTTCTTCTTCTTTTTTTTTTTTTTTTTTTTGGTAAATTGACTTCATTGTGACCTTGCCAAGAAAAAGTCTCCAATGCTTAATGAAATGTTTGCTATTTTATTTAAAGCACGTTAGATACATGTTAAAGAGACACTGAGATCCTTTTAAGCTCTTTTTTTTTCTTTTATTTTTTTTAAACTCTTTTACTTTAAAAGATGCTAGAATTGGCATCTGGGGTTTATTTTTCTTCTTCCCAGGCTTGAGCTGTTGCTATTGATATCTGTATATGGGGCTGGTTCTTGCCCAAGCCTCTTCTCTTTTGCCGAGGATGGAAGCCGGCAGTCAGTTTCGCTGTCATGGAGGCCGGTGTTAGATATTCGCTGTCCCCGAGCAGCCTTTGCCCCTCCAGGGAGAGGAAGGGTGGGAGAGTGGGCAGGCCCTTCGGTGTGCCTGCATTTCCGCTGAGCATCAGCCTGTGTCTGGAAGCCCCCATGTTTCCATGAGGGAATGTGGTGCCAGGGTTTAAAAATAGGCTGCTCTTCTGACTGTCAGAGGGAGAGATGAAGAGTGGCGGGGATGGAGATGGATGGAGCCTCCACTGGTTTTGATGATTAATGCATTTGCAGAAACCTCTTGGGTCACTCAGGTGGGGCTGCTGCTCAGGTGCTTAAGTGGGCAGCTTCACCTTTCCTCAGTTAATCATACCTGGCAGCTCATAACATCTGGATATTTGCTTCCTGCCCTCTAAGTGGGGCCTGTCCCCAAGAGCACTTAGTCATGCCGGTGGGCGGCTCTCTTCCATGTTTCCCTCCGCATCCTGGTTGGCCTGACATTTCAGCCTCTTGTCCCTGCAGTTGGGGCACAGGGCTGTGACAGCTCACTGCTCCACCAACCTCCCTAGAAGGATCCTGCTCCATTTACCTGTCCTGTTGCCAAATCTCAGCTACAGAGATGGGCTTGGGTCAGGTGGAGGGCCTGCCACCAACGTGTTAGCTTTGTGATCTGCCATCTTTTCCCTTGGACTCATTGTATCTGGGGCAACACGGGTATTATCCAGCAAAATCCTGTACTCCCCCTGCTTTGTGTGAATCGTCTCATTTATTGCTCTCCATCTGGGTCAAAGGTCACTGTATGTTCTGTTGTTGGTTTAAAAATACGACATTTATTTCTTATAAAGGGAAAGAGTTCTAAAAATAATGAATGCTGCCTCTGTTTACGCTTATATTTTTAAGTTTCTTGAAACTTAAATTCTCCTTATTTAGACCAAGGGAAAAATAAAAGTATTTGTTGAACCTGGTTCCTTTGTATGAGGTATTAAACATTTCTATGGAAGAATAAATATATAGTTCTTTGTGAAAAGGCCACCTCTTGCTTAGTCTTCTGATTAGAAGGGTAAATAAACTCCTAATTTATTCATTTCATGATTGTTGGGAGGGAACTAATTGATAATTGAGTACCTTGGACATGCTTGGAACTATGCCGATGTTTTATATGCTATCTGTTGTTTTATCCCCGCTAAATCCCTATGAGGTTTTATTACCCTCATTTTGCAGATGAAGAAACAGAGGCCCAGGGAGATGAAGCCAAAGAATTGTCGGGCGGGGGGTAGCCAAGATTCAGAGCCACATCTGTCTGACATCAAAGCCCACGCCCTTTCATACTTCTGTGCTGTGGACATTAGATGAAGTGTGATCTTTAGCAATGGCCCTGCAAATGGCCTCTCACATACCCACCTAACTCCAGGGACTATCAGTGAAATATGCTGGCAAAAAGTGCTTTTCTTTGGCTTGGTGAACACAGCAGAAATACCATGCATGTCTGCAGGACTGAGGGGCTTACAATTGCAGGGTAAACCTGGCTATTTCTTTACTTTGGTGTATTAGGAGGCTAATGCTTGCTACTGTACTTGATAAACCCTCAAATCTCACGGCTTAACACAAAAGTTTACTTCTTATTCATATCCAACCCAATAAGGGCATTCTTGGTTGCTGGGCCTCTCTCCTCCAAGGGGAGACTCAGGAACACAGGCTCCTTTCACTCCTCAGCTCTGCCATCTTTAAACCTTGGCTACCAAGGTACCAGTGGGTGAATCAAGCCACTGGAAGAGAAAACAGCATGAAGGATTACACATGGGAGGTTTTTATGGGCCAGACCTGGAAAGAGTACATATGACTTCCACTATTACATACCTTGGATTAGAAATTGTTCATATGGCCACAGTAAGCTGCAGAAGAGGCTAGGAAATGTAATCAAGCTATATGCCCAGGAAATAGAGGAAGCAGAATTAGTGAACAGCTAACCAGTCTCTGATTCATACTGCAAGTGATCTAAAGAAGTACTTGGGCAGGAAGAAGAATGAAAAGTATAGGTGGCTGGACCAGCATGCACAGTTGGATGGGCCTCCTTAGTCAAGGCTTTCCAATGTCAACGAGAGAGGGTGTGTGTGACATTATCCTGACGTGTTAATCTGGTGTTAGTTATCCAGTCTGTCCCCAAACAGACTGCGAGCTATAGAATGGGAAAATATAACATATTTGCTGCTAACAACTGAAGAAGTAGATGGCTGATTGTGCCATCTGCAGCTCTCACTCCTGACTTACCTTACTTGTGTCTCTATATTTGGTAGTAGATTCATCTTTATTGATCATACTCTGAAATACAGCCTGAAAATTATATGGGTTTTGATAATTCATTTCTGAAGTATTGATTTTCATTATGAATGGGCTTTATTGGTTTGATCTCTTGAGCCTTAAAGAGGAGAGAATTCTGTCCCTCAGGTCTCAAATCAGAGTTCTCTGTTCTTCCATGAAAGGGCTTCTGAGGCAGACTGAATCGCCTGCCTCTCCTCACATACAACAATGATTGTCCTTATCACAGCACTTATCTGTTAATTCCCTACTTGCCTATTGTCTCTCTCCAAAACCATGAGTATGTTGAAGTCAGAAATCATGTTTCATTAGGTCTTAATCTCAAAGCTTTGCACACTGCACTATAGTAAGTACTTGTGGAATACTTATCCAATACTTGGGTTTTTATTCTATACTAGTGGTCTGAACTGGAACCAGTTCCCCCCACCCAGAGGATACTTGGAAATGTCTGGAGATATTTTTGGTTGTGACAACTGGAGTATGCTACTGGTATATAATGGGTAGAGGTCAGGAATGCTGCTAATGCACAGGACATCCTACAATGCACAGGACAGCTCCCACAACAGAAAATTATCTGGTCCAGAGTGTTAACAGTGCTGAGGTTGAGAAACTCTGCTCTTTACCTACTATGTATCAGATAGCCTCATAGACACTTGACATAGGCCATCTCATTTAATCCATACAACAATTTTTCGAGGTTAGAATTACTGTGTCCATGATGTGACAATATAAAATTCAAAGCATTGGCTATAAAGTATTGTTGCTAAGTGTGTCTCCCCTATATCTAATTTAGCTACATTTCACTTTTGATTTCCCAAGAGTAGACAGGTTAGAGGACCAAGTTAAGTGAAACCAAGAGGAACAAGTAAATCCTATAGATGGAACATTCTATAAGACAACTGCCTTGGTCTCTTCAAAAAATCAATGTCATGAAAGAGATGGGAGTTGACTGTTGTAGATTAAAAGAAGCTTAAGATAGAAACAGTAGCAAAAAGTTGGGAGGGTCAATGGAGTTTAAGTGGTCTAAGATCTTTGAATTATCCAGGAAGTGATAATAGCACTAATGTTTATATCCTTATTAAATCAAGGATGCATGTTGCAACCTGTGGGATAGCCTCTAAAAAGAACAGTTTAAAAATATAATAACCTAATAGAGGGAGAAAGGACATAGAATGATACAAAGAAAAATATGGTTAATTCAAATAAGGGATAAAAGGAAAGAAAAAGGAATATAGAACAAATGAGACAAAGAGAAAGCAAATAGTAAGATGATCTTAAACACAAAAAATATCATAATTACTGTATATGTAAATGGATTAATCCTCCACTTAAAAGACAGAGTGGATAAAAAAACAAACAATAATTACATGCTTTTTACAAACACAAACATTAAACAAGAAGATAGAGAAAAATTGAAAGTAAAAGGATAGAAAAGATACCATGAAAATATTAACCAAAAGAAGGATGGTATGGCTTTATTAATACTACATAAAATAGACTTTTATTTTATTTTTTTAAGATTATTTATGTATTTGAGAGATAGAGAAAGTGAGCGAGCACACAGCTAGTGAGAGAGAACCTGAGTTGGGCGGGGGGGAGAGAGGGAGAAGCAGGCTCCCTGTTGAGCAGGGAGCCTGATATGGGGCTCAATCCCAGGACCCTGGGATCATGACCTGAGCTGAAGGCAGACACTTAACTGCCTGAGCCACCCAGGCACCTCCATAAAATAGACTTTAAAAAAAATAACATTATTGGAGATGAAGAGGGCTATTTAAAAATGACAAAGGAATAAATACACCAGAAAAATGCAGAGAATTTGTATTTGTATGTTTCTAAAAACATAGTCTGACAATACATAAAGCAAATATTGACAAAATTAAAAGGATAGACAAGTTTACATTCATAGTTAAAATACTGTTCTTGTAATTAATAGGATAAGGAGATATAATCATTAGTAACAATCTAGACTATTATAAGTAACAATATGAAATACTGTTAGTAACAATATGGAACAATACAACAAAGTTTGCAAACCTGACCTAATTGATACCTAGAAAACACTGCAACCAGAAAAATGTAGAATAAACATTTTTTTCAAGTGCATATGAAACCTTTATCAAGCACTGGTCTACAAAGCAGGTCTCAAAAATATCAAAGGGTTGAAATCATATGGAGTACTTTCTCTGGCCACAGTAGAAATATTCAAGAAGTCAATAAGAAAACAATAACTAGAAAATTTCAAAATATTTGGAAATTGTGTACTATACTTCAAAATAACGTCTGAGTCAAAGAACATATCATAGGGGAAATTGGAAAACATATTTTCTGAATGTTAATAAACACACAGTATATCACAGTGTATGGATTGCAGCCAAAGCCATGCTCAGAAGAAAATGGATAGCCTTTAAGTTATATTATTCAATTTATGATATATGTATGCTATCATATATTTAAAAAGAAGTAAGGATAAAATCTTTTTTTCTTTTTTTTATTATGTTCATTTAGCCAACATATAATACATCATTAGTTTTTGATGTAGTGTTCAACGATTCATTAGTTGCATATAACACCCAGTGCTCATCGCCACACGTGCTCTCCTTAATACCCATCACCCAGATAAAATCTTTTTTTTTTTAAAGATTTTATTTATTTGAGAGAGAGAGTGAGAGAAAGAAAGAGCACAAGAGGGGGGAGTGGGAGAGGGAGAAGCAGACTCCCTGCTGAGCAGGTAGCCCGATGCGGGACTCGATCCCGGGACTCCAGGATCATGACCTGAGCCGAAGGCAGTCGCTTAACCAACTGAGCCACCCAGGCGCCCTCACCCAGATAAAATCTTGATGAAAGTACCCATCTTAAGAAGCTAGAAAAAGAACAAAAAAGTAGAAGGAAGGAAATCAGTAAGAGCAGAAGCATATGAAATAGAAACATATATATAAAGTTTAAGAACTCTGAAAAGCCAAACTTTCATTCTTGACACAATAAAATTACAAAAACTAACAAGACTGATCAGAAAACAAAAAAGAAAGAAGACCAAATTGCCTATATGAAGGATAAAAAGGAGGACATATCTATGGATTTTACAGATTAAAGTGATAATAAGAGTAGATTTTGAAGAACGTTAGTTCAGTGATTTTAAAGATTAAGTGGAATTGAAAACTGAGGCAAGGAGGGGTAGAAAATCTATATAGTCCTATATCTATTAAAGAAATTAAATCTTTAATTAAAACATTCCACCAAACAATCTAGACTCAGATGGCTTCACTAGTGAATTCTACCAAAGTTTTAAGGAGCAAATAATATCAATTTAACATAAATTCATTCTACAAAAAGAATAGACATTTGTCATTTGGACAATATAATTTTCATAGCAAAATCCAACACGAACATTTCAAAAAAATATAAACCAACATATTTCATGAATATTTATATGAATTTTCTAACAAAATATTAGCAAAGTTAATTTAGTAGTACATGAAAAGTATTACAACCAAGTTTGGATTATTCAAGGAAGACCAGATTGGTTTAATATTTGAAAATCCTCTCCCAAATTAAAAAATGCTGAACAACTAGGGTAGCAAAACCAAAGACATACACAACATCCATAATAAAAGTAGTTGACACAGTATCTTAGTAAACCCCTAAGTAGGCAGGGAAAAACAACTGATGGTTACAAGACTGTTGTATTATCTCATCTGTGTGGGACAAAGCAGAGGGAAGCCCTCTGAAATTCTTATGACTCTGAAAACAGGAGATTGCTTAAATAACCAATATGTACTCATTGGAAAACACAGTGGCCAACCTGAGAAAAGCCGCCAAAAATGGAAGGGAGTTGGATTAGATCCAATTCATGGTAAGTACAAAGGAACCATGATGTGATAATGACTGATAGTACTTGGAGTATCCCAGGCCCTGTAAATTCTTCAAACTAACAAAAACAGGGCTCTTTTTCAAAGAAAGACCTAGCATTGATAAGAAACTCCTGAGTATAGTTGATCAGAACAGGAACAATAGTAGAAATGAAAAGAGAACTTCTTGATGAAAGTATTAGAAAACACCAGAAGAGTTAGATCTTAGAAAATCCAAGGCCATGTTTTTCATTAGTTTGTGCAAAAAAAACAAGGATGAACTCTAGACTCTTGAAGCTAAGAAAGCTATCACTTCCCACCCCTCCCTCATAAAACTACAGGAATTTCTTTCATTTAAGAAATAAGCAACCAAAAAGATTATTGTTGAAGCACATACAATGTGTTTTTTCATAAGAAAAATAAAAAAAATAGTAAGGAGTATAATAACCCTTCTAGAAACAATGAAAACATGCAAGAGAGAGGTACCCACAAAACAGATGAAAACTATAACAGAATAGTTCAAAACTAGGGACAAAATTTAAGGTCTTATAAACTATAAAAGTACAACATAAATTTGAATTTTAAAAATTCAGAAATTAGATGATTAGAGAAAAATAGAATGTGAAAGGGATGAAGAACTCAGGGGAAAATTTTGAAATATAAGAACTAATTTCAAAATATATGCTGTCAATTCTGAAGAAGAATTAACTTGGAAGAATCACACTATCCAATTCCAAGACCTGCTATAAAGCTACAGTAACCAAGATAGGATGGCATTGGTGAAATAATAGACATATGAATTAACAGAACAGAATAAAAAAAAAAAACAAACAGAAACAGACCCATTCAAATATAGTTAACTGACTTTTGACAAAAGTGCAAAGATAATTCAATGGAGAAAGAATAGTCTTTTCAAGAAATGGTACTGGGACAATTGGATGTTCATATGTAGAAATTGAACCTAGGCACATACCTTACATCTTACACAGAATTTAATTCAAAGTGGATCATAGACCTAAATGTGAAATTTAAAACTATTAAACTTCTAAGAGAGACAAGAGAAAAAATATACATGACCTTGGTTTTGGGAATGTGTTTCTCAATATAACAACAAAAACATGGTCCACAAAAGAAAAAAAATTGATCAATTAAACTTTATTGAAATTAAAAACTTCTGCTCCACAAAGGGCACTGTTAGGAGAATGAAAAGTCACAGACTGGAAGAAAATTTTTGCAAAATGCTTATCTGATTTGCATGCAAAATATATGAAGAACTTTAAAAATTCAACAGCAAGAAAACACCCCTACCCTACAAAGAGAAAGAAATGGGCAAAAGATTTAAATAAGTACTGTACCAAATAAGATATGTATATGGGAAATAAGCATATGAAAAATTCTCAATATCATTTCTTATTAGGGTAATGCAAGTTAAACAACAATGAAATAGCACTGTCCCCTTTAATTACAATGGCTAAAATACTAAAGACTGATAATACTAATTGCTGATGAGAAGGTAAGAGTAAGAGGAACTCTCATTTATTGCTGGTGGGAATGCAAAATGCTATAGCCAATTTAGCAGTTTCTTACAAAGCTAAACACAGTCATATTTGCAGTCCAGTTCAGTGGTTAGGAGTTCAGGGAAGAAGAGGGGATGGAGGGTTGAATAGGTAAAGCCATGGGGGTGGAGGGGCTTAGGATGGTGAAATTATGCTGTATGATACTGAAATAGTGAATATATGACATTTGCATTGATAAAAGCCCATAGAATTTTATAGCATACATGGTGAACTTTAATGCTTGAACATTTCTTTTAAAAAAGATTTTATTTATTTATTTGAGAGAGAGTGTGTGTGAGAGAGAAAGCACGAGAGTGGGGAGGGTCAAAGGGAGAAGCAGACTCCCCACCGAACAGAGAGCCTGACACGGAACTCGATCCTGGGACTCCGGGATCATGACCTGAGCCAAAGACAGACACCCAACCAACTGAGCCACCCAGGCACCCTGCATGAACATTTCTAAAAATTATTTAGAAAATTGGACGATCCCAAGATGGAATACAGACTGTGATGAATGTATGAATCAACCTCTTGAAGGTGATGGGGGAAAGGTGCTGACCTAAGTAGATTTGGAAATCAATCTATGAGACAAAAGGCAAAAGGAATCACACATAAGAACTGTACTGTGGTTAACAAAGTTGTTTCCCAAAGGAGTATGAGTTAACAATTCTGAAGTGACTGTACATGTGTATTGGAATTGAACAATGGATGGTGGATGGTAGAGACAGGTTTCTTGTTGCTGAAATGGGTGGTTACAGACAGGCAATGAAGAAAACTATAATGATCCTTATGTCAGTGGATTAGAGTTGGAGACATCAGTATAAACAAATGTTTAGCCTAATATAGATATGTTCACTTAATACAGATGGATATATACATAGAAATATATTGGTATGTAAATATACATGTTTGTACGCACATATTTCCTTGCTTTATTAGTAGGAGAGCCTAGAAATGATGACACTGCAATAGCAATGAGCACACCTAGTGCCCAGATCTTGGTTTCTAATACCATTCTCCAATAAAAGGGAGCTAAGGTTCTTGGAGAAATGGGATGATTCTAGGACTGGGCATGAGATAGATTGTGCCAGAAAGGAAGTGCTCAAAACAAAACAAAAGAAAACAAAACCCACAATTAGGGGATATGTTAAAAGGACGTAGGAGCAAACTGAAAGAGCTCCTAATGGCCAAAGCTGAAATAATTTCAGCAATAAATAAACAAATTGGTATTGGATTATAACCAAAGTATAAAATATCCATGATTCTGTAGTGACATAAATAAATGATTGGACAAATAAATGAACGGGGAGAGGAGAAATCTCTCACGCAGAAGAATTCTAAGTGATTTATGTAGATTTTCTGCCCTTAAGGAGGTGGAGCATAACTCTCCACTCCTTAAATGTAGGCTTTGCATGGTGATTTCCTTCAAAGAGTACTGTATGAAAAGGGGAGGGCAGAGCATAGAAATTTCACAGTGGAGAAATATGACATACACTACTACCTCAGCTAGATGATCAAGGCCAATATCCAAAGTGCTAAGTCACATTGATAATATGTACCTTTGGTATGATGTAATGAAAATAGCAGTTTACGTCTGTGATCTCTATCTCAAAAACCCGTAACGACATTCTAATGAGAAAAACAACAGACAAATTCCAATGGAGGGACATTCTTAAAAACATCTGAACAGTTCTCCTCAAAACTGTCAAAGTCATCAAAAACAATAGAAGTCAGTGAAATTGTCAGAGCCAAAAGGAACATAAGGAGACATGAAGACTAAATGTAATGTGGCATCCTGGATGGTATGCTCAAACAGAAAAAAAAAAGATACAGGTAAAAACTAAGTGAATCCGAATAAAGTATTGACTTACTTAATAATAATGTATCAATATTGGCTCATTAATTGTGACAAATACATTATACTAATATAAAATGTTAATGATAGGGGAAACTGGGTGTGGGATGTATAGGTGCTCTGTACTGTCTTCCCAATTTTTATGTATATTTAAATCTATTCTATATAAAGTTTATTTTGAAAAAAGTTCACTATGCCAAACCCTACTTGAATTATAGATTCATAAGCAAAATAAATGTTACTGTTTTACACCAAAAATACATGCATACATACTCATCTAGATGCAATTTGAGGGGAGATAAATGCTTTAAGAGAAATGGAAAATGAGTAATTTTTTTCAATCAATAAGTTAATATAGAGGTTAAGAGGATTTAAGAGGAAGTGATAAATACAGAAGTCAAAGACATTCTATCACATTTATAATACAAATCTCTGAGGAAGAAAACTAAAGCAATTACTCTGCAAAACTTTTGGCAGTATCATCTGCAGCTGAACATACACATACCCCATGACCCAGCAGTTCCACTCCTGGATATACATCCCATAAAAAGACCTACACAAGAATGTTCATAGGAGCACTATTTGTAATAGCCCCAAAGTGGAAACAGGCCAAATGCTCATCAGCATGAGCAAAAATAGTTTGTGGTCTATTCATACAATGGAATAGCCTGATGGAAAATGAAAAATTACCCCAACACACACACACACAGAACTGCTGTATGTAACAACATGATAAATCTCAGAAACAGAATGAGTGACAAAAGCCAGACATAAAAGAATATATATTACCTGATTTCATTTATATAATCTTCCAAACAGGCACAACTAATCTATGGTATTACAAGTCAGGGTAGTGTTTACCCTCTCATTGGAGGGCTGTAAATGGAAGAGAGCACTAAAGGGTTTCTGGGGTGTATCATCATCTGTTTCTGGATCTGGGTAGAGGTTTTGTGGATCTGTTCAACTAGGTGAAAATGCTTCTAGCCATAAAATTTAGATTTGTGCTTTTTTCTATGTATATGTTATACTTCAAAAAAAATTATTTTATAAGGAGACTTTAGAGACAGATATAACAACCAAATTCAGTGCCTGGCTCTTAACCAAAGCCTGTTTTGGAGAAACTAATGTGTAAAATAAAATTTTGAGACAAATGGGGAAATCTGAACGTGGATTGTGTATCATGAACATGATGTCAGGGAATTGTTTATTAACTTTGTTAAGTGTGATAATGGTACTCTAGTTATATAGGAAAACCTTTTAATTTTTTGAGATGCATGCAGAACTGTTTAGGGATCAAGTGTCCTGATTTCCGTACTTTACCTTAAATGGTTCAATAAAGAACACAGAGTAAAACAAATACAGCAAAATGAAAATAATTGTTGAATCTAAGTGGTGAGCATACAAAAGTTCAAAATACATTTTTTTATTTTCTGTATGTTTCAACATTTTTTATTAAAAATTTTTAAATATATTTTTTTAATTATCATGTACTTTTCAGAGAAAAAAATCCTGAAGCTCTGAAATTAAAGTAACTTGCCATGCCGAGATTTAAATCCAGGACTATTCCAAATTCAGGTGCTAGGAAAAGAAGACATAACCGTCAGGAACTGGAATGAGATTGTGATATTGTATTATCCAATTTCCCCATTTTACAGACAAGGAAACAGGCCAGGGAGGAATTTGACTTCTATGAAATGTTAATGTAGCATGCAATGTTTGAGGGGTTGAGTTTCCTTGGTGTTAGCTCAGTTTTTCCAAAGAGCAAAACACAAGGGTGTTCTTAGCTCTAAGCCAGAGTTCCCACTTACTCTTTAATTAGATGTGAAGTAAATAATTAGATTATATATTTAAATGCATATGTATCGCAAATACATAGTTTTAAATTATTGCAAGACTTATTTTGTTCTTGATAAGATAGAACCCTGCTTTTCCTACCAGAACTAAGATACGTTATGTTCCTTGAGCCAGTCATTTAGAGGCCAGACACTCCAACAGCCCGTGAATGTGGCTTTTTCTTCCTTTGGCCTCATTTGTATCAACATCAAACACTGACCATTGTTATTAACTCAGAATTATGGACAGGGTTTTCTTTGTGCAATTTATCGCCTGTGGTGTCTACACTTAAATTACTCTACGTCCAGGAAAAAAACCCCAATGTCTGTATGGGTATATAGCTGGCAACACCAGAAACACCACTGTTGACAGATTTTTGATGGGTTTATGTTATTATTCCTTATTTAAAAAAAAAAACAAAACATAACTTCTGTCTTGGAATATATTCTCCATTGGTTCCTTAAGAATTGCAAGGCAGTGTGAAGGGAAGCCTTAAAACTAGGGAAATGTTAGCGGAAAAAAATAAAAGCTGGAGAAAATGTTCACCACCATATGCAGAGCCTAGAGGCCTGTGTTGGCCAGCCCTGCCTGGTTCTCTCCCACCAAGCCCTTTCCTCTCTGGCTGCACTGAAGGACCAAGGCAGATGAGGAGGAGGTTGTAGGGAGACTTAAGCGTAAACTCTTCAACTGTAACTCTAACTCTAACTTCATAGAATGGGGGATGGGGCCATGTCCCTGCAGAACAAGACTCAGGTAAGCCTTGTGATGGCAGGAATTTAAGTGAATATGTAGAAAGAAAGTGTAGTGAAGTAGTCAGGAATGTGGGTTCCGGTGTCCTGGCCCACACTTACTTGTATGTGACCTTGGACAAATTAATGAGCCTCTCTTAGCCTCAGTTGCCTCATCTGTAAAATATCTATATATCGACCTCATAGGGGTTGTTGTGAAAACTAAATAGCATACATGAGAAGGATTTAGGACAGTGTCTGGTTTGTAGTAAATACCCTAAGCATTTCACTGCAGTCTCTGGGGGAAAAAAAAGATTGATTACATGTTCCTGGGGAACCTCTAAGACAGGTATTTTCAAACTTTCTCCAGCAACTTCCTCTCCCACTTCACCCCACGGCAGCTCACCCATCTCCAGACAATTCCAGGTAATGAACATCTATTAAGCATCTGCTATGCCACCAGGAATTGTGTCAGTGCTAGAGTTTTTGAGAATACAGTGGAACCCTTGCCTTCAAGCTGCTTACACTCTACTTAGGAAGGAAAGCATGTAAACACAAACCTTTCAACATGGCAGATGGTGAACCCTTGAGAGTACAGAGGAATGACCACCTCTACTGGTAAGACCAGAGAAAGCTTTACCCAGGAGGCATCACTTGAACCAAGTTTTGAAGATCAAATAGGAGTACAAATCACGTGGCCAAGAATAATACATCTGGGGTCATTCAGGAGGGAAGCAAGAACAGCAAGGGCCACCCTCTAAAAGTTTCCACAGGCCCTTAGATCTGTCCGTTTAGTTGGAGTGTGTGGTGGATATTTAGTCTAATGATTTAAAGATTAAGAACGTGGACTCAAAAAGAAGACATACAAATGACCAACAGACACATGAAAAAATGCTCAACATCACTCGGCATCAGGGAAATACAGATAAAACCACAATGAGATACCACCTCACACCAGTCAGAATGGCAAAAGTTAACAAGTCAGGAAACAACAGATATTGGTGACAATGTGGAGAAAGGGGAACGCTCTTACACTGTTGGTGGGACTGTACACTGGTACAGCCACTTTGGAAAACAGTATGGAAGTTCCTCAAAAAGTTAAAAATAGAGCTACCCTACGACCCAGCAATTGCACTACCTCAAACATACAAATGTAGTGATCTGAAGGGGCACCTGCACCCCAATGTTTATAGCAGCAATGTCCACAATAGCCAAACTATGGAAAGAGCCCAGATGTCCATTGACAGATGAATGATTAAAGAAGATGTGGTACACACACACACACACACACACACACACACACACACACACAATGGAATACTACTCAGCCATCAAAAAGAATGAAATCTTACCATTTACAATGCCATGGATGGAACTAGAAGATATTATGCTAAGTGAAATAAGTCAGTCAGAGAAAGACAAATATAATATGATTTCACTCATATGTGGAATTTAAGCAACAAAACAGATGAACATAGGGGAAGGCTAGGAAAAATAAAATAAGGTGAAATCAGAAAGGGAGACAAACCATAAAAGACTCTTAACTATAAAACAAACTGAGGGTTGCTAGAGGGGAGGTGGGGGGGATGGGGTAACTGGTGATGGGCATTAAGGAGGGCACTTGAGGTAATGAATACTGGGTATTATATGCAACTGATGAATCACTAAATTCTACCTCTGAAAATAATAATACACTATATGTTAATTAAATTAAATTGATTTTAAATAAAAAACAGTAAAAAAAAAAAAAAAAAAAAAAGAACATGGACTCAAAGTTAGGAAAGACTTGGATTTGAACCGGGATAAATCTTCCCATTTCTCTTACAAGCCATGAGGCCTCAGGCAAGTTTCTCAGTAGCTACCAAGTGCCATCTGTTAAATGGGGATAATCATTATTGAGTAAGTTGCCTTTTATTTTAATTTTTTAAATTTTTATTATTTATTATTATTTTTTTAAATTAGGTTCCACGCCCAGCGTGGGGCTTAAACTCATGACCCTGAGATTAAGAGTCAAGTGCTCCACTGACTGAGCCAGCCAGGCACCCCATAGAGTTGCCTTTTAAATAGGGGCTTGTTTCTAAAGTTGGTGTGAAAGATAAAAATGGAAAGTATTCAAATTATTGACAGTTCTCTCTCCCATAAACAAGACATGTAGGTCAAGCAGAGAAAGCCAGTTATCATATGGTTTCACTTATTTGTGGAACATAAGGAATAGCATGGAGGACATTAGGAGAAGGAAGGGAAAAATGAAGGGGGGGGATTGGAGGGAGAGATGAACCATGAGAGACTATGGACTCTGAGAAACAAACAGGGTTTTAGAGGGGAGGGGGGAGAGGGGATTGGTTAGCCCGGTGATGGGTATTAAGGAGGGCACGTACTGCATGGAGCACTGGGTATTATACAAAAACAATGGATCGTGGATCACCACATCAAAAACCAATGATGTATTGTATGGTGACAAACATAACATAATAAAATTAAAAAAAAAAAAAAACAAGACATGTAGGGACCACTGTATACTGAAAAACATCATTGACCACTGGAATCCCCATCAACAAAATGCTCATGGCTAGCAGCACATGAGGACTGAGATTGAGGGAGGGGCAGGTTCTCATCTCTCATCCAAGTCACTTGGGGGCACAGGTTCATTGAGAAGAATGATTGGTAGGACCTTCTGTACCTTATATTTCTTACTTTCTTCTTTTCTTTTAATTTTCGCTGAATGCCTATACGTGGGTTCACCTGTGAGTTAAATGCACATGTGGATTCCACTAACCCACTTCATGAGGCACTCATGAGATTTCCCATGGGAAGGGCTTCACACAGTGACTGGCACAATTATCACTCAGTATACGGAGGCATCCTCCCAGACTCTCCTTCTCTTCCTTTTCTTTATCATCATCACGGGCTAAGAGTGATGGATAAAGGAAAAGAGCAATTTATTTGACCAAGTAAGCCAAAGGACTACATTTTTATTCATTGGCTTGTTTCCATCTCTTACGCCAAAGACCCTACACCAAATACATACCAACTCCTATTCTTGTTTTCCCATCAAAAATTGCCTAAGCATGTTTTTTCATTTGGAAAACAAGCTTCATAGTATTTTCTGTCTGATAAGAGTAAGGGCATTGTCAGAAAATACGTATCCGCTTATGTACTCTAAAAAGGCAAACATACAAAACAAAGCAAATTATCATGATTATTTCTATACTCCTACCCTTGTGGGGGGCACAGCAACATAGAGGTTTAGATTCTGCCCAGTTCTTCCCCTGAATGCCTTGAAGACCAAAAGGATTAATACTTCAGGTTTGTTTGTTTTATTCTCTTTATTTTATACTGTTTTGTTAGAAGTAGAGAAATAGCTGAAAGATCCATTTTCTCATTTCAATGTATAACAAGTGGAACTGCTCTAAGTCTGGGAATATGTCAGCCAAGTTTTGAATCTCAAAATGCTTATGTTGCTCTCTCACTCTGTCTCTGGGTGCGTGTGTGTGTGTGTTTGTGTGTGTGTGTGTGTTGGGCTGGGGTGTGTTTGTGTGTGTGTGTGTGTGTGTGTGTGTGTGTTGGGCTTCTCCAAGATGTGTGTGTGTGTGTGTGTGTTGGGCTTCTCTAAGATGTGGAGGTTTGGAATGAAAATGGTAATTGACCTTTAACGAGAGAGCTGAGAGAACTGCTTCTGTCTATTATATGGCTGTGAGCTGGATTTTAAATGTTTGATTAAGTTATTAGAGTGTTTTGCTTTGGCATAAAGTACTATAAATTTACAATTGCTGGCCAAAGCGGTTAGTCAGTGGAGAAGAATAAATTGTTTTGAGAGGTGCTTCAAAACCTGGATTTTATTCTCTTGGAAAGACAGGGTTTTAAATAAATCATGTAATACAAATGAGAATTTCCATAATTAAGGTTCAAACCAGGAAGATCCCTAGGAGCTTTGGAGAGGTAAAATGAAGAACAATATTCCAGGATGCTTTCATCTTCATTTCTTTTCTCTTTAAATTGATGTTTTGAGTGTGCTTTGTTTTTAGGGACCCAGAGAACAAACAACACAAAACGAGCATATATTAAATATATGTTGTGAAAACATTTTTTCTCTGAGATGTGAGTACTTTAGAGAGACTTAAAAAAAGTGTCCAGGACATCTTTGCTTAGAGTGCTTCCCACATTAGAGGCCCCTGTCAACTGCACCCATGTCATTATTCAGAGAATTTCTGTCTGGCAGTCCTCACTCCCTGTCATCCATTAATGTCACTCCCTGATAGCTTTTGTGTTTTCAGAGCATGTCCTCTTATTTCTGTCATTTAGGAAATCTCTCTCAAATGGCAACTCCCCTCTCTTGGGGGCTCTTTCTGGCTCCTGGACTCAGACCTTCTCCCCACAATTCTTCTACCTGTTTCCTCAAAGTCCCCAGCCGCCCCTCAGTGCTGCTAGGCTTCTCCCAGGAGCGCCTAAGTAAATAAAATGTGATTAAATGTATGTGATTGGTTCTTGTACTGCTTTATTTATTTGATATAGGCACACACTAGAGAACTTTCTACCATACATTGTACAAATATACCATTTATAATTGATTAAGTAGGGCAATTGTGGTCATTTCTAGAAAAGTATGCCATCAAGCCCTCTGTTGGGAACCTAGGCACGTACTCTGATGTTGTTTCTATGAGATCACATGAAAAAAGTTAGGACTGCAGCTCTTTGTAGAACATTGTGAAGTGCTACCCAAATTGTACTACTGAAACATTGATTTCCATTTGAGATTAGCTCAGTAATTAAGAGCACAGGCTGTGTCCTCAGGCTACCTCCCTGGGAATCTCAGGTTCTCCACTGGCCAGCAGTGTAGCCTTAGGCAAGTGCCTTAATCTCTCATCTGTACAAAGAGGTAGTAGAATTACCTACCCCAGAATTGTTGAGAGGATCGAATGAAATAATACATGTTTTGTGTCTAGCAAAGCCCCTGACACAAAACAAAGTAAGTGGTTAATACATATTAACTATTAACTATATCATCATCATCATGATCAGATATAAGTGACAATTTAGTATATATAAAAAAAAATCTCTTCCAAAAATGGAAGCTGGGGTGCCTGAGTGGCTCAGTCATTAAGCGTCTGCCTTTGGCTCAGGTCATCATCCCAGGGTCTGGAATAGAGCCCCATATCAGGCTCCCAGCTCAGCGGGAAGCCTGCTTCTCCCTCTCCCACTTCCCCTGCTTGTGTTCCCTCTCTCGCTGTCTCTCTGTCTGTCAAATAAATAAATAAAATCTTTAAAAAAAAATGGAAGCAAATCTAAATGCAAGGATTGACTGTTCAGCTATTCCCTCACTCCTGAATGCTCAAGTATATGTTGAAGCCCATCCAGGGTTGGCCGCCCTGATCATGCGTACAGCAACCTTCACCTCCCCAGTGGTTTCCATGCTCCCATTCACCCGTGATCTTGTAGACCTGCTATTGCTCAGGAGCCACCCTTTTCCCTGCTGGTCACCACTTCCCATAGGGTGAGGGCTATAGTGACAGGACTGAAGGATGGAGGTCCCACAGGTGTGGCAAGTTCAGGTAAATTCCCTGCCACTCCTCCAGCCTTAGTCTGTATCTCATGGAAGCATCCCCTGGGCTGAGAATGTTGGAATGCCTCTTCCCACATCCACATTGTAAGATGTCAGAGAGATTGCAGGTCTGGATCTTAGCAAAAACTGAAGATGCATCTTGAGTCTTTGAGCATCCTGAGACCCAGCATTACTACCTCTCTACATTGTGACAGAGTGAGAAAAGGGACTGAGGATAACAGACTGGCATTAGTGATTTTGGTCCTAGCCTTGCCCTTCGCATAGTGAATGTACTAATGTTTATTAAACACCTACTTAGACACAGTGCTTGGTACTCTACAGATAATGTCTGACTGCATTCTCTGAGCCATCCCACAAGGCAGAGGTTATTGTCAGCATTTTACAGATGAGGTCACTGAGTCTCAGGGAAGGTGAATCAATTGTTTTCAGTCCCACAAAGTAGAGACTGGAGCCTGCAAACTAAACTTAGACCAGAGCCAAGTGCTCCAGGTCTCTATGAGCCTTTGGTTTTGTGTTGGGGGCCAAGTTGGTGGGGAGTGGTTGTAAGGCCACTTTCTTTCCACCCCAAGAGTGGGGAAGGGGCAGGGAGAAGACAAGGGCTGAGGAGGAGTCCCTCTTGCCTCCCAAAAGCATGTCTGGGTGGGAGATTATCCACCACAGAGGCCCAACCATTCAGCTCCACTCTATAGTCCTCCCCTACCCACTGAGAGTTCTCAGAGTTACCCAGTTCTGTACCTCAGGAGCTCCCATTGCTCAGCGGTGAGTGGTTCGTGGACATGATGGTGGGGAGTTCACATCCACATCACTATTCCTAGGGCCCGGCAGGGCTTGGAGGAGGAATGCAGAGCAATAAGTGAGACAGTGGGGGACCGCCTCAAACTATGGCCTCTCGTTTCTCCCCTTGACTTCATCCCCATGGCTGCTGAACTCACCCATGGCATTATCATCTCTTTCCTGAAGATCTCTCTTACCCACCTGCTTCCACTCTGGCCCCAGGGGAAAACATTCTTCACTCTAGAGCAAGCCAGAGTGAGCCTCTTAAATACAGATAGTGCTCAAAATCCTTCCGAGGCTTCCTTCGGCTCTTAAAATCTACTTCAGCCCCTCGTCATGGCAGACCTCCCTCGTCCCCTCCTCAGCTAGAACTGTCATTCATCCTTCAGCAATCAGCCATAGGGTCACCTGCTCAGGGGAGCCTTCTGTGCCCCTCCAGCCTGTTCAGTGCCTCTCTCACACGTTCTTACACTCCTCTGACCCTGTGATCGTCTCAGTATTTATACATTCCTTAGTGATACCCAATGGATGTTGGTCTCCCTCATGAGACAGTAAACCCCCTGAGACAAAAACCATATGTCAGTGCTCGGCACAGGAGCGCTGGCCCGTGACGTTGTGCCTGCCCAGAACCTGCCCTTGTTAACATTTGTCATGTGAGTGAGCAGTGTCACTGGTGATTCTTGTGCTTTGGAAACCCAGGCAGAACACTCACAGAGATGTAGCCACACCGAGGGTCCTGTGGTTACCCCACGTCGCTTCCCTTCCAACTTCATGTAGATAGGTCTGCTGGGCTCTCCTCCACCGTGCCCACAATAGGAATGACAAGCAGAACCTCTTCTTTCAGGGTACCTGCCCGTTATACTCTTTACCTCGTGAGGCCCTACACTTATCCCCGTGAGGAACCCATTTGTGGAACACCCCTTCTAGAACTGCCTTCACCTCTCCCCTGGCAGTGACAGAAGACCTAGCACATAGTAGGTGGTGTTCTTTGGGGACGTTGTTGAATGCTCAGCCACATGTTACTTTGAACATCCTTCTTCATAGCAAATATTTTTTATTGAGATATAATTTATATAAAAGAAAATATATACACTTTGAGCATTACATAATTACTTATTGGAATATGCATTTTATTTAAAAACTGGGTAATCCATTTGGAGCCGGGTCAAGTAATTATAGTAGGCTGGTAAGCTGAGCCATGTCCTCTCCTAGTAATTTTCTATACACCATCTGATCTCTGTAGTGATGTCCTGTTATGGGTCTGGCATTCATTCATTATTTAGTCCCTACTGTAACCCTAGGGAGTACTTGTTAGCCTCCCATTTCCCAGTAAGGAAATGGGTCCAGAGAGGTTAAATGATTTGACACCAAAGTCTCAATGCTATGAGAAGTGGAGGCAAGATTTGAAAGCAGCTCTCCTTGCCTCCATAGCAGATGACATTGTCATTGCCTGATCCTGTATATCTTCTTAAAACCTACGTGGTGAGGACAAGATAAGGTTACAAATCAAAAGCCTGTTTGTTCTGCGTGCCTTGTAAACAGGCTCTGAAGGTAGCACCAAAGGTGGAGGGCTCCTCTCTCAGGCCTCGCCAATCTCTCCTCCCTTCCCTCCCAGATCCCTGCAGATGGTCTGGGAGACCTGCACACGCCTTGCTACAGAAACGGATCTCTGAGTCAGCCCTTAGAAAAAAGAAATCTCTTTGCTGGTTTTATTTTTCTTGGTTGATTTATTTGACAAGGACCCATTTTGTACATCCATTTTGGAATTTCAAAATCTTTTTTTTTTTTTCTCCAAAGGTCTGCCTTAAAAAGCTGAAGAAAATAAAAGAGAGGCCATGTTTGCTACTCCCTGTGTGATGCTTTCTAAACCAGGGCTCTGCCTTTTTATTTTCTGACCCTGAGATCACACAGGTTGCAGAATAGGGGCTGAGCAGAGCTAAATCCCAGCAGGCAGGAGTCCGATTTTCACTAATCCCTAAAGACACATCTCTATCACTGTTGTTTGACTTGTCAGGACACCTACATTGCTAAACCCCACAGAGGAAAAGCACATGAATTATTCACTTTCTAACAGAGCTTCTTTGGCGAGATTAGGTGTTACAACCAGCCAGCGAAAGGAAATGTTCCCAGCTCTGGCTGGCTGCAGATACAATTACTGTTGGTCTTCTTTACCTGGAGGTCCATGAAACCCCACTCTGAGGCCTTCAGCAGAGATTCTAGGCCAGTGTTCCTGGGGTCCCAGCTTCAGCAACAGTCACTTACAGAGGAATCCCTCATCCTGGCACATGGCATGTCAGATGCAATCAGAACAGGCACCAAGCTTCCCTGGGAACTTTCTCTACTTTAACATGTTTCAGCTGAGGGAGAAGCTTGGTTGGGGGGGAGGGGAAGTTGGTGAGGAAACCCAGGCTGAATTTATAGTTGCCTTTAATAACCCATGCAGCTAAATTTATTAGGTCACAATGCCCCTTTGAACTGTGGCATGGAATTTTCCATGTATAGTCTGGTTCCTCCAGTGAGAAGCAGACCCTCCCATTCAGTTTTGTATCCTTGTTGTGTGAATGTCCATGCCTTGACCATTTTGGTTAAGAACAAGCTTTGATCAGGGATGGGCTGGGAGCATTTCACCATGGCCCTCCCTGCTTGTATCTGATGACAGTGGCTGAAGCACTAAACTCACCAAGTCAATTACCATGCGTATACCAACTCTACATGAAAGGTCCGGATCTGCAGACATTCTTCCTCCTAAAGACACTTAAGGCAGGGTTCTGCGTCAGTTTTTGCAAACTCTGCTTTCCTGCATGCTTTCTTGTTTTTCTAAGAATAAGTTATGGCATCACTTTGTCAGTTTCCTTAGCCCTCTCATAACTGAACCAAGAAGTTCAGGGTGAAGATGTTCTTTGAGTAGCTTCCAAATCTCAAGGCCTACAAAGCAAGGAATTAATTTGCTTAGATCCTGGAATATCTTCTTTTTTTTTTTTTTCATCACAATCCCGAGAAGTAGAGTTTGGTTAAATGGCACCTGAGATTAATTCAAATGAGCAAATTGATTTTGGTCGCTTACTGTGTGCAAAATCCCTTGCTAGCAATGATGGGAGATAGAAAGAGTTCAAGATACAGTGGAGTCTATTGACTTCTGAGTGATGATTTGCCTTCCAAGTGTGCCAAGGTGTGAGAGACATAACATTTTCATTTTTATGGATTTTTTGTGATGTGTATTAGATAAATAGCTGTTCAAAGGCATGGCCTTGTTAGTAATTTTGCTACACATGAGAGTAAAGCAGGCATTTAAGGAAAATAAAGAAGGTGAGTTAATTTACAGAACTATATTAAATAATAATATAGATGATACCCAAAAGTGATAGCAAGATAGCTTATGAATGATTAGAATGTCAAAAGCCACTATCCTAACTGTACTTAAACTCAGGTAAAGCAGGGACACTTCCTTTTGTTCACCCCCAAGGAAGCAAGTCAGTTTATTATTCAGGGAGGTAAGCCAAGGGCCTTTGAGTGTTTGACAATACCTGGTCATTAGCTTGCATGGCTCACTGCACAGCCAAGCCATGATGGACTTTTAATGAGATTGCTC
Organism: Halichoerus grypus; assembly: GCF_964656455.1. Lineage (NCBI taxonomy): Eukaryota > Metazoa > Chordata > Mammalia > Carnivora > Phocidae > Halichoerus > Halichoerus grypus. The sequence goes on along the minus strand of NC_135713.1, from coordinate 57,886,092 downwards.
TCACACACGTCCTTGGGTACGTCCCATCATCCACACAACAGTAACATTGAGATGTAGACCACTCCCTGCAATCTTGACTATCTAGATGTGGAGGAGACACGGTGGAGAGAAATGAGCTTCCCATTAAACCTTGCACATTCCACTCCAGACATTAGCATTGGAAGGGGGATGCCGGGGACATGGCGAAAGGGGATCGCAGCACCGCAAGCTATATGGTCCAAGGTCAGAGGAGGGACAGAGGGAAAAGGATGTCATGAGGCGTGGGGACTGCTGGTCTGATGCGCCACAGCTAGTGACAGCCCATCCCCTGCAACAGAAGCAGTGAATAAACCCCACCACACACCCCTCTGAGGAGCCTTAAACCCATTCAGATGTGTAATACTGTTGAGTGCAGTGAATAGACTAACATCGTCTTGGCATCTCTGCAGTGACTAATTTGTGGGCTCTCTGATTTTGTTCTGAGTTAAGTGGTCTTTATGTTCCCATTCTGGCAGTGCTGAACAGTGATATATTGTGTCCACGATCCCGCCCGGTTTATTGGCGCTCACATAATGACAGGCTGTTGAATGGGAAGAAGTAGTGCGTAAACAAAACAGCCCGAGCCGGAGGGGCAGCACTCATTTTCTGAGCCGTATTTGTTCTGAGTGAGGCACGAGATTTTCTTCTGTGTAAGCCGGGATTTTGAAACTTGATGTGTACATAAGTTTACCTGCACACTTGGGAGTGCCAAAAGAGCTTAAGTTTGATTACACGGGGCAATCAGCAATTAGCATAAAGTCCCCTTTGCCTGATAGAAAAAGTGAATTCTGAAGCCCTGCCTCCTGGCCAGTGATGGCAGGGGCGGGGTGGGCGGTGGGGAGCCCCTCTAGGTTTGGGATCTCAGGAGTCAACACAAGATACCCCACGCTATGGGAAAACCTGAGAGCACGTCATGGGCAAAGTCCTTTGTCCTGAGAAGACAGATCAGTTGATTAACACAAAGAGCCAGAGCTGGAGTAGAGGCCGTGTGCAGGGTCACACACTGGAAGGGTCTGGTGTGGAAGAGGGGCCGTCGTGGGTGGCGGGACTGAGGCGGATGCAGTCTGTCTGTCTTGAAGGGCACTGTTTCTCATTGTTGACACATGTGTACTGTGCTCTGTCGGGGAGCAGTTGGTTTGAAGAACCATTTTAAAGTGGACACGTGACAGGACCATATTTCTCTCACCAATTCCGCATGTTTTTTTTATTGTTGTTACTGACTGTTGTTGAAATTGAAATTAGCAGGTACTACATATTCATGGTACAAAACTATTAAGGATTAGAAGTGAACAAAAGGAAGTGTCCCTGGTTTACCTGATTCCTGGTTCCCCTTCCTAAATACAGCCGTTGTCTTGTTTCTTTTGTATGCTTCCAGAAATTACTCTTATACAAACTTATAAAACTGTGTGTGTATGTATGTATATACATATGTATGCATGGATATATGTGTGATTTCATACACCAATCAGAGTTCTATCCATAGATGGAGAAGATAATCATTTATTGGGTGTGGTTGAAGGAAGCCAGAAGTCTAATATCCAAAAAACACATGCCCATGACCTACCATGGATCCAATATTTTTTTTTAACTATTTGAAAATTATTCTTTAGATTTTAAAAAATTATTAAGACTATTCAGAGCAGTTTTAGGGGAAGGTACAGAGATGTGCCATACACCTCCTTCCCCCATACACCCACAGCCTCTCCAATTGTCAACATTTCCAACCAGAGTGGGACATTTGTGACAATTGATGAACCTACCTTGACACATTGAAATCACCCAGAGTCCATAGTTTACATTACCCTTCATTCTTTGTATTGTACATTCTGTGGGCTTAGGATTTAGATTTTTTTTTTTAAACCTCCTAGTTAACACTTCTCTTGCATTTGACTAGGATCATCTGCCAGTTTGCCAGTTTGCCAGTTTGCAAGTGGGTTTTAGTATCTTATCTCTGCCTGTGGGGGCCTCATGTGGGCACTGGCCACACTGGGCACTGTGGTATGCAGAGCAGTGTGGGGTCCCAAGGACCGGCAGGGGCCAAATGGGAAAGCCATGAGTGCAGTGGGACCAGAGGGGGAGAGTGAGGCCATGTCTGAGGAGGGGAGCCAGGAGACACACTACTGGAGAATTGGAGGCCGGGACAAGAGCCCCAGACTCACTCGCATTGGCTACCTGGTACATGGGTGAGTGGGCTGTAGTAAAGAGACAGCATGGAGGAGAGATCACAGCCTCCATGCTTGCCTCTGCATCTGTCTCCACACACACAGAGACATTGAGTCTCTGCAACTAGAGACTTCTCGACAACTCGGGGTCTCAAAAGATCTCCGAGAGCAACAGGGGAAGAGGCACTCAGTGAACGCTCAACTATAATCGTGTGCCTTTGTTGACAGATACCTGTCTTTGTACTTAGGGTGATAAACTGGTTCTGTGATTTCATCTTTTGAATTTCCATGTTGCCGTTCCTCAGGATAGGAATAGGCATCCCAGAAAGTGTCACCACTTGCTTGTAGCTGAGGCTGAGTAAGATGAGAAGCCCTCCCCCAGGCAGGATCTGGAATCCATCCCTCCGAAGGTGGGGCAAGCCCCTTGCTGCATGCAGTAGCCAGCCCACCCTTGCCTTTCCTGGGCAACACAGGATGTCCCAGCCACACAGGCTAGACACACAGCAGGAGAGCCATGGTCACTTAAGGTGTAGATGAGGTGAGAGGAGAACTGTGCACCTGACCAAAATCCTAGTTCTGCCACTTACTAGTGGTGTGATGAGTCATATAGTAAGTCATTTAAGTTCTCTAAGCCTTGGTTTTATCATCTGTAAAATGAGATAAAATAAATAATGGTCTGGACCTTATAGGGTTGTTGAGAGGATTTAATTAGTTAAAACCTACAAAACCCTTAGAACACTATGAGCACTCAAAAAAGATTAGGTGTTGCTGCTCTTACTCTGGAACCTTACTCTGCTTCTGTTGTCAGCTGATGGCACTGTCTAAAATGAAGGTGGGTCAGTCCGATCCTACGGCCTTTCTCTTCCTTTTGGCCATAAACCACTGCCAGGCAGGGCCTGAGGTCCACCCGATTCCTATCTGCCTCTGCCCTCCGGGAATGTGTCCTTCAGGCAGCCCTGGTGTGTTTGCTGATCTAATCAGGAGAGTGATTCAGGGCCCATTCCAATGTTTATGTTGGCTCTCTGCCTAATCTTGTTGGTCTTGAATCTTGAACTGTAAGACCGAGAAGATGGGCCAGATCTGGTTCAAGTACTCCGCAGGGTGGAACCTTCTGATCATTTGGAGTGATAAATAAATGTATCTGGGGAGGGTGGCTGGGTGGGTGGTAGCTTCATCTTGGTTTCATTCCTTTGGGAACATCCTGTTGCCTGGAATGGTCAGTTGGGCCATCATTCTGCCTCTTGTCTTGGACACTGGGTTTCTAAGAACCATTGCTGGTATTAATTGGGCATTTATCAGTTATAAGCTTGTGTTAACCACTTCCATATGCATAATCTTGGGCAAGCCTGAGAACTACCAGATGAGTCAGCTTGATTGTTTTCCCCTTTGCCTAGATGAAAAAATAGAAGCTTAGAGATAGTAAATCACTTGCCTAGGTCACAGATGTAATAAGTACCAAACCAGAACTTAGGCAGCCTGTCTACAGAGCTCTGAACCCTCAGATGTTAATGTTCACACGAGCCACCTGCGGACATGGCTAACAGGCGAGGCTGGTTTAGCAGATCCCAGGCATGGCCTAAGAGGCTGCATTTCTCACAAGCTCCCAGGTGATGCTCACCTGGTGGTCCCTAGATACTTTGAGTGACATGGCACCAAACCAGGAAGCCATGCAGCCTTGGCCTGGCATGTTATCTATTTTTTTGGGCCCAGCGGTTGACTTTACGCACAGCTCCCTGACAGCACTCATGGTAAAGATGATGTCACATGGAGCTCAGCAAGCGACACAATTAACCCTTAGAGTCTTTGGGGAATGTACTTGATGAGGCAGTTGCTCTGCTCTTAAAGGGTCTAGGAATCCGTCCTACTTGACTGAGTGAGGGCCTTTCTGTGCCCCTGGCTATGTCTGTTTTTCTAGTCTCCACTGGGTTCCTGGATTTGGGACCCAGAGGAAACCACCATGACCTTGATTTTTCACCCAAACCTCTTTCTCTTGTTGTGCTCCCCACCTCTGTTCATGGTCTCATTCAGCCTTTCATTCCCCCAGGCTCAAATCCTTTCAGGAATCTGATTCCTTCCTTAACCCCAGCTTTCCTTTAGTTATCAAGTCCCAGACTGATTCAACCTGCATAGTATCTGTGACACCTCTGCCCTCCAAAACCTAGAGAAAGGGACAAGGTCCTGATCACCTCCTGATAAAAAAAGCCATTATTTATTTGATAGCCGATATGTGCATTATCTACTTCATTGAGCTCTTACCACTCTCCAGTAAACGCACTCTCAATTATTGCCCTGGGTCTGATGATGTACACAAGAGTCAAGAGACTCGCTCACTCCAGGTCACCCAGAAGGTAAGTTTTGGCTCCAAGACTGAACCCAGAGAGTCCAACCCAACTCTCACTCCTAACCTTCTGCAATACTGCCTTTCTCTTTTCTATCCACCTCCACTCCAGCTAGTGGGGTCCCAAGTTTGGTCACTTGTTCATTCACCAGCTACCGATTAGGCCACTAGTATGTTCCAGCACTATGTGAGGTGCTGGTAATTACAATGGAGAATGAGACAGGTATACTCCCTACCTGTATGGAGCTTCATTTCAGTAATCACATCATTGCTGCTTGTTAGCCATGTGACTTTTATCAGGTTATTCAACCCATATGAATCTGTATGGCCCATATAAACTTCAGTTTTCTCATCTGTAAATGGGGATCATTATAGTACCTACCTCACTGGGATGCTGCAAATATCAAATGAAGTCATGTATGTAGCACTGGCACATAGTAGATGGACCATATCTTACCTGAAATCACTTGTGAATGAAATTTAGCTTTGTCAGCATGCCATTCCAGGACTTTCATCCCAAACACCCATGTGCCACCCAAGATGAATCATTGTGCCTCCCCAGGTAGGGCATGCTTTTTTCTGATTCCATTACCTAACTCAAATGCTATTTTCTTTTGCTGTTTATGATACCCTACTTCTTCTCCACTGTCAGATTCCTATCTACTCTTCAAAGCCCAACACAAATTTGCCTCCTCCTCTGAGCCTTCAATCTCACCTACAAGAACAGTGCTCTGTTCCGTGATCTTGTCCTCTGGCTCCCATGTAGCACTGAATCACGCTGCCTTGTATTCTAGAGTACGAGTCTCCTCCTTGGTTTCTCATTCATTCAGCAGATATTTCATGAACACTCGCTTCGTGATAGGCACTGCGCTACCTATTGTGGTATAGAATGGAAGTAATAATTGTCATGATACCTGTCTTCACAGAGTGTATAGTCTAGCACTGCACCAATAGAATGTTCTGCAGTCACTGAGGTATTCTGTCTCCTCCACACTGTCCAATATGATAGCCATTAGCCACATGTGGCTATTGACCACTTAAAATATGACTAATGTAGCTGAGGGACTGAATTTTTAATTTTGTGTAATTTTAATCAGTTTTAGTTAAAATAGCCACATGGCTAGTGGGCACTGTATTGGGCAGTGCAGGTAGTAGGAAGAAGCTGTTAGTCAAATAATCATAGAAAATGATGGAAAATTACAGTTGTACTAAGTACTATGCAGAAGGAGTACATGGTTGCATAAAGGCATACTGGGGGATCTGACCTATTCTGGCGGGTGTGGTAATCAGGGAAAGTAGTAATGATTTCCTGAGGTAGTAATGATTGAACAAAGATCTGAAGCTACTCAAAAGAAGGTTGGGAAGCATGAAGGGCATGCATGCAGATAAGCAAGCAGCATGTGCAAATGGCCTGTGGTAGAGAAGAGCATGGCCTATAGAAGATCTCTGAGAGTTCAAGAGCAAGCACCATCTCCCTTCTTTCCTCTTAATTTGAAATCTCCAAAGCACTTAGCACCATGCTCTGCACATAGTAGACACAGAATTAAATTTCACATTTGGCTGTGTGAAGCCAAGGTCTCACTAACTATACAGCCTCACCCATTTCCTCCTCAGAAATGCCTCAGCTGGAGAGCCAGGAAACAGGAGCTCCCACTCCATCTCTGCTAATGGAGGCTCCAATCAATAAGGAATCTTGGTGGTTTTTTGGTTTTTCTCTTTTTTTTTTAATTAACATATAATGTATTATTTGTTTCAGGGGTACAGGTCTGTGATTCATCAGTCTTACACAATTCACAGCGCTCATCGTAGCACATACCCTACCCAATGTCCATCACCCAGCCACCCCATCCCTCCCACCCCCCTCCACTCCAGCAATCCTCAGTTTGTTTCCTGAGATTAAGAGCCTCTTATGGTTTGTCTCCCTCTCTGGTTTCGTCTTGTTTCATTTTTCCCTCCTTTCCCCTATGATCCTCTGTCTTGTTTCTCAAATTCCTCATATCAATGAGATCATATAATTGTCTTTCTCTGATTGACTTATTTTGCTTAGCATAATATCCTCTAGTTCCATCCACATTGTTGCAAATGGCAAGATTTCTGGGTTTTGATGGCTGCATAATATTCCATTGTATATATATACCACATCTTCTTTATCCATTCATCTGTTGATGGACAGCTAGGCTCTTTCCATAGTTTGGCTATTGTGGACATTGCCGCTATGAACATTGGGGTGCACATGCCCCTTCAGATCACTACATTTGTATCTTTGGGGTAAATACCCAGTAGTGCAATTGCTGGGTCATAGGGTGGCTTTATTTTCAACTTTTTGAGGAACCTCCATACTGTTTTCCAGAGTGACTGCACCAGCTTGTGAGGAATCTTGTTTTTTTGTCTCAGAGAAGCATCTTTATCATATATAGGGCTGGCAACCTCCCATCTCTCAGGATTGTGGGAAATATTCTGGGTATTGTTTGGAGGAGACGTGGCCATAGTCAGGGGCTGGAATCACAAGAGAACCTATGTATTGTACCATTTGTTCATTATTGAGCAAACACATGTGAGTACTTACTAGAAGCAGATGCTCTGCTAGGTGTTGAGGATGTGGTCAAGAGCAGAAGTGATAGTGTCCTTGACCTCACAGAGCTTGTATTGTGGCAGGGACCCCCAGAGATCCCAGGCTGTAGCAGCCAGGGCTACTAGCTCTTCGTGGAACCTGCAGAGTGTTTGTGGCATTCTGTCATGTTCTCCTGGCTCAGTGCACAACTCAAGCATGCTCTCCAAACCCAGCCATCCTACTCTGGGTTCCAAAGGCTTTGGACACAGAGTCGAGCCTTCGAATTGCCTAGTAATTGAGCTGTAGACTCCTGGGACCTGTACATAATTTGCTATATATTCTCCCCAGGAACACTGCCTTGCACTCAAGTGGGGAGTGTGAACTCCACAAAGTCATCATCTTTTAATAAGAAGAAACAAATAACTCCTTGTTTACAACCCAGCTTGCAGTCCCCACACCAATTTCTTATTCACACCCTTGGCTCACAAAAGAGCTTAAAGTTTAGTTCCCCAAGGCTGGGGGAAGGGTGGAAAGTCTAATTTTTTTTAAGCTACTCAGGGTCTTGTCCAAACGAGTTGTCACCAAAAAATGAAAGCCAGATGTTTTTTTAGTGAGAAATAAATATATGGCCAAGCTGTGGATTGAACCTGAGGTCCCCCTGGATAGTTTCCACGTGTGTCGGTAGCTGGACTCCCAGGTATCGGCAGCTCACATTCTTGTCTTTTAGCTGAGGCACAGCATGCACAGATGGCTAATGAGCAATTAACATTGCAGCCTCCTATTCCGCCATGGCGATACCCATCGGCTCATAACTCAGATTCAAACCAGTGCCGTGAGCCGCCAGGGGCTGCTGAGTTCAGGGGAGAGGCAGAGACCCCTGTCTGGAAAAGCGAGGAGAGGACAAATCCAGGCTGAAAGTGCCGCCTCCAGCTTCTCAATGAGGGATCTGCTTTTGTTGGGAGCCCTTAAATCCTCACGGGGAACATACTTCTGATAAACATCGAGAAATTACAGATGAAATCAGGGCCTCGGAGCAGAGAGGCCCTTTGGGGTTTAACATTACAGTGTATTCTTCCCCAAGTCTAATTCAATGGTGAGCTTTTCAGCCAAAGGAAGTGTTTTCGGTAATTGGCCGAATCTCCGTAGGAAGACCGCTGAGCTTGCTACTGCTTCTATCAGAGCATTTCTCATCTCTTGGATTTTTCTCACACTTTTCAAGTTCTAGATACAATCATTTGTGCCCTGGTCTTTGAAACATGTCATGATGGTATTAGAACTTCCTCGGAGGGCAGGTGAGAGAGGGGAAAAGTGATAGCATGGAGCTCAGAGGGTCAGTAGGGCCCAGAACAGCGATAAACCCCTGGAGAAAAGGCAAGTAGTACCAAACCTGGAGATTGTGGGTAAGGGAATTAGAGGGTTTGGCAGGCAGGTGATCCAAATTAGGAATGGCTGACCCCAGACTGAGTGCATGGCGCATAGGTGGAGCAGGCCAGGGCGAGGCAAGGGTTCAGGCCAACCACGGAGACACTGGGGGAAGAAGCCCAACTGAGGGGCTGGATCACGGGCACTGAGCCAGGGTCTCTAGGGAAGGAGGGCTCTGCTGAAGGCAAGGCAGAGCTCTAGCTTTGAGGAACCTCTCTGAGGTTTCCTCCTGCACAAACCGAAGATAAAGTAGTTCATAGCTCATGCGGTTATTTTGAGGATAAAATAGGCTAATCATTGTCAAGTGTTTAAAAGGGTGGCACTCAATAAATATTATTATTTCATGACAGGGTTTTAAACAGGAGGGAACAAGAAAAGACACAGTTCCTAAAATACGAGTTTAATTCTGAGAAAGATGTTTTTCAAACTAGGTTAGCTTGGCCTTTGAAACATACCATTCATTTACTCATATACTCATATGAGCTTTCCTTCTTTATTCAAGAAATCCTTATTGAGCCCCTTTGATGTATAAGGCATTCCTCTAGTCCCAGGGATACCGTGACAGTCTAGAGCAGGGTTTGTCAAAATGTAGCCCGTGGGCCAAATCCAGTACACTCCCTGTTTTTGTAAATAAAGTTTTATAGGAACACAGCCATGCCCAATCATATATGTATTGTTTATGGCTGCTTTCATGCTACATTGGTAGAATTGAGTGGTTGTGACAGATAGCCTAAGGCCTGCAAAGCCTAAAGTAATTACCACCTGGCTTTTACAGAGAACATTTACCGACCCTGGTGTAGAGACACCTTTCAGTACAGCACTCACTCTGTAATGAAAGAAGCCAGTCAATAGGAAATTTCAGTATAGTGAAATAATTTCAGAAGCCCATAGGGGTAGAGAGAAGGATTGGACAGGGCTTCCTAGAAGAGATGTCCTCTCAGTAGAGACCTGGAGGCTGAATAGGAGTTAATGAAGTAGAGGAGAAAGGAAAAGAATTCCAGATAGAGGGAACAACATTTGCAAAGGCCCAGAGGTGAGAGAGAGCAGGGTATGTTCAGGAGCTAAATGAAATTCATCACAGCTAGAGGGACAAAGGACAGGTGACACCAAGCTTCCCAAGCAGAATGAAGACGTTTTAATGTTTTCTGAGGGCAGTGGGGATGTATTGAGGGATTTTCAGCAGGGGAACGATATAATTAGGTTCATATTTTAGGGAAATCAGTTTACCTGGAATATGTAGATTGACTTTAAGTGTTGAGTAGGAGCGTGAGGAGCAAGACTGGAAGCAAGAAGGCTGGCAGGGAGAGCCCATTTCAGTAATGCAAGGGGAGACCATGGTAGCCTGAAGTAGGAAAGAGGCAGTGGAGGTGGAGAAGAGACTGGTTTGGAGACTATTTAATAGGCAAAACTGACAGCACACAGTGACTTGTGGCATATGGGGAGTGTCAAGTGACAAGGAGTGAAGCATGAGAGAGGATCACTCCCTGAGATGGGGACTGTGTGGGTAGGAGCAAGTTTAGGGTGGAGGGAGATGACAATATCCACATCAGTCATGCCAATGGGATGCCCATGAGATGTCCAGTTGGATTCAGAGCAGGCCATGTCATTCATTCCACTGCTTTAAGACCGGAGGTGAAGATGTTAGCTATTTAGATATCTGAAGCAAGTGTTTTCTAGGAGGAGGAAAGCAAGGAGAAGGCCTGAGGAAGGGAGCATCCTGATGTGTCCCAGGAGAGCAGGGAGACAATGTGGCTGGCAGAGTGTGAGACTGCAGCAGAGCTGAAGTTTGAGAGGCAAAGGAGTAGGGAGGTGGACAAGTCACGTAGAGACATGGGGCCCATTGCAAGAACATCAACTTTCACTGAGTGAGATGAGGGCCATTGGAGGATCCTCAGCAAAGGAATGACTTGATGTGGATTTTGAAAGGATTATTCTAGCTACTAGAGGAGAAGAGGTTGTAGGTGGGCAATGGTGGAAGCAGGGGGACCAGACAGGAGACTACTGCAAATCTGAAGGTAACTCTTCCTCCTCCGTATTAGTCAATTTCCCTTTTATCTAAACAACCTCAAAACCTCAGTGTCTTATGGAAGATAAGTATTTATTTCCCTTGCTTATGGGTCATAAGTTGGCTGGGTTTGGCTGATATCAGCTAGATTCAGTAGGCCTTGGATTCCGGCTGTAGACTGGGTTTAGGATCTGTCATGTGATTTCTTACGCTCCTTGGGCTTGCGACTACCAGAGGCATATTTTTCTCAAGGCAGGTGGAAGAAGAGAGGAGATCAAGCCAAACCACAGAAGCACATTTAAAGCCCCTGCTCACATCACACCCACCAACCTTCTATTGGCCAAATCAAGGTACATGTCCAAGCCTGACACCAGCAGGGTGAGGAGATAGGCACTGCCCTCTTTCATGGGAAATACCACAAGGACACATGGCCAAAGTCTTAGATATACGATTCTACCACAGAGAAGGAGGGAAGAATTAGAACAATAAACCCATCTACCATGTTTTCTCTCTATTCTAACTATCCTCGTCGTCTTCGTATTTGTCTGCTGATTGTAACTCTGGTCCCCTTTGACTCATACTTCCTCACATAATGGGCACCTCCATGTTCTCCCCCATCAGCTCTTTCTTCCCCCTGATACAACTTCCTTCATGCCCTGCCTGAATCTTCTTCCTACAGTGTTCCTTTCTTCATGTCAAGCCTGGTCAAGAAACTTCAATGACCAGCCATTTAGCAACACAGATTTCCCCCAAATGCAAACAATTTCTATACCCCCTTCATGGTTCTGGTCAACCTGTGTCACACCTGTACTGTTATTATTTAATATTTTCTTTAACTTGACTTTAAGTCTACTTACTTTTCCCCTTAGCTTTATCTTAAGTAATAATTACCACAAGAGAGTTACACATTTTTCTAAAAACATAAAAACATATGCTGATTAAGATAAGCATGTTTGTACATTTACCCTCTGAAATCACTTTAGAGGTTTGATGACTGCATTTGGGGACCCACTGGCCTCCCACAAGCCCTATAGCTTCATCCCATCCATCTAGCCTTTATTTTTGTCTCTACATATTTCCACTGCTGGGAGCGTGGTGGTTGCCTCACTGTCTGTGCACCTGTCATGGAAAAGCATTTGACTCTAGCTGTGCTCATATTACCCTCTGAACCTGGAAGACCCTACCTCTTTCTCTCTACCTGTCCTTGAAGACTTGCCTCCTCCACAAGTCCCCTAGCCCCTGATTGGCTATCCCTTCCTGCTTCACTTACAGCTGATGCCCATCATCCAGTGGTCCAGCTCATGCTTCTCTCATTTCTTCACATTTGTTGATCTTAGCAACTTGACGCACAAGTGTGCCTGGACTCACATGGCTAGTGCCTGCCAAGTCTTACTCCATCCACACACAGGGCATCCTCATCCTTCACTCAGCACATTAACATAGATGCTGTGCCTGAGGTGTCCCATCAAAGTTCCTTTAACCATGTATTCTCTCTGCCCTTTCTCTGTTTTTCATTCCCTAGCTCTTTCCTCTTTCTGTCGGCAGATGCTAATCCAATATTGCCTCCTCCATGAAGCCATAAAGACTTCTTCCATAGCTTCCTCTATTCCCTTCTCCATCAGCACACATCCCATTTGCCTGTGGTCATCAATGTGCTTCTCTTCCTTCCCTACTAGACTGACTATGAGCTCTTTAAGGAGAGGATCTTGCTGGATTTTGTGTCCCAGAGCATGACACAGAACAGGCATGAAGAAGATGTGGTATACATACACAATGGACTCAGCGACAGAAAGGAATGAAATCTTGCCAGTTGCAACAATATGGATGGACCTAGAGGGTATAATGCTATGTGCAGTAAGTCAGACAAAGACAAATACCATATAATTCCACTCACGTGGGATTTAAGAAACAAAGGAAGAAAGAAAAAGACAAAAAAAAATCAGACTCTTAAGTATAGAGAATAAACTGTTGCCAGAGGGGAGGTGGTGGGGGAGGGGAATGGGTGAAATAGATAAGGGGATTGAGTACACTTATTTTGAGAGCGCTGAGAAATGTATGGAATTGTTGAATTGCTATATTGTGCACCTATAGCTAATATAATACTGTATGTTAAGTATACTTGAATTAAAAGAGGGAAGCATCAAAAATGAGTAAAAATAAAAAAAAAAGAAATAGGCACTGAGTAAACATTAAATTTCTCAATCAATTTATGAGTTAAGTGACTTGAACTTTGCTGTTTCTACAGGACTCTTGTTCTTTAAGTCTTGCCTTCTCTCTTTTTCCTTCCCTATATTGCTTGTCCCAGGTAGGCAAATAGTGGGTGCTTGTTAAATTTGCAATAAGGTGGGTTTCATAGGAAATGCAGGAGGTGGCTAAGATTGACAATGAAAATTGATGCCAATTAAGATAGTTTAGCAATTCTTAGTGCTTTCAGGCCTAACCTGATTTTGAACATCAAATGTATCATGCTTTTGATTATCGAAGGCAAAGGGGAATGTGTTTGGAGGCCTTTTGTCTTTGTCCATGATTGAAAAGATGTAATTCATGTTAGGTAACTAGTCCTGTCCATTCTGCATCAGCTCTACATCTGGAGATGGTGTCAAATTCTTTTTCAGGATGGAACTGGTATCATGTGTGTGTGTGCGCGTGCGCGAGTGTGTGCGTAAAATGGAGAAAAAGAGAGATAGCAATCCACATGCCAACACACGTGGAATCTATTTGTGAGGATCACTGGTTCAGTCCGCAGCTTGGGCCATTCATTTATTTCTTGCTAAGTGAACATCTGGGATTCAGTTTGAGACTCCAACAAGTTTGGAAGGGATCTCAAAGCCGTGGTTGGGATGGGGAACTGCTCGCCTGAGGTGGGAGTGAGAGAGGTGAGCAGGGGCTCTTAAACTGTTCTGCAGACTTTGGTTCAAATGCAACAGGCAGAGAGTGGAGAAACCCTTCCCAGGCTGGAAAAGCATTCACAACCAGGAATAACCAAAGAAGGTTCAATCAGATTAAAGAAATAATGCAATCTGAAAAGTGTCCCCTTCCCCCTATTCTCTTTCCCCCTGTTCCCTTCCCACCCCACAGTTCTAAATGTATCCAGGTATCTTCCTTTTCTAAGAAAAAAGAAAGAAAAAGAAGAAGGAAAAACCTTGGAACTAGACCAGGAAGGAAATGCTATGAGAAAGTAAAATTCTAATTAGTTATAGATGAGAATTGGTCACAGATAATTACTCTACATTCCTTGGCTCATGCCTGAGAAGCCTTCAGAGATCTTTTTTTGTTGTTGTTGCTCTATTTGTAGACATATATCTAGATACCTAGATAAACACACAGAGAAGCACACCATCATTAACAGATCTTGCAGAGTGCAAGTGTTTAGAACAGAAACGAAAGGGAAATTTGTCATTCACAAGCTAGGAATGTTTGAATCCTTTGCTGTCAGGTCTCTTTTCCTTTTTTTCTTTCTCTCTCTTTCTCTCTCTTTTTTACTTTGAACTTTCTTAAAACAAAAGCAAAGGCCAATGGGTTCAAACAGGACCATTTTAAACAGTACACTTCCAGAAAATTTGTGCTGAGTTGCACCTGCCCCCTGTGACATCCACCAGCTAGAGTATTTCTCCTTCAATTTGCATCTGTCATTTTCCTACCTGTGGGTCAAAGGGGTTGGAGACCCAGATGACGGGCTGAGAACAAGCCAGAGAGAACATGGGAAGTCTGTTATAGGCTCTGCTCATGCCATCCTATTTAGAACCAGCTTTGCTGCATTGTTTTGGGGATTTTAAGGGGGGAAGATCCTCATAGCTGCCTAAAGTATTTTTCTCTTAAATCCTAGTGGAAATGACTCAACATTAACCATAGGCTGCTGGAGGCATGCTTAATGTCTTGATGGAGCGTGCTTTTACAGAGCAGTGCTAATGTCTGAGGAATTCTCAGTCCTCCCCTGCCCTCCCCAACATAGCTCTCCCATATTCATTCCGAGGCAGCACAGGCAAGAGAGAGTTTGCCTTTGGGGGCCGTCTGCCTTTTCTCGTTAGCACCTCTCATTCTGCTGATACAGAGACCTCACTCTAATGCTCCACGTGGTGTAGGGCCCCTCTGCCTCCCTCTGGTTTCACTCGGTTCTGGAGCTGTCCTTGCTTCCCCCTCACCCCCCTGTGCAAATCAATGGTATGTGCCTCGTGCCCCATACTCTCAGGACCCTCTTTCTAGCACTATGACAAGGGTATAAATCTGTGCAGCTCTCCAGTAACCTGGTTGTGGTACTCCAGCAGGTCCCTAACAAGACACTCTGGTTTTAATAGCCAGGGTGAAATGGCCAGCACAGGGCTGCTGGGGCAGCATTGCATAACAACTGACAGCACTGCAAGCTTTTCGCAGTTTACCATTTTTTTCTCATTTGTTCCTCAGTAATTTCGTGGGATAGGTGAATTAGGTATTCACTCACTCATTGATTGATGGATTGATTGATGGATTCATTCATTTATTCATTCAACGAACCAACAGAATAACCAAACAGTAAATATTTATTGAGCACCTACTAGTTGCTAGGAACTATTCTAAGTTCTGAGTTGCAGTGAACAAAATTGACCAAAAAAACCCCTCTTCCCATGGCACCTCAGATTTGGATGGATAATCTAAGAGGTATCATTATTCCCGTTTTTTATATGAAGAAGCCAAGAGAAAGAGAAATTAAACCCTAAGGACTTATAGCTCATTTAGAGTGGGATGTAGAATCCAGGTATCCTATCTATCTCTCATAATAAGGAGAGTAATAGAGGGATCTTAGGAATCATCTCAATAACCCACTGATTCTGTTGATGAAGAAAACCAAGGTGCTGTGGTTTGGGGGGGGCAGAGATAGGACCGTCGCCCAGCTTCCCTAAGCCCCAGGCCTGTGCCCTATCCATGAGTTCTTAGACCCTGCAGGGGCCTATAATTCACTGGTTCTGTCATCTTGTCACTGTTTCATACCCACCTAATGACCTCTGTCCATTTGGGCTGCTATAAAAAATACCACAGACTGGGTAGCATAAAGCAACAGAGATTTATTTCTCACAATCTGGAGGCTGGAAATCCAAGATCAGGGTACCAACGCAATTGTGTTCTATGGAGGGCACTCTTCTGGGCTGCAGACTGCTAACTTCTTGCCGTTCCTCATCTGGTGGAGAGGGCAATAGATCTCTCTGGAGCCTGTTTTAGAAAGGTATTAATCCCATTCATGAGGGCTCTGCTCTCATATCCTAATCAGCTCCCCAAAGCCCATCTCCTAAGTCATCACCTTGGGGGTTAGGATCTCAGCATATGAATGTGGTGGTGAGGGAGAACACAAATATTCAGACCGTAACAACCACCCGTACTTCCTTAGTCAACATAGATATCATGGCCCATTTTCATAAGAAATATAACTACCTCAACTCCCTTGTCCATTTCCCCCTTTTTCGTAGTTCCTGCAAAAACCCTAACCTAGGCTGAATTCAATTTCTGTTGTTTGCACCCCGTCACCCAGGCAGCTTGGATGTGTCTGGAGAACAAACACATGCTCATGTAGGCAGATCTCACTTACACCTCGGGATCACTAACCTCAACGGCTGCTGCCCCACCAACTTCTAGCCTTTCCTGGTCAGTTCACGCTCCTGCTCTTTTCTGGAAAACTATTTCTTACCTTTTCTCCTCAGTCACCCACCACACCCTTCCTCTCCTCAATCCCTGCTGACAATCTAGCTTTCTTTTTCAGTGAGAAAATAGAAGTACTCAGAGAAGACCTTCCATAGACTCCCATCACCACGTCTGCCATAACCTGTCCCCTAACTTCTGCCAACCCCGCTGTTGCCACAGACGACCTTTGACCCTGTCGAAGGCCATTGCCATCACTTGTGCATTGGAATTTTCCTTGTCACCTGTTCAGGAGCCTCTCTCTAACAATTTTCCCCTCATCCCCTGCATCATCGATTTTCTCTGTTTACCAGATTACTCTCATCAGCAAAGAAGCATGTTGCAATCCCCCCCCCCCCCCCCCGCAATCTTACAAACTAAAAACAACAAAGCCTTTCTTGACTCCATAGCCCCTGCTAGCTACCAGCCTGTTTTCTGTCCTCCGGTATAGCAAACCACCTCATAATGCTTGTTTCCCCTTGAAATCCTCCTCCCACTCTTTCTGGAGCCACTCCAGTGACTAGTTCATGCCTACCTCTATACCAAGCTGCTCTCTCCAGGTTACCAGTGAGCTCTGCATTGCTAGATGCAATGTCATCCTCATCTTTCTCTACCTTTCAGCAGCAATCCCGCCCCACCTGGGAACTCTCCCCCATCACTTGGCTTCCATGACTCTACCCTCTCTTGCTTCTCCTTCTACCACACTGGTGGCTGTTTCTTGCTCTCTCTGCTCTCCGGTGGATGGTGCAGCCCACCACTCATCCTCACTCCTCTTCCCCTTTCTTCATCTCCCATGGTGAGACCATCATTCATGCCTTTAAATATCATCTGTCTCTTATCTTGGTCTTATTCCTAAAGCCCAGTTTTGCATATCCAGTTGTCTAGCAGGTGTCTCCACTTGGATGTTTATAAGCATATCAGATTTAATATGTCCAACTCTGGTCCTCAGACCTGCTCTACCCACACTCCTCCCCCATCTCTGGTAACAATAGCTCCACAGTTTTAGATGCACAGGCCCAACATCAGTGTCCACGTTCATTCCCCTGTCTCTCAAGCCTCACCTCTAATCCATCGGCAAATCCTGTCTGCTCCACCTTCAAAACATTTCTATCTTAACACCTCCACAGCTGCCACCCTGGGCACCAAGTAAAGAGAATTCCCAGAGAAGGGAGGAGCATGTGTAAACACCCTGAGGCAGGAGAGGATGCAAGACCGGAATGTCCCAGAAGGGATCGAGGCATGATTCTTGAGTCTGGGGGGCTGCCTGCCTTGTCAGGGTAAGGACATCACTATGGGGATGCAAGTTTTGGCCAGTGTCAAGTGGTCTGACTGTCTGAAATGGATCTGGTCAGCTCTGATGGATATACATGACTCTGTTAAGTTGCACACTCAGTATGTCTGCAGTGTATGTTGGATGCATGTGTCTGTGTCTGTGCATTCACATGCATGCCTAAATGCGTGTTTTCTCCTACTCTAGATATGTTTTCCTGGAGTCTGAGCCCTCAGTGTGCTAATGTGGTTTCATGTACAATCCACTGGGAAATTCCCAGAGACCCCTGCTCTTGAATTTAGTCCTAGATAAAGCAGCCTATTGGTCATAGCCCCTGGGGTTCCCTGAATTGTTCTAGGCAAAAGTGACTTAGGTCTTATAGGTCAGCCACCCTGGAACAAGAGGGTTCTCAGTGCCCTGTGGCTTATTCTTTGCATAGTCAGTAGTATTCTGCTGTAGCTGCATATACAGGACCCTTGCCCTTCTTTCTCCCCACCCCCTTCTTTCCTCCTGAAATCAAGGTGTTCTGGAGGGAGGGATATTTGGGCTTATGGGTCAGAGGCAAAGCAGGCTCAGGCCACTGATGTGCTCTGTTTTCTTTCTAACGACCATGTAATTGGAGGAAAATTGGTCCAATGTGAGGTGCAGGAAAGTTCAAAAGGGGTTGTTTGGGAGTCTTTGTGCTTGTTTTCTTTTCATGCTAGAGTCCTGAGTTGAATCCCAGCAAGGTGAGATCCTGGGCAAGCCCCAGAGCTCTCTAAAACTGTACATAATTCTCAGTACAAAGTCACCTACAAAGGCAGGCAGGGAAGTTCTCAATGGACAGATCCTTTAGGTCTGAAAGGTGAATAGGAATAAATGCTTTGTAGAGATGGCTCTGGGTTTCCCTCCTGCCCTGGGAACAGTGATCCTGGGGACCTCAGAGCCTTCCAGAGGGGCAGGATCGTTAAATAGGCCTTGAAAAGTAAAGCCAAGAGAGCACAGGGTCAGTTTCCTAGTCCACTTTGACTCAGTTTCTCTAGCTATAAAACGGACAGATGCTCTCTGTTACTGACCTCCTTCCCAGGACTGTTACGAGGCCTGCTAGTCAACCAAGCGCCAAAGTGTTAAGGAAGCAGAATGGTGAAGGGGTTCAAAGCACAGGTTTTGTTGTCAGAGAGACCTCTTTCCAAACCTTGTTTTATCAGCTGGGTGACTTTGGACAAGTTACATAATCTCTCTATGCCTCAGTTTCCTTATGTAAAATAATGACAGTAACCGTGTTTATTTTGAGAGTCACTTTAAGGGTAAAATGAGAGAATGCATATAAAACATCTCACACAGTGCTTAGTACAGCATAAGTGCCCTATCTTGACAGAACAAAGGAGGAAGGAAGAAACAATAAGAACAAAGAGGTCATGACTGTTGCTCTGATGCTAAAACAAGCTGGCTATTATGATAGTTCTCACCAAATACCCAAGATCCCTGTAGATTTCCCAGCCTCCTTTACAGTGAGGTGTGCTCCATGCCGGTATTTCCGGCCAACAGACCGAGAGCAGAGGTGTCATGAGTCCCTACTCAGTCAAGAAAGCTAAGAGCTGGTATGGCTCCTTGTTTCCTCTCTTTGCCAGCCCAGCGGCCTTGGAGGCCATGCCTTCCCTATGTCATCTTACAAGGTGGAGCAAGTTGTTTATGGGAGTGTAGAATCTGTGTTTACTGTGTTAACCCAGTGAGATCTTGGAACTCATTTGTTATGCTAATAGCCTTGCTGACCAGCACAGTAGTCTATACGGGAGAAGTAAATCTATTTCTGGCCTCCTGGGGCATCTAGAGATGATGGTGGTGACAAGAACATTAGCTGCAATAGTCACTGTTTTTTGAGCCTTTGAGGAGTCCTATAGAGACCTTTGCAGATGTTAAATCATTCATCCCTCTCAGGGACCTCATGAGGTACATATTTTGCTATTACATAGTAATGGTGTTCCTAAAATAAACTTTAAGTTATTTTTAAAATGGGTTCTCTGGGGCACCTGGGTGGCTCAGTCGGTTAAGCATTAGACTCTTGATTTCAGCTCAGGTTATGATCTAAGGGTTCCTGGGATTGAACACTGCACTGGGCTCTGTGCTCAGGGGGGAGTCTGCTTGAGAGTCTCTCTCTCTCTCCCCCTGCCCCTTTCCCTGTTCTCTCTCTCTCTCTCAAATAAATAAATCTTTTAAAAAATAAAAATAAAATGGGTTCTTTCAAACAACTTTAATGAGGAAAAAACTTCTTAGGGGCAAGAATTTTAGATGATGGAAACAAAGTTATTTCTCTCACAGAAATGTCAAAAATAAAGGTTTTAATTGCTATTAAGGACATTTTGAAGTCGTAAACTAAAAATAACAGATTTTCAAAATTGGCATAAGCCAGCCTAAATGTCAGTGAGCAAATGCTGAATTCTGTGGAAGATAAGACTCAGGTCAACTTGCTCCTGAACCATCAAAATAAATTGTGGTTTGGACCAGAGTGCTATTAAAAGGAAGCCCCCGCTAGATCTCAAGAAAATTGCTCGCAAAAATAAATAAATAAATAAAAATAAATTTTAAAAATGGAAATCCCAATGGCAAAGAAGAATCGGTCACCCAACGGAAGTGGCCATGGGTGCTGAAGCAAATAAGCTTGCTTTCTACACACGTGGGATGCATTTCTGATCATGACAGTGACGCAAACCAACAACATCACAAATCAGTTTTCTTATTGAACTGATCAGGTTACATCCAGTTTGCATTATGAAATTTGCATTGCAGGAACAAAGCCTGAATGTGATTTGACCAGTGAGGAAACCAAGAAAATAAGAGGATATCAGTGTTTACAGGGAGCAACTGTAGAAAGAGCCCCACATCAGGGCTGTCTGCTTTTTTCACTTGCTGAAGTTCAAGTTTTTTCCCTTATGCTCACAGAGTTCCCCTGATGTATAGTGACACCTGTATATCCTCATGGATGATGGTGCCACCTCTGAGCTGGGATTTGAGACCTCTGCAGTTTGGGGCTTTCCTTCTTCTGGGCTTACCTGGAGCCTCAGCTCCATGGTCCTCTCCATCTCTCCACTGGGGGAGGCTTAGAGCTTCTGCTCTGAACGACAGAGACTCTTTGGCCCTTGTTGCTTAGACATGTTGACATTTCTGAAAGTACCAGTTGACCTAGAGAACATCTAGGCTGTCTAGGAAAGTGCCTGGGGCTGGGGAACCAATTAATTTCATTACTAAAATAAACAATCCCAGTGACCTTTGGGAGTTAGCACACTTTGACTTTTCCCCTCCTTCAGGCTGTAGCTGGGCAGCTGGACATGCTACCGCTCCCTGAGAAAAGTAAGGCTTGGCTGTGCTGTGGCCCTGCCCTGGCCTGCTGCTGACGTACATGCTTCTGGCCCGAGGCCTCTCGCTCCGTCCTTCACCCAGCGGGGGAGGTACTGAATGAGCCCCACAGTTCTTGCCTTGCCTGTCAGTGAGGCAGGTGAATCTGCAAGAAGTTTCTGGAGAATGCAGATAGACATGTGGGCCCTCTGGGAGTTGTGTTCGCCTCCAAACAGGATGGCTTCTGTTACCTAGCCCAGGAAGGCTGTTGACTCTTCAGGCTCCCCAAATTTGCCATTCTTCTCTTATGATTTATTCATGAAATTCAACCGGCCCTTTCTGAATCACCACCCACTGCGTGCCCGGGGCTGTGTGGGCTGAGGTTGGACAGCAGGAAGATATTAGACGCGTTTTCTACTCTTGAGGACCTACAGAACTTAATGGGAAGATGAGACTCACGCATTAGGTGATAAGTTGAGACAGCGTATAATGAAGAGCTAATTAAATATTGTCGTTATCCATGGTAGCTAAGAGCACAGATTTAGCATCAAGTGTCTGGGTTCAAATCCCATCACCATCATTTTGATCAAGTTTGACTTTGGGCAAGTGCTTTAACCTCTTTAGTCTTCTGTTCCCTTATTACAGCTACTGAGAGTACTAGCCTCAACGTGTTTCTGTGAAAATTAAGTGGGACAGTGCAGGTAAAGTGCTTGGTACAGCACCTGAGTCATGGCCTCACTGTTATTACTAGCTACTGATATTAGTTGTCAGAACATATTTGAGAGACCCCAGTAGTATAGAAATCTGGAATCTAAACACGCCACATTCTGTGTGCTGGTCTCCCTTCTCTGTTCCTTTCAGCAGTGATTGGTAATCTCAACTGATCAGTTACTCAGTTAACAGGAGCCCCGGGGGACAGTTTTAACACCCCCACCCCTGTAACTCCCTCTGACTCTGTCGATGATGCCTCCCATGTATCTCCTACACCCCAATACCATTCTCATCCTTAAACCAGCTCCTCACACAGCCAGGTGGATCACATAAGAGCCCTCTTAACTAGTTTCCTTGCTTCCTTTTTCACTCTCTGCCAAACCATGTTTATTGCTACTCAAGAGGACTTTCTAAAATCTAAACCAGATGATCATTCCCTTGCTCACACCCCTCCTGTGGCTTCCCATTACTCTCAGGAAACACCCAAGCCCAGATCCTTTATCATGACCCACGAGGGTCCTTGCTATAGGACCCCTGCCTAGTTCTGTAGCTTCATCCCTTTTTTCTCATGTCATCCCCACAATTCAGCAATGCAGCCTGCTCCCCAAGTGCTCCTGGGTCTCATGGCCCTCCATGGCCATGCACAAGTCTAGAGCCCTCTGTTCCTGTCCCCTGAAAAGTTGTACTCATGCTTCAAAACTAAATTCCAACCACTTCCTTTGGGAAGCCTTCCTTTACCAGGTCTGGGTTCACTGGCCTCCCTCTGTTCTCCTATGATACCTTTGTTTTCATGTCTGTCTTCTCCACTACCATCTGATATTTGGAAAGGAATATTCTTATTCATTTTTGTATGTTCATATTGAAAAAGGACTGGAGAGGCGGATGGATGGTGGTTGGGTGGAAAGCTGGATGGATGGATGGATGATTAAAAAGATAGATAAATGGACAAATTCAACAAAAAAAAAGTGGCAAAACCTCTAATCAGATTTTACACCCAGCTGCCTCCAGGAGGGTGATCAGCAGTACTGTAAAGCTTCATAGTTCAGGCTGAAAAGCAGTATGACCTTGCAACTCACAGCCAGTGGGTTTTTGACCTTGATGCTGCCCAATGTTCCAACAGGAAAGCTAAAAAAGAGTACTGATCTCAAAGGGAGGGGGACAGCCAGGTGGACTTTATCTTATCACTGACCTGGCCTATGGCCTGTTTGTCAGCCTCCTTGGGTCTGCCCTCATATGGGTCCCATTCAGTCCTTTTTTCCATCCAGGCATCATGGATCTATTTTCAGCTTGAACCACAACAGGAGATTTCCACCGCTGGGCCCAGGGTGACAGAGCAGAGGACGGCATGAGTGATCGAGGGCCTCATGGCCAGTACTCCCGTCTGCAGCCCAGTGCTTCCCTGCCCCTCTACCAGGACAGTGACACATGTCATACTGTTCATTTTCCTGTTCAGGAGCTGCTCTACAGCATCCGCATGGGCAATGCACCTTATGCAGCTTGGAGCCTTCATCAGCTCTTCAAGGAAGACCTATCAGCCAGCTTGGTTAGCTAAGTAAATGTGAATAAATCCTGGGATGAGCTGGGAATGAAATAGAGCATCCAGCTCCTTGTGATAGGGAGAACCAGCACGAGGCCCGCCCACGCTAAAGCGGAAAAACCCGGAGGCTTTGGGAGAAGAGCCCGGCCCAGCTGCCCTGGAAGGCTCATCAGGCAGGCAGAGCACAATTGGCTCAGTTTGGTTGTGTTTTTATTTTTGTCCAGCCACAAATACTGAAAAATGATTCCTTCCCTTCCTGGAGCCTTGGAGCCAAGCTGGTTTTATTTTTAGCTTCAACTCTGCTTTGGGGCTTTTAGCGCACTGAACACCCTACCCGCTGCAGGCCGCAGCAGGCCAGATTTTCAGATTTTTGCCTAGACTGGAGCATTGGGCATCTGAATGGCACTCTCACTGGGCTTTGCGCAGCTGTGACAATAGAGGGTGGTTCCAGACAGACCCACCGAGAGACCAGTTCTGGCCTTAGGGACCTCCAAGAGAGTCCTGTTCAGGAAGGGAAGCGGATTCAGGGTGGACGGTTGTCTGGGCTAGTGCAGAGGGGGCGGCAATCGTGGAAGAAAGGAAGCAAAGGGGAAAAAAAGGAAGAAGAAAGGGAAAGAGGAAGGGAGCTGTCAGTTACTGCAAGGCTTCGAGTGGTTCGTGGTTCAGAACCAGGGCTCTGGAGGCAGACTGCCTGGGTCCAGATGCTGTCCCTACCCCTTCTTCATGCTGTGGCCTTATGGAATGTGCCCAACCCCTCCAGACACCAGCGTCCTCGGCTGTGAGATGTGGGTCATAATGGCGCCTGCCTCTGGGCTCTTCTGCCTGCAATCCTGCCCGTCCAGCATGCAGCCTAGCGTCCGACATGCAGTTAGGACTCGACAAGCATCGTCTGCAGTATTATCACCACGCTCTTACTGCAGTGCTAGACACTTTGGCATATACTGTGTCATTAGGAATTACTATAACCCAACGAGTAGGGTTATTTTCCACATGGAACACTGAGGCTCAGCAGGCTAGGTAACGGCCCTAAGGCCCCACAAAGAGATCAAGATCTAGTTAGACCTGAACCCAGCCTTGGCCAGCCCCAAAGCCATACCACGCCTCCCCTGGGATCAGTGCTCCCACATGACATAAAGGGACCTATTGCTGACTGTATGGGAACCGAACTAAACAAGCAACTAGATTACCCTTCACCCTCCCCTGGGCTCCCTCCATCTCTCCATTTTAGTGACAGGAACACAAAGAATAGATACTGGGTGTGATCAAAAGAACACTGGTCAAACTCAGGGAAACAAAGTATGGTGGTGGCTATCAGGGACAGGGCAGGGCAGGTGGGGGGGTGTTGTTTGATGGGGATAGTGTTTCAGTTCTGCAAGATGAAAAAGATCCAGAGATCTGTACAACAATGTGAATATACTTAACACTACTGAACTGTACACATGAAAATGGTTAAGGTGGAAAAAAAACTTTTTTTACCACAATTAACAAAAAATTTCAAAAAGAGCACTGGTGTGGGAGTCAGGCTACTGTTGGGGTGAGGCAGGGAATTTGAGCTTATCCCGTCCAACTTCCCAGCCTCTCATCTGGCCTCCTTGAGTCAGGGGGCTCCTGAACAGCATCACTGGTCCATACCTGCCCACACACGCTGTGAGCCCCTCAGAGCTGAGCAGCACACTCCTGACAGGAGGCTTATTCTGTGGTCTTAAATGCTCCTCTCTTACATGCTTTGCCCTTTTTAACCTCCTTCTAGATCCCTGTCCCTCTCAAGTGTTTGGCCATCAACCTGGGATGAAAGGGGGAAAATACCAAAATCCCACCCAGGGAACCATGTCTGCTTGATGCGATGGGGAAAGCATGGGCTTTGGGAGGAGATGCAAAGAAGAAGCTCACCTTTTTCTTCAGTTTGCTTAACTCTCAGATAAGATAATAATGGTTGTCCCAGGTAACCAAACAGGCAGTTCACTCTAAGGAAGAAATTCAGCCAGGCTATAAACTGTTCTTTGGCTCCAAGACATTCTGGGGACAGATTTGGAGACACTGGTTTGGACACTCACCGATGAGGCTACATGAAGATACTAGGAGAGGGAGGCATGGGAGCAGGCAGGGAACAGGGTCTCCCTCTTGGCCTCTCACTCCCAGGAGAGCAGCCTTCTTGGAAGCCACAACAAGGGTCCTGTGTCCTTTGGAAACACACATGGCCTTCTTTACTATTGGCATTAGTGTTCACCGTTCTCAGGAGACTGTCTAACTGGCTCTATTGCTGCCATCCAACATGGGGCCTCCCTCCTGGCCGAGTTTACCTCCAGCCACACGGCATGGCCAGACTGTGATCTTTGACCCAGAGCCGACTGCTCCATTAGGCACGGTGGGGACAGTGTCCAAGACCAACAATACTTTTAGAGTCCCATGAAAATGGTTTCATTTCTTTTAAAATTATAAGGAAAAAAAAACCCTTTCAGGTCAAAGTAAATGTTATTATATATAATATTAATATATTTTATACCAACATAGTTATAAAATATGATATTAATTTTTTATAGAGATAGGGACACGCAAAGGCAGAAGTGCCAAGGGCCCATGAAAATTATAATGCAGCCCTCCTCTGGGCCAAAGAGCCAGGCTGGTAGGGATTCCATTTGGCCCCTCAACCCGTGGCCTCTTCTACTTCCATAGTAACTGCTATTTCCCCACCACACCACCACCATTATCTAGGATAGAATATTCTCTCTGGTATTTTGTTTCTTTTTAGGGACCCATTTTGCTTATCAGTTTCATCACTTGGCAATAGCTACCTGGAGCACTTGGCCAGAAAGTTTCGAAAGCCTTGTGTGGGATCTGTGGGAAAGAACGTGTGATCTATGAGTGATGTCTGTCCTAGGCTCATGATGGGGGAATGGCAGCACGCGTGCTATGTTCTTGCCTGTGACTGACCTTTGCCTTATATCCTCAACTTGACTGCAAGCTTTTCAAGACAGAATATGCCTTAACATGATGTGCATCCCACGTTGAAAGATCTAGAAGTTCTCTTTATACCTGTTGATTGATTGATTAATTGATTGGTGTCTGTGAATACACTTGATCCAATTTAATGTCCCCTGACATCCTTTCATTCTTCTCTTCATCTGTAGGCGCCTGAACAAGAATAAGCTCCAGGTCCTCCCAGAACTGCTTTTCCAGAGTACACCGAAGCTCACCAGACTGTGAGTAGAATTGAATTGTGTTTTCTACCGGGCGTCCTGCCTGGCTTTGGTGATGTGGATATTGTGATTGCCTTCGTGAGTGGAGCCTGGTGCCGTGCAGAGCTTGGCAGTTAGCCCATATGCGCGGGGACTTGGAGCTGGTCTTCAACATGGCGTGCCCTTATACGCCCCTCCACACCCAACTTTTTGCTCCCTTTCTTCAGAGATCAGTGACTTAAGTGGCCACTGAGAGCTAGTGACTTGTGGTAGTAGATCTTTTCTTTGCAAGGAAGGACATGCTGCCATTTAACATGGGTCTGACCTTACCTCAGGGAAATGCCCTGAGGATGGGATTTGAGATGCGTTTATTTACAGGAGACATCAGTGGTGTCAGAAGGCACTGGATTGGACTGATCATTTCAACCTTACCACCCTGCAGACTAGTACACGTCCTGCCCTTCGCCTGCTTCCTACTGCTGCCAGTCTTGGAATCCTGGGTCTGGAGAGCTATGGTTTTGTGGGAAAAGGAAGAAACACCTTGAATTTTGCTTTATCTTCTGGAATGGTCCAGGTTATAATGCAGGGGGAAGCTTGGAGATGCTTCTGTGCATTTATTCAGTGGGAGAGTGTGGAGGTTTAGGAGCTAGAGATGCATGTCAGAGTGGAGATTGTGGTTTGCATATTGTGGGTGTTAGCCAAGTGCTAATTAACTGGTGGTGAATGGCTCCATGATTCTGAACCTACAAGTCATACTGGCAGTGACTCTTGTAGTTCATGGGGTGAACTGGGTTGGCCCGAGCCTTGGTTTTCTGAATGGAGTGACAGTGTCTGGCTGCTTATTAGTCAAGCGGTGAGATTTACAGCCTGGCTGGGAAGACTCTAACATTACTGGGGAGGCTCCAAACTTGTGGCCACTATTCACATTCTCGGTGGCTGTGTTTAATACCTATTTATGCACTCGAACAATGCGTGTAGGCTCCAAGATACATTGGGAAATACGAAACACATGTCAGTGAGTGCACTTAAGAACGAGTTCTGAATTGGAAATCTGTATCTATAGCTATATGTGTGGGTACACACAAAGAGACCATATACATAAGTGTATTTTAAGGGGTACTTTATTGGAACAAGAACAGCAAGGGTTGGCTGGTGTTTAAGTGGTACAGTAGCGTGGCTCGCCTTCTCTAGGACACACCTGTACCTTGTCAAGGTCTGCTCGTGCTGTGTACTGCATTTCTCTCGCTCAGTCCACCTGGCTGACTTTGCTAAACATGGACAAGAATATGCCCCCCTTTCCACCCTTCCTCTCTGAATCCACTTTGATGAGCGTGAGGGTGGATAAAGTGACATTCGGCAGCCTGGGTGTCTAGCTGAGCTGGATAAGCAAGACGAAATGGGCATGAGGGGAAAGAACCTGGTTTTTAATTTCCTCTTCCTGTATAGTTCTTTCCCTCTGTGTTTACTTACTAGCTGTCTCTCCACCCAGCACTACATTGTGCCTTTTCAAGCTGCTCCTAAATAATGCTGGCTATCTGCTCTTCATTGGGAATCTCAGCATCACTTTCTAGGCACACAGAAGGTGTCTGTGGGGCTGGGGCTGCTGGAAGGCTTCGAGCAGGTGGGGTCTGACGGTTCTACTTGTTGCAGGACGTCGGGCGGGCCGGTTCTTGCTCACGGAACGTGGCCTCCCAGCCATTCCCCACAGCCGTCAGAGTGATGCCCATTTTGTTCAAGGCTGCTCTTGACCCAAGCAGAGGAGGAATTTCAGGCAGCGAGATGCTGGGGGCCAGGCCCGGGCAAACAGCCCGGGACATGGGAAACCTCAGGGTGCTATCCTGTCACTTTCTAACTGAGAGAGGTTGGGGGAGTCACTTTCCCTTCTGTGCCTGAATATCCTCATCAGTAAAAGGCAGACACCCCTCCTCCCTTTCATCTTCCTCGCTGAGGAGTTGTGAGTATTGGACGAGATCACAGTGTGCGTGTGTTTTCTAGGGTTTACAGTGTGGTGTGAGTGTCCTCACCAAGGTAACTATGACTACTCCTACACTTCCCATCTGCTCAGCCTCACTCTCTGATCTCTTCCTACGGGATGCATGAAGGAACTGGGAGTTGCTGTGAGCACTGAGGTGGACGACCCTGAGCTTTTACTTCAAGCCAGAAGAGCTGCAGCTGGGAAGGCAGGGAAGACATTCGACTCCCCTTCCAGGCCCTAGCCAGGCACAGAGGCCGGCACCACATCAGCTCTCAGTGAACGGGCCGATGAAGAAGTGAAGGATATAGGCCTAGGTATAGCAACAGTACCCTTAGGCTCTGGTTCTTTTACCCCCATTCATTCATTCATTCATTCACTCATTCATTCATTCAATAAGCTCTTCCACTGTGCCTGGCTTCTGCTGGGTTTTCAGCTGCAGACATGAAGGATGCCCACTTCTCTGTGTGCCTCATCATGACACATTCTGAATGGCTGCCAAAAAGCTGAGAGCTAAATATAATTTTTTTTTTTTATTGAAGCAGCTATATTAACCCAGGTTTCAGCTATAATCAGCAATCCCTTTTTTCTCTCTGGGCTTGATCTTTGATTTTTCTTAATGGCCCTATTGTGTCTTTGTCTTATTTTGTTGGCCACTCCAGGGCCTTTTTGGAAGTAAGCAGGGTACAAATTAGAAATCAATAAATGTGCAATCATGAGTGTGTATACATATGCCACTAGCTCTGTTTTAAAAGAGCATTGCATCTCAATAGACACAGTGAGCCATTTTCCAGGGAATGCTAAATGTGGGTACTCTGTGGCTGTCTACTCCGTAGTATGCCATGTGGGATAAGTAGCAATTCTGGACACGCCTTTTCCTTTCTTACTAGATCTGTAGACAAAAACTGCCTAATACTCAGTGTTTATCCAAAGAATACCTTTTGGAAAGGCTATGGACATGTAATAAGATGTTTTCAGGAGTGATGGGAAAGGGAAATAATATTTATTGAAAACCTGCTATTATAATAAAGTTACTAACCAGTGAGTGACAGAAATGTGACTAACGTTAGTTTAATCCAAAGAGGAAATATATTAGTTTATATGCCTGGGAAGACTAGAAATAGTTATGGATGGCTTTAGGAACAACTGGATCCAAGGGCTTGGTGATGTCATTGGGACTTCATCTCCCTCCCTCCATTGTGTGTAACAGTGCCCATGATGGTGGGCAAAAGCAGAAGACTCGGGGGCACTAAACTGGCACTCTGGGTAGAGTCAACAGTCCTGCAAGAAAGAACCAATGGTAGATTGCTTAGCTTGGTCACACGTCTATGTCGGAGCACGTCGCTGTTGCCAATGAGGTGGTGTCCTCTGACTGATCAAGTTTGGGTCGTGGGTTCATCCCACTTGTTTGGGGATGAGAGTATGGGTTTTCCCAAAGAAAGAATAATTCTGTTATTGGAAGATGGGGGAAGTGATGCCAAACTTGAAAACAACAGATATCTGCAAGTTTATTGAGCATCTACTTTGTGCAGACTGCTGCGCTTTAATTGAGTGCTTTGGATCCTCAATAACACTTCAAGGTAATAACAGTAACAAACCCATTGACTGGCAGATGCTGTTCTGAGCGCTTTATGTAGAACTCATTTGATACTCCTACCAGCCCTGTGGGATAGGTGCTATGACTATTACTGTTTGATCGATGTGAAACTTCAGCTCAGAGGTTAAGAACTCGCCCAACATCATACAACTACTCTGTGAGAGAACCAGAATTCAAATTTGAGTAATCTGACTCTGGAGTCTGTGCTTTTCTCTACTACAGTCAGCTCCCTGCCTCAATACTCCCATTTTATAGTAGAGGAAACTACAACTCAAGAGTTTGAATTACTTGCCCATATGGCCCACATTTCTAAGAAGTTGCACTACCCTGGGACTTTGCCTCAATGTTCAGATTTAACCTTTACACCAATCTTGCAGAGAGAATCATTCTCAAATCTACTTCTGAAGCTTAGAGGGGTTAGTGTCCTTCAGTTTTCTACCATGCCAAGCTAGCTATTGTGGAGACCTGAAGTGTTGATAAAAAAGATTGTTAATGGACCTGTCATATATCCAAGTGTTTCTGTCAGGCCTCTGCTGGTCACTCCACCCCCATCCACCCTCAGATCCAGCACCATTGATTGATTGATCCATATCTATATTAGTGGTGTATCTGTCCTCTTGCTCTGTTTTCAAGCACATAGAGTACAAGCCAGAGCATCCTAGAGCTTGGAAGTGCCCTGAGGTTTAGGTAATACTGCTGCGGTTGATAAAGGGCCAGTAAGGTCTATGTCATGCCCTGGGCACTCAATAAGTATTAGCTTGCCCCCCACCCCCATCTTGACATAGATCATAAGGTTCTCAAGTGTCGGGACCATGTTTCTGGTCTTCTTAAGTTCCCTACCACTCCTGACCCAGAGCTGAGCATAGGAGGTGGCATTTGAGTGAAGGGGTTAAGGGGCTGTGAGACTGTGGATGAGTCACTTAACCTCCCTGGGTCTCAGGTTCTTCACCAATAAAATAAACAAGAGAACCTACTTCTCTACATTGTTGTGAGGATAAATGAAAGTAACCCATGCACAGCCTTCAGCTTTGACTCTAGCACATAGCAAGTGCTCAGGGAAAGATGGCTCTGGTTGACTTTGCTAGCTGACTGATGCGAGCAGTGCTTTTGCCAGGGCTTTGGCATCTGTGGTTAACACTTCAGCACCTGGCATAGAGTTCAGGCTCCAAAGGAGATGAGAGTGAGGGAACACTGCACTTGGAGCGGGAAGATCCCGGTCCTCAGACCGGCTCCACCACCCATAGGCTCTGTGGCCTGAGACATGTTACTTCCCCTCTCCGGGCCTCAGTTGTTTCATCTAGACAGGATGGGATGGAACGCAGTCCGCTACATGGTCTATAGGTTATTAATTCCGCCCTTTTTTTGTATCCCTTTCCAGCGTTCTATCTCACCTACACATGGGAGAGGGAGCAAAGGATTTCTGGTTATTGGGAGGTTAAAGTATTAATGTTGGCAGAAAGCATTAGAAGGAGCAGAAGACAAGGTAAAAACCATGATTAAAAGTCCTCTGCATTTTACCGGGGCACCTGGGTGGCACAGTTGGTCTGACTCTTGGTCAGGTCATGATCTCATGGTTGTGAGATTGAGCCCTGCATCAGGTTCTGTGCTCAGTGCAGAGTCTGCTTGAGATTCTCTCTCTCTCCCTCTGGCCCTCCCCCCCCACTCTCTCTCTTTCCCTCTCTCTCTCTCAAATAAATAAATACATCTTTTTAAAAAATAAAAAGTCCCTGCATTTTACCGATTAGAGAGCTTTAAGGAGACAAGGGACACAGTGGTTTACAACCGCAGTTTTTAAGAGTTTGACTTCCCCATATGAGGATGAGGAGACCACTGGGGTCCTTTTGGCCTGTCTGTCCTGGATTCATGTCCAAACAGCCCATTCCATATTTGGTAGTGGTTTAAAGCCCGTAGCTGAACAAGCAGTGTGATAGCAGCAGGACAGCCCCCCCCCCCCCCGACCAATTCTTCCCCACTCAGTTCTATGAGGTATGTGACAGCTTTAAAAAAATGCCACTGGGGTTAAACCCCCTGGCCCTCACTTGGGTCTGTGGAGTTGCAAGAGACTTAGAAGGTTAAGCCCTGAGGCAGCTGAAAACACTATGAAGTGTGGCCAACCAACTAGCCCTAAGTCACTGGGCTGTTGTTACAGTAGATCAGCATCTGTCCAGAGTTAAAGGCTGGGAAACCTCAGTTTCCAGGGAACTTACTTCCAATGAGGGAGTCCTCCTCCCAACTCTCATTCCTGCTCGCTTGTACCTCTCCTTCTTCTTCACCATTGTCTGCTCTTGTCACCACCTTGTGTGCCCCATACTCCCAAACAGGAAGCTGCATTCAGCAAGGTGATCTAGTGTCTCTTTGAGTCGGCCCAGTGGGAGAGTAAAGAATGTGGCCTTTGGAACCGCATAAACCTGGGTTTGGATCCTACTCTCTGGTGACCATGGGCAAGTAGCTTCAACTTTCTTGGTCTCAGGTTGATTGGCTGTGCAATAGGGATAACAGTCATAGCTCCTGTCTTCGTTTGCTTAGGCTGCCATAGAAAAGGATCTCAGGTTAGATGGCTTAAACAACAGAGATTTATTTTCTCATAGTTTGGATCCTAGAAGTTTAAGATCAAGGTGCTGGCAGGGTTGGTTTCCTGAGGCCTCTCTCCTTGTCTTAGAGATGGCGGTCTTCTCGTGCCTCTTCACACGGTTGTCCCTCTGTTCATGTTCAGGCCCGGTGTCTCTTCCTCTTCTCATAAGGACATCAGTGACCCTGGCTTAGGCCCCACCCTAATGGGTATGTTTTAACTTAATTACCTCTGTAAGGACCTGATCTCCAAATACAGTCACATTCTGAAGTAATGAGGCCAAGGGCTTCAAATATGAATTTGGGGGATGGGGATGACACACCAGCCTATAAGAGTTCCCGAGTGCGTATTACATATTTGCATGGATCAGGTGCTCTATGACCTGCTTCTATGTATATCCCCTTACTCAGTCTCAGGTTTAGGGGGTCAGATACTATAACATTTCCATTTTAGAGATAAAGAAACAGTCCTAGAGATTTGGACAACTTGCCCAAGGTCAGAGCCAGCAACTGGCAGAGCCAAAATTCAAACCCAAGCTTGCCTGACTCCAGAGCCCACATTCCTAACCACAGTCTCCTTACTGTATTTATGAGAAGTTAGTAACTACTTAAAGTGCCACCTAGTAGAAGCTCAATTAATGTTTGTGCCCTTATGCCTTTGAAGCCTTAAATGGGCCCAGGCTTGTTGAATGACTGGGGCCCCATATCTCTAGGTAACACCTTTTGCTGTTCGTAGATCCCTCTGCAGCCACCTTAATCTTTCAGTTCTGCACTAAACTTGAAAACATAACTACATGCAATATGTGTCTCCATAAAACTCTATATCGATGTGAAACAGTGCTATAAAAGTGAAAAACCAGTGGAGAAAACAAAAACCATACTACTCAATTTCCAGCAGAGTTGTTATCTGATGTGGTGAAATGGTAATAGGACGATGGGGAAACCAATCCATCAGGATGGTGGGGGTTTTAGAAACAGCCCTCCTGCCTGGAGCTGGATCCCGGAGACCTGCTCCCCCATGCTAGCCTAGCCTTCAGAGTCCAGGGACAGACCAGCCTCACCATCGTAGACGTGGGGTCACTTTTTCCAGGGGCACAGCCACTAAAAGCTCATGGAAAATATTCCTGCAAACTGGAGCTCCCGTCCCTCCTCCTTCTTCATTCCCCCACTCCCTGAACACTGCAGTGAGGCTCTGGCCTTCTGTTTGCTTTACAGCATGCTTCATCAACTGCAAGTTTCGTCATGTGCTTGAGGACAGGTTTAGCTTTAATCTGCATGTGGACAGATAATGGATTACAGTGGGTGCCATGTCAGTCTTGGGATTTCTATTTTGCACTCTGTCTGTAGTGCTTTAAGCAAGAGCCAGGAAAGAAGGCATGGAAGTTTTCTTTTCTTTTCCACTGAGGCTTTATCTGGCTAAGCACAGGAGCCTGTTGTCTATACACAGAGTTGATTATAGGCTAATACTTTGAATTGTCTTGTAGACCCTTAAATGGTAAAATTTTAGTTAGGAATAAGTTATATAGACCAGAATTTTTCAAACTTGACTGTGCATCTGAACACCTGCGAATCTTGTTAAAATGTGGATTCTGGTTCTGTAGGTCTGGGGTGGGACCTAAGAGTCTATATTTGTAACAAACTTCCAGGTGATGCCCCTGGCCCAGGACCACATTTGGTGAGCAAGGATCTAGGTTCCACTGCTTCTCAAACTTAGTATTTGGGGAAAAAAAATCCCTTGAGGTGCTGGTTAAAATGTTGATTCCCAGGCCATGTAACCAAGACATCTAGTTCATTAGATCTGGAATGGACTTAGGGTTCTGACCTTGTAAATAGGCACCCTACATGATTTTGGTGTATGTCATCCATGAGCATACTTTGAGAAACACTGATCTAGTACAAACCCTATTACTTTATAGATATGGGAGCAGGCAAAAAACCAGACATCTCTTGAGCACCTATTGTGTACTAGATACCCTTTGCATATGCAATCTTCTTTAGTTCTCCTGCAGGGTAGATATTTTTGTGCCTACTGCACAGATGATAAAACTGAAGCCTAAGAGTTAGACTAACTCACTAGGAATACACCCAGGGCTTTCTGACCCCCAATTCTACGGATTGTTTTCTACCTTATCATGTGCCTCCTGTGCTGAAACACACCTTACAAAAGAGAGAAAAAACAATCATGGATCTCTGAAGCTTTCAAGTTTCAGTATTTTGTACTTTTATGCTTATATGAGTATATATGAGCACATGCTCATACCTGAGATCTAAAGTATTAAGACTTGAAACATTAAAACAGAAAATTTATAGACTTAGGGGCGCCTGGGTGGCTCAGTCAGTTAAGCGGCTGCCTTTGGCTCAGGTCATGATCCCAGGGTCCTGGGATCGAGCCCTGCATTGGACTCCCTGCTCAGCGGGGAGCCTGCTTCTCCCTCTGCCTGCCACTTCCCCTGCTTGTGCGGGCGCTCTCTCTCTCTGTCAAATAAATAAATAAAATATTTTTTAAAAAATAAAAAAAGAAAATTTATAGACTTAAGTGTATGTGTGCAAGTAGACCTTCCTAAATTCCCTACAACATATCAAAGGTAGAATTGGGTTTTATATTTGAAAACTTTTTGGCCCTTTGGGCCAACAGAAGAACTTTCTAAAGTGATCAGGTAATACTTGTACTGAGAACATTTTGCCAGCTTGAAAAGTTTTTTTGGTGGTTTTCTTTTTTTTAAAGAAAGAAAACCAAGCTGTGACTTTACAATGCTTTGGAATTACAGAATATGCTTGTAATTTTTACAATTCTGCACAGACTTCTTTGCCACATCTGGTTGATATTACTGGCAGGGATATATGGGGGAATAAACCATGGGCTGGAATGTGAAACATCCCACAAAATGAGTTTCTTATAGGTTGCTGCATAAAACATTTTGATTCTCCCTCTCTTAAGTGATTTCATGGATTTAGTATTTTCTTTGGTTTGAAGGTAAGGGTTTTTGCTGGTCTACTTGGTGGGGGATCCAAGATGGCTTTCTGAAGATGTGTGCAAAGGGTTAACCATTCTAGAGTCATGCCATGGATCAGGGTGAGAAAAGCCACCCTTGAAGGAAGTCAGACTAAACTGGACACTGGTGATAATGGTGAAACCCTGGAGCCAACTGAATTGCTACAGAAAAAGGAAAAATATAAAGAAAAAAGGTTATATGTGTAAGGGCTTCAGAAAAGCTCCTGAATTTTAGTTCTGGTGGTGCATTAAACAGCTCACAGCAAGAAGAGCTCAGCTCCTTGCACACACAGCCGGAAACCTTCATATGTCGGTGTGTTCTCTGTGCTATATGTGAAAACAGTGAATTGGGAAAGTGGAAAAATAAAACAAACACCCAGCTGATACCTGGCACGTAGTCAATTCCCTGTTGGGGACATTCCTATCCAATTCCTAGGAAGAGAACTGTGTGACCAGGGACAACTAAAATATTCATTGAACACCTACTGTGTGTGTGTGTGTGAGGGAGAAAGGAGGGAGAGAGAGAGAGAGAGAGAAACGTGCTGGTTGTTGGGATGCTGAGTATATAGAATGCAGACATGTCTAATCTGAGCCCAGAGGGTGTGAGCATGGGCTTCTTGCCACCTGGCTCCTTCTCAGACTTCCTTGGCTGGGACCCACCTGCAGAGTTGGAACCTCTCTACACAACACCATGTGCTGCTCTCAGCACCTTGTGGCATGTGGTAAAGTCAGCTAGCCTCAGCATGGCTATGTGGCCATCACCAATGATGCTCACATAAAGAATGTGTTCTCAGTGGCAACCTTAGGCCATTACTGAGAATGAGAACCCAAGGCCAGCCTATGTGCACACTCCTTATCTGGAGTTAGAAACTCTCAAGGGAATTGAGAATTTCAGGGAATTATCACATTATATATAGAAAAACATAAGCCTTTTGAGGTGGGCAGACTCCAAACACACATTCTACAATTGCCTGAATGATGCAAATGTACCCACATCTAATAATCTTGAATTATTTGTTCTTGAACCACATTCAGCATCAACAGAAACATTTCTAAAGAGCCTAATCATCTCTCATTTTCAACCAACATTTGGGAATCTTTCCAGGGGACAAATAGTGTTTTAATTTGATGTCCTGAATTCTAGCATAATTTCAAATTATCAAAAAAAAGTCTGTAACTTTGGCCTTCTTCTGTCTTTCCTGTGGGCTCAGTACCTGTATGTTGAACATTTTCATTTTTTAGGTTTGTAGTCCATTTACAAAGTCCTGGAAATTGAAGATTGTAATGAAAGTGTTCACACAGTATTAACAACAGCAAAACTATACTAACAGTACTGTCTAAACCAAAGAGAAATGGAGAAGTTTGAGGGGGTAGTTCAAGATGGCAGCATAGGAAGACGCTGAACTTACCTCTTCCCATGGGCATGCCAAATCTATAGGTACATACAGAATAATTCTCTATGAAAAAGACCTGAAAACTATCTGAACAGCTCCTCCACAACAAAGGATAAAAAGGCCACACCAGAATGATTAGTAGAGGCAGAGATGTGGTCTTGCCAAAACCCCCACCCCTGGTGGGGGACAACCCAGTAGTGGGAGGGATCCCATAAATATAGAGTGTATCTCTAAGGAGCAAGGGGTTCAAACCCCATATTAGGTATCCCAATCATTGGGACCTGCACTGAAGAAATGAGCCTACAAAATATCTGGCCTTAAAAACCAATGGGGCTTATATCCAGGAGACCTAAAGGGCTCTAGGAGACTGAGGCTCCACTCTTAAAGGGCTCACACACAGATTCACTCACCCCAGGATCCAGCTCAAAAGCAGCAAGCTGAAAGGAGCCTAGACTATATGTGAAGGAGATTCATTGGCTAAGCTTAAAGGGACTGCCAGAGGAGTAGGGGTCTGTTGGAACTCTCTCTAGGGACAGAGGCACGGGCAGGCACCATTTTGCACTTTCCCTCTACCTTGCTAGTGTTGCTTGTCCCATCCCTGTATTCCCCTGCAGCCCTGCCAAACCCAGTAAGTGTGCTTATCCCAGCCCTGCATGCCCCCACAGCCCTGCCCTGTGAAACCTGGTGGACCCACTTGCCCTGGCCCAATGCTCCCCCATGCCTCCACCCAGCAAAACTCACTTGGCAGGCTCATTCCAGCCTGGCACTCTCCTATGACCTCAAAGCTGGCAGGTGTGCACATTCCACCCAGGGAATGCCCCCTTGAATGCTGGCTCTGATGGCAGGTGTACTTGCATTTCTGGGCTCCACATAACTGAGATAATCAAAGAGTCAGTTCTTAGAAGGCTACCACACCCAGGGCACTGCACAGACATCAGACTGAAACACACCCCCCTCAGGCTTCCTGTGACCACTCCTTCAAAACTAGGAAAGGTAGCTGCTTTGCCTAATACACAGAATCAAACAGAGAGTCAAGCAAAACAAGGAAACAGAGGAATATGTTCCATGTGAAAGAATAAGATAAAACCCTAGGAAAAATTCTTAATGAAATGGAGATAAGTAATTTACCTGATAAAGAGTTCAAAGTATGGTCATAAAGATGAGAGATGAGAGATGAGAGAGAAGAGAGGAGAGGAGAAGAGAGAAGAGGAGAGAAGAGGAGAGGAGAGGAAAGACCGGAGGTGCCTGAGTGCAGCAGAGCTCCCAGGTATCGGAGCAGGGAAGCGTCTGCAGAGACAGAGCGGAGGAGCAGGCTCTCAGCTCGGGGTTGCCATAAACCGTGATCCGCAGCACAGTTGGGCCACTGATCTTCCAGCAGGGACCCAACAAGCGGCAGATCTGGGGAGACTCCCCTTACTCCCCCGGGAGGAGCGGCGCAGGAGCGCACTGCAGGGATCTGCTGGTTTGGAGACTCTACACAGGGTCGTGAACCAGAGATAGAAACACTCAGTCACAGGCCGGGTGAGCACAGAGTGCGGCCGGAGACTGGGGAGACGGGACTGAGTGACTGTTTTTCTCTGGGGGCGCACTGAGGAGTGGGGCCCCGAGTTCTCAGCTCCTCCGGGGCAGAGATTGGGAGGCCGCCATTTTCACTCTCGTCCTCCAAAGCTGTATGGAAAGCTTGCAGGGAACAAAAGCTCCCAAGAGCAAACCCGAGCAGATTACTTAGTCTGGACCCAGAAGGGTGGGGCAATTCTGCCTCCGGCAAAGACATTTGAGAAGAACAGCAACAGGCCCCTCCCCCAGAAGATCAGCAAGAACAGCCAGCCAAGACCAAGTTTACTGATCAATGAGAATGGCAAAACTCCAGCGCTAGGGGAATACAGCACATAGAATTCACGGCTTTTTTTCCCATGATTCTTTAGTCTTTCAAAGTTAATTTTTTTTAATTTTCTTTTTTTCTTTTTCTTTTTCTTTTTTTTGAATTTTTCTTTTTCCCTTTCTCAACCAACATCTTATCAATCCCTTTTTTAAAAAATCTTTTTTATTTTTCATTTTTAGAGTCATATTCTATCCCTTCATAGTAGTTAACATTATTTTGGGTATATATATATATATATGGGTATATGTTGTTCTCTTTAAAATTTTGGGATAC
This sequence comes from Halichoerus grypus, assembly GCF_964656455.1. Classification (NCBI taxonomy): domain Eukaryota; kingdom Metazoa; phylum Chordata; class Mammalia; order Carnivora; family Phocidae; genus Halichoerus; species Halichoerus grypus. Next base: position 57,847,266 of record NC_135713.1, on the reverse strand, counting down.
AGTTTCCTCTAACAGACCAAAATATACCCTAAATCTCTAGTGTATGGCTTTGTTCTAGTCTCCTGCCTGATCACATTCTCTCCCCTTTTTTTTTTAATTCCTCTTCTTTCTTTTTTCAACCAACTTCTTATCTTATCAATTCCTTTTATAAAATCTTTTATATTTCATCGGTACAGTCATATTCCATCCCTTTATCATATTTACCCTTATTTTTGTACATATATAAGTTTTTGTTTCTTTAAAATTTTGGGAGGCACTTTCTTCTAACAGACCAAAATATGCCCAAGATCTAGTGTGTGGCACTGATCTATGCACCAGCCTGATCATATTTGATCATATTCTTTTTTTTTATCTTTTTCTTTTTCTTTCTTTTTTCTTTCTTTCCCTTTCTTTTCCCCTGGTTTCAGGTCTCTTCTGATTTGTTTAGTGTATATTTTTCTGGAGCTGTTGTTACCCTGTTAGCATTTTGTTCTCTCATTCATCTATTCTCCTCTGGACAAAATGACAATACGGAAAAAAATCACCTCAAAAATAAGAACAAGAGGCAGTACTGACTGCCAGGGACCTAATCAATATGGACATTAGTAAGATGTTGGAACTAGAGTTCAGAATGACGATTTTAAAGATACTAGCTGGGCTTGAAAAAAGCATGGAAGATATTAGAGAAACTCTTTCTGGAGAAATAAAAGAACTAAAATCTAACCAAGTCGAAATCAAAAAGGCTATTAATGAGGTGCAATCAAAAATGGAGGCTCTACGAAATAAGTCAAACAGAGAAAGACATGTATCATATGACCCCACTGATATGAGGAATTCTTAATCTCAGGAAACAAACTGAGGGTTGCTGGAGTGGGGGGTGGGGTGGGAGGGATGGGGTGACTGGGTGATGGACACTGGGGAGAGTATGTGTTCTGGTAAGCGCTGTGAATTGTGCAAGACTGTTGAATCTCAGATCTGTACCTCTGAAACAAATAATGCAATATATGTTAAGAAAGAAAAAAAGAAGAAGAAGAATGTAGCAGGAGGGGAAGAATGAAGGGGGGGAAATCGGAGGGGGAGAAGAACCATGAGAGACAATGGACTCTGAAAAACAAACTGAGGGTTCTAGAGGGGAGGGGGTTGGGAGGATGGGTTAGCCTGGTGATGGGTATTGAGGAGGGCACGTTCTGCATGGAGCACTGGGTGTTATGCACAAACAATGAATCATGGAACACTATATCTAAAACTAATGATGTAATGTATGGGGATTAACATAACAATAAAAAAAATTTTTTTTTTAAAAAAAATGGAGGCTCTAACTGCTAGGATAAATGAGGCAGAAGAGAGAATTAGTGATATAGAAGACAAAATGATGGAAAATAAAGAAGCTGAGAAAAAGAGAGATAAACAACTACTGGATCACGAGGGCAGAATTCGAGAGATAAGTGATAACATAAGACGAAAAATGTTAGAATAATTGGGATCCCAGAAGAAGAAGAAAGAGAGAGAGGGGTAGAAGGTATATTGGAGCAAATTATAGCACAGAACTTCTCTAATTTGGGGATGGAAACAGGCATCAAAATCGAGGAGACACAGAGAATCCCCCTCAAAATCAATAAAAATAGGTCAACACCCCAACATCTAATAGTAAAACTTAGGAGTCTCAGAGACAAAGAGAAAATCCTGAAAGCAGCTTGGGAGAAGAGATCTGTAATCTACAATGGTAGAAACATTAGATTGGCAACAGACCTATCCACAGAGACCTGGCAGTCCAGAAAGGACTGGCATGATATATTCAGAGCACTAAATGAGAAAGATATGCAGCCAAGAATACTATATCCAGCTAGGCTGTCATTGAAAATAGGAGAGAGAAAAAGCTTCCAGGACAAACAAAAACTAAAGGAATTTGCAAACACGAAACCAGCCCTACAAGAAATATTGAAAGGGGTCCTCTAAGCAAAGAGAGAGCCTAAAAGTAACATAGGCCAGAAAGGAACACAGACAATACATAGTAACAGTCCCCTTACAGGCAGTACAATGGCACTAAATTCATATCTTTCAATAGTTACCCTGAATGTAAATGGGCAAAATGCACCAATCAAAAGACACAGGCTATCAGATTGGATAAAAAAGCAAGACCCATCGATGTGCTGTCTGCAAGAGACTCATTTTATTTTATTTTTTTTTTTTTTAAGATTTTATTTATTTGCGAGGGAGAGAATGAGAGACAGCATGAGAGGGAGGAGGGTCAGAGGGAGAAGCAGACTCCCTGCTGAGCAGGGAGCCCGATGTGGGACTCGATCCCGGGACTCCAGGATCATGACCTGAGCCGAAGGCAGTCGCTTAACCAACTGAGCCACCCAGGCGCCCAAGAGACTCATTTTAGACCCAAAGACACCGCCCGATTGAAAGTGAGGGGGTGGAAAACCATTTACCATGCTAATGGACACCAAAAGAAAGCTTGGGTGGCAATCCTTATATCAGACAAATTAGATTTTAAACCAAAGACTAGAATAAGAGAAGAGGAAGCACACTATATCATACTTAAAGGGTCTGTCCAACAAGAAGATCTAACACTTGTAAATATCTATGCCCCTAACATGGGAGCAGCCAATTATATAAGCTAATTAATAACAAAAGCAAAGAAACACGTCGACAACAATACAATAATAGTGGGGGACTTTAACACCCTCCTCACTGAAATGGACAGATCATCTAAGCAAAAGATCAACGAGGAAATAAAGACCTTAAATGACACACTGGACCAAATGGACTTCACAGATATATTGAGGACATTCCATCCCCAAGCAACAGAATACACATTCTTCTCTAGTGCCTATGGAACATTCTCCAGAATAGATCACATCCCAGGTCACAAATCAGGTCTCAACCGGCACCAAAAGATTGGGCTCATTCCCTCAATATTTTCACCACAATGCTTTGAAACTAGAACTCAATCACAAGAGGAAAGTTGGAAAGAACTCAAATACATGGAGGCTAAAGAGCATCCTACTAAACAATGAATGGGTCAACCAGGAAATTAAAGAAGTATTAAAAAGATTCATGGAAACCAATGAAAATGAAAACACAACTGTTCAAAATCTTTGGGATGCAGCAAAGGCAGTCCTAAGAGGAAGGTATATAACAATACAAGCCTTTCTCAAGAAACAAGAAAGGTCTCAAGTACACAACCTAACCCTACACCTAAAAGAGCTGGAGAAAGAATAGCAAATAAAACCTAAACGCAGCAAGAGAAGAGAAATAATAAAGCTCAGAGCAGAAATCAATGAAATAGAAACCAAAAGAACAGTAGAACAGATCAACGAAACTAGGAGCTCATTCTTTGAAAGAATTAACAAGATTGATAAACCCCTGGCCAGACTTATCAAAAAGAAAAGAGAAGTGACCCATATAAATAAAATCAGGAATGAAAGAGGAGAGATCATAACCAATACCAAAGAAATACAAACAATTATAAGAACATTATGAGCAACTATATGCCAGCAAATTAGATAATCTGGAAGAAATGGATGCATTCCTAGAGATGTATAAACTACCAAAATTGAACCAGGAAGAAATAGAAAACCTGAACAGACCTATAACCACTAAGGAAATTGAAGCAGTCATCAAAAATCTCCCAACAAACAAAAGCCCAGGGCCAGATGGCTTCCCAGGGGAATTCTACCAAACATTTCAAGAAGAATTAATACCTATTCTTCTGAAACTGTTCCAGAAAATAGAAATGGAAGGAAAACTTCCAAACTCGTTTTATGAGGCCACCATTACCTTGATCCCAAAACCAGACAGATGCCATCAAAAAGGAGAATTACAGATCGATATCCTTGATGAACATGGATGCAAAAATTCTCACCAAAATACTAGCCAATAGGATCCAACAGTACATTAAAATGATTATTCACCACGACCAATTGGGATTTAACCCTGGGCTGCAAGGTTGATTCAACATCCGCAAATCAATCAACGTGATACAAAACATTAATAAAGGAAAGAACAAGAACCATATGATCCTCTCAATAGATGCAGAAAAAGCATTTGACAAAGTACAGCATCCTTTCTTAATCAAACCTCTTCAGAGTGTAGGGATAGAGGGTACATACCTCAATATCCTAAAAGCCATCTATGAAAAACCCACAACGAATATCATTCTCAATGGGGAAAAACTGAGAGTTTTCCCCCTAAGGTCAGGAACGCGGCAGGGATGTCCACTATCACCACTGCTATTCAACATAGTATTAGAAGTCCTAGCCACAGCAATCAGACAACAAAAAGAAATAAAAGGCATCCGAATTGGCAAAGAAGTCAAACTCTTACTCTTTGCAGATGATATGATACTTTATGTGGAAAACCCAAAAGACTCCACTGCAAAACTGCTAGGACTTATACAGCAATTCAGTAAAGTGGCAAGATATAAAATTAATGCACAGAAATCAGTGGCATTCCTATACATCAACAACAAGACAGAAGAAAGAGAAATTAAGGAGTCGATCCCATTTACAATTGCACCCAAAACCATAAGATACCTAGGAATAAATCTAACCAAAGAGGCAAAGCATCTGTACTCAGAAAACTATAAAATACTCATGAAAGAAATTGAGGAAAACACAAAGAAATGGAAAAACGTTCCATGCTCATGGACTGGAAGAAAAAATATTGTGATGATGTCAATGCTACCGAGAGCAATCTACACATTCAATGCAATCAAAATACCATCCACTTTTTTCAAAGAAATGGAACAAATAATCCTAAAATTTGTATGGAACCAGAAAAGACCCCGAATAGCCAGAGGAATTTTGGAAAAGAAAAGCAAAGCTGGTGGCATCACAATTCTGGACTTCAAGCTCTATTACAAAGCTGTCATCATCAAGACGGTATGGTACTGGCACAAAAACAGACACATAGATCAATGAAACAGAATAGAGAGCCCAGAAATGGACCCTCAACTCTGTGGTCAGCTAGTCTTCGACAAAGCAGGAAAGACTGTCCAATGGAAAAAAGACAGTCTCTTCAACAAATGATGTTGGGAAAATTGGACAGCCACATGCAGAAGAATGAAACTGGACTATTTCCTTACACCACACACAAAAATAGACTCAAAATGGTTGAAAGAGCTAAATGTGAGACAGGAGTCCATCAAAATCCTAAAGGAGAACACAGGCAGCAACCCCTGTGACCTCAACCACAGCAACTTCTTCCTAGACACATCGCCAAAGGCAAGGGAAGCAAGGGCAAAAATGAACTTTTGGGACTTCATCAAGATCAAAAGCTTTTGCACAGCAAAAGAAACAGTCAACAAAACCAAAAGACAACTGACAGAATGGGAGAAGATATTTGCAAATGACATATCAGATAAAGGGCTAGTATCCAAAATCTATAAAGAACTTCTTAAACTCAACACCCAAAGAACAAATGATCCAATCAACAAATGGGCAGAAGACATGAACAGACATTTTTCCAAAGAAGACATCCAGATGGCCAACAGACACATGAAAAAGTGCTCAACATCGTTCGGCATCAGGGAAATCCAAATCAAAACCTCAATGAGATACCACCTCACACCAGTTGGAAGGGCTAAAATTAACACGTCAGGACATGACAGATGTTGGCGGGGATGCAGAGAAAGGGGAACCCTCCTACACTGTTGGTGGAAATGCAAGCTGGTGCAGCCACTCTGGAAAACAGTATGGAGGTTCCTCAAAGAGTTGAAAATAGAGCTACCATACAACCCAGCAATTGCACTACTGGGTGTTTACCCCAAAGATAGAAATGTAGGGATCCGAAGGAGTACATGCACCCCGATGTTTATAGCAGCGATGTCCACAATAGCCAAACTATGGAAAGAGCCAAGATGTCCATCAACAGATGAATACATAAAGAAGAGGTGGCATATATATATATATATATATATATATATATATAATGGAATATTATGCAGCCATCAAAAGGAATGAAATCTTGCCATTTGCAACTGGAGGGTATTATGCTGAGCGAAATAAGTCAATTAGAGAAAGACATGTATCAAATGACCTCACTGATATGAGGAATTCTTAATCTCAGGAAATAAACTGAGGGTTGCTGGAGTGGTGGGGTGTGGGAGGGATGAGGTGGCTGGGTGATAGACATTGGGGAGGGTATGTGCTATGGTGAGCACTGTGAATTGTGTAAGACTGTTGAATCACAGACCTGTACCTCTGAAACAAATAATACATTATATGTTAAAAAAAAAAAAAAAGAGAGGAGAAGAAGAAGAAGATAGCAGGAAGGGAAAAATGAAGGGGGGAAATCGGAGGGGGAGATGAAACATGAGAGACTATTGACTCTGAGAAACAAACTGAGGGTGCTAGGGGGGAGGGGGTTGGGGGGATGAGTTAGCCTGGTGATGGGTATTAAAGAGGGCATGTACTGAATGGAGCACTGAGTGTTATACGCAAACAATGAATCATGGAACACTATATCAAAAACTAATGATGTAGGGCGCCTGGGTGGCTCAGTTGGTTAAGCGACTGCCTTCGGCTCAGGTCATGATCCTGGAGTCCCGGGATTGAGTCCTGCATCGGGCTCCCTGCTTGGCAGGGAGTCTGCTTCTCCCTCTGACTCCTCCCTCTCATGCTCTCTGTCGCTCATTCTCTCTCTCTCAAATAAATAAATAAAATCTTTAAAAAAAAAAAAAACTAGTGAAGTAATGTATGGTGATTAACATAACATAATAAAAAAATAAATAAATAAAAGAAAAAAGAAAAAGGAATTTTAAAAAGTGAAGATAGCTTAAGGCACCTATGGCACAACATCAAGAAGATCAGCATTCACATAATAGTGGGTCCCAAATGAAAATGAGATTGCAACATACCAAAATCTATGAGACGCAGCAAGAGCAGTTCTGTGAGGGAGGTTCATAGTGAGTTATATAGGCCAACCTCAAGAAAAAAGAAAAATTTCAAATAAGCAATCTAACTTTACACCTAAAGGAACTAGAAAAAAAGGAACAAGTGAAGGCCAAAACTAATAGAGGGAAGGGAGTAATAAAGATCAGAGCAGAAATAAATGAAATAGAGACTGAAAAGACAATAGAATCAATGAAACAAAGAGCTGGTTAGTTTGAAAAGAAATAAATTGATAAACCTTAGCTGGACTCACTAAGAAAAAAAATGATAGGACTCCAATAAATAAACTCAGAATGAAAGAGGCTATATTACTGATACCACAGAAATATAAAATATCGTAATAAACTATGAATAATTACATGCTAACAAATTAAACAACCTAGAGGAAATGGATAAATTCCTAGACACATGCAATACTTCAAGATCAAATCATGAAGAAAGAAGATCTGAGTAGACTGATAATTAGCAAGGAGATTGAATCATTAATCGAAAACCTCCCAACAAACAAAAGTCTAGGACCAGAGGGCTTTACTGGTAAATTCTACCATACAAAGATTTTATACCTATCCTTCTCAAATTCCTCCAAAAAACTGAAGAGGAAGGAATGCTTTCAGACTTATTATACAAAGCCAGCATTACCCTGATACCAAGACCAGACAAGGAAACCACAAAAGAGGAAAATTATAGGACAATATCCCTGATGGACATAGATGCAAAAATCCTCAGCAAAATATTAGCAAACCAAATTCAGCAATATATTGACAGGATCATATACCATGATCAAGTGAGATTTATTCCAAGGATGCGAGGATGGTTAACATCCACAAGTTAATTAACGTGATACACCACATCAACAAAATGAAGGATAAAAATCATATGATCATCTCAATAGATGTAGAAAAAACACTTGACAAAATGTAACATCTGTTTATAATAAAAACTCTCAACAAAGCAGGTATATAGGGAATGTACCTCAACATAATAAAAGCCATTTATGATAAGCCCAGCTAACATCATACTCGGTGAAAAGCTGAAAGATCAAGAGTAAGACATGGATACCTGTTCTTGCCACTTTTATTCAATGTAGTTTTGGAAGTCCTAGCCAGAGCAATTAGGAAGGAAATGAAATAAGAGTCATCAAAACAGAAAGGAAGAAGTAAAAATGACATTATTTGTGGATAACATGATATTATATATAGAAAACCCTAAAAACTCACCAAAAATGGTTAGAACTAATAAATTCAGTAAAGTTGCAGGATACAAAGTCAATATACAAAAATTTGCTGCTTTTTTATACACTAACAAACCATCAGAGAGAGAAATTAAGAAAACAGTCCCATTTACAGTTGCATTAAAAAGAATAAAATAGGGACACCTGGGTGGCTCACTCGGTTAAGTTCCTGCCTTTGGCTCAGGTTATGATGCCAGGGTCCTGGGATGAGTCCCGTATCGGACTCCTTGCTCAGCAGGGAGCCCACTTCTCCCTCTGCCTGCTCTGCCTGCCACTCTCCCTGCTTGTGCTCTCTCCCTCTGACAAATAAATAAAATCTTAAAAAAAAAAAAAAGAATAAAATACCCAGGAATAAATTTAATCAAGGAGGTAAAAAAGACCTGTACACTGAAAACTACAAGATATTGATGAAAGAAATTGAGACGAACACACATAAATGGAAAGATATTCCATGCTTATGGAGTGTAAGAATTAATACTGTTAAAATGTCCGTATCACCCACAGCAATTTCCAGATTCAATGCAATCCCTATCAAAATCCCAATGGCATTTTTCTCACAAAAAGAACAAACAATCTTAAAATTTGTATGGAACCACAAAATATTATGAATAGCCAGAGCAATCTTGAGAAAGAATAACAAAGCTGGAGGCATTCCTGTGTGCCCTGATTTCAAACTATATTACAAAGTTATAATAATGAAAACTGTATGGTATTGGCACAAAAACAGACACATAGATCAATGAAACAGAATAGAGAACCAAGAAAGCTTTTCATATATGGTCAATTAATTCATGACAAAAGAGGCAAGAATATACAATGGAGAAAGGACAGAAGGACAGTGTCTTCAATAAATGGTACTGGGAAAATTGAAGAGCCATATGCAAAAGAATGAAACTGGACCACTATCTTACACCATATACAAAATTAATTCACAATGGATTAAAGACTTAAATATAAGACCAGGTACCATAAAACTCCTAGAAGAAAGCATAAGTGGTAAGCTTCTTGACATCACTCTTACGAGATATGTTTTTGGATTTGACTCCAAGGGTAATGGCAATGAAAACAAAAATAAACAAATGGGGCTACATCAAACTAAAAACCTTCACAGTGAAGGAAACTATCAATAAAATTTTTTAAAAAACCAATCTACTAAATGGGAGAAAATATTTGCAAATCATATATCTGATATATCTAAAATATATTTTAAAAAGTCATACAACTCAATAACAAAAAACAGTCTGTTAAAAAATGGGCAGAGAATCTGAATAGACTTTTTTTGTCAAAGAAGACATTACAGATGGCCAGCAGGCACATAGAAAGATGCTCAATATCACTAATCACCAGGGAAACGCAGAGCAAAGCTGTGTACCCCAATGTTTATAGCAGCAATGTCCACAATAGCCAAAATATGGAAAGAACTCAGATGTCCACCAAAAGATGAATGGATAAAGAAGATGTGGTATATATAATGGAATATTACTCAGCCATCAGAAAGAATGAAATCTTGCCATTTGCAATGACATGGATGGAACTAGAGAGTATTAAATTAAGCTAATTAATCAGTCAGAGAAAGACAAATACCATATAATTTCACTCATACGTGAATTTAAGAAACAAAACAGATGAACATAGGGGAAGGAAAGGAAAAAAAATAAGATAAAAAACAGGGAGGCAAACCATAAGAGACTCTTAACTCTAAAGAACAAACTGAGCATTGCTGGAGGGGAGGTGGGTGGGGGGAAGGGATAATTAGGTGATAGGCATTAAGGAAGGCACTTAATGTAATGAGCACTGGGTGTTATATGCAACTGATGAATCACTAAATTTTACTCCTAAAACTAATAATATACTATATGTTAACTAAATTGAATTTAAATAAAAAATAAAAATTAAAAAAACACAATGAGATATCATCTCATAATGTGAGAATGGCCATTATCATAAAGATAAGAAAAAACAAGTGTTGGCGAGGATGTGGAGAAAAGGGAAGCCTCATGCACTGCTGGTGGGAATGTAAATTGATGCAGCCACTATGGAAAAATAGAACTACCATATGATCTAGCAATTCCACTTCTGGGTATTTATTGAAAAAACAAAACACTAGTTTGAAAACATATGCACCCTATGTTCATTGCAGCATTAGTCACAGTAGCTTTGATATGGAAACAAAGTATCCATTGATGGATGAATGGATAAAGAAGATGTGGTGTTTGTATACACTGGAATACTACTCAACCATTAAAAAAGAGAATGAAATCTTGCCATTTATGACAACATGGATGGACCTTGAGGGTATTATGCTTAGTGAAATAAGTCAGACAGAGAAAAACAAATACCATATGATCTCACTTATATGCGGAATGTAAAAAGCAAAATAAATGAACAAACAAAACCAACATGTAGAAGCAGAAAACAGATTGGTGGTTGTCAGAGGGGTGGAGGGATTGGGATTTGGGGAAAAGGGAAAAGGGGGTCTGGGAGTACAGAGTTCCAGTCATAAAATAAATAAGTCATGGGGATGTAATGTATAACGTGGTGACCATAGTCAACAATATTGTATTGCATATTATATAACTTTATATGGGAAGAAGCTAGACTCACTGTGGTGATCATTTTGTGTTGTATACAAATATCAAATCATTATGTTGTACACCTGAAACTAGTATAATATTATGTGTCAATTACACCTCAATTAAAAAAATAGTAAATATTTTTCCCTTCCTTCTCCTAATGTCCTCTATGGAAGGGAAAAATGAAGGGGTGGGGGAATCAGAGGGGGAGACAAACCATGAGAGACTATGGACTCCAGGAATCAAACTGAGGGTTTTGAGGGGGGGCTAAGGGGGATGGGTGAAGCCAGTGATGGGTATTAAGGAGAGCATGTATTGCATGGAGCACAGGGTGTTATACGCAAACAATGAATCGTGGAACACTACATCAAAAACTAATGATGTACTGTATGATGACTAACAAAACATAATAAAAAAAATTTTTTTTAATAGTAAATAAATATAATGTTTTAAGTTAAAAAAAAATAAAAGAAGTGGAGAAGTTTACGTAAATTTTACACTCCTTGCCTGAATGTGGTGTGCTGGACCAGAGTTTTTGGTTCATGGTTTAGAAAAATATTTTAATGTTTTATTCATGATGTTTCTTTCTCCCCATGATTCCTTCTCTAATTCTCCCCACTCTGCTTATGGTGATGAAGCCTGTTTGGAAGTCTGGCCTCATCTTGATTGGTGTTGCCTATTGTATAGCCAAGAACTTTCCATGGCTGGCTAAATGGAGTATTTAGCTATTAAACTGATGGTTTGGCCTCTCACTGGTGTGTTTAGGGCTCTGGACTAGAATTTCTCATCACTGAGTCAGCTTTTGATCAAAATATACTTAGAGTCATGACAACATTTCTCCTAGTGAAGAAAGCATCCTGACTTTTGGAGGTCAAAATGCTCTGTCTAAGGGAAAAAACTGCATTTCTAAGAGGGTTAAAGGGTAACTGAGGGATACTCCCCTCCATCTCAATTTCATTTAATTTGAGATTTATGAGATCCTAAGCTGTGTATCAAGATGCTCAGAGAGACCTGACTTCAATAATTTAAAAAAGTATATTTTTAATGAAATTTGCTGATAGTGGTATAGAAAGAAATGCTGGATCATCAATTTTATTAATATCATGGTCTTAATCATCTCCTTCCTGTGTCTCCACATTTCCTACTCTGCCCTTCCTCTTCCCAAAAGCACATGCCATATACACATAACATTTCACCCACACATGCACATAAAACCTTCTCTCTATAGAAGAATCCCAGACAGATAAATGAAGATCCCTCCCAGGCTGCTGAATCTAAGCACAGATATAATTTCACTTTAGTGCAAGATACTGACTTTTAAATTAGCTCAAATTATTGAGCAACACTGTGAGAAGATATCAGGGGTCAGGAAGGCAGCAGCAGTGGTGGAGGGTGAAGATGCTTTATCTCCTTGACTCATAATTGGTGTTTTAGGTGCATAAAGATGGTTAGTGGCAGATCTGTGTCAGAGACAGTAAATTATTAGTGTAAATGTTTTCTAGTCTCCAGAGAGAGCTTCTGTCTTCCCTGGAAGAGATGTGCATGGTCAGGCTTCTACCCGAGACCTTCCGGGACTTTGATTCCATTTTACAACACAGAGCAGAGCATTGTCAACCACCAGTTCCCAAGGGCTCAGCCATCGAACAAAATTATCTTAGGGAATAATTGTTACGGCTTCCATCACTAATGGTGTTCTCTGCAGATCCTGTTCCCCTGTGCATGGCACTTCCTTTATTTTAAATGAGAGTGAAAGATGGGAGATCATTAGGCCTAATGAGGCCAGAAAAGCAGTAACGAGGGAAGACGGGTTGCCCAGAGAGTACTCTACTCACAAGCTTCTCCCCAAGTGTAGAATCATTGACAGGAGGGTGAGAAGATTGGGTAGAATTTGTCAGCTCTGTCTTTACCAGTTTGTCCACCACCTTCGGTCTCTGCTCTGTTCATCTTTATACAACCCACCAACCTTCCTTGATTAGATGACTTCAAGGACCTCCGCACGAAATCTTCCTACTCCTACTTGTGTTCCTTCATCATCCAAGGTCCATCCAACAGATGCCAGGATCATCCTGAGACAAATCAGATCTCCTCATTCCACAATTAAATCTTCCAGTGACTTCCTGTTGTTCTAAGAAATAACCCCAGCTCCTACCTTACACAGTCTAGCCTCTGTCACTCTTCCTGGTGCCATCCAAGGCCACTCTCTCCACTTCCACCACAGCAGCCTTAACAGGCCTTCCTCCTATTGCTCCAACACTCCCACATCTTTCTCAGCTCAGGACCTTGGCCTTGCTATTACTTCTGCCTGGGACATTCTGACTCCAGAATTTGGCCTGGGTAGGCCCTTCTTGAAATGTAGATCCTGGTTCAAACATGACTTGCTCAGAGAGCCCTTTTCTAATAACCCTACCTACAGTGCTGTTTTTTCCTTGCTGGCCATTGTCTGTAACATGACCCTCTTTTTTTTTCTTCATGGCACTTACCACTCCCTGAAATTCTTTTGCTCATTTGTTTGTTTGGTTGTTTATTTTCTGCTCTCCCATTCCCCCATTAGGATGCAAGCTTCTTGAGAACAGGGATTTTGTCTGTCCTGTTGACTCTATAATTGCCTAATATTTTATCTAGCACGTCGTGGGCATTCAATAAATATTCTGTGAATGAGTGACTGAGAGAAGGAATTTGGTCTCTCTAAAATCTGCTTTTTTTCTCAATATATAGTCAAAGTCACCTTCTGTTCTGAATCATTGCCCTGAAAAAGTCCCAAGTGACTCTTTAATAGCATATGTGCACATATATGCATACAGACACATGCATACACACACTCATCAAGGATGCACACAAAAGTGAGGATGAAACTAACACACCACATTCCCTTCCTCTGTTTCTGGCCTCTATTTCACTTTTTGCAAGAAAAATTACTTGGGTTGAAAAAGTAGAAGGATCCTGCCCTGGAGTTTTAAGAATGCCTCCGTGGGATGAGCCCATCCACACACAGGTGGGCCGTGCAGTATGGAGGTGAACTGACTTTAAGAGCCAGTAGGGTAGGATCTCATACTTCCACCAAAGAGAAAAACAGCCCATCCAAGATCCTCTTCGGCAGATGTGAGCCAGTGCCTGAGACTGAGAGCTGGGGAGGGAGTGTTATTCTCTGATGCTTATTTCAAAGACCTGAGAATAATATTCGCTGTTACAATGAAATGAAAAGATAAACTGCGTTTGCTTCATCTCCCAGCCTCATTGATTTCTTTTTACTTCTAATGGGCATTGAAAGGGATTGTGTAGCTATTGGGAGCCTCAGCTCAGTGAAGGCTTTATAAAGAAGGAAAAAGAAGACTAGTGGGGAATCAAACAAAAACCAAACCTCAGTCTGGAAAAAAAAAGAATAGATTACACTAATTTACTGAACACTGACCTAAACCTCCAAATTATTCTTCTCTTGATCTGAGATCTAAACTAGAGATTGTTCAAAAGACATCTGGTAAATTAGTCTAAACCTGAAGTGAACCCTATCTTCTAAATCAGTTGAACCAGAGCCATACTGGAACATCAAATTTTTTTTTTTAAAGATTTTATTTATTCATTCGAGACACAGAGATATATATAGAGAGAGAGAGCACGAGCAGGGGGAGAGACAGAGGGAGAAGCAGGCTCCCTGCTGAGCCAGGAGCCAGATGTGGGGCTCCATCCCAGGACCCCAGGATCATGACCCAAGCCGAAGGCAGATACTTAACCATCTGAGCCACCCAGGCATCCCTGGAACATCAAATTATTAATGTTTTCCAAACTAACTCTGTCCAAGTCTCTGGCTGCTGTTGTATAAAACTGCAACACCAACCGACTGTTTATTCTTCTTTGCTCCTGTCGTGCCTCCTGCCCTTATCCACCACTTCTCCCTTCTGCACACATACCAGCCTTCAGTGATGGGCCCACCATCTGTGCCACGCTGTGGAATGCAGGCCTTCCAGACTCTCTGTTCTGCTTCCATGATGTGAGGGATGCTGCTGTTCTGAACAGCTTGACCTACTCACCACTTTTAATTCCACATCATGGGGAAAAGAGGAGTGTCTTTTCAGTGACGGCATACTTCTTAGGTGAATGGGGAAAAAAGGGAAGATAGGATGGGACGAAAGGAAGGAAACCTGGAATAAGGAAGAGAGGGAAAAAGGAAGACCACCACCAACAAAAAGTAAATATGAGACAGAGGTGGTAAAGATAAAGACTCAGTGGAGGACAAAGGAACAGAAAGCAAGAGAATAGGAATACTTGAATATTCGGGGAGGTAAATGTATTTCAGTTTGTTTTTGTCTTTTTCTGGTTCCTTCCAAGGCAAATGGAACAATTTTTGATTACACGTGTGCCTCTTCATTCTGTGCCACGCTCTGTGTGAGCTCTTATCTGTACAGTAACCCCTCAGGAGGAAAGAAGCATCATCTTCATAGATTACCAGAGCCAAATGGCACCTTCTGGAACTTCTAGACCAGTGCCCTCATTTTACAGCTGGAGAACCTGAGGCACAGAGCAGTAGGGAACTCACAAATCCCAGCCCTCAGATTCTTGGTCTGGTACTGTGGGCACAGCCCAAAGATTCATTCTTACCTTGGCCATGATTTTTCATTAAGTGACAGGGAAGAGAAGCCATGGAAGAAGGATCATTGGCTTATAAGGGATCAAGTATCGATGTTTGAGGGGTCAGGCTGGCTGGGGTAGCAGTTATCTTAAAGGATATTCCTTTGAAAGATGTAATACTGGTAATAGATTTGCTGGGGAAGTAAGGATGAGTGATTCTTATCTATGATAGGGTTGTTGGAGGTTCTATGGAAGCATTATGACTGCCTCCTGGTAGTTATGTCATGACATATCTGAAGAAGGGAATTGAAAGGTCAAACCCCACATGAGAGCCATTCCAAGGAAAGAATCAACAAAATAGGTAATCAAAAGGAATGAGTGGAGGCGGACTCCCTGAGGCTTTTCAGCCTGGTGTTGGAAGAATGGCGGTACTAACAAAAGGAAGAGAGGAGGAAGTCTCTTGAAGTAGCGTGATGGAGACTGCTCCCAGGGACGACAAGCCCTGGGATATTTGTATTTCCACCCCCTAGCAATTTCAGAAATTAAAAAGCTAAAGTCAGCTTTGGGATCAGCCTGAACAGGATTTTCTTTCCCAGCCTAGTGAGATACTTCTCTAAGGACATGTTCTTTATAAGGAGCCTGTGCATTTAAGAAAAAAGACCCTAGCCTATTACTTATAACCCGGCAGACACTGAGGAACTCACCAGGTTTTCCTAGTGGGCAGGGGCCCTGTACCCTGCTTACCTGTCATAAATAACCCATTTACCTGTAGCTAATTAGCCAGACTTCAGTGTGGAGTCCCAGATTGCTATGCTAATGATGTCAGCCCTCCCCTCCCAAGAAGCGCTGATTTCCCAGCTCAGCATGAGGGACTTCAATAATATCTCTTTCCAATGATATAATTTGATTCCTCCATGGGAGGCTGCTCTGGTCCTAGCTCACTTAGCACTAAATCTCTCGCTAGATAGTCTCATTACTTAATCTTTTCAGGCCCCAGACCAGCCCAGGCCTCTTA
The DNA here is from genome assembly GCF_964656455.1 of Halichoerus grypus. NCBI lineage: Eukaryota > Metazoa > Chordata > Mammalia > Carnivora > Phocidae > Halichoerus > Halichoerus grypus. Next base: position 57,831,006 of record NC_135713.1, on the reverse strand, counting down.
TTTATTTATCTGGGGCCCTGTTTACTTCCCTGTTGTAAATTACTTCTGGCTCCTGGCCGTCTGATCGCTGCAGTGATAGACTAATAGCTCGAAGCTACTGCATTTGCCTTGTGTGATGAGGCAAATAATATGCTTAACTTATGGGAAAGAAGTGCACCCTCCATTTATTTCAGTGGGGGAAAATATTACTCAGGGGAAAGGGCCAAATCATTTACCTAATGGCTGCTAGTGGAAGTCGGTGTAATTACTGACAGAATTATGTGAAACAAATTGCCATGTGCATAAGTCTAAACTTCCAGTTTCTCAAAGGCAGAGGGAGAATTTCGGCAGCTGGCACGGGGTTCCGCCTTTCTGATGGGTGGGTTTCTGAAGGGATGTTGGCAGAAAGAAGATACTGGCCCTCTGATTTGCTTGACAAGGGGATGCTCTTCCTCAGCTCCAAACTCTCTAAACATCTAAGGCTGGAGCGGGCAAACTACAGCCTTCCAGCCTGTCCAGCCCACTGCCACCTGCTGTAGTAAATAAAGTTGTATTGGAACATAGCCACACCCACTCATTTACATACTACCTGTGACCCTATCTGGGCTACAGTGGCAGAGTTGCATAGTTGTGGCAGAGATCTTAAGGCCCTCAAAGCCAAAAATATTTATAATATGGCTCTTTACAGAAAACGTTTGCTGCTCCTTGTTCTACCATAAGAACCTTCAAATATTTTATATGGAGATAGATTAATTTGGATGACTCCCCTTAACTTTCCTCCAGACAAATTCAACCCCATGGCAAGGAAATTTGAAGGGAACTTGAATGGTTATCTTACTATGTAGGGCTTCTGAAACCATTCATTGGCCTCTCTCAACAGTTGTGTTGTTTAGTAGGGATCATGAGCCCATTTGACAGAAGAGAAGACTGAGGCTCCGAAAGGGCAAGTGTTTTGCCCAATGCCCTTCAGTTGAGGAGATTGCAGAACCGGGATTCATACCTTGCCTGTCTGACTCCAAATTTTGTCTCCTTTCAGCTCAACCTCACTTCTTCCCAGGGTAAAGGAGAGAGGCCTCGGCAGTGGGAGAGGATGTATCTAGGCTTTCCCTTTTTCTGCAGAAGGGCTGTGGAAAGGGGTCATGTGAGCAGCCAAGTCACAAGGAACACAAAAGCCAGAGAAGAAGGGAGGTGGGTCTTGCTTTCTTCAGTCCACCCTCACTGTGGGGTAGATGGTGGAGCAAACCCTAGATACCTTGTCATGCTGGGAAGCATAACAGTTGTTTGTCAGGCAGCAACAGAAAACCAACAAGAAGAAGGCCTGGGTGATAAAAGCGCATTTCATGGCCCATGTTGCCCGTGCAATGCCGATTGCTGGAGAGAGAGCCTGGTCCATATGGCTTCTTTATGGGGGAGACGGATGCCACCAGAAGGGCTGCAACCAGGGCTGAAAGCTAGTCTTGGCTCTTGCACCCACTGAAAGCAGTTTGCTAGGCTTTGGGGCAGGCTGGAGCCAATCTCAGATGCCCTGAACTTGTGCAGTGGGTGTGAGAAAGGTGGTGTGTCCACAGGCCTGCAGGCATCACCAGTGTGCCTGCTGCAGCTGTAGACATCTCTGGTTGAAAACAGGACCAAAGCACCTCTTGCAAAATAGCCTTTGGGCTCTGAACCTAGGAAGACAAGAGGGCACAGGGGAAATGATGGTAAATAACACAACCATGTAACAGCAGCTACAATTTGTTCAGTGCTTACAAAGCACCAGCCATTGTTCTAAACCCTGTAATCTTCATGATCTCATTTAATCTTCATGACCATCCTGTGAGGTGGGTATAACTATTCCATTTTATCGAAGAGGAAATGAAGCTCAGAGATGGTAAAAAATTTGCTCAAGCTAATGTGTAAACGGTGGAGCTGAGAACTGAATCTGCCTGAGACCCTAACCATTCCACATACCAGGGGTGGGAGGTGGGAAAGCCACAGACATAGAGCAAACTGTCACGAAGTAGCTTTGCCGTGCGGATACGTAATTTTGCTTTTCTGATCCTCGGTGTCCAATGTTTGAAGGGATATAACAGCCAGGGTTGTGGAGACAATCAAAGGTGATGTATATTTTCAGCCTAAACCTATTGTCTGATTCAAAGTAAGAGCTCAGCAGGCCCCTCTCCATTTTTCCCTCATCCTGTATTTGATAAAACACAAATCCAAGCTTTTCCATCACTACCATCATTGTCCATGATACTCTGCTGAGCTCTGCAGGGAGTGAGATACACAGACCCAGCCTCTCCCTTTAAGGCATTTTCCACCTGAGATGGACATATATTTATCCATGTATAAATGGATACGCATTTATGGACCATGGCAGGGGGAGAGAACATCCCACCAGAGGTGAATGGAGCAAGAGGTATTTGTATCACATGCATGTCAAGGGAAGTTGCATTTTAGAGGAAGACGTTTTTATAATTCATTCATCTTTGCTGAGCTCCTGCTCTGGGAGATAGAAAGCAAAGAGAATTTTGCAAGTGTGCAGTTGGGACAGGTGAGGGCTGGCTGTCACTTGTCTTTTGATCAAGCTGCAAAGGCTGTTGGTTCAGTCATCTCCTCCCCTGGAACTGGCAAGGTTTGTGATGTACTGATGAGTTGGGCTTCAATAGGAGAACTTGATACACAAGAGAATTAACATTGTTTTGTGTTGTACTACGTGCTGCGCAAGTTCTTTCACTGGCATTTTTCTTTCCAACCCTGTGAGGTGGGTATTAGTCTTATGTCCATTTGACATTGAGGAAAGAAGTTTAAAGAACATATGGTCTCAGAGTTAGGGAGAGATGAAAACAAGACCAGAACCCATGCCTTCCCAACTCCGGAGCTCATTATCCGCTACACATCAGGTGATGTCTTCACTGTGAGGATAGGTACTCCCTTCATGCCCTCCACGTTTCTCATGACATCCCAATTGTCTCCAAAGAATTTCTAGGAATTATTCTAGGGTCTGTGTATAGCTTCTTGAGGTCTGACCACTTCCAGCTAAGAGGGCCTGGGCTTTTTAGTACTCTCAAGATTACCACTGACAGAAACCTGAAGCAAAGTAGAATAAGGAAAAACAAGTGTCAACAATGACAATAAGAAGCCACAAGAGAGGATTGATGTTACAGCTCACAAGGTCCTAGGCCTCGAGCCCACTGGGTCTTTGTGACTCTCTGAATCTCATCTCTGCATCTCTCTACCTAGGAGCATTAGAGGAGCATCTCTCTACACCATTCCATCAGGTGTCACCCTGTGATGAAACCCTGGCAGGCTGACACCATATCCTTAGAGCTTTGGTCCCTGGAGCAGTCCCTGAGGCCAGAGCCTGGGCCTATGATCAACCCAGTCTGGATCACATGCCCACCTGCTATTGCTGAAAGGAAACCAGATGGATTCTAGGCATACAGAGCTGAGAGCAAACATGCCTCAACCAGGTGGAGCTCTGACTATGATGCCAAAGGTCACAGTCACCTTATGTCCAGAACACTACACCTCTTCAAGCCAACAGCCATGTCTTGCCATTTTCCTTCCTGGTCCTTCATAAAATAGGGAAAACACATCTGCAGCTCTTCCCAGGATTCAACCATGGGAGCTAAAAAAAAAAAAAATAGGACTGGGGAGTCATCAAGGCTGCTAGAAGAGCAGTAACATTGAATTTGTAAAGCTGGGAAATAATGGGAAGGAGGGATGCAAACTCGGGAAGCCAATGCCTCTTGTTTCCAGAGCTAAGAGGCAGCATCCTTGAAGGTTGGCAGGACTTCAGGAGAACAGAGGAGACTTGATGGAAGTCTAGATCTCTCCTCTGCCTCCCTCTCCAGCTTTCATTCCTGCCATGTCCATGCTCACTTCTTTTACTCCTGTCATTTCAAAACTGTCTTTTGCAGTTCAGAAATTCACCAGGTTTTATTTTTTTCTGCATCTTTATGCCTTCTTATTCATACCTAGAAGGCTCTTCTCACATCCTATTGTCTAATTAAATGTCACTTTTTAAAACTCAGCCCTCATCTCTCCTCCAGGAAGTCCTCCCTGATGACACTGGTTTTATGTATTAGAAAGACTTCTTCTGGCCCTAGCTTCCTGGGTGAACTATTTATCTGAGCATCAACCATACCCACTCTTAAGACTGATGCTTTGCCTGCCTTTCTACCAGACTGTAAACCACTTGTGAGTGGAAAATTGTGTTTGTATTTTTTATTAGCAGAGTTTAGAACAGTGCTAAAATATTTTTGATGGAAAAACTGAGTAAGTGATATCTTAGCTCAGGCTGCTATAACAAAATACCTTACACGGGTGGCTTAAACAACAGACATTTATTTCTCACAGTTCTGGAGACTGGAAGTCTGAGATCACGGTGCCGGTATGGTTGGGTTTGGGTGAGAACTCTTTTCCTGGCTTGCAGATGGCCATCTTTTTGTGGTATCCTTACATGGAAGGGGTTGGGGGAGGGAGGGAGAGAACTCTCTGGTCTCTCCTTATAAAGGCACTAATCCCAACATGAAGACTCTACCTTCTTGACCTCATCTAAACCTAGTTACCTTCCAAAGGTCTCACCTCCAAATACCATCACATTAGAGATTAGGACTTCACCATCTGACTCTTGGTGAGATACAAACATTCAGTTCATAACAAATGGGAGCAGTGCCACAGAACCAATGTTGATTTTGTAGAACTCATTACCTCAGAGGACTTCAAGGTGGAGGATATGAACATCAGCCTTAAATGTCTAGATACTCATTTCCCAAATGTGTTCTGTCTTAATGGATGTTCAGCAAAAAGAAAAAGAAAAAAAAAAAGTATCCTGGTCAGATAAGTTTGTTCTAAAGGAAATATGGAAGACTTCCTGATTGCAGGACTTCTTCACGCCTTTACTTTGTTAAGATGCATTGTGAATTTCCAGGAGGTGCAAAGAAGCATGCAACTAGTTCCCAAACATTTTTTGACTGTGGAATCTGTGTTCATGGTGCATTGGGTGGGACTTGAGATTTATAGCATACTCGTATTAAGAAAATATGAGGTTAGAAATTTTTTTAAAAGATTTTTATTTATTTGACAGAGAGAGTGAGAGAGAGAGAGAGAGAGCACTCACAAGCAGGGGGAGAGGGAGAAGCAGACTCTCCACTGAGCAGGGAGCCCGATGTGGGGCTCGATCCTAGGACCCTGGGATCAGGACCTGAGCCAAAGGCAGACGCTTAACTGACCGAGCCACCCAGGTGCCCCATGAGGTTAGAACTTTGTAAAATTAGGTTAATCCATAGGTGAAAGATCCATAAAAAGAGCCTGAAAAAAATACTGAGGGCAATTCAGTATTTCCTCTGGGAATGCCATAGTGATCAATCCAGGTTGGTGATTCTGAGGTGCCATTTAATTGCCATCTCAGTTTGGCCTTCAAGAGCCTTCTCATTCTTGGTTCTGATACAGGGCCACGGTCCCCCTCCAGGCACTTCCCTCCACTAAGGTCCAGAAGCATTTCAGAGGCTTTCGTAATACCCAACCTCTTTCTCAAAGCTTCCCCTGATTTGCTAGAAGAAAGGTGTCATTTTCCCTCCACACCAGTTGTCTGAAGATGCTGGTCCTCTCTCCCTCCCCAGGCCCACCCCCCTTAACATTTCCTCTTTGACTCTATCTTTGGGGAATTCCTCTGGCCTCAAGGGCAGAGAGTAGCTGTCGACTACAGAGGCATTCTGAGCGGGTTGTGGGAACTCAGATCCCTGCTTGAATCCAGTATTCTCATCCCAGCCCCACCCAGTTTCCCTCCAGAGGTGGAGTGAATTCTTCCCAGCTGAATCCTAAGAGATGGATGCCTGCAAATAGTCAGCACCTCCCCCAAAGCAAAGAATATTTATGCATTCACAGGGTGGGCTCTATTCCAGCCTAGGGACCTTTCCTGCTCTGCCACCCTGTCCCTCAGGACCCTGGTCTGATCCATGTACCTCCTGTGGGGAGAACAGCAACTAAATGGGGCCTCAGAATCTCCAACCTGGATTGATTACCATGGTGCTCCCAGAGGAAGTACTGAATTGCTGTCAGATACTTTTTCTCTTTCCTGAGGCTTCAGATCAAGGGAGTGCTACACCATCTCAGGGCTGCTGTCACCTCTGGAATCTTGGTGTCAGACACTTGCACAGAGCACATAAGCACAAAGGAAACCTGCAACACACACTCTTAACTGCCCCCCCATCTGCCTACTCATTTGTTTGACCCATTATTACCCCCATGCTTTTGCTTGTGCCGTTTTTTACTGCCTGGGATGCCCTGCCTTCTCTTGCAAGGCCTATCCAAGTCTAGAAAAGATGTCATGTGGTTCTTAAGAGTGAGGGTTCAGGATGCCTGGGTGGCTCAGTCGGTTAAGCGTCGGCTGTCAGCTCAGGTCATGATCCCAGGGTCCTCTGCCTGCCTCTCTCTCTCTGTCTGTCTCTCTCTCTCTCTCTCTCTGACAAATAAATAAGATCTTAAAAAAAAAAAAAAAGAGTGAGGGTTCTAAGTTAGGAGATTATTGCAAACATTAAATGAGGTATTCCTTATAAAGCATTTAGCACACTGCCTGGTGTTCAGTGAATGTCATTTGCTTTTATCTCATCCTCAAGCCTAAACCCTCCCCATTCAATGAAGACCTTGTGGCAATCTCATCCCACATGGGTCCCCCAAATTCCTCACTGTGATCTCCAGAACCACCTTGATCACACTTCTGATGATACTGTTTGCATTGTTTTAATGGACTGCTGGTCATCTTCAGTGTTATTAAACAGGGTACTCTGTCTGTTTCTTTTTCTCCAGCCTACACGGTTGACAGTCATGTTGTCTGCCAGGGTCCACTACACACACACAGGCCGGTTGATTTACTGGTCTGTTTAATTCAGCTGCCTGATTGGCTAAAATCAAAGATTTGGAAAAATCACCCTTGTTCTTCTTGCAGCCACCCTTTCATTTAAAGAGCTTGCAAAATGGTGATCCCACAGATGGAATCCTGCCCACAGATATATTGTGTTTGGCCTGCATAATTTAAAAAAAAAAGAGTTGACTATATTTAAAAATTGAGAGTGTTCATATAAAAATCCAGACTGTTTGTTCCTCCCCCCAAATCAGGAGCTCTGGCAGGTGTAGAGGCCCTGATTCCCATTTGGCAGCAGTCCTCAGAGCCAAGTCTTGGGAGCCCCTTTTGAGGAGCATGCTTTCTCCATTTTGCTAAAATTCCCATCACTGTTACTGCCCCACATGGGCCTTGTTCATTTATTTTCATGACCCTTGTAGCCTTTCACATTTGGGGATAAGACCTTCTTCATTCCCTAGCAGCATGGCACAGAAGAGGTAACTGAGGCCCACAAAGCCAGGGCCACTGATCGGGCAGTGATGGTGGAGATCATTGAGGGGAAGATGACCATCAGGCTGCTTCTTCATTCGCCTAAACGAAGAGCAGGCCCCTAACAGGGTTCCCTTTTTCTTTGCTGGATTTGGAAATTGTTGAAGACCCTGCTGGACCTTTCTCTGATGGTTTCCACAGTCCTTTCACTTCTGAGAAGGAGGCAAGGCCAACCTCATGACCTCTAGCCCGTACAGTAGGGTACCCAGCAAAGTCGAGGTCCTCAATGCTCTTCTGGGGATTCTGAAGGCCAGTGGGGGGAGGCAACACAAGCCTTTCAAGTGTGGGTGTCTGAGTAATCTGCCACCTCCAGTCCAACAAGACCAAATCCCCTCCTTTGGGTGCAGTCAGGGAGGCATGGAGAGAATCCCACCTCGGCATCCCCCAGGAAGTCCTGCACCTGGACACACCATTCTCTGTCCCAGGAAAGGCACCCCTGAGCTGCCTCCCTCACGGTACAGGCCTTCCGCCCGGGAGGAGGGCTGGACTTGGTCTCTGTGGCTTGCTGGACTCGGTCCTAGCAGTATCACATGGTCAAGATCAGGCCTTGTAGCTCCTCTGCCTGGTAAGGCTTTGCAAATAGGGAGTTTAGAGGAATGGGTAGGTCTGTTTCTAATTGAGACGGTTACTTCACTTCATCTCAGAGTCCGTGGGTCAGGGCCCTGATTTTGTGGTAATGCAGCTTCTCTGTAAAGTTCAGGCCTCTCTGTCTCCAGGTCTTACTTGTGTTGTTGCCGGCAAGTGATTTGGGGTGCGCTAATTACTGCCTGAACCCAGCAGCAATTCTCTGTGGTAAGAGAGACTTCCCTTGCCATGGATCCCCTCTCTAATTTTCTGCACCATGAAAACTTCCATTCTCTCTCATTTGACATCTCAAAGTTCCTGGGCTCAAGACCCTTTTACATGGAAAGGTTTGGGAGAAGCCAGCTAATTTATTTTCCCAAGTTATGTCATCGAAAGCTGGTTCCATTATTTATTCTAGAAAAATGTGTGTTTTCATACACTTCGTGTGTAGACATACCATAAAATGATATATTAATCTGGAAGGGTCCTTTGAGATCGTCTCGTTTAGGCATGGCAAATAGATTACATCTTAAATGCCAACTGTGATTAGATAAATGGCGCCCAGGGTAATATGTTGAAAAGGATTCTGAGGCCCATCCAAACTCAGGAAGGCAGCATGGGATACATTACACCTGGATGCCATGGAGCCAGCACCCGGAGTGGCAGCCCATTCCCTGGGTACAGGTTCCCCTGAGAAGGTTCAGGCTCCCCATTCTACAAGTGAGGAGCTCGTGCCCGCAAACTGGAGCCAACTGGGGTGCTGCTAGCCTTTACAACACCCCAACGTGAATTGGAAAAGGAGACCCTTCCTGGGCTGACAATGCTCCAGGGTCATGGATTTGGGGTGTGTCTTAAATGAATGACTTCTGAGAAAAATTCCCAATACCAAGGTGGAGGGAGGAGAGGCATAGAGCTATCCCGGCAGGGTTTCTGGCCAGTGGCCACATCCCAGGGGTCAAGGAGCTTCTATGCCGTTTGCCTCCTGTCACCATTTCCTGTTGTCCCTCCTGAAAGATGCAGGCAGATCAGCCATCAGCCATCAGCCATTAGGAACATGTGTGAGAGTTGAGAGCTTGAAGGGGATTCTGTATAACTGAGTGATTTAAGACTATGAAATCCAGACAGAGCTGGGTTTGAATCCTGGCTTCGCCACTTTGGGGTCCTTGCCAAGTTACTTCATTTCCCAGAGATTCAATTTTGTTTTATTTTGTTTTGAAGTAGTGATACTAACACCTACCTCATTGAGCAGTTGTAAAAATTAAATGAGATGATGCATGTAAAGCTTCTAGCACAGTGTACAGCATTTAATTAACACTGTTTCAGTGAATGTATGCTATTTTTACCATCTGACGCCACGGAGCACATTTTCCCAATCAAAAGGCTCCAAGGTGAAGAATTTACCAGATCATTGAGCAGTCCCAGGGCTCTGGGACTCCGCAGTCTTGGAACAATAGAAAACAAGATGGCAGAATATTTATTATTTTCTAAAGTTATTTTTCACCTAATTAAAAATGACTTGAGTGAACAATTTTGGAAATAAGTACTTACTTACAGTTTTGCAAGACATATAGCCTACTCTCTGGAAACTATTTTCATTACCATGAGGTTGTAGAAAGGGGCTGACCCATGCTCAGAATGAATGACCCAGGAGGATGTGAGGGATTTGGGTTCTGTTGACCTATGGTACAGGAGAAATGCTTGAAGAGATGAAGAGGTGCTCCCACAGGAAATTCCCTCATTCATGCCCGTCTTCATTGCGAGAAACCTCAACAGAACATTAAAATCCAGATCCTCACTGTGGAGAGGTTAGGAAGTTCTCCAGTAATGCTCCAGAGGAGCTGTGTGCTCCCCTTCCCCCAGGTCAAAGCACTTTCCAGAGTTCACTCACTCCCTGACCCTCCTCCTCAGCACTCATCTGTAGTTGGTGCTACCAGAGGATCAGCGAAGGGGGGTGTGAGGAGGCAGGTGGGGTGAGCAGAAGGACCAGTGCCTGAAGTCAGCCTACCTGGGCTTGAATCCTCCTCTCCTTACCTCAGGCAGATTATTTAATCTCTCAGGGTCTCAGTTTTGTCATCTGTGAAATGGGTATGATAACAGTAACTAGCTCACAGAATTGCTGTGGGGCTGAAACGAGTTAGTGCACATAAGCACATCGAACAGGACTTGGAACCCAGTAAGCATTCAGTTCATGTTGGCCAACATTATTGTTACTAACACAAGGGTGGGGGAAGGGAGGTGGGAAAGTCTTTTTGGGGAATATCCCAGATTCTCCAAGTGATATGGGAACATACATGGACTTTTCTAGATAGGAAGGATCATTCTCCTCATTTCTACCTTTCCTGAGTTTACTCTCACCTGTACTTTCAGTGCTATTACTGAAGTAAACCAGAAACTGGGAAAGATGAGACCTGTAGCATTAGGGAAGGTGATATTGGCAGGGGGTGGGAGGGAGAGGGGGCACCTACCAATTCCCCAGCCCTCTATCAGTGCTTCCTGGATTAGCCTAACCACAACCCAGGAGGGCATTTCTCTATCAGTAAGGAGATGGGTGCCAGGAGAGGTGAACTGACTTGACCAAGATCTCACAGTTCTCTTATAATAAGGTCTCAGCAGGAATCAGACTGACGTGGTGGCTCTGGGACCCAGACTGTTTCCACCACCTCTGCTACTTCCCTGTTGCTCAAGAAGATCCCCATAGCCCTGCCAACAATAATACCGTTATTGTGTACCTTGATGTGTCCGCTGCTAAATGAAGCATCTGAGCATGAACACACTGAGTGAATCATTTACCAGGCAGCAGTTTTCTCATTAAGAACACGTGTTAGCAAATGAGTCTGTATCTCGGCATGAATGAGTCCTTTGGGGGTCATTGGTCTCCATGGAAAAGAAGGCCAGAAACAAAAGCAGTGATCCCAGAAGAAGAGGAGAAGAAGGAAAAGGAAAAAAACAAAACAAAACAAAAACTGGTAGTATTAGTACAGAAGCTGACCTTAGACAGAAAGGGGAAAGAATATAGTGTGTAGTTTCTGAATTTGAATCCTGGCTTTGATCTTTACTATGGGACCATGGGCGAGTTACTTAACCTTCCTGTGCCTCAGTTTCTTCATCTGCAAGACAAGCATAATGATGCTAATATTACTGACCCCATCAGTTTCATTCAGTCAACTAATGTCTGTTGAGCAGCCACGCTGAGCTAAACACTCAGATACCCTTCTGTTCCAGGTGCTAGGGACACAGGTGGGAATGAAATACCGCAGAATGCCTGTCCCCAGGGGGCTCGTGTTCCAGTAGGAAATGCACATCATAAACAAGGTTAATACATAAAACAACTGGTATGTTGGATAGTGGTACATGCTAAGAACAGTTACACAGAGGTGATAGCAGGCGGCTAGGAGAATTTTAGGTAAGATAGCCAGAGAAGCCCACAGTCCGGAGGTGACATTTGAGCAGTGACTTGCAGAAGGTGAGACAAAGAGCTATGTGGATGTCTGGGGAAAGAGCACTATTAATGAATGTATGTATGCCTGCATGGGGTTGTTTGGATGAAATAGGATCGTCAGAAATGTAAAGCGCTTAAAACAGTACCTGATGTAGAGTATGTGCTCAGTAAATGTGAGCTTATAATCAGATTAATCAGTGAAGTTGCTGTTGCACCCTCTGCTTCCAGCTTTCTGAAAAGTCATTTTCAAGCGAGGCAGAACAGAAGGCTGAAGAAACGTTTTCTGCTTCTCTTGGCAGTGTACAACACCACCTCTCTTTCAGGTTGGCCTGGGCACAAGTTAAGACTCATCACACATTCAAGGATCATGATAATGTTTCCTTGTGCATGCAGCCCTTTGGAGCTTGTTCATACTTTTGCATAGCCTGCATCACTCATTCCTTCCAACAGCCCCATGGGGTAGGTAAGGCGGGTGCCCCCCAGCTGCCCACCTCCGTTAGAAAGGGCAAAGGGATCTAGCCTTTCCTGAGCAGCTACTCTCAGAGCCTGGTCTCTGCAGTTGCTTCACGCTTATGTGTCCGCAATCTTAACCCTCCCCCGAGTCCGGTAGGACATGAGTTATCACTGCTGTTTGAGAGGTGAGAAAACCAAGTGTGGCGAGGTCTGTGGCTGGCTCAGAGAGACACAGCAGTAGTGGCCAGCTGGGGATCCCCTGGCATCCTGTGGTACAATGTCTTGTATGGCTCGCATAATGAGCCTGCCCCCATCTTTGTCCCTGTGTGTAGCCTTGGGGTGCCACCTCGGGATGGCCAGCCATGCATGGGAATCCAGGGGCAGGGCCTGTGGGAGGCTTGCAACTGAAGTAAAGTGGAAAGCAACCCAGCAAGACAGGCACAGATCTGCTAATCCTGATTGTAGGAATTTCAGAGTTAAAAACAACCGTGGGCCCAGAGAACAATAGCTCCACATACCAGCAGGAAGGGGCACGGTCACTGCCCCCCAACCCAAACAACTGCTCTTTATCCAGCAGAGCCAGGGCCTGGAGGGTTTGGCTGGGTCCAGCCCAGGAAAGGGCTGACTCACAAGGGAGGAGAGAACAGCCCAGAGAGAATGGGAAAATGCAGAAGCCAAGTTTGCCCCCAGTGGCATATAATTTGGGGCTGAGTAATGTGGCAGACAAATCACTCCCTTTACCATCCCACCCAGAATGGAAGCACACCCTGAAGCCACAGAGATAATTTTTACTAAAACAATAAAGCAAAATGGAACCACAGACTCCGCTGCTTCTTCAGGAAAAGATGCTGCGGTCCTGAGCCCCCCACCCCCACCCCTGCTTTCTAGAGTGGGACCTTTGGAAGTGAACTTTCCTCCAAGGGAATTGAATTAGCCAGAAATATTTCACATCACATTTTCCCTCCCATTGACTTATATTTACTGGTCTTGGTGGGGAGTCTGAGGGTGGTATTTAGAGGGCCTTCAAGGGAAATTCTAAAACAATAGGCTAGACTTTCAAATATGTGGTCATGTTGAGATGTCGGGTTACTTTACCCTGGCTTGGAGAAGGAGCAGCCAAAACATCTTGACTTGCTAAAATCCTTCCAGAACATAAATCACTGGGTGCTGTCAGAGCTCATTGTGAGATGGGCCAATGACCTGTCTCCCATGATCTTCCAGTTGCACATTCTCCTCTGCCCCAGAATGGCTCTCTGCTGGGCCAGCAAGCACCACTTCTGCCCAGGCCCAGAAGCAACTAACAGGGAAAAGTCTGAGAAATTTGTCTTGGTAAGTTTTACAGGAAAACTAGCCTGAAAGTCATAAGATTGGAAAGGGACAGGAATGATCATGTCACTTCCTTCCATTGTCCTGGAGACCGTTCCTGGACATCTTTACTTCCTGATTTGCCCCAGGCAAAGGTAAGCCAAATTTTCCAGATCTTTTGCCCTTGCGCTGGGCTAATAGCTCATGCTAGCTATCTAATCACTTTGATGACGTTTTAGGCCTCCAGAATCGAGAGGAAATAAATGTGAGACAATCACAACTTAAACTTTTTTCAATTTTTTTTTTTCCCCAGCCCATGAGTTTATTTTGGGTGTTCCTCCAAAGAGTATCCAGAAAAAAAGGAATAGCTATAGGAATATCCATAGCCCTCTTCCTAAACACCTGATGGATAAACAGGGGGTGGCTTGGAGAGCCTGTGTCTGGGTCTAAGATACTCTGAGATCTTGAGTCAACATTCTCAAGGTGAAAGTCACGTAGGTCAGACTGCTTTTGGCCAACTAACTGTTAGCCTGGCATGCCTTTTAACTCACTCTTTCCTAATCATTGTACCATTTTCTTCTTTTCCCTCGTGTTCATCTGCTGAGATTTGCACCCTGCATTGAAATTAAGTTCAAGTCCCCATTCTCTGTAAGCCTTCCTCCCTCAGGGCCATCCCCCCACCCCCAACTTACCTTTCTATCATGATTGGGCATGAAACCTGTGGTAGCATCTGGTGAAAAATCTTGATGGTCCCAGCCATTTAGTAACTAAGCCACGTACCATGGGCCAGCCTCCATATAAGGTGGTTGCCCTGATGTCATTTCATCCTTAGAGCAGCCCCAAGAGTTGGGGAGAGAAGCCAGACCACATTGAGATCACATGACTTCATTAAAGTCGCAACTCCTGAGAATGGGACCCCCAACCTCTGAATGCTGATGCTTTTGACTCCTAGTGTGGTCTGTGCTGTTGGATGACTTTGTGCACATGCTTATCTGGGCTTGATAATCAGGGAATACTCTGCAGGCAGGAAGCTCACATTTCTTTGTGTCCCCATGGCATCTAGCACAGCACTTCGCACCCAGAAGACCTGTGTTTCTGTGTGTTGTTTGAAAGGTAGGTATTATGCCCACTTTGTATCAATTACCAGGAGACAGGAAGAAAGGGAGCTTCTCCTCTTGCTATGAGGGGAAGGTGGTGATAGTGCATCTCAACCTTTGGGCATCACGCCCTCACGAAGAGCTGATTAAAATATCACTGGACCCACCCCCAGAGTTCCTGAGTCAGTAAGTCTGGATGGGGCTGGGTAATTCGCATTTCTACCAAGTCCCTAGGTGGTCTGGGACCTCGCTTTGAGAATCACTGTCATAATGGGAAGTATAACCCTACTTCCAATCCCAGTTCTGCCACTTACTGTCTGACCACAGGCAAGTTTCTACAACTCTGAGATACAGTAGAGTTTTCTCTAAAGGGTTTCTCTAATAACCTTATCAAGCTGTTGTGAAAATGAACTGAATATCATTCATATATATGTATGTAGTATTTCTTTACCAAATGTGGGCACAGCTCTTGCTATCCTTTATAAATATGAACTCAGGTAATACCTATAATGAGCTTAGGAGGTGGTCCTCTTATTTTCTTCATTGTTCAGAGAGATGACTGAGGCCCAGAGAGGTTCTGTGACTTGCCCAAGGTCACCTAGCTAGGTCTGTGGAGCTGGGTCACAACCCAGGCAGCCTGGCTTCAGAGTCCACATGCTCAGTGCTACACAGTGCACAATACCTGGCCCATCGTTGGCACACATTCTTTCCTGTCCCCAGGTAGGCTAAGAACAGGCCCTCCAAAAGGGGAGAGAGACTGGTTTTCTAGTTCATAGGCATATTAACCAGAAATGACAAAGAAAAGACAATGTTTTATGACCACAGCTTGAAAATCACATGCTTGACCTCCCTTCTGGATACCAATATGGTTGGTAGGGAGTGGCTGTTTTCTCTTTAAACTTCTCTGGCACCAAGGTTTATCATTGCTCAGGAGGAGGGTGCTTAAAAGAAGCCTTGTGGACTGAAGGAGTGTAGGAGGTGGGTTGCGGGTCAGTAATAAAAGCAGAGAGAAGTTTGCAGCTCCCCCGCTGAGGGCCTCGGGATTCTGGCCAACAGGCGGGTGCAGAGGCACGGCCTAAGGAAGGGGCAGTGATGGACAGGGTGGGAGGGGAGCACATAGTTTCAGCCTGGCCGGGTAGCTGACACCGAGAGGGCAGGCAGTGGGAGAATTCCAGCTATGTCATGGGAAATGGCTATAGCCAGGGCTCTGATTAACAGCCGACCACAAATCCTCTGGGACCCAGCCAGGGGTCAGGAGACTGGGGCACACTGAGATGCCAAATGGTTGCTGGATTTTATTGTCAGAGAAGGAGGTGATTTTGACTGTTATCCCTGGATGTGAGTGCTGGCACTGCCAGGAGCTGAGAGCTGGGTGGGGATGTGGGAGTAAAAGGGAAGCTAGAAAAATCCACTTTTCCTTCCAGGGAACATAGAGGAAAGACCAAGCCACGCTGATGGGGCTTGGCATAATCTCAAAGCTTTTTGGCCACCCTCTCTGAAGCGTTTCCACCCTTTCTTCTTCTCTCAGCAAGGTGAGTCATCGAAGACTCCCATTGCCATGTTGGAGACATAAAAGGGGATACTTGACCTAGATGCCTCAAAGCATAGAGGGGTTGGGATAGCAGGGCTTCTGGGAGAACAGACGATACCAGTGAACCCCCACAGTCTGCTCAGTTGACATGTTGGGCTTGGAGCTGAACAATGAGATGTGGAAAAATCCACTTTCAGAGTAAATAAGCTCAGTGCCCAGCCTATAAATGGGGACCCCTGTGGGAACAGGACCGGGTCACCTGATTCATTCTTCTAGCTTATCTCAAGGCCCAGTACCATGAAGCCTTTATAAATGCTTGTTGAATTAATGAGGGGACTGATTGATTAATTGATTGTGTCCAATAGAAAGGTCTGATAGATAAAAGCCTTCTCTGGGCTCATGATGGTCCTGTGTGACTGTGGAAGGAAACCTTTCAGTCAGCCTAGAGGAAATGAGACAAGAATCTTTTTTAAAGGGATTTCACTGGGTTTCACAGTACATTGTTTAGGTTAACAGGTCAGGCCCTACAGTTAGACTTCTCACGTTTTTACCAGGCAGATGAGATGTGTGACCCTGGGCAAGTCACTTAACTTCTCTGAACAGTAGTTTCCTCACCATTATAAAATGAGAAAAATAGTATTTCTTCCTTTTCAGTTCATTAAAATAATCTTCTGAAGGGCTTGGTAGACCTTGGTAGACAGTGATAGACCCATAGTAGCTTTCAGTAAGTATAATTCTTTGGTATTAGTGAGGATTGGGTTTAACTGCAAGGAATAGAAAAATCCCACAGTTAACAGGTTTTAAACAACATAGAAATTTATTTATCTCTGAACTAAGAATCATGGAGAAGTCCAGAGTTGGTGTAGCAGCTTTGCTCTAACAAGTACTCCAAGAGCCAGGTTGCTCTAGCTTTTAGTTCCATTATCTCTATGTTGTGGCCATACCGTAATAATCTAAGTTGGATGTCAGCCATCACCTACATCTTCTAAGAGACAGAATGGAGGAAGACTCAAGAAGAACATGTGCCAGTTGCCTTTTAAGGGAACTAGCCAAGTAATAGTTTTGCTTACATCATATTAGCATATATTTGGATCATGCTTTTTTTTTTTTTAAACCCATAAATCTGTGCCTTTAAATTGGTATATTTAGGCCATTTACATTTAATGAAATTTATTGCAATTATTGGCCTGTTAAGTCTGCCATTTTATTTTCTCTTTTCTGTTTGTTCTTTTTTCTTTTTCCTCTGTCTTCTTTTTCCCACCTTATAGTGGGTTACATGAACTTTTTTTTTAAAATTCCATTTTGATCATCTGTAGTGGTCTTGAATGTCTCTTTTTTGTATAGCATAGCGGTTCCTCTAGGTATTACATTATACATACTTAACTAATCACATTCTACTGGTGTTGACAATTTACCAGTTTGAGTGAAGTGTAGAAATCTTCGTAATCCCCATTTATGTCCCTTTACCATCCCCAGTTTATAATAATCATCTTAAATATTTCCTCTAAATACACTGAGGACACTAGCAATATAATTTTCGCTTCAACCACCAAACATAACTTAGAAAACTTAAAGGAAAAGGAAATAAAGTTACCCATATTTTTACTCTTCTCATTGTTCTTTCTCTTTTTTTCTGATGTTCTTCCTTTTTGTTTAGAGAATTTCCTTTAACCCTTCTTTCTTTGTAAGCTATATCTGCTAGTGAGAAATTCTCTTAGTTTTATTTCATTGGAGAATTCATTCTGAAGGATGTTTTTGCTGTATAGAATTCTGGTTGACAGTTGTTTTTTTGTTTTGTTTTGTTTTGTTTTGTTTTAGCTCCTGAAAAAACTTGTGTCACTTCTTTCTGGACTTCATGGTTTCTGATGAGAAATTTGCTGTTCTTTGAATTGTTTTTCCCCTGTAGGCGTGGTGGTATTTCTCTTTCACAGCTTTCAAGATTTTTTCTTTTGTCTTTAGTTTTCAGAAGTTTGATATATGTCTCTTGGTATGGATTTCTTTTTGTATACTCTGTTTGAGTCTGCTCACCTTTTTGATTTATGTCTTTTTCCTAATTTGGGAAATTTTCAGCCATTATTTCTTCAAGTACTCTTTCAGCCACGCCACCTTCCTTTCCTTCTGGGTCTCCAGTGACATGTTAGATCTTTAAGGCTCTGTCCATTTCTTTTCAGTCTGTTTTCTCTCTGAACTCTGAAGAATGACTCTTGAGATTGAGTCATTTCTATTGTTTTATCTTCAAGCTTATCAATTCTTTCCTCTGTCCCCTCCATTCTGCTGTGGAACCCATCCACTGAATTTTTCATTTTGATCAATTTATTTTTCAGTTCTGAAATTTCCATTTGGGTCTTCTTTTATCTTCAATTTCTTTGCTGAGAATTTCTAGCTTTTCATTTATACCAAGTATGTTCTTTCTTGCTCGTGAAAGCATTTTTATGATAGCTACTTTATTTTTTTAAAGATTTTATTTATTTATTTGACAGAGAGAGGCACATCAAGAGAGGAAACACAAGCAGGGGGAGTGGGAGAGGGAGAAGCAGACTTCCCGTGGAGCAGGGAGCCCGATGCGGGGCTCGATCCCAGGACCCTGGGATCATGACCTGAGCTGAAGGCAGAGGCTTAACGACTGAGCCACCCAGGCACTCCATGATAGCTACTTTAAAATCCATGCCAATGTTGGCATTTTTTGATTGTCTTTTCTCATTTAAGTTGTGATTTCCCTTGATCGTGATATGACAGATGATTTTCAATTAAAATTGAATACTTTGGGTATTATGTAATGAGACTCTGGATCTTATTTAAATCTTTTGCTTCCGCTGGCTCCTGACATTGCTCTGGTAGGGGGAGGGGCTGGCACTGCCTTATTACTGCCAGGTGGGGGTAGGAATCCTGATTCCCCGCTTGGACTCCACTGATAACCTGGAAAAGAGGACTCCCTATTACAGCTGAGTGGGAATGGGAATTTCAGCTCCCTGCTAAACTTCTGCTGATGCTATCTAGCTGGGAGGGCAAGAATACCGTATTACTACTTCCCACATGACCTCACCAACAGCACAAGGGTAGGGGGTGTGGAAGTGGTCTTATTACCACTGGGTGGTGGTAAAAGTACTGACCTTCCTTGGGACTCCTCTGACGCCACTCCAGTGGTTAGGTCACTAGGAAGAGCCACCTTGTTCTCTACCACCAGGTAAATCTAGAAGACCAGGCTCCCCACATGGTCTCCACTGATACCATGGGGAAGAATTTCATTGCCACTCAGCAAGGATAACATGCCTTTATCTGATGCCACCCAACAAGGGCTTGGGGTTGTAGTGAGGCTCATGAGAGTAGAAGTCTAACTTCCCCACTCAGCCATTGCTGGAGGAGGTGGGGCTACAGCTTTTTCTGTAGTGTTTAGCTAGAGTAAAGTTGTGAGTGGCTGGAAGTTTTCTGTTTGCTAGGCTGCCTCTGTTCTGCTCCTTAGACTAGGAGAGGAGGCTTTATTTGTCTGTGCCCATTGGCATATTCGGGTTGCTGGCTTCACCAGCACCAGGTCTGGGATACATGAGGCAGAAAAAAAATCCAGAGGATACACCACCATCCCATTTCTTGGGTTCCAAGTCCCTAGCCAGACTGCCTTCTTCTATCCATCTTTTAGAGTCTTCTGATATTTGTTTTATATCATATCTTTAACTTAAACTCAGTTTTGTAAATTAGTTCTTTGTAAATTAGTTCTTATCTGACTCACAGAAGACTCACAGAAGAAAAAGGAAAAGTATCTCCATCTACTCCAGTTTCCCAGAAGGGGAAGTCCTGTAAAATGGGCTTTTTAAGCATTTTATCAAGTATCTCAGTGGTTCTGACAGAGCAGACCTTTGATGATTTGTACCATGGTTTATTCATATATAAATCTACCTTTAAATCCCCTGTGTTTTTGTTTTTTTTTTAAGATTCTGCTTTGTGCCCATCAGAAATGAGATGGAAGATGCTTTCTACTTAACTCTTGATGAAAAGCTGCTCTCAATGGGAGAAAAAAGGCCAAGACAGGGCAAAGAAGGACAAAGAAGGGGTAGAGATGGGCCTTCCCACCTCCACAGCCTAGAGATTCTTCTCTTCCTGCAGACACCAGGACCAGGCTACTGGAGCAGGAAGACTTGACAGGCTAAGCAGGACATTTGTTATAGTAGGCACTGAGGGTGGGAATCAATCAGGGTGTCCTCAGTTCAGGTCATAAGGGCCATTAAATGGAATGTTGCTTGGCCGTGTGTGTGTGTGCGCGCGCACGCACATGTGTTGTGGCTTTCTGCAAGGTATCTGTCTTAAAGGAAACCATGTTTTCAGAGTGTTCCCTTTACCGTTACAGTGATTTCTTACTTCATCAGGATGGAATGAGCTGGGATGAGAATTGTTGGTGTTCCCTTTAGCAGTCAGAAGAATGAACTAGGTGGCTTATAATAAGCTTGACATTTCCTGAAATGTTTCCTGAAGCTTCTATGGGCTAGTAAGTTGCAAAGGTCTGTGGTCAAGAATGTTGGAGAAATCCAAGGTTAAAATAAGTTAAATACATTTCTTTATTGTGAAACTTCTGAGAACCTTAAATGTGCTGATACACATTATAAAATCTGCAGTGTTTCCCAAATTTACTCAGTCACAGATCCATTTTGTTACAGGGTATTGATGGATGCTGGTGTCCTAGGGAGAAATCTTACAGGAAATATGCTGCCATAGACGAGGTTTTCACAATTTTGAAAAGAAGGAGTCCTGATGGCCCTTCTAATAACCAAGGTGCACAGCCAAACTCTCTCCCCACCCATGCCCACCTCTGTTGCTCCAGAAGGGGCAACACCGATTTGCATCTGTCACTTGGGGAACTAGCTACTGATGTCTTAGATCCATGTCTTCTGCAAATGCTTATTTTAAAGGAAAGGAAAAGTCCCAAGACTCTGCCATGGGTTTCCCACAAAGAATCAAGTCTCCCGAGTTACACAGGGGTACAGGCTCAGCCCACTGATGGGGCTTCATATCTTCCTTCTTCCTTCTTAGTTGCAGCCCTGTATCCATGTTAGAATTGAAAATTCTGCTCATCAAGGGATGGTTTGCTTCAATGATTTGATTTTAACCTAAGACAAAAGGTTTCTACCTTAGCAGCTTGTGGGGCAATGGGGTTTTCAATAAGTTAATTTCAGATCCAAATTGTTCATGATGTTGCATTATGTAAACGTGACTCGGGCCAGGAGAAAGGCTCTGATTGCTATCAGTTGCAGACACCGAGGTGTTGACAGTGGTTGGAACAGTCTTGCTTTGTCTGAGTAGGAATGCAACCTCCGAAAGCTGACTGCACTGATAGGGAAGACTTGAGTGAATTGTCCTTTTGTCGAGGCAAATATGTGGATGTGCTTTGTAAATTAGTTCTTATCTGACTCACAGACACAGGGTTCAAAGGCTCAAGCACCAGCCACCAACACTAGGTTACCAAAAACTGCAACCGCATGTGTATATTGTAGTTACTTTAACCAGGTCTTAGTTGAAGCTAGTAGGCTAAAATGTCTTTAACTTTCTCATCCTACTTGATCCTTAGAGATTTTTAGATGGCTTCCTCTTTTAATGTTCCTAAGTAAAGCATTCTTTTTGCCTTGAGATAGGCCCCCAAAATGGCTTGGTCTGAGATGGTTTTGAAGGTTAATTTGGAAAAGCCTTGGTGAGCTTATACATTCAAAAGAAACATTCTGACTACACATGTTCATTTTCTCTCATTCTCATTCTCAGTTTGCTACAGATTTCATAATAAATTTTAGAATTCCCAAATTTCAACACCACATAATTAGTATAATAACTAATATTTATTCTGTACTTAAAAGGTACCAAGTACCATGCTTTCCTTTCTATTCATTATCAGATTTAATTCCCTCAGCAACTCCATGAGGCTATTTTGACTTTACAGTGAGGAAACTGAGGCACAGAGTAATTGAGGAACCTGTTCATGGTTGCAAAGCTCTAGGGCTGGAATTTGAAGCCAATAGTCTAACCCCATAGACTAGGCATCTTCTTTCAGGACAGGCCTGGGCACAGCCCCATTCCTGGCATTGAGATGAGACAGACAGGCAGAGGCTGGACCTAGAACTCAAGGAATAAGCAGAAGGGGCATAGTGTAGGTGATGACAACAGGAAGAACCCAGGAAGTGGAGAGTGTGGCTTCAGGTAATGCCAAGGAGCTATCAGCATGGGGAGGTACAATTAGGAGTAATGGGACCAGAGCAAAGGATGAAGTCAGGAGTCTGTGTTACCCAGAGATCTAGAAGGGCTGGCAGCAAGCACCAGGGTAGTTTTTCAAGGTCTCTGCTGGGTACGTAGGGTTCAGGACCCACAGGTGAAGGGACTCAGGTGCCACATAGTTCCTTTCGATGGGGTCAGGCCAGAGGAAAATATCTGGAACCAATAACCAGAACCAGAGTCCAAAGTGGAGACTGAAGGCAAAATTTGATTTGAAAGGTCAGGGTTAGAACGAGAGCTAAAGCCATATTGATGATGGAGAGTCCCAACATGGGAGGCAGAGATCCCCAGATCCTCTCCGCCCAAATGATCATTAACTCCTAGTTTTTTTTTTTTTTTTTTTTTTTTTTTTTTTTTTAAAGATTTTATTTATTTATTTGACAGAGAGAGAGACAGCGAGAGAGGGAACACAAGCAGGGGGAGTGGGAAAGGGAGAAGCAGGCTTCCTGCCGAGCTGGGAGCCCGATGCGGGGCTCGATCCCGGGACTCCAGGATCATGACCTGAGCCGAAGGCAGTCGCTTAACCAACTGAGCCACCCAGGCGCCCCATTAACTCCTAGTTTTAATTCAAGACAAACCCCCTAGGCAGAAGGCAAGCAAGCTCTGCCTGACACACAGCCTGTCCTGGAGCCAAAGAGAAAACCCAGGCCTGGGCGTTTCCAAAAAAAATGCCAAGTATCTGAATATTGTCTGACAGTCTGTTAGTGGAGATAGGAAAACAGCAGACTTGGGTGTTGCAATACCACCTAGCCGCTCACGCAAATAAAACCCTGTCTGCTGCCACAGTTTACAGGATATAATATTTGTTGAGAGAATGGGAATTCTACAAAGGGACCTGTAAACTGCCCAATATAATTTCCATTGCATTGTAAAGTCTGGAAGTTGGAAATGAAGTTTTTAGACTTGAGGGGTTGTTCGGGGAGAGAAAAATCATTGTCAATGTGCCAAATACTGGAAACCTGCTCTGAGTCAAAGAGGGGTTGCAGGTCCTCCTGCCCTCCTCCTGGGCCCAAACAGAGTGAGCGGTGGGCCCTGGAACTTGGTTTGCGGCAGCTTGTCAGTATGCAGCTGTGAGTTCTGAAACCTGGCCCACATCAGCACAAGTGATGTCTTACCCAGACACACGCCATAGGAGATGTGAACTGGATTGAAATCAGAGCAGGGAAGGCTGTGGGGACCTCAGTGCCTTCTGAAGATATTTTTAGAATGCTTTTAACCTGAAAAAGGGAAAGTGCTACCCTTCTGGAGACCATGAAGCTGAGAATGGCTCATAGCTAAACCAGGCTAATACTTAATTTGGGGGCAACGCTGGGCTGCTCCCCGGGGTTGGGGCGGAGGCGCCGTTGTTATGCTCTGGGAATGTGACATGCAGGGGTTGGCTGTCATCATAGCTGCCCCACGCCCTCTCTTTAGCCTGAGACTGGGACACCAGCAGTGTCAGGGAAGGAAATAATTATTCCCTGTATTTGTGAATGTGGTCTACAGAGCACAGGGACAGATTTTCTACCTGTGACGCCACTCGATACACAGACCTCTTGCCCCTACTCTTTTGATGAGGATCTTGAGGATCACACATGTCCACCCAGCTCTACAGGAGACCCTGCCTTGAGATTCTCAGTCCCTACACTCGGCACATAAAGCAAAAAATGCTGTAGGGTCAAAATTACCGAAAAATAATGCCCTGCGAAGGCGGTGCCTGGCCACTTTGCCCTCCGGTTGGCAGAGATCAGTTTCTTCAGTAGACTGCCGCAGCTCTCCTGGACTTGCATTTAGAAGTCAGGTTTCATGAAGGGGGAGTTTCTTAATGCTCAGCCTGCTGGGATACCCACACAGGAGAAGCACCTGGAAGCTGAGGCTGTACGCGAGGGCAAGTGTGAGTCCTTGGTCCCCACTCTCTGGAGACATTTAGCTTCTGAGCAGCGTGGTAGCTAACAATGCCAGTCACTGACTTCCTCTCTCTTCTCTGTCACAAATGCATGTAGTTGAATTGGCCCGATTGAAATGTGTGTGTGCTGGGATTGTACTGGAAGTTTTGGAGCACGGCATTCCAGCCAGAGGCCCCTGAGCTCTCAAAGCTGGGGCTCTTAGTGCCACTGTCATCCGGCCTCCCTTGGTCCAGTGTTGCCTGGCTATGGGAACTGTGTCCGTTAACCTTTCAGTAATATTAATAATAATAATAATAATAATGGCAACAAGTATTGAGATCTCAGCTTGCAATAAGTGTTGTCCAAGCTTTATCTTCTTTGCTCTTCAGACAACACCTTGAGATAGGTGCTCCAATTATCCCCATTTTATCAATAGGGAAACTAAGGCACAGAACGATTAAACCAAGTCACTCAGCTTGTAAGGGGCAGGATTTGTACCCAGGCTTAGGCATCTCCCAAGTCCCTGCTCTTAATCACTTTGCTCTTCTGCCTCTGTCACACCCTTTTCCTGACCACTGAGCCCTGAGCCCATATACCCTGTTAGGAAGGCGAACCCTTTAGAGGCCAGAAGGAGCAGGCCTGAGCACCTTATCCTGGACTCTCCGGCTTGCTCTCGATCATTGACCTGGAAGTTAGTAGCAAATGACCCTGTCGTCTGACTAATTAAGTCCCCAAGAAGGATGACACTGGTGGCCAGTGGAATCGCAGGCAGCCCCTCCTCTGCCCCTGCTGACAAAGTCCCTCAGACACTGACTGCCCACTGTACTCTCTAGAGGGGGCTCATTTGGGTCCCTGACAGGAGGGTGATCCCCACATTGGTTTTCCTCCTGCCAAAGCTGTTATTCCAGACTAACTTCTAAAGTTAGTGAGCTCTTGGGGCGCCTGGGTGGCTCAATCAAGCGTCTGCCTTCGGCTCATATCATGATCCCAGAGTCCTGGGATCGAGCCCCACATCAGGCTCCCTGCTCAGCGGGAAGCCTGCTTCTCCCTTTCCCACTCCCCCTGCTTGTGTTCCTGCTCTCTCTCTCTCTTTCAAATAAATAAAAAATCTTTTAAAAAAATAATAAAATAAATAAATAAATAAAGTTAGTGAGCTCTTTGGAATGCCACACCGTGCATTAGAACCCCCTCCATCCAGTGGCACCACCTGGAGCTCAGGGAAGTCTCCGAAGGAAGGGCAGGAGGCTGGATCCCAACGAAGAGGAGAGCAGGGTCATGCAGGGCAGAGGGAAGTGGGCTCTCAGTCCACTGATGGTGCACTTAACAAATGGCCACCCACTGTGCTGAGCGGGAGGGCCCCAGCCAGGCCAGGAGCCTGGGCTCAATAGGAGGCAGGCGTGATTGCTGCTTTCGTGCAAAACGTTGATCCCAGTGTCCCTTACACTGGGCCCCTCTCCCTCACTCCCAGCCCCCGTTCCTGGTCTGCCACCCAGCTTCCAGGTCCCCAGTTGTGTTCCTGACCTTTCTTCTGCTGCTCGGACCTCTCCTGTCTGGAAGTCCAGTTGCAAGATGCTTAGTGGCCCTCTCTCCTAGGGGAAGGGAAGTTTGAGTTTTCCTTTGCCCAAATTGCTGGGGACTTAATTTCAGTAGACATTTCCAGCACCTCTGTCATGAGTTCAAACTGTCTGTTCCCAAAGCCATGTTCACCTGATTCCCAGGCCAGCCCTCTCACCCTCTCCACCCTCGTGCCTCCGTAAGGCAAAGAGGTACCAGAGTGGCTACTCCACCCCAAATTTTTACATCCATATGTGAGACAGCGGTGTGTGTTTGGGGGGGGTGTGATTGAGAGAAGTTGTACGTGCATCTGGTGTGTATATACGCTTACACATTCAAGTGAGAGAGGTGGTGTGTGTGTGTGTGTGTGTGTGTGTGTGTGTGAGAAGTAGGATGGGAAATGGGACAGGGACCATTTTCCCTTCCTTATTTAGACCTTTGTTTAGACCCAAGTGTCATCTGCTTGTCCCTGAGAACCTGCACAGCCTCACGGCTTTATCTTTATCTTACTTTATATTTAACCTCATTAGCCATTTGTGGGCCTCGCCTGGGCCAGATCATAATGGCAGACACACAGGACAAGGGGCCCAGATGTTTATCTCTGCTATGGAGTGTCTGGTGTAGTAATTAACTTTGAGGTCTTGAATACAACAGGATATGGAAGGAAAAATCAGAAAAGCCCTTGCTAATTTGCAGAAGGCTTTATAAACCAGAAACCAATTATTTGTTTGTTGCTTGTATAAGGAATATTTACAGTATCCAATTGCACATCAAAATATGATGGGGAGGAAGCTGGTTTTGGCATGCGGCATCCGGGGCTGGAATCCTCCCCACTGGCTGCAGCGTCATGTGTGAAGCAGGCATGATAAGAGGAGGACTATGAAAGCTCTCAACACTATCCCTGGCATGCAGGGTGGTCGACAAATGTAGGATCTCCTGTCCAGCTTGCTGTAGCCACCCGGTGCCCAGCTGTACACATCATGCCTACAGCTCAGATTCCTGTTGATGTAGGGCCCCCTAACAGTGATTTTTCCTGACCAGGGAAGGAAGAATCTGTTGGAATTTAACCATGAAGAGAGTACTCCTAGTTGGCGACATCATCGCGAAACCAGATTTAAAAAATCATTCTACATTATTCATGTGCTTGATCCTTCAGGTTGTGTGTTATCTGATAATTTGCCCCTCTTTGCTTTCACAGGCACAAGAGAAAGATATTGATTGGGGGCCCCTTGGTTTGCGGAAGCTCCCAGTGTCTTGATTCTGCGGATTTGTACTGATAGCCACTAGAGGGTGCCCCGGGGTCTCTGGGGTCTGGGTCTCCTACTGATAGGCTGAAGAGTCAAGTCAGTAATTACAGAAGCCTCATGGGGGTGGGGGGATGGGTTAGCCCGGTGATGGGTATTGCACGTACTGCATGGAGCACTGGGTGTTACTCGAAAACAATGAATCGTGGAACACTGCATCAAAAACTAATGATGTAAGGTAACTAACATAACATAATAAAATTAAATTAAAAAATAATAGTAATAATAATTGAAGAAAAAAAAAAAAAGAAGCCTCATAGGGAAGAGCCAGACTGCAGTGCAGATGACGGGAACAAAATGTTGGAGCTGGAATTAATAAAGGATTCTTAACATATGACCAAAAAAACACCCATGTTGTATTCCTTTGTGAGTTTAGGCTATATCTTTTTCTAACAAAACCATTTACAATGATTTTAACCCCAAACAATCATTGAGCACAAAATGCCTTTCTATAAGCAATCAAATAAAATATGTTAGTATCATTTCCTCTTAATTAGTCATGTAATTAGTGTGTGATTAGAATTTCCCAGGTTGTGTTTCTTTCTTCTGTTTTAGGAGGCGAGGTGGCTGAAGGCCATAGATTTCAGAGTTAGAGAGATCTGGCTTCAAATCCCAGCTTCCTCCATAACCAGCTATGTAGATTTTGAGGTCACGTAACCTTTCTGAGCCTCAGTTTTCTCCTCTATAAAATGGGACTGGTGAGAGGCACCTGGCTGGCTCAGTTGGTAGAGCATATGACTCTTGATCTCTGGGTCATAAGTTCGAGCCCCGCACTGGGTATAGAAATTACTTTGAAAAAATAAAATGGGACTGGGGCGCCTGGGTGGCTCAGTCGTTAAGCGTCTGCCTTCGGCTCAGGTCATGATCGCAGGGTCCTGGGATCAAGTCCCACATCGGGCTCCCTGCGCGGCGGGAAGCCTGCTTCTCCCTCTCCCACTCCCCCTGCTTGTGTTCCAGCTCTCGCTATCTCTCTCTCTGTCAAATAAATAAATAAAATCTTTAAAAAAATAAAAATAAAATAAAATAAAATAAATAAAATGGGACTGAGGATATTCCTTTAAAGGACTTCTGTGGATAATAGATGTATAGTGAGTATAAGGTCTGGGATATAGTGGCTTTTTAATAAATGGCAGATATTGTGCTTATTTTGATTTTTTTCAATGACACTATTAGTCACAAACATCCCTGATCTGCCTTGGAGAGCAACTTAATGACTTTTAGGATATAATGAAGTATGTCAGTTCTCCTGCCATCACAGTTTAAATTTGATCCATCCTGTTCCCTTGTTAAGCATTTGTTAGACTATTTAAAAAATAAGCATTTTATATAGCACACCAATGCCAAATCACGATTAGTGACGATTTTTATACAACACCTAACAGAGACCGGGAACTCTTTATGCAAGATGACAACAGCCACTGAACAATGTGCAAAGAAAATATTGTGCTTTCCTGGCCATTCCTAACATTTCAAGTCAAGGTGTTGCATTTAATTAATCTCCAGAAGGTTTAATCTCAGACTTATTAAGAGCATTATTTTGTGAAGGCAAACCAACAGCTCTGCTAGCGGCACCAAACATGTTTATTCCAAATGGTTAATTAAATTGTGTCCGTTCCTGCCCCGGAGCTTTCAGGCTATTCTGTTTTTCTACCCATGTGGACATTGCATCATCATTCATTTTTATTTCCTCTCTGGCCTTTTAAAATGAGAAGCCGAGCGGCAGCGGCAACACAAGCATGTATGTAGCTGGAGCACTTTGCAAAGGGAAACTCGTTAAATACAGGCCCTGCGCTGGCCGTCGGGGCTGTCTTCAGCGTTCAGAACTCACTGGGCTTTTCTAGCAACATCAAAACATACCTGAACGATTCTGACCCTGAACATAAGCAGCAATGGTGACTAAGGCTTGCAAGTCTTTGGAAGTCCCCAGAGCTTGAAGCTGTGTGGAAGCAGGAGCTTAGACAGGAATCTGGGTGCAAGAAGGTATGGTGGTTGGCTTCCAAAACTGCTAACCCACGTCTCTGTTTCTCTCTGACTTGCAAAAACAGGATGTATCAGCTTAGGATTTTTCTCTAAGAAGGTGGAGGGGCTTTCTTTGCCTTCAGGACTACAGGGCGCCAGCCCTGTGTGGGGCAGGGGGGGACATGGAGGCAGAAAGAAAGGCAAACAGCTCTGCTTGCCTGGGCTGGTGTATATGGTGAGTCAGCAACAAGAAGACTCCAGGTCTCAGACAACCAAGGCTGAGGGACACTGGACTTGGGGCAGGCTAGACCAGACACCCACCACTAAGAAGAAGGAGGCTCCAGGTCTGTCCACACTCCCAGTCTGACACCTCCAAAGCAGTTCCAAAGAAAGGTGTAGAGAGCTAGACACTCAAACTAGTCCACAGGCAGCTACATACTTGCCAGTCATACTTGGGCATGAGCATCAGACACGGTTCCAAGCTCAAGGAGCTATAGTCCCGTGTGATAGAGAGTAACAACTGACATTTATGAGCCAGGCACTAGGTGAAGTCAAGTCGTCCCCTGCATTAATTTCAAACACCTCTCTGTGGTAGGTATAATCATTATCTTCATTTAACAGTCTAGGAAACTAAAGCACAAAGAAGCTAAGCAACTTGCCCAACGTCACACAGCTTGTAAGTGGCAGCTCAAGGATTCGGTTGCATGAAAAGATAATATAATGGGGTCATGAGTTAAAATATATGTGTATAACAGCTTGGTGAATTTATGTGCCAAGTAAGGCCTGAAAAAGCTCACAGTCATAGAGGTTTCAAGGAGGAAGGGGTCTCTATGAGCTGGGTTTGGCAAAGGTGTCACAAGACATGGGGGGTGCACCAGTTGGGTCTGGAAGAACTTACAACTGTGCAGAGAAGCAGGGAGAACATCCCAGTTGGAGAAAGTTTTGTAGGTGGCCATGGAGGCAGGAGGCGCTGGGGTGGTCCGAGCAGGTGGCAGAGGAGGATCTGTGAAGGGCAGAAGGATGGCTGGGGACAGCTGGCTCACAGAGGGCCTTGAACTTGAAGCCATTGTCATCAAACCAGAACCAGGGAAAATGAGGTGATTAAAGCCCTGCAGCTGGGAGAGTCCTGTTGGGGGAAGGGGGGTGGCCCTGGGCTCCATCAGGGCAGTCAGTCCCCTTGCCTGAAAGACAGAAATAGCCGTCAGTTAGCGGGATCATGGACCAACCCCTGCATCGTTGCTGTTTGACAAGAGCACCGGCCTGTGCTTGAGAGGGAATCCATTCTACGGTTAGGAGCAAGTGCCCAGGTTTGTGTTCTGGTTCTGCCACTTCGCTATGTGTCCGTGAAAGAGTGACTCAGTTTCTCTATGCTCCAGTTTTCTCTGCGCTATAAAATGGAGTGACACATTCCTGGTGGGATTGTTGTCATGGAATTAAAGTGCCTGATACCTAGGAGGTCCTCCATATGTGTTAGCTATTACTATTTCCGTTGGTGGTGGTACTGGTGTGGTCATCATTGACACCTTCAGCTTTGAGACACGAACATCATTCCAGAGCCCAGAGAATGGCAGGGACAGACTAAGAGTATGTAGGTTTACCCATCTCCCTGCTTCTCAGCCCTGTGAGGTCATTAGCTCTGCTAGAGGGTGACAGGGAGCCCAACCAGTGTGGCTTGGCCACTTGGCTGTGACACACTTCTTTGTGGCTGC
Source organism: Halichoerus grypus (assembly GCF_964656455.1). NCBI lineage: Eukaryota > Metazoa > Chordata > Mammalia > Carnivora > Phocidae > Halichoerus > Halichoerus grypus. The sequence continues at coordinate 57,800,626 of NC_135713.1, read as the reverse complement.
CTTACTACAAGGCTAGGAACCTAGGTGTGCTTCTTTTTACACAGAGAGCCTCACCAAGTGGCAGTCCGTGCGCTCTGCCTGCAGCTCTGGGCTTCTCTGGCACCTGCACATTTGTACCTTGTGAGCAGTGCTGTTGCGGGAGAAGCTGACAGGCAGCACAGCGGCTTTCCTAGGAAGGCCTCTGGTCCTCAGTGGACCTAGTGGGCATCGAGCAATCATAAATTGTATTTCCTTTTAGTCCAGGAGACAGGAAGCTCCAAAGGGGACTCCAATTAACTCCGAAGGAACACGGATTTCTCCAGAGCCTGGCAGTTCCAGTTGGGTCTAAGGAGGTGTCAGGCAGCCTTGGAGAATATTTACAACCATAATGATGATGCCTCCAGCGTCGGGCTCCTGAGGATACACCTCAAACAAATGTGTGTTTCTCCTTCCTCTCAAGGTTCACTGCCCTTAATTGCTACCCTGCTTCATTAAGGGGCAATTAATTTTGCGGCTGGGTTTTAAAAGGTTGTAATTATAAGGCGAGGACAAAAAGCCCATGGTTAAACATAATCAACTGGATGTAAAAGGTGTTCCCTGGCAGATTAAAGAAGGAGGGAGAGAAGGAGCTTATGTCCTAGGCAGGTGACACTGTTCTTTTTCATTTTTCTTTTCTCAGTTCACGACAAGCCCATCTTTTTGAGGGTATGAACTGTATTCTCTTCTAGGTCTTTGATTTGGGCATATTGGCCAGTGGAACTTCTCCTGCCATAAAAGTTGATGAGAAGGCCTGAGCCCAAGTCAGTGGCCTGAGGCCTTGAGTGGTGGGCTTGACTTCCCGAAGAGACCAGAGCCCTTTCTAGGATTTTTACATGTTAGGAGTACTTTGTATCTCAGTGTCAACCAGGACATACATCCATTTCTTCATTCATCATTTGTCAAACATTTGTTGAGAGCATTCTAAATGCCGTGCTAGACTCTTGTGATGAAATGGTGAGCACAACAAGCATGTTCCTTCAGGAGTTTATAGTCAGATGGGCCAGCTGGATGTTAATGAGATAATAACCAGATACATCATTAGAAGCAGTGAAACGTGCCATCAAGAAAAGGGGGCCTATGGGAGCAGAAACTGGACACATCAAAGTGGTCACAGAAGATGACCTCAAGAAAGGGACTTCTGAGCTGAGATCAGGAGTGGAACTCAGTTAGCCAGGTCATGAGGGAGGGAGAGAACATTCTAGGTACAAGGGCCCTGAGACAAGAGTGAGTGTGACACTTTCAAAGAAGAGAAAATACAGGTCAGTGGCCTGCAGCACAGAGGTGGGGGAAGGAGTGTCACAAGATAAAGGGAAGAAGCTAGGTAGCTTAGTGGATCTGTTTTCCCATCCATGAAATAAAAATGGTATTGCCTTCTCTGTCTACACCATAGAGCACTTGTGAGGAAAAAGGGAAAGAATAGCCATGGGAGGTGTTATCTGTGCAACAGTATTTAGCGAACTCCTACCAGGCACTAGTCTATTCCTTTGAAGCAGAAGGAGAGTCAAGACTGGAATCACAGGCCGAGGCTTAATGACACTACTTAATTTGAGCCGTGTGAGATAATAGGGCCTTCTGCTTTGGTATTTCTGTATTATCACCCCATTTTTTACCATGGACCCATGTGATCCTGCCTGTTGTGAGCCTTCCCCCTCTCCACCCATCTCTCTCTCTTTCTCTCTCTCTCTCTCACACACACACACACACACACACAGGCATATATATTGCTTATGCAAATAAAATTGAAATCACACTGCAGCAAGGTGGTATGAGGGTTAGGATGGGGGCATGGGCTCTGGTGTCATTGGGTTTATATCCTGGCTCTACTAATCACTAGCCTTATAACCTTGAAAAGGTACTTGACTTTCAGCCTCAGTTTCTACATCCAGAAAAGGAGGGTAAGAGCATCTGTTCACTGGTGGTGTTTGAATTAGTTGCAGCAATCATGGAAAGCCCTTAGCAAACTCTAAGCCCTCAATAAATAGTAATCATAGTGATAACATTATTAGCACTGAGTGGCTTATTACAATGTCTGACAACTAGTGGCTGCTCAATAAGTGATACAGTTACCAAAAGTAGGGTTAATCAGGATTCTTTAGGATAAAGAGCAGGGACAGGACTTACACAAAAACGAGGAGCTACTGGTTATTAGGACTCATCTCTTTTCCTCTCTGCTTCTTTTTTCATCTCAGTTTCATTCTCCCTGGGGCAAGTAGACTTTCTTTTTTTAAGACTTTATTTTTTTAGAGCAGTTTTAGTTTTATAGCAAAATTAAGAGGCAAGTAGAGAAGTTTCCCATTAGCCCCTGCCCCTACACATGCACAGCCTCCCCCATGATCAACCTCCCTCAACAGAGTGGGATGTTTGTTACAACCGATGCGCCTGTACTGATACATCCTGATCACCCAAAGCCCATGGTTTATGTTAGAGTTCACTCCTGGTGGTGTACATTTTGTGGGTTTGGACAAATGTACAGTGATATGCATCCCTTCCCTCCCTCCTGGCTTTTGTGGTTGCCACAGCCCCAGATGGAGGTGGACCTCTGTGTGGAAGTTTGCTCTTGGAAGGAAGGGGGAACTTCAGGGTCTCTGTGGTATCATAGAGTATTTTCACTGTGGATTGGCTTTTTTCGTGTAGCACGAAAGGTGGTCTCTGGTAGCTCCAAAGACATGTTCTTCCATCAGGTAACCCACCTGGAAAGGGATGTCCTCTTTCAGCTCCAATGTGAACAGCCCCCCATGTGGGCTCTCATTGGCTCTGCTTAGTATATGTGCCTCACACTTGGACCAATTACCGCAGCCCCTGGGATCCGAGCTGGGTTATTGGCAGCCCCCAGCCACATGGTTAGATTGGGGGTGGGTATTGGGGGGTGGGAGCAAGGTATCCCAGAGAAGGTGGGGCAGTTGAGCCAAGACGGACCGTGATGAGGGCCCGTGTCCAGAGTGTAGCACAGGTTCAACCTGCTGATGCTCCTGCCCCGACCAGTCCGGTCATGTGGGCTGAGAGGATGAGGGTGCTGCAGTTTGACTTGGGACCTAGACGTTCCATGAGTCCCAGTTTATACTCGGTCTCACAGCTCATGAACTGCTTTGCCATTTCTCTCTGGCTCTGGGCTGAATCCAGTGGGCAGTGACCCAACACCCAAGTGATTTGTGGGCATGAAGGAGGAGGGGAGAAGCTGATTATGGAGTCAGCAATTACTCTGCCCAAGCCCATGCCTGGCAGGGCCTTATCTTTATTTATAGCTGGCTGAGCCTCCCAGAGCCCAATTTTTGCCCTTGAGTGACTAGTGCACTGCAGTTTTAGTTCATAAAACACTGTTTGTTTATAATCCTTAACGGATTCTGTTTTATTAAAAGAGGAGGCTCCATCCAGAGTATAAATAAAGTTAACTGGTTAAGTTTTAGTTTATATCCACAGTGAATATGCAGTAGATGGGCATTCACCACAAAATTATACACACTCATGACCTAACTTTATTAATTTTTTTAAAGGTCTCTGTGGCCTGAACAAAACCTTTTCCAAAGAGGGGAGAGTTAGGGTGGAGGAATTTAAGATCCTAAAATCAGCTTTGTGGCAGTGGATTATTTTTTTAGTATCTTTTTGTTTTTTGTTTGTGTATTTGACAGTATAGCAGGCAGTGTGTCTTCATATCCAGTTCTGTGATTTGGGAGATGGAATTGAGGTAGAGTTAGATCTATTTCTATTTGAGTTTGTGTGTCAGAGAGAGAGGGAGTGAGAGTGGGAGAGGGAGAGAGAGAGAGGGAGCACAACTCAGGGAATAGTGAAGCCTTCTTTTTTTTTTTTTTTTTTAAGATTTTATTTATTTATTTGGCAGAGAGAGACACAGCGAGAGAGGGAACACAAGCAGGGGGAGTGGGAGAGGGAGAAGCAGGCTCCCCACTGAGGGAACCCGATGCAGGGCTCAATCCCAGGACCCTGGGATCATGACCCAAGCCGAAGGCAGACGCTTAACGACTGAGCCACCCAGGCGCCCCTAGTGAAGGCTCCTTGGAACAGATGGCATTGAGCTGAATCTTGAAGAATGGACCAGATTCTGACCAAAAAGCAGAAAGAAAGGGAAAAAAAAAAAAAAAAAAAGAACATGAGTCAAATTCATGGTAAAGGGAAAAATTTGAGGTTGTTTATGATATTTCATGAGAATCAATTTGTTAGGGGCATGAAGATGATACAAGGGAGACTGAATTCTAGGATAGTGTCTCCTGCTGGAGGGTGGTGGCCAGACCCAAAGGGTTTTATCCTTGACTGAGAGGGCAGTGGGAAGCACTGATTTTCTGAGTGCGGGAGGGGCATGGTTGGAGTTAACCTTTGGCTTGTGTGATTCTTCCAACTGGTACCATCCCTCAGAAATGATTCTTCCCTCTTTTTTTTTTTTTAATTTTATTTATTTGACAGAGAGAGACACAGCGAGAGAGGGAACACAAGCAGGGGGAGTGGGAGAGGGAGCCTGACGTGGGGCTCGATCCCAGAACCCTGGGATATGACCTGAGCTAAAGGCAGACACTTAATGACTGAGCCACCCAGGCACCCCTGGTTCTTCCCTCTTTTAACCAGTCTGTTCCCCGAATTTGGAAAGAACAGCCCTGCATTGCTCTCCTGAGTGCTCCTCCCCCTCACCTTCCTTCCCTTCCCCCTGTTCTTTGTGGTTGCTACAACTCCAGAGGTGGGCCTCTGCGTGAGGGTTTGCTCTTGGAAGGAAGGAAGGGGGAACTTGAGGGTCTCTGTGAAGTGAATGTTTCTGAATTTCTGACCCAAGACCTACTAGCACTTCAAGAGTTTCTAAGTAAACTTTGGCCCCGTGGATAGAACAGTTCTTGCAGGTCTTCCCATGGCAGCCTTGCCAGGGTTGGAAAAGAAGCCCAGAAGTGAAGATGGAGTTTGTTTCTTTGTTTGTTTGTTTGTTTTAAAGATTTTATTTAATTGAGAGAGAGAGAACACCAGCAGGGGGAGTCAGGGAGGGAGAAGCAGGCTTCCTGCCAAGCAGGGAGCCAGATGCGGGGCTCCATCCCAGGACCCTGGGATCATGACCTGAGCCAAAGGCAGTCGCTTAACCAACTGAGCCACCCAGGCTCCCCGAAGATGGAGTTTGTAAAGGTAGTAAAGCTCCAGGGGATGTGAAGGATATCCTGCCTACAGCCTTCCTCCCTCACTCTTTTTTTTCTTCCAAAAAATATACTATTATTAAGCGCCAATTATATACTTGCCATTCTGCATAGAATGCTCCATTTTCTCCTTGGAGGGACCTAGAAGGGTTTCTTGAGAAAGAAAGAAAACAGCCTCAAGCATCATCATTATCCTTATACATTTAGGAAGGCATGGCAAATAATGGGCATATTTGTTGAGACTCTCCCTTGGTACCCATGACGGACATCACAAATAGATCACAAAACACCATCTCATAGGGCCTGGAAGATGCCTCAGAACCATTCTTAACATAGTGCTCCAGACAGCAATTTGCGGTTAGTAAGAGTGGGCTTCTAGGATTGCTCCTGCATGTCTGTCATCCTCACTGAACACCACTGGGGCATGCCCGACTTCCTTCATACAAGACTGATTGGCATGCCTAGAAGCCTATGTACACCCCGTTCCACTTGTCCCCGCCTTCTCCCCATCTTTCTACCCACCCAACCCTTTCTATAGACACAGTGGCCTCTCCTAGAAACTGGCCATTGATATTTGCAGGTCGGGAGGCAAGTGTTGCATGTAGGGGTTAATGCTGCAGAAGACATAAGCCCAGGCCCTATTCTGGGCTTGCCACTTACTTGGGACCTTGAGCAAATTAGGTCACCTCCCTGGGTCTTGGTTTCCTCACCATTAAAAGGAGAGCTTGGGTGAAGTAGCGTCTTGTGTCCCGTCCAGCTCTGGCATTTTCTGATCTAATTAATGAAAATATTTCCCTTTTAAATCGAAGAAACTAAGTTCTAGTCTTTTCTTTAGTGATAGAGAAAAATAACAAGGGAAAAAAAGCACAACAGGTTTCTGGTTTTTATTAATGTATATCCGCCCTATATATAAATATAAATAAGATCTCTGTCATCCATGACTGAGCAGAACTCAGTGCTGGGTCTCCACTTAGACTGTTGGCATCATTATCACATCTCTGGAGCTCCCTGTTCCGGGCCTAATTTACACATCCCTGAAGGCTGCAGAAGGAAATGATGGGAGTTCCTGGAGCTCTGTATGAACAGACATGGCTCCATCCCATCATGGGGGTGGGAGGTCTTAGCATCCCCTGGACTCTGGCCCCTGAGCCAGCCCTGGTTCAAGAGCCTTGCAGATTCCTCCACCAGGAAGAAGTGCCCGTTTCTGGCTCTGACAAGAGCCATGGGGGGAGGTGGCAGGGGGCCAGCATCCCCCTCCCTGCTGAGGCATGCTTGCTGCACTCACAGTATTTGAGCTGCGGTTAATATATCAATATTTGCTCGGGAGGGTATTTGGCACAGAGCAGGTCCCTGGGACGCCGGCAGATAGATTGCCTTCTCTTGTCGCATTCTTTGTTTTTTGGCAGGGATGGAGGGGTTCCTAGCTGCTGACAAGAGGCATGGAAAAGGAGCCCCTACTTTTCTCATGAACACTTGGATCTCACAACTTGGCACTGTATGATGTTGTCAGTGCTTTAAGTTGTCCCCATTATTCACTGTTTCCCTGTGTATTGTACTCACTCCACCTCTGCTAGAATTCTGTTCCTCAAGCTCACAGTTGTTTCAACCACTAACTGAAAGCCCCCCAGGGTCAGGCTAGTGCTAGGAGGGGTGGAGCTTAGTAGAGGTGAGCATGGGCCAGAATCACTCTGGCTGGGATGAATCCTATTCTCGCTGTCTAGACATACACCCTGGGCAAGCTCCCTGTTCTCTCATGGTCTCAGATCTCCCTCTGGGAAGTGACAAGGAGAAGGACAGAAGAGCAATAAGGATTAAATAATGTCATATATGCAAAACAGTTAGCAAAACACCCTGTGCATAGTAAGTGCTCAATAAGGGTGGGATCTTGTTAATCATTGTTTTTCTCTTTCAATAAATGTCTGGCGATTCTTGGATCCTTTTGCCTGCCCTAAGTTTCTGGAGGACAAGGACTGAAACCTTGATTTCTTCTCTAGTTCTTCTGTCTCTCATTGCAGGCGAGGCTCCCTACAATTTGGGGGCTTTAATCTGAATGTCCTCTATCATAGGCTGGTGCCCTCATCACCCTGGGAAGTGACACCCACGGAGAAACCAGGAGCACCAAGGAGAAAACTTGTCCCTGGACTTGGGACAGGGCTTGCCAGTGAAAGATGAGAGGAGGAACCTTCTGCCCATGATCTCTTTAGGGAACAGGTTAAAAGAGGACCCAGGCCTCCTGGAAGAGCTGGGACAGCAGGTCTAGATGTAGGCAGCCGTTCTCAGTGGTGATCAGCATAAGAAACCTGCTACTTATCCTGCTGGCGCTTGCAGATGGTTACTTCAAAAATCAGGAAGTTTCCCCTATAACAATGGTAGAGGGCCATTCCCATTCTGAAATAGAAGTTGCAAGTCAGGGATTGCATCACAGCTGGGGTACCCAGCATTTGGCACACCCCGGGTATGCCCATGCACCTGCATCATGCGTAAGGACATTAACAACTGTGGTGCCACAGGGGGGCAGGGGAGGACAAGACCTGCAGTGCCGTGGGACAAGCCTAAGTCCCACGGGTCAGGACAGAGCAGCTCCAGTCGGGGAACTTACTATGTGCCAGGCTCTGATATGATAAGCATTTTATGTGCACGATCTCATTTAGTCTTTTTCAGCAGTTCTCGAAGGCAGGTGTCTCAGCTCATGCTCTCTAGGAGCAGAGTCTGAGCCAGGGATTCTTGGCCAGGTGATTTGCTGAGAAAATGAGGGAAGCAGGATAGGATGGGGGAGGAAGCTGAGCAAAGATGTGGCTGCAGGAAAAATCCAGTCTCTGCCTGACCCCGCAGAGAGTGCTGGCCATGTGCATGGCACCACAGATCTGTTCTCACTTGAGGCAGGGCGCTGGGCTTCTGTTCTCTCCTGTCAATCAGTCACTGGCTATAGATCACACCTCCCAGGAGAGTGTGTGGCATAACTTCCTATGCATTTCTGAAGTGACTCCCATATTCCAAGGGCAGCTTTGAGCTATTAGCTGCAAACCCCAGCTGGGGGATGAGTGTACCAACCTGGAAAAAGGGAACTGGGTGGGGCACCAACAGCATCTACTACTGTAGGTACAGTTAATAGGCCCCTTTTCCATATCAGTAAACTGAGGTCTAGAGTGTTTATGTCATCAGTCCATAGCTGTGTGGAGCCAGGAGTCAAACCCAGGCATCTATCTCCAAGCCTTTGGCCTTGCTGACTTATATTCCCCCTCCTGTTAACTCCAGCTGAGGGCCAGGTAGGAATTAGTAAACAAGAGATAAGTAAGGCATGTGCTCAGGAGGCCTAGAGATAAGGTTAAGGTCATGAGGGAAGCCCAAGGGGCAAGGCCAGACTTTAGGCTTCTGTAGTGTGACCAACTCATCCTGCTTTGCCCAGGACTTCCCCATTTTGACACTGAAAACCCTGCATCCTGGGAAACCCCCTCAGTCCTGGGCAAATCGGGCCTGGCAGTCAGCCTAGCCTTCTGGATGGGAGCACGGTAAGGATGTGAGGGTCTGTGTTTATGGTGCTGGGTGGTGTCAGGTAAGGCAGGTTAAAAATAATTAGAGTTATCATTCCCCAGAGCTGCTAAAGTCACAGCCACCTCAGCTAGAGGCTGTCTGGGGGACATGGGTGAGGGGTAGCAAGCCAGGAAAAGCCCCTGGCAGGAGGGTATCCTGGCCAAGAGCTGAGCAGAGAGGGTGGTCTGAGATCCAGGGTGGGCTAACGAGAGGAGAAACTTGGATGGCTCGGAGAAGAGGAGGGGAGTGAGTTACCAGCCCCCTGAGGCCTCCTCGGGGAGCTTGCCAGAAATAGATAACCCTTCTCCTGCCTCCCGCTTTGAAGCAGGCTGTTTGCTTCGTGTGTGTGTGTGTGTGTGTGTGTGTGAGAGAGAGAGAGAGAGAGAGAGAGAGAGAGAGAGGCAGGGGGGAGAGACAGAGAAAAGGGGTGATGTACATTTGAATTCATCTAATGAGTAAATGTCCCGTTAAGTTCCTACCCCATCCATAGGGCTGGGCAAAGTGAAACAGGCTCGTGTACTTTTGAAAGGCCCCATCACCTGCATCCGAGTAATCTACAAACCTGACAAGAAAAGCTGTCAAAGCCAGAAGCCATGAAACTCATGAATAATCATGTCCTTTGGTGAAGTTTCCTGGGGAAGAGTCTGAGCCCCCTGCATGGGGCACAGAAGACCGCTTTGTTAAGTAAAGGTGGTAAAGGCAGAACTGACTGGGACATGCCTTCCCAGGGACCAAGTCTGAAGTCTCTTCTCAGTTTCAGGGGGGGTTGGGGGTTGAACAAAGAGTACTTCCTTCCTGTTTAGACAGACCTTCGCAGCCTGCCCTAGTAGCAAAGGGGGAGTGAGGATAAAGATCCACAAAGGCCAAAGACTGGGAGCCAGCTTAGAGGTCTTGGAGCTTGTGTAGTCTAGGCCTTTCTCAGCGTCCCACGGTTGTAAAACTTGTTGATGTTTTTTGTCGCTGGCCCACAGGAAGAAACATGTATCCTTTACATCACAATCCAGTGAACAAATGCATGCAAATAGATGCCAAAAGAAGGGTCTCCTGAAATAGTACTTACCCTTCTGGTTTCACTGGTGGTGAGGGTAAGCATTGTTACCATGTTTCTGGTAGTCTCTGTGCTATGTCATATTTCGAGAGCATTAACCTTTGACACCACTGAATTGGTCTCATGAATCCAGTAGATAGGTGGAGAGAGTCATGATCTAGTCTATACTCTCACTTTGTGGAGGACAAAACAGGTGCATGTGAGGGAAGGGACACCCAGCGTTGCATAGAATCCACATAGGTTTACTGAGCAGCTACTATATGCCAGGAACAGCCATGGTGGATATATAGTGGTGAGCACAACAGGGTGATCTCTACCCTCCAGGTGTTTAGAGTCTTTGGGGGTGGCAGACATTGAACAAATAAAAGAACAAGCTGACATATAAAATTATAGTACAAAATGTGATCATTACTACAGGGGAAGCAAGCCGGGAGCTTTAGTAGAGACTGGCTGGGGTCAGGGAGGGACAGGGACTACTTTTCCTAGGGTGGCCAGAAAGCTCTCTCTCGGGCTACAAAAGTTAAGTCAAGTCCCGTGGAAGAGAGCCGGGTAGTTACAGAGGGATGGGAGATGGTGGGAGCTGGAGGAGTGGTGGAGGAGGCTTTTATGCAAGGGGAGTGGCAAGTATGAAGACCTTGGGTCCAAGGAGAATTGAACCCGAACTGAAGGAAAGCCAGTGTGGCCTGAGCACGGTGATGGAACAGAGACCCCAGATGGTCAGGAGGAGGCGTAGGAACGCTTTTGGCCTTTGGACTTTATTCTAAGGTCAGCAGGAGCACTGAAAGATCTTAAATCGGGTATGTGACATGATCTGACTTATGGCTTTAAAATATTCCCTTGGCTGCTCTGTGGAGAAAAGCTCGGATGGGAAAAGTGTGGAAAGAAGGAGATCAGTTGATTTTTGTCTGCATCGTCTCCAGAGGGAGACCGATGGCTCTGCCTTTGTAGCAGCCCAGAGCTATGCACACTTAGAAAGACCGCACCATTAATGAAACATTGGCATCTTAGGAAATGATAAAACAGGCTGCTACATGTAAAAATTAAGTAACTCAATTTGTTTTAACAGCTTGTGCTCTAGTACAGCAATTTGTTTGGCATATACACGGACTCCATCTGAACAGTAATTATGCCATGCTAATTATTTTACTGCATTGTGTACATCTGACATTTAATTACGGGCATGTGTGTGAGAGAAGATTTCCTTCCTCCCTCCACCTGCCTGACAGGTAGTTTTGTTTCCCGTACCTCTTTTCCACCTACGTTGTCTTTATGCCAACTTGTCATCTGCCACGAAATCGTGTTTCCATGACAGCTTTGCTCAGCCATGTTGCCTGCAACTTGCAGACAATCACCAAAATAAACAGTTGACACAGATACCATTCTCATCCTCCCATTCTGCCTCTCCCTCCCCCCTTGATCTAGCTCCTACTATAAAGATCTTAATTTTGTTTTCTCCCACTTTGAGAAAGGAGAGTGATCCCTGTCAACCTTGAGCATCCTCGGATACGCTGGCATGTCTGTCAGTGGCTTCTCTTGTGACCTCTGCCCTTCTCCATGGAGACTGTTGGCAGGCTGACTCCCATGGCCCTGTGCATAGACGACACAGCTCAGCAGCTATGGGTGGTAGACAGACAGGCTCCAGGCTTTGCATTCACAGGGAGGCGACAAAGGTGGGCTCATCACTCAAGACATAGGACCAAGGCTGCGGCGTGCCCATCAGAGGGTGCCACTGACGAACACCATAAAGCCGTGTCAAGCTTGGTGCTGGCCCTGCCTGCAGAGATGGGCCTGGGGGCTGGGGGGCTGGGGAATGGCGTGAGGAAGGACAGGAATCTCCCACCTATCAGCAGAAATGCAAGCCTCTGCTGGGATAAGGGCAGGAGAAGGGGGGAGAGAGGCACACCAGCACCTCCTGCTGGCTGTCCTCTCGGCCGGTGTGTCTGTAACGGCCCTCTCCACAAAGAGGAATCCCCGTCTGTGCCTCTTTGCTGGTGGGAGGTGGTTGAAAAAGGGAGGAAAAAGTTGTGGGAACAGAACAAGAAAGAAGAAATGGCTTGAAAATGAAAGCTACCAGAACACCATAAGGCATTTTATAAAAAATGAGCCTTGCTACCAGATTCCAAATCTCAGCATTTAGCAAATGTACATTAAAATATACACACAATTTTGTTATGGGTAAAAATAAGTGTCCTAAGGGTTGAGAGATCACAGAGCCTTCCCAAGGCTAGAGTAGGAGCCATTCTTTCCTCTTTGTGTTCATTATATTTCCTCGTGTACTTGGGGTTAGCTAAGAAATATGGTGTACCTTAGGGAAATAAAGAGAATAGACATAAAGACTTTCCGCTTGGTACAGAATGTGCTCTTCGAGAAGTACTGGTTCCTGCTAAGTTCAAGCAATCTTAGATTTGGATCTTTCCAGTTTACATTTTGCTATTTCAGATCTAAAGCTGCAAACCCTCTGGCCAGGAATTTGCATAATTCAGCACTCCTTGTAAGTGCCAGGCAAACTTCTGTTGGTTCACAAGATGATTTTTGGTGGCACATGGACCAATACATATATATTTTTTAATAGTTATGTATTCATTTTAATGTGCATTAAAATATGTGTAACCAGTACATCAAACCCACGTTTTAATGTATATAATAAAGTTTCTTGTATAAATAGAGATTTGGCATGCCTTCTTTTTCCTCTCTGCCAGGTCTTTTCTCACTTTACAAACCTGCTCAAAATTTACTCCTTTTAGGTATCCTGTCCTCAGTAAATCCACCTGTCTCACGCTAGCCCTAAGTTCTCTCTCCACTTCTCCCCCTTACTTGGCTTTCTCTTCCTCTGTCCTCTTCCTCCCCTCTGTTATCATCCGCAGGCATCCGGAAGAGCCTAATGTGTGAGGGGCATGTAAGGGGCAAATCAAACAGGTATGTGTTCAGCTGCAGGAACAGACAAGTCACGCCGTGGCTTAAAGAAATAGTGGCTTTGCATCCTGCAGAAGGCAGAGCAGAGCTGCTGCAGTTGTTCCAGAATGCCATCAAAGTCTTCCTGGGCCTCCAGCCTTCCCATGTGACCTGCATGTGTGCGAGAAGGCTGCCACACACCAGTGATGCCTGTGTAGCGCCCCCTTCCCTCTAGACTGGGGTCTTATATTTAGAAAGCTCAACTCCCGCTCACATCTCATAGGAGGCACTATTTCACATGGGTGTCCCTACTGCAGAGGAAGTGGGCAGAGAGTGTGTTTTAGCTTTGCAGTCTCAGTGGTAGAGGAAGGCAAGGGAGAGCGAGGTTATGGATCCCTTAGGGAGAGCTGAGCCACAGTCAGCCAATAGAGAGAATAGGACTGGTCTCTGGCCTTATATTCTCTAAGTTGAAAAAGTCTGATGAAAAGTTAGCCTTATAATCCTTTAAGTCGGTGTGTGGTCAGAAACTTGTAGAATTGAAAAGGAATTTAGAGAGCATTTGGACCTGATCCATATTTTAAGAGATGAAGTCAGAGATAAACGGACTTAGTTTTGGCTAAGCAGGTCAAAAACCCTTCTCGACAGACCCTGCTAATCCAGTGGTTCTCATCTGGAGCAAGCCTCAGAATCCACCAACAGGGCATGTTAAAATACCTATTGCTGGGCCCTACCCCCAGAGTTCAGAATTCAGGAGGTCTGAGGTGGAACCTGAGAATTTGCATTTTTATAAAGTTCCCAGGTTGTGTTGATGCTGCTGGTCCAGGAACCCCACTTTGAGAACCACTGTGCCAACCAGTTGCAAGCATGCAATTACAACCAGTGCTCCCACAGCAGGTTTTCCTAAATTATGCTATTTTAATTTGTGCTTTTGTATGTGTTCTTTAGCAACTAAATAATATATTAGCAGATAATCAGTGTGGTTAACGGGCCAACTGACCTCTATATTGGAATTGTCAGTGGTCGCATTGTTTGGGAGCCAGAGTCTTTCTGCTTGCATGTGCTGGCCATGCCTCAAAAGGGATGAAGAGTGGTCCATCCTCAGTCACTCCACTCTTGCCCCAAAACAACCACTCCCACACATCTATTGAACCTTTCTGGCCCACGTTTCTTGATATTTTTCACCATATAAATAAGTATCTAGAAACCGTATATAGACAACCTTTTATGTGTTTTCAGACATTTTGCATAAATCGTATCCCATGTACTGTTCCATAACTTACATATTTTATTCAATGTTATGTTGACCTCTGGTCATAGTGGTACATCTCAATCTAGTTTATTTATTTATTTATTTATTTTAAAGAATTCATATTTATTTATTTGACAGAGAGAGGGAGAGAGCACAAGCAGGAGGAGTAGCAGGTGGAGGGAGAGGGAGAAGCAGGCCCCCCACTGAGCAAAGAGCCAGATGCGGGGCTCGATCCCAGGGTCATGGGATCATGACCTGAGCCGAAGGCAGCTGCCCAACCAACTGAGCCACCCAGGCACCCCTCAATCTAGTTTATTTATTTTAACTGCTTGGTAGTGTTCCATTTTCATATACCATGTTTCAAATTATTTTCAATAGGGTTGGTAGGGTTTTAATATTGCTATTAATAGCAACAATAAATTGAAGTGGGATGCCATTTTGAATTTTTTTCATATATTCACTCACATAACCAACATTTGTCAGGTAGCTAATTTGTGCCAGGCACTGTTCTAGGCACAGGGACTATCGCAGGTAATGAACATCCTCCCTCCCTCATGATGCTTACTTCACAGGATGCCTGCAAGTCTGTCCCACAGGTACTCCTCTTCACATTTTACAGATGAGAAAACTAAAGTTTCCTGACTTTAAGTAACTCACTCAAGTTCTCATTGAAAAAAGCAGGGAGTTTTGAATTAAATCTTTTCTCTCTAATTCCAACACTCTTTCTAACATTTCACCAAGATTTCTGGTGAACCTAAAATCAATTACCATTCCTCATCTTAATTCTCTTTGAGGGCTTTGATTCCTTTTTTAATAAACTGTTAATTTGGAAATATTACTAGATTTACCAAAAAGTCTCAAAGACGGTACAGAGAATGCCCATTTTTCCTCATTATTATTTTTTTTTTACAACGGGCTTGAACTCATGACCCTGAGATCAAGACCTGAGCTGAGATCAAGAGTCGGACACTTAACCAACTGAGCCACTCAGGCGCCCCTGGTTTCTCTCATTATTAACATCTTATATTACTGTGGTACATCTGCCAAAACTATGCCAAACTGACATTTGCATATTACTATTAAACTCCAGACTTTGGATGTCACCAGTTTTTCCATTAATGTCCTCACTGTCCCGGGATCCTGTCCAGGGCACCACACTGCATTTAGTCCTCATTGTCTCCCCAGTAACCTCTGGTCTCTTATAGCTTCTCGGTCTTTCCTTGTTTTTTGTGACCTTGACAATCAGTGTACTCAGGTGAGGCATTGACTTAGTTGAGTTTATTATGATGTCCATATAAGGCAGTATCAGGAGTTGAGAGAGCTATAAGTACCTCACCTGAGAGTGAGTTAGGTGAGTCCTGGAAGGAAAAGGAAGTTGCTGTTTTAATAAGCACCTCAGGAAGTTGCACATCACATCTTTTCGACACTGCTGCCTGACGCTGTCTTGGTGCAAGGATGCAGGGACACAGTTGGAGTGACACGGTGTCTGGAGGCTACAGGGCCCAGATGCTTGCCGACTGTGGCAAATGGTAAGTCTCAGTGGCTTACCAAGGGATTTTAACCTCCTGCCCCTCAATGCCCTGTTCCAAGTATCACGCAACTACAGTATAACACTATTCCAACTCCCCCAGCTCTGCCTTTTTTTTTTAATATCTGTACCTCTCAAAAGTCAATCTGTACTCCAGATAAAAGGTCTTCTTCAGTCACAAAGGGACGAGAGTGAGCTTCCACTGCCTGGGTTCTGTGATGCTGTCACCAGAAGGAATTTAACAATTAAATTTTACAAACCCACTGTCCATGTTGGCAGCAACATGGAGGGATCAGAGAACTCTTAGAAACGATATCCAGATTGTTGGTTAAAAGTATTATTAGGCTCAAGATGGAAGAGCCCAGAAAGGGTCAATTTTTAGAGCCTACTAAAAAGCCAACTGCTTTCTTAGAAGGGCAGTGTTTGGGACACTTTCCGTTTTAAATTTATATATGTAAATATGTATATTTATTTTAAGTTTATTTTATCTTAAGCTTATTTTATATTTATATAGGTATATATGTATATGAGTGTGTATATGAGTGTGTATGTATATACATATATATAATTGTTTACTTTCACCCCATTATAAAGTGAATATTCACTGAAAAATTTTTAGTAATTTCTCAGAAAATAGAATCTAAAAATGGTTATCTGTGATCCACTTCCCAAAAGACAATTACTGTTGATATTTTACTTGTTTCTGTCCATACATTTATGCTTTTGTTCTCAGAACGTATTATGTAACATACTTGAAAATTTGTTTTCTTATGATACCATCATAAGCAATTTACTTGTTTCTCTTAAGTAACTATTAAATAAATACATAACAGTTTCTTATTTAAATAACCTTTAATTCATTTAATCATTCTATGGTACAGTTGGTTAATTTTTGATGCTGAGAGAAGTACTTTTGAAAGTAGAGCTCTCCTTTCCTTATACCTTTGGTTATTTCCATAAAATAAAGTCCCAGAAGTGGGACTACTGGGTCAAAGATTATAAACATTTTTAAGGCTTTTGATACATTTGGGAGTAGAGGGCAAACCCATCTTATTAGAGCTCTGCTGAACCCAGGTATGGTGCTACATTTTCTAACTTTGTCCTGCGTCACTGCTTGCTCTCTAGACTTACACAAACTTTGATTTGACCACAACAACTAAGGTTCTGATTGATTCGGTCAGTCATTCAGTCATCAGTCAGTTTTGGCGTCGGGCTGCCTAGCAGCTGCTGAGGGTAAGATGCTAGGCAAAAGCAGAACTCCTGCTCTCATGTCCAAAATAGCATCTGGCTCAGGAAGACCCTGATTTGGTTGAGAAGGGAGTTAGATAAACCCTTTTGTAAGCATCTCTTTTCATCAGAGGCTTGATGCCCGCTATCTACCTCCAGTTCTGTTTTCCTAATTGAGGTGTTCTGACTTCAGAGAAAGATGGCTTTTCCATTTCCAATTTGAGGGGAATTTGATTTGAGCCCAGGAGACAAAACTAAAGTATTTGCCTATGGTGGGCAAACTATTTTGGTTGAAAGGCTGATGCTGGGGCCTTGCTGCTGCTGCCTCCTTTTAACAATTGAAATACACTCGGATTTCTCATAACAATGGAAAGCGCAGTTTGAGAGTTTCTCCAGTGGTTTTGTGGGCAGTACCTATTTTACTGTTCTCTGTACTGGTGAGTAAAGTCCCTGATATTATGGCTCTACTCTGCAGATCTTCCTCATTGGTCATCTTAACCTCCTACAAAGAGTTTTCATTTGACTTTTTCCTTTTTTTAATTTGCCCAGGTGTGAGAGGTGCCATCTTGAAATGACTATCCAAAATGATGGAGGAACAAATACCTGCCTCTTGGCAGCCTGTGACCCAAGTCTATAGGAGTAACTCTCAGACATGCTCTCTGATGGTGAAGCCATGGTCAGTTGTCTGGGGAACATTTTGTCTAAATCACTTAAATCGTTGAAGTCAGTGCAGACTTTTCATTGTAATTATGTGGATCATGAAGTCCTGATGACTCCCAGTGGATGTCAGTAAAGAGTGACTAATGGATCATAGGGTCATTTGGTTAAGTTAGGGAGAAAAATCTGGGCAACCAAAGACAGTGCTTGAGGCGGTCCCCATCTGTGGCCAACCTCTGGCAAATGCTGTCTCCCTCTGTCACTTAGGAGCTCTGACTCATCAGGGCCTGCCTCCCCAGCCTCATTACAAGAAAGCTCCAGGCACACAGGCAGGTTTGCGCCTCTCCAGGTTTGCCCCATGCCCCCTGATGCCTCGAGTGGTTGATATCATTGTGTCAAGAGAGCAGAGCTTGTGTCTATGAGCAAAGCTGCCATGGAGTGCTTGTGAAAGGCAGTGCCCAGTGTCAACCATGGTGTCATTTGAGAGTCAGCCCAGCCCAGGCTGTGCTCTTCATGATGTCACCGCTAAAGTCCCTTGGCACTGAACCATAATTTCTCTTATGCTAGCTTTTTTCATTAATTGTTAGTAAAAGAGGAAAGAGGCTCTGAGGATATTTTACCTTTACCTAGAAATACTTCTAAATATTTTACCTTTAGCAACATCCTCGTGTTCCCTGGATGAGGTCTCGCATCTCTCTTTCTCTCTCTCCCCTGTTTCTCTTCCTCTCTCTCTCTCTCCCATTCTCTTATCTCTCTCTTCTTTTTCTATATACATTTGCTTTTTAATTGGTCAGAGTACCTCTCACTTTAGAACATAAATAGGATGTCCAAAGTGGATGATTTTTAAAATTAAAAAAAAAAATTTTAATGAAAATTTCTCACAAGATCTTGCATGGGAAGATATTCCTACAGGGTCTTTTGAGGTCAAATGGTATGTCATCAGAGAGCTGGAATCCAGCTAGATCAGTCCTCCTAGGTCTATGGGGTAGTGAGGCCATGCGGCTCCTTTTCTCTGTGGGTCCAATGCGAACGTGTTGTCATGAGATGAGCTAAAAAGCAAGTTAACTAAAACAAAGTCCCTGAGGAGTGTGAATTCTGGGACACAAGTTGATGTTCTTCCAACAACAAAGCTAGAAGCATATTTCATCTCTTGGCAAGCTGGTTTCATTTCTACCTGAGGAAAGATAAAGAACTTTGCTCAGGAAATGTAAGCCCTGTTCCCAGGCTTCGTGCCTCTCAAGCTGATGGACAGGTATGGAAGGAATGCATTTGTCAGCAGGAATTAGTTGGTGCCCAGGCACAAATGGAAATCATGTTCTTATCCGTCCTCTCTCAGCTTTGCGGAAAAAACCGTGGTGGAGGGGGATGCTGTGCAGGGAGAGGGGTGCAGAACAAGCTCTCTCAGTTTCAGCCAGCTGTCACTTGTCAACAGATTCCAACAATAGCATCTGGCTCAGTGAACATGGAAGCCACATATGTGCCTAATGATGGAGGCAGAGTGACCAGTAGGAGGCAAGGTAAACCTTCACTGCAAGTCAGGAGCAAGCTGCAGGGACTTAGCTTGCCCTGGATACATTCTCCCAAAGAAGGGTTTTTCCCCACCCTGTGCTGTTAATCAGTCATGGCTCCATCCCAACTGTGAGGCTTGGTGTTCCCTTTGCTTCTGTTTCCAGACAGATGGCTTTTCATGGCAAGCAGATGGCTAAGACAGGAATTTAGAGACCTAGTTAACCTGAAGTACCAACCATAGGCTTGGCCAAATGCATTACAGTTCAAGAGGATGCTGCATTGCTGTTACAAGTGATGCTGGAGATATATCTTAGAGCCTGTGCTAGGATGTGCAGGATAAAATAGGCAAAAGGCAAAGACCATAAGACAGTAGGTATAGTACATTTACATTACCATATTGGTATTCTCTATTCTCTATTTTTTTTTCAATATGTCTTTGGAAAAAAGAAAAAAAAAAAAAAGAATGGAAAGCAGTACACCAAAGATTTAAATAGTCATTATTTCTCAAGGTGATATTTTTTTCTCGTGGTTATTTTTCCTTTGAGGTTTTTCTGTTTTCCAAACTTTTTTCTTTCCCTTAATGATTTATGATCACTCTAATTCTAGCAACCTTTACCTATATCCATAGTCCATATCCATCTATACTTTTCTCCAGGGTTGCTGTACAGGGGGGTGGGGTAGACAGGCACTGGACCAGGAGTGAGTGTGGTCTGAAATCCATCTCTTGATTTAGTTGTCAAACTATCCCTGGACTATGTCTTCCCAGAGAAATTTTTCTAATTTATCTCTGCGGAAGGGATGCCTTTTTCTAATTCATGTAGTAACACTGTATTTCTTGCTGCAACCCTGCATGTGTGTGTGTGTGTGTGTGTGTGTGTGTGTGTGTCTGTGTGTCTGTGTGTGTGTCTGTGTTCATGTTAATCATTTTGGCCATTCCATTTAACAAACATATTGTATTATAAAGGATAATTATTCCCCACACTAAGTGTGGCAGGAGCCTTAATACTCAGGTTGAGTGTTTGGAAATGGCTTTCTGGAAAGGTAAGTAAAGTTTAAGAGTTTTTCAGAAGTACCAGTTTTCTTTGCACCTTACTACTACTCTTTTATGTGCTTAAATCCATATTTCCTAGGAATCAGAATGGGTTGGGGGAGGAGCAAGAATATGTGACTTTGAAATATCAGTAACAGACATGGACCAATAAAAGGCCCGAGTAATCCCCTGGTGCCAGTAGGATGCAGGCAGCCTTCATTGTTCCAGGAGATAGTGATGGTGTCACCAGCAGCGTAAAATCAAGGTTCACCATGACCATGTGGCTATGCCAGGGAGTTGGAGATGATCAAATTCTTTCATCATCTTTCCAATCTATATCTCTTTCTGGAGTCTCAACTTTGTGGTGTTGAGGAACCTGAACTAGCTTAACAAAGAGAACATACAGTTAGCATGAGATATCCAGCAATTACGAAATAATGGCTCCCAGAGTCCTTTCCTCTAGTCAGAGAAAAGTGTGATGAGCTGCGAGGACTCTGGGTACCAGAACCCAGGGCTCTGATGCACATGCAAAAGGCAGGCTCACTCCAGAAATAGTATCTCTGACCCCAGAGACTGGGGAGGCTTTGTTTTAATTTCAGGGTTGGAATAATGATAGTTTTATGAACAACCAAATAGTTATTCTGGGTTCTTCTCTTGAGAGTGTGGTCTGAGACCTTGGCTTGTATAGTCTAAGTGTGTAATAACGTCTGATTGTGCTCCCAATGATCCTGTGACAGCCTTCACTTTGATTTCTATTTTGGAACTGCCTCCTAACTGGAAGCACCTAAACATAGGCCCTAGTGGGGTGGAATTTAGAAGCAGCATTATCTCAGGGCATTCTGGGGCCAAGCTGGTCAACTCCCCACTCTCAGCTCAGTGAAAAGAAACAAAAAGTCACCCCCGACATTTTGGGGATGATAAAAGGAGCTACCATTTGGTAGCAGAGGGATTGCTCCAGGGTGGCTTATGAGCAGCTCTAGAATTCTCTGAGAAATTGCTAGAATTGGGGTGTTGGGTAACATGAGGTAGAGGAAAATGCACAGAACTGGAATTACAGCAGGTCCTGGGTAACCTCAGGTACATCATTGTCCTTGATGTTACTATCTCCAGTACATCACTAGAGAAAAAGCTTTCAAACCAGAAAGGAGTGTTGATTGTTTTTCCCTTTCTTTGCAGAAAAAATGCTTCCAATTTTTACTGACCGTAGGGTCTTCAAAAATATTAATTATGAGATTGTGTTCACCTCATAGAATGGCATCCAAAAGTAAATACAAGGCTGCAAGGAATATCAAGAGGAGTGATCCCTTGATCAGTGGTTGACTATGAAAACCAAGCCCTTTCAGTTCTGAACACTGAACATCGACAGGATAGGACAACTTTGGTGTCAGTCAGTGGTTGGGGTAGACAGGACATCAGAGGTCGTGGAATAGTCTCTCTGTGGAAGAATCAGGTGTTTGAGGCCCAGACACAATAGACACAAGTGCATGGCATGGCATGGTGGGGGTATTTTTTTGCATTACTGTGATTGATGAATCTAAAGCTATACAAAGTGTGCCACTTTAGAACTTAGATTTGGGGCACCTGGGTGGCTCAGTCGTTAAGCGTCTGCCTTCGGCTCAGGTCATGATCTCAGGGTCCTGGGATCGAGCCCCGCATCGGGCTCCCTGCTCCGTGGGGAAGCCTGCTTCTCCCTCTCCCACTCCTCCTGCTTGTGTTCCCTCTCTCGCTGTGTCTCTCCCTGTCAAATAAATAAATAAAATCTTTTAAAAAAAAATAGAACTTAGATTTGATTTTGCCCTCTCTTGAGTG
Organism: Halichoerus grypus; assembly: GCF_964656455.1. Lineage (NCBI taxonomy): Eukaryota > Metazoa > Chordata > Mammalia > Carnivora > Phocidae > Halichoerus > Halichoerus grypus. The sequence continues at coordinate 57,779,008 of NC_135713.1, read as the reverse complement.
AAATTAGGTAGGGATTAAGTCAGTTGCAATGCTCACCAGAAAGATATAGGCATTGAAATTCCCAAAGTTAATGCTGAGCCACTGACTTCAGAGATATGGCCCTGGGCCACAGACCCTGGGGTTTCCCATAGCAGGGGTTGAGAATGGCCATGCTGAATTGTCCTTGAGAACACAGATTTGGAGTTTGGCATCTGGATTGCAATCCTGACCTTAGCAATTAGTAGCTATGTTAATAGTTGTCTAACTTTAGCCTCCTTGTTGCTAAATGGGGGGAAATATAGTATTTCTATATAGTAAATACGAGAAGTAAGAGATCTCATGGTAAACTCCCAAGCAATGGAAGCTAGGATTATGAGAGAGGATCCTATATCAATCCTGAGACAAAAACACTAGGATCATGGCTAACTTATTTTAAAACTGTGAAGTTTGTACCCCTTCATTCCTCTCAACTATTTCTAAAACAGATCTTGAGGATGTAATATACAGCATTGGCAATATAGTCAATAATATTGTAGTAACTTTGTATGGTAACTACACTCATTATGGGGATCATTTTGTAATGTATAAAAATATCAAATTACTATGATGTCCACGTGAAACTAATAGGATATTGTATGCCAATTATACTTAAATTAAAAAAAAAACAAAAAACCCCACTCACTGTGAGCAAACCCAGCAGCACTAAAACAGGGAGAAGGCAGCTAGCTGGCTGTTGGCATGTGGGTGTTGGGTCAGAGGCAGAAGACTGTGGTAAATAAAAAAAACAGTGAGAAGCTAAGTACAGCTAGATGCAACAATGAAGGTGGACTCAGAGCAGGTAAGTGTGCAAGGTAGCAGAAGTCTTGGATCGCATGCTATATTAGTTTCTTATTGCTGCTGTAACAAGTACTACACATTTAGTGGCATAAAGCAACACAGATTTATTATCCTACAGTTCTGGAGGTCATAAATCCAAAATGGATTTCACTGGGCTGAAATCAAGACGGTGGCAGGGCCACACTCCCTCTACAGGCTCTAGGGGAGAATCCATTTCCTTACCTTTTACAGGTTTTAGAGGCTACCTGCATTCCTTGGCTCATGGTCCCCTCCTCCATCTTCAAAGCAGCAACACAGCATTTAAATCTCACTCTCCATTTCTATCATCACATCACCTTCTCTCTTCTGCTGGGCCCCGGGGTGGAACTCTGATGGATGGCACTAGACAGAAATCACTTCCCCCCGACAGAAATCACTTCCCCCCCAACCTTTTTTTTTCTTAAGATTTACTGATTTATTTATTTGAGAGAGAATGGGAGCAGGGGGAGGGGCAGAGGGAAAGGGAGAGGGAGAGAGAGAGAATCCTCAAGCAGACTCCCCACTGAGCACAGAGCCTGATGTGGGACTCAATCCCAGGACCCTGAGGTCATGACCTGAGCCAAAATCAAGAGTCAGACGCTTAACCAACTGAGCCACCCAGGTGCCCCAGAAATCACTTCCCATTCAAAGGATTTCTCCAAAGCATCTGTTCCCAGAGCAACTCTATGAGGAACATGGGGAAGGCTAGAAAATTAGGTCCCTGTTTCTTCTCCATCTTATGTCTTAAACCATCACCCCCAAACCAGGCACTCTGACATTATATCCATGATCAACTGTATTTCTTAAAAGATCAAGTTAAGTCTAATTTTAAATGGAAAGAAAGATAGGACTCTCTTTACATTCCTACTTAAGAAGATATCCTTCTTGGTTCTGTTCTGCGCATGGAGTAGAGTTTTAATAGCCAGATCCAAGAAAGGATTTGGAAGCTGATGAGTAGTACAGAGATGAAGAGCTTTTGATAAAAGGGCTTTTATTAGCCTCCCCTCAGTTAGCTGATTTTTTCCTTTAAATAATATGACAAATGAGCATTCTGATAAGGTTGTCTTTGGTATGGTTTCATGAGTTGACATAATCAAGAGCCATTTCCACTTGGCAGTGCTGCAAGAAAACCATCCAAGGCAGATGAACAAAGAAATTACTTAATTAGCAACTCAGGTGAGCACTGACTCTTGAGAAAGTAGATGTTAAGATTGGAGGGAAGACAGGAGACCCACAGAGGCAGCTACCATGGTTGGGTGGTTAGCCAGAGACAGACTCCCCTATCCCTTTCCTGCTGCCCCTGCACGAGGACTTGCTGACCGTGCACCTGAAATGGGATATAGACAAGTTCTGACTTCGCTACTGCCCACCTGTCAATGTCGAGGAAAAATGATTGCATCTTTGATTCCCTCCAGTTCTCATGAAATAAACATCACCTGGCAATTCCTTTGAGATTGATTAGTTACTATTTCATTCCTTTGGGTCCTTCTTTCTGAGTTAATCATTGTTCTAAACAATGGCAGCATTAATCAGAATGAGAACAATTTTTAGTCATTAACAGCAGAACCAGGTTTTGTGCCTATGGCAGTTCCCTTTATCAAACCAGCATGAAGATCAGAAATTCATTCTACAGTGGGTACTCTCTCTGGGAGAGCCACATGTGCCCGTGGCAGGGGGATGTGCCTGTGGGAAATTTAGTTTTGGATAGTTTTCAGGGGTCATCTGCAAGACAAGGCTGAAGAAGTTTGTTCTGGTGGAATTCCAAAACCTTTGCTCTGAGTCAGCCAGTGTCTTTGACTTCCATATGTATTGACTCTGGTGCTTTTAATAGCTACAGAGGCAGTCCAAATTTCATGGGTCAGTAGACGGGTTTTAGATCTTTAGGTTCAAATACGAGCTTCAGCACTAACTGGTCATGGGACCTTGCTAAAACTTTCACAAAAGAATAAATATCATCATCCATGTGGATTCCTTTCACGTGGTGCCTGATACATAGTAAGTGCTCATAAATGGTAGTTTAAAAGCTAAGACCCCTGAAATTGTTTTAAAAATTTCATGAGACTCCAGTCTGGGACTTTCAAATCATGGAGTATATCCTGAGGGGCAGAAACAAACCAAAGAATGTCATAAATGCCATTCAGGTGAAGAGATGGCTGGAGTGTTCCCTACTCTAAAAGTGAGTCACCATCAGAGTGGCAGGCTTGCATATAAACAGGTTCCTGCAGGTGCCAAATGACACACTTAGCCCTTTTAACAACTGTTAAGTTTCATCTCCTAGTGATGGCCAAGGTCCTAAATCCCTCAGAACTCTATACCATCCGTATTCCTGGGTCATCTCTTCTCTAGAGACCCAGAGCTGACCACTTGGGAGACTAATCTTGCACCTTTAGCTTATAGTATGGACTGAGGTCTGCTTCTTGACCCCATTCTCCTGGGTTAACAGCCTGGCCTTGGCCTGGCTCTATCTAGGGTTTGAAGAAGAGTAGGATGAAACCACTAACTCCAAATCTTCTTCCCACTTCTTGGTCGTGTCTGCCTTTCCAAAGGTCATGGGGCATTCAAAGACTGGAAGAAGCCTTCAGGCCAGAAACTGCTCCAGGCACTGTCACTAGGGAGGCAGACCTAGACTAGTGCATGGTCTTAGCGCCATCTGCCAAAGGCTTCCCCACCAACACATGAATGTCTTCATTTAAGACCTCACTGAATGCAGCACATGACCTATCTGACACAAATTCCTGGGAAAATAAAGATGCTGTTATACATACACATCAGAAAGGGACACGTTTCCAAAATATTAAAGTAGAAGGCACGTATTACAGAGTCACAGAATTACTTATAGAGTCACAGAATTACAACATTGTTCTGGGCCCATGTCAGAGCACCTTTTCCTTATTATGCCAACTCATGCTTAAGAAACACTATGGAGGGTTCTCAAATGCTATTTAAATGGCCAAGAGAGAAAAGTCAGAGTTTTCAAATCTATTAAATCTCTTTCTGACTTCACTGGCAATATTCAGAGCTCACCTTGCATAGGCAGACAAGAGAGTTCTTCTCTTGAGAATAGAGACCTTCGGGTGGCATGGAATAGTATTTGTCAGATATTTCCAGGGACTATGAACCCTTGGCTATGGGTTGGGTAAGATGTTTTAAACAAACAGAATTCTGGCTAACACTGCCCATGAGTGCCTAGAAACCCTGCCTTCCTCTTCCCTACATCAAACTTGAGGTGAAGTTCAGGTTGGCAGCAGCTTGGCTCTGCCATCATGTTCAAATTCCACTATTTCTGGCCTGAATTTGCTTTTTCTGGCAGACTTGAGCCAAGTCCCAATGAAACATATCCATGGCTTTCAAAATTACTGGCAAAATTGGGCTGGCAAGAGGTGTGGGGGCAGAGGAGGGCGGGCGAGGGGAGAGCATCCAGGATGATTGCTGTGAATGGCCCAGTGATGAGGATCTACATCCAGGAAGTAATTTCATGGGATCTCTGCTTGCTCACTTCTGGTTTGGCTCTCCCAGCTCCCTCAGGCCGGGCACAGAGCAGTGCTTTTTGTAGACTGTAAGTCCATTGTGCAATTGTGTGTCCTAGCAGTTTGTAAAGCAGTGTTTTCTTTACTTTTCATGTATAGTATTTCAGTATAGGCGCGCACACACACATTGGTTGGTGCCTTCCCCTTTCACACTACCCTTGAATAATCGAGAAGGACTGTCTGCCCAAGCTGTTGGTAGGAAACTGTGTTTCTTCTGGGCCCAGGGCAGCTTCTGATTTGCTATATGTCCCTGGTTGAGGATCCCCCAGCTCATCCTAATGTTGCGGGAATGAAGGAAACATGAGGATGCAGCCCTTCCTGAAGGGTTTAAATCCGAAAGGTTCTGTGGCCTTTGAGCCCGGCCAAGGGAAACCTCAACAAATCAGCCATCCCTTGCTTTTTATTAGATTCCCTATAAACAACTAAGCCACAAATGTGTGGGAATCAGAGGACGGTAGGCTGTTTGATGCTTGAGGACTTTCCTGCAGTGCTGGTGCCAAGCAGTTGGAGCCTGTCCTCATAATGCAGGCTTGATTAGCCTGGTTCTCCCTCTGACTTCAATGTTTTGTTGAGGGGAAGAAGTATTTGTAGCCAGAGGAAATGTAATTAACAGAAAGATAATGTACACAAACAGTCATCTTATCAGTGATGATAATAGGCTTGGTTGCTGATATTTTTCCAGTCAGCCACCATGTTCTGCCAGCATGGCCTTCATAATTCCCCCTTCATTCCATTATCGATGTCTTTGGGCTTCTAGTCTTTCCCTCCTCAAATCAATCCCAAATACCATAACCAGGCCATTCAGCCTGGAGAGATATCTTGGCACCTTGCCCCAAACATTCAATAGCTCCCTATTTCCCGAGGGTAAAATCCTAACTTTGTATATGACATCCAAATCCCTGCACAGTGTGGTCTCAAGCCATGTTTATGGCATCATGCCCTGTGTTGCTTCTGTGAATACCAGACCACAGAGCTCGTGGTCCCTCAGACACCTGCCTTACCACACCTCTGCTCAGAATGGCCTCCCTTGCCTAGACTTCCTATAATAATGCTCCATTCAAATCCTCATTCCTCATAGAGCAATCATGACAGCCCCAACCCCAGAGTCTCTCTCTCCCCTCTCTCTCCCTCCCCCTCTCCCAGAACTCCTTTAACACTTGTAAACTGGGAACTTATTTTTTACCACTTTATGGAATACCTGTCCCAAGTGCAGGGAACACCCTCTGCTTTTCTGCAGAGCCCACTGAGCCTGCTCTGCTAGGTGGGCCTTGTCCAAAGCAGAGATGGACTGACATGGAGCTCCGGAGTGCTGGCCTGAGTCAGGAGCACGGAGCCTTGGATCCCACCATAGTTCATGACTCTGGGCAAGTCCCTTCATCTCTCTGGTCCAGAGTCTCTGCATTGGCAAAGTGAGGAGTGATGACTCATTTGACAGAAATAGTTGTAAGGACTCAATTAGATATTCTGGGTTAGGCACTTAGCAGGGTGCTCCATGCACTATTACTGTCATTCTCATTCTCATTAAGTAGAGGTGTGTTGGTGAATAGACTTCTGGACATAGGACCCAGGGCCTTTCTGAGGAGTTGAGACACTAGGCTTGGTCTGCTTGGGGAACACCTGGTCTGCTTCTAGAAGTTTGACTAAATCTCAGTTTCCTTGTGTGTCAATAGGGAACACGAGGAGCCCCCCGTCCCAGGTTGTTGTAAGAACTGAATGTGATGATGGGTATAAAACGCCAATGCTTAGGAAAGGCTTGGTTAAGGAGGAAGCTATGGAATTCTGAGAATTGCTGGGGTAAAGCCACCAGGAACCGTGACCTGCGTCACCTCTCGGACTTTCCTTGTGGGGGCCTTAGTTTCCCTAGTGCCTATGTTGAATCTAGTTAGGGTGGGTAAGGGAAGCCTCCTCAGGCTCTTTCTGTCCTTCTTCTCTTCTGCCACCCTTTACCCACCCTGTCTGACCAGAGCTGGTAGAGTTTGGAGATTTTAGAAAGTGGCTGAGGCAGACAAGTCACCTGTGTGCTCCCAGGCAGCTCATCAGACCCTGCAGATGCTTCTTCATGAACACTGAGCACCCCCCGGATGTTGTGCTCTGGGCTGTGGGGGCCAGCGCAGACAGATTAGCACCCCTCCTCCTCGACCCTGCCCCTCCATTTCATCAGCTTTATCCTGAGGTGGATAATGTTTCTCTAACTGCCTAATTGGGAGAATTTAGCTGGAAAATTGCCATCATGCTTTCTTTACAAGGGTGCCAGCAGCCAGGGGCTGTCAGCTGTAATGTCAGTGGGTAATCCCGGCGTGGCTGCCAGGGAGCCAGGAGCACCGCTCTTCAGTCTACTTCCCTAGTGGTTAGAGCATGCCACGGGCTCTACAAGAAAGAAAGGACATGGAAGAAAGAGCACAGAGGTAGCCCAGGAAGCTGCTGCAAGTGCTGATCCGCGTCCCTCCCGTCCCTCGCGGCACCCCCGTAGCCTGTACCGGCGGGGGATGGAAAGCCATCAGCTGGGCAGCCCGTGCACCTTGGCGCCACACCGTGGTGCAGTGGTCAGCTCCGTGGACTCCCACTGCAGCAACCCTGAGTTCACACTCGGTCCGAGGGTTGTCCCAGAAGAAGAAAATCTAATCGAGAAAACTTGTTCCTGAGTTTGAGAGAGAAAGAGTGTCCGGCAGTGTTTAGGCCTCTGGAGCCTGGGGCCTGACTGCTTGCTTCAGTTCCAATCTAGGCTCTGCTACTTGCTGGGCAAGTTACCAAATCTCCTGATTTTATCATCTGTGAAATGTGGGTGATAAACCCTAGCACCTATCTCCACACCACACATCAAGGGACCCGGACTGATGGCGGCACTGCCTCCTTTAACACATGGCATCCAGGATCTTCCTGCAAGGTGGATGTCTAGCCCACCCAGAGAGAAGGCATAAAGGATTGGACGTCAGAGGTTTTGATGGGCCAGGCTTAGAAGGGGGGTGCCTCACCCCGGTCACATTCCACCCTCTAGAAAGAATGTAGTCACGTGCTCACAGCCTAACTCAGCTAGAGAAGATCGTTAGCTGGTGCTCAAAACGAAGAGGCACTTCCACCTTGTCTCTGCCACACAGAGACACCTTCCGAGTAACAGCAAGCATGAAGTGAGCACGTGTGTAAGTGCTTTACCTATATTAACTCAGTCACTCAACATGACATGATGAGACTATATGCAGATACTATACATCACCCAAGGTCTTGATAGAAGCCCAGTGGAACCCCCAAAGGACCAGTTAGCGTTTAAAAATATCTGTACACCCATGTCCATAGCAGCATTATTCTCATTAGCCAAAAGGTAGAAGCAACCCAAGTATTCACCGACAGACACATGGATAAGCAGAATGTACTGTATACATAAACAATACTATTCAGCCTTTTTTAAGGAAGTAAATTCTAATACATACTATAATACAACATGGATGAACCTTGAGAATAATTATGCTAAGTAAAATAAGCCAGTCACAAAAGACAAACCCTGTATGATTCCACTTACATGAGGTATGTTGAGTAAAAAATTCATACAGACAGAAAGTAGAATGGTTGTTGCCAGGGGCTGGAGGAGAGGGGGAAAGATGACTTATGGTTTGATGGGCTCAGGGTTTCAGTTTTGCAGGAGGAAAAGTGTTCTGGAGAAGGGTAGTAGTAACAGGAGCAGAACAATGTGAAGCTAGTTCATGCTACAAATCTGTATGCTTAAATAGTTTAAATGGTAAATTTTATGTTACGTGTATTTTACCACAATTAAGAATAATTTTAAAGGTGGGCTGAAGTAAGAGGGTATTTACAAAGATTTAAATGAGTTATAGGTGCCAGTGAGTGATGGGTAAGCACAGAGGGAGTAGCACCATGGGAAGCTCCATCCACCCAGAGACCTGAGGGGGAAACAAGGGAAGGAACGGTTACCAGGATGAGGTGGGAACAGTAGCCATGGGAGAAGGGACACCGAACAGGAGGTGAGGCTTTAAGTATAAGAACTCAGCCCTTGTAAACCAGAGCCGAGCAGAGAGGAACCAGTGGATAAATACCCTGTCCTCCTGCCCATGACTCCCCTGGCTGCACCCAGCCGGAATCAGAGGGCAAGGGAAGCTGGTTATGGCATCCTGTGACTCAGCCTTCCCAGGGCTCAGAGATGGGTGGAGGGTGGAGGATAGACCTCAGGGGCAACCATGAATGATTTGGTGCAGCTACTGTACTCCCATTCCCTAGATGAGGATACTGAAGTAAAGTAACTCATCCAAGGTCACACACTTAGTGAATGCAGAGCAGGCTTCCAGCCTGCTGGCCCCCTCCCAACCCTGGGGGCCACAGAGCCTCCTGAAGGAAAGGGCAGGCCTAAAATGTCATGAAGGTCTGTGAAGTGCCTAACACTGTGCTTTCTCCTCCTCAAGTGAGTGAGAAAAGAGAGACTCAGAGAGCTTAATTCAGTCCTTTTCCCAGCTCAGGCAGCTAATAAGCTGCAGATCCAGAATTTCAGATTCCAAAGCTGAGCTCTTCCCACCAACTACAAAAACCTTCAGGCAGGCAGTCACTCACTGTCACCACTATTATCACCAGCATCAGGCTTTGTGATGCTGAGCAAGAGCGGCATTGTGCCTTGTGTCTGGACAAAGGAAGCTACTATGCACAGACCCGAGGCCTCTCCCACCCCCACTAAGCCTTCAGGCCAGGGCATCTACTTTGTAACAAGCCACACTAAACACGAACTCAGAACACAGTCCCTCCCCTGTCAGCAGACCCCAGACTGTTGAGCTAAAAGATACACTTCAAACCATCTATCAAACCCCCTCATTTTGCCTGGGCTGAAATGACCTGTTTGTCCAGTGTGAGTTCAGGTCACAAGTTCAACATTTACTGAGCACCTGGCCAGTGCCCAGCGTGAGCTAGATGTGAGGGTGACCCAAGACACAGACCTGGGTCTCTCAACATACCATCTGCTTCTTTTCATCTGCAACACCATCACTCAGACCCAGAGTCCAAAAACTATGGCCCATGGACCAAATCCACCTGCTGGCCGTCTTAGGGTATCAAGGGTCATTGGCATACCATGTGTGCCACAATAGATAAAACAAACACCCTTTGTTTATCTGTTGTCTGTGGCTGCTTTCACATTATGACAGCTCAGTTGAGTAACTGTGACAGGGACATTATGGTCCCCAAAGCCATATATATATATATATGGCCCTTTAAAGAAGTTTGCTGACTCCTGACCTAAACCAAGTATATTAGTTTGCTAAGGCTGCCCTAACAAAGTTCCACACATTGGGTGGCTGAAACTAACAGACATTTATTGTTTCACAGCTGGAGACTAGATGTCCAAGACCACTGTGTCAGCAGTGTTGGTTTCTTCTGAGGACTGTGAAGCAGAATCTGCTCATGCCTCTCCTAGCTTCTGGTAGCCTCAGACATCTTGGCTTGCAGATGGCATTCTTCTGTGTCTTCACATCATCTTCCCTCTATTCATGTCTATCTCCATGTCCAAACTTTCTCTTTTGGATAGATGTTGGATTTGGGCCCATCCTAATGACTTCATCCTAACTTGATCATCTGTGGATGATCAAATAAGGTCATTTCCAAATAAGGCTGTTTCCAAATAAGGTCACCTTCATGGGCACTGGTTAGGATTTCAACTTTTGGGGGGGACACAATGCAGCCCATAACTCTAAGCTACATTATTTCTACCCGGACTATGGCAAGAGTTTCCTAACTGGTCTCCCATAGCCACACCCCGCCCCTCCCCGTTCTCGAACCTTTATTCCACAAGCCACGGTCCGTGTCTCAGCTTAGTCATTTCACAGTAACATTGGAATATGTCGCCCTCCAAGGCACACCCTGTGCCTGAAGGCTGAACTTTACTGTCATCTGTGGTGTGCTGCGTCATCTGTCCTGGGGGACCTTGCCGCTTCCTCATACCCCACACGCCTGCACTCTCTGTCACCGCCTCGCTGGCTTTCTTTCTGGTGTTCAAACTTGCCACATATCCTTCCTTAACAGGGTTTGTCTATAAACTGTCCCTCTGCCTGCGCCATTGTTCACCTCGCCTCTGCTGGTTCAACTCTCACTCATCCTTCATAGATCATCACAAAAGTCCCTGTCTCACCCACCAGGTCACATCACCCATTAGTGGCTCATCGCACTTCTCTGACATTTATCCACAGCCATAATGCTCCGGGAATAGTGTGTGTGATTTTGGAATTGATGAGTCTCTTTGTCATTAGATCCAAGAGATAGAGCAGGATCTTTATGCTACTGCTTTTGTTTGCCTTTATATCCTGGCAACTAGCACACTGCCCCACGCACTGTGAGCTCTCCAAAACTATCTGGCGAAGGTAAAGAGAACAGAGGAAAGAAAATGGGAAGAGAGTCAGGGCCCTTGCCGCTGAGGAGCTCAGGGCTTAGTGAGCACAATCAATGTTCAAACAGAAAATGACAATATAGTGTCAAAAGTTATGATAGAGCAAACATAGGGAGCACTGGGGGAGCACAGATGAGGGACTTCTAGAGTGGGAACAGCATGAGAAGAGGGAAGGTTTCCTGGAGGAGGTGATGCTCAAACTTAGTCTCATGAGTGTCCCTTAGTCCCACCTTTCCAGATGGAGGGACAGCATGATTAAAGGCCTGGAGGCTTTTCAATTGTTGTATAACAAATTACTATAAACTTAGAGGTTCAAAAACAACATACATTTACTATCTCACAGCTCGTGTGGTCAGGAGTCTGAACACCAATCATTCCTAGCAGTTGAAGCCACTGTTGCTCACTCTTACAATGATTAAACCAAACCCTCCATGGCCTTGTGCCCTTCTTCTGCCTCTACCACTTCTCCAGCCTGGCTTCTTCCCTAGCCTTAGAGAACATCTCTCTGAAAAATCCATCTGGACTTCAGACCAGTGGTAGGATGCCTCCACTGTTGTGCTGTGCTAGCTGTCTCTGAGTCTGTCAAAAATCTGTTCTTCAGTGTAGAAATACCAGCATCCAAGTGTCAGGGCCGGGACTTGACCCCAGGTCACCTGACCTTGAAGACCCTTCTCTTCCACTGCACCTTGCTGTCTAAGACTGAGAGTACCTGATCCTTGCCCTCCATCTGGAGAATTTTTGATCTCTCACTTATTCCATGGGTGTTCCCTGAGTGCCTACTCAGTCCCCTAGGCTGGAAACAGGCCGAGTGCCCACGCTTAGCAAGCTTACGGCCTAGTGGGGGAGACAGGTATGGATTGAAGTATCATGCACGGAGGTGAAAATGGCATGTGATTCCATTTGTAGTAAATGTTAAGAGTGACCGGAAGGAGGTGATGAGAGAGCCCACGAGGCAGCATATGAGCTGGTCAGCAAGAGCAGGAAAGGCACCCCTGCCTGAGGGGTTCTTGACTGGAAATTAGGAGGAAGAAGAAAAGTCAATTAAGCTAAGGGCACAAGGGGAGGCAGTTAGAACAGTAATCCCGGCAGAGGATATAATGTGGGCGAAGGCCCTGAAGTGGGAGAAAGTTTGGAGAAATGAACCAAGTTTAGTTGGGCTGGAGAGAAGAGGGCCAGGTGGTTATTCTTGCTCAATCTGAAGTCAGACAGCCAGACCCAAACAGAGAGAGTGCAAAGGCCCTAAGCCCGTCTCATTCCCAGGCTCCCTGTGATCCCGACATGCCAGGGCCTCCCATTTATCATTCTGAAGAGCCCTGCCATGCCTCCTCCCTGGGGCTGTCACCCCTTGGGAGAGGTTATCGCCACACAGAAATCCAACCAATCCTCTTACCATGTTCAAGACACACAGCTTAGAATAATAACCATTTTTTTCACAAATGAGTAATCTCAAACCCACATCTACTTGGAATGAAAGACCAATGTTAGAACTCTTAGCACCAGGGAGGTACGCAGGCTACAGCTCTTAGTAAACTGAATACGGCTAGTAAGTGCATTCAGGTCTATGAAATGGGAGAGAGAAGCTCGAGTTTCTCTACCTTTGGGTTTGGGAGTGCAAGCTTGAGCTGGGAGGAGCATGAGCTGCAAAGACTGATTTATGAAAAAGAGAAAGGGAGACAGACAAACTCACTCGTCTTGTCTATGAGCAGCAAGGAGCGGAGTCCAGCCATATGGACAGTCGTGAGGAGGCAGGGACTGTGTGCCCTGCTCAGCGCTAATTAGAAGCAAACTAAGGCCTGGCTGAAGTGGCTACAAGGACACCCCGCAGGGACCATTTCCTGCACAGGGAGGGCAGCCCTGGATGAGGAGGCCGACAGGTGCTGCCTCCTCTGACACTTCTGGCATCATCTCTCCTGCTCCTGCAGCTCATCCCAAGATACATGTGACCTTGGAATGCCCAGGGAACCTGGCTTTGGCTAACGGTTCTGGAGACTGCTTTCTGCAGGGAATTACTGTCTCTCCAGCTCTCTCTTTTGAGGCTCTGTCTGCAAAAACTGAAGGACCTTCGCCTCTTTGGAAGTTCAGCACAGGCATGGGTGGTAGTTTGACCTGGCTGTCTTGACACAGGGTTGTTTTGACATGACCTAGAAATCAAGCCATTAGATTGTCAGTGTGGATTGTGACGCCTTAGTATGCTGCAGGGAAACAGGGAGGGGGTGACGGGACATGTGCAGTAGCATCAGGGATGGGGGAAGCTCAGGACTGAGACCCAGAATGAAGAGAAGGTCAGAAATAGTAAAGGGTCAAGGATACGATGGTTGCACTCAATACTGGTAATTTTTAAAAACAGCATTTTGCATGTTGAAGCAACATTCGTAACATTGGAATGGTTGTGCCAAAATGATCATATCAAAATGACCCACTTTGCTTCGGCAGTGCAGAGGAAGTGTCTATTTGACAGACTCTCCAGGAGTTCTTCCATCTCTCCTTTTCTTTCACCCCCTTCGCCTAGATTTTCATCAGCACTCACTCATGCTATTGCAGTAGTCCCAGCACTGGTCCCTCTGTGGTCTACACTCCATGCAGCAGCCAGAGAGATTTTTTTCTAAAACACATCTGATTTAAAAAGGATCCTTGACCTCTGCATCCTAATACAAACCCAACGCCGAGGACCCTGGTCTCTGAATCCTGTTCCTTCTACTTCCTTCTGCTCTGGAACATGTTGGTTTATCCAAGGATGACCTTGAAGGGCATCAACTGGTAGATGAGTCTTATCTTCACAGGCCTGATGCCTCCTGAGGCTGCCCTTTACCTAGAAGGCGTCCTCAAACCTAACACTCAGCATGCCTTTGGGGAGGATGGGCAGGGGAGAGTGTTCTCAACTCAGTGAAGTATGGCCCTCATGCATCCCACTGCCTATAAACTCCTTCTCCATGAGGATGAAGATGGAGCAAGAAGTTGTACCTTGGGTATTTCCCTGGTTTAAAAGGAAAAAGAAAAGCCTTCTCAGTCTGTGAGCATGTACATATATGTGCATTAGAATTGTTAATGTTTCTTTGAAGAGAAGTAAAATTTATGTGTGGTTTAACCAAACGATGTGTCTCCAGTGGGGGAGAAAACCGCCCCTGACCCCATTAAACACTATTTGTGATGCATGGGGAAAAAAAAGAAAAGAAAAGAAACCTTGAACTCTATGAACGTGAGAAAACAAAGGGGAAATCAAAATTGTGGATCTGCCAGAAACCTGCCATTCATAGAGCCCACAAATCACAGGGAAACAAAGAGAAATGGAAAGATTTGGTATTAAAAACCCATTCTTCCCTGAACCTGTGCCAGCATCTATAAAACAATTACATGTGATCATACTTGAGGCTTTTCTGAGACACTAATTCTTCTCTTGACATTAAAATGTTGTACATGCTGCTTTCAAAATGTCGTATGCAGTCAAGAAGGGCACACATCAGAAGGGCAGACCCAGCATGCAGGGCAGGTTAGCCCAGCTCCTGAAAACTGGGGAAAACTGTGGTTTTCTTCCTTTTCTCGCCTGGGAGGTTTCCTTGGAGTTGCTAATTTTTGCCCCCCAGGGTGTGATATCCTTGCCTGGCTCCCAGATGGCTTCCTTGTTGCCAGGAGACCGGACCAGGAGGTGGATGGCTCCCTAAAGCTCCCCACCCCCGCCTCCAAAATTTGAGAAAATTCACCGAGGCTCATGACCAGGAGAAGGTGATGAGGCTCAACACGTGGCCCAAGGTGGCATGAATGCACACGCTCTGTCACTGCAGAGAAAGCTGACCCCTGGATCCATTTGTGGATGCGGAGTTGCTCGTCGTGTTCAGTGGGTCTTTGATTTAAGATTAAATAGGGCCCCTGTGTGAAATCAGCTGTTGGCTTTAAAAGCCTTTTCATTTTGACAGGTGAAAACTTCATTAGAATTACCCTATGCAAAGATGTCAGGAAAAATACACAAAGAGAAATTGGGAAATGTGATTGAGTCAAGCATGTGCTTCCTCTGTCCTGGTATTTCTTCAGGGGCTCATTTATTTTTCATGCACTTGCTCTTTGGCATGTCCCCTAATTGAGGCTTAGATGTAAAAATGCACAAAAGGCAGGTGATTCCACGGCTTTTGGCTTCTTGCTGGCATGGCTTCATGGGCTCACTTCTTGGCCAGGGAACCCGTCTTTGGATCAAATGTGGGGGTATTTCCAAATTGAGCTTTGAGAGGAGGAGCCCCGAGAAGGAGAGGCAAGAAGAAAAATAGGTGAATTAAGTGAAAAGCATGTTGTGGGCCAATTTAATTAGGGCTAATATATCAGGCCCTCTATTGTTTTTGGAACTAGATTCAGGAGTAACAGGATCCCTGACAAATTGTAGCCAGCCCTGCTAACAAGTGACTCTGGAGTTCACAGACCGGTCTTGAGGAAACCCCAACCCAGAGCGGAAAGTGGCAAGTCCACTCGTGGCAGGGGTGGGACACAGGGCCAGCTACAGCTCACCCTCCCTTGGTCTCCCTACCCTTCCTGCTAATGAGAGACACGGGCTGGGAGCCCGTGCTTCTGGGCAGCGAGGCTGGCCCCAGGCTGTGCAGGCCTGCCCTAGCCAGAGGTGCAGGCCTGCGTGGGAGTGCGAGGCTAGGGCATGCTTTCAGAAAGCTCCTGGACTAAAGGCTGCAAGTATTCCATCTGGGCCTAAAAAAGGGGCAGACCCTCCCATCTCCCAGGCACAGCATGGGGGCCTTGAGGAAGGGGCTCTGAGGTGTGTAATTTAATCCCTGCTTTTCACAAATGGAAAACGAATGGCCCAGAGTGGAAAAGGGGTCTCACTCCCCACATACACTACTGGCTTTGGCCCATGGGACAACTCAGGATCCTGGCAGCCACTTGCTTGCAAAACTCGCCAGGCAGAACTGACCTTTCTTGTGCTGGGGACCACAGGATCACATATCCTCGGCTTGGTTTCCCTCACAGGCTCTGAGGATCACCTGAGCCGGGGCTTCTCAAGCCCTTCCTCAGACACTACAATTCCAGGGACTTTGCTAGGAGGAAGGGGCCACAGGTCCACTTCCAATAAAACAGGCTTGATTTGTCTGTTTTACCTAACATACTGGAGAGAAACCCTACCTCTCAGGGTCAAACACAGTCCTCACTATTTGCAAGCTGTGTGACTGACCATGTTATCTTACCTCCTCTTGGTCCTCAGTTTCCACCTCTGAGAAATGGGAGTAGAATAATAGTAGCTATTTAATAGGATTGCTATGGAGATTCAATGAGTCTATGTATGTAAAACACTCTGACTATAATAATCACTCAAAAATGTTACAAGTACTACTGCTTATTTGTATCACCATGGTCATTATCCTGTTAGAATAGTAGGGAAGATTTCGTTTGAAGAAAAAGGGGGGTTTCCTGAAGGATAAAACAAGTTTGAAATTCATTGACCTGTGATAGTAAATTTTATGTGTCAACTTAACAGGGCCATGGGATGCCCAGATATCTAGTCAAACATTACCCTGGGTGCTTTGGTAAGGGTGCTTCTTGATGAGATTAACATTTGAGTCACTAGACTGAATAAAGCAAATGCCCTCTATGATGTGGGTGGGCCTCATCCAATCAGTTGAAGGCCTGAATAGAACAAAAAGGCTGACCCTCTCCTGAATAAGAAAGCATTCTCCTGCCTGACAGCCTCTGAACCAGGACATCAGCTCTTCCTGGTCTATAGCAGCCTACTGGCCTTTGAACTCAAACTGGGACATCAGCTCTACAGATTTGGACTTGTCAGTCTCAATATAATAAATCTTTCTTTATATGTGCGTGTGTATATATGCACACACATATTATATATAAAATGTATATTATATTATATATGTAACATGTATAACAGGATATATATATATATATGTATATATATATATATTTGGAGAACCCTGACTAATACATGACCTAAGGGCTACATTTGGCCCTCAGGAATGCGTGTGTGTGTGTGTGTGTGTGTGTGTGCACGCGCACATATGTCTGCAAGATTAGCTACATGTTTTCATGTTAAAAATAATCCAAATACCCAGGTTCTTTGAAAAATTATAAGGTGTGGCAGAAGTAGTCTCAAATTGGCTGGAAGGGAATTCAGCTGTCCCTGTGAGACAGGGCATGTGATCCCTAGTTCTCACCTTGACCCAGACATACATACTCCTTTTTATAGCCACTTCCACATAGGGAATAGAGAAAAAATTTTGAGGCATCCTGGGGAAGTTGGTTGCCCTCTAGAATACAGGATTCATTCCTATAGTCAATCTTCACTGGTAGGTGGCAGGGTGAATAAGACATCACTTAAGGAGCTCATAGTCTAAAGGAGAAGACAGACATTTAAGCAGAAAACTGCAGTGCTGCATGGTAAATACTAGATCAGGCAGAAGGCCAGGTTCTCCAGAGTTATGCAGTCTGGGATATAGGAGATGTTGTGGAGGACCACTGGAAAGTGAGGAACCCTGGGGCTGAGTCTTAAAGTTTGCATAGAAGTTTAGATAAGTAGGGAAGAAGATGAAAGATAACTCTAAGAAGAGGGACTAGCCTGTGCAAAGACCCTGTGGTAAGGGAAGCAGAATGGATTTCAAGAGCAGTTTGCCATAGCTGGAGCATATGGTGGCACTCAGGTATTGAGGCCAGGAGGTGGGGAGCTGCACAATCATCAGGATCATTTTTCTTGAAAATGATTCAAGACTATTAAGGATTTTTAGCAGAGAAATAACTGATATATTTCCATTTTAGGAAGATCTCTCTAGCTGCACTGTGGAGAATGAATTGAGAGGGAAAGATATAGGAAAAGTGACCATGGAGTCTCCATAGACGATGTCTGGAAGTCTAAGATGTCCATTCTAGTCGTTAAAGCTTGGATCCCTGTTACGTTCTATATGGGATAAGAACTTAATCTCTGTCACACTTCATTGTGAATGAGTACAGGAACTTTCTCCAAGAGCAAGTTTCCATGGTGGAGGTATAGAGGGTACTAGGACATTAAAAACAAACCTCACCTCCTCATGATTTTGCCCAGGTCCTAGCCTGTGAAGAGGAACCATTCAGGAGCTCAGTAATGACCTTCGGTGGGATGTTTATGGGCTGCTCTTTGGGACTAAACATTGTGCAGCAAACCAGAGGTCTCTTTGTCCCCTGATGCTCATGTTTATGGCTTTCTTCTGGGAGGATGACAGCCAGTTTTCCTTTATTCCAAGACCCTCAAAATGAAAACACTAATTTCAGATGCCCATGGGACTCAGGATGAGACTGAATGCTCGACACTAACTTTTCCTCTGTTTTTACAAAGGAAAAACAAACAGAACTCAAAACCAGTTAGCCAGGATGAGTCCCTGGGAGGAGGACACCGATTGTCAACTTTCACTCAGGCTCTCACACTGGGATGCTTGTTTAAAAATCAGGAGGACGTTTGGAGAGGCAGCAACTAGCATTTTCTTGCCAGCAGGTTTCATTGATAAATGGGGTTTCCCTGTGTCAGCTTGTCATCAGTAACCATAGAGAGAACCCTGATGAGTCAGCCTGATCCTAAGCCTTGAAGCACCCCTGGCCCTTGGGTAAAAATGGCAGCACCTGGCATTAGCCACAGGCACATTGGAAGATGGGATGAGTCAGTGTCTACTCTGGCCCCGCCCCCCACCACAGGCTTACGAAGGAAGCTCTGGCGCAAGTGGTCACATGAAGGTTGTGGGTCATGTTCTTGGTGTCTTTGTATCCCTGTATTCCCTGCCCTCAGTGTCTCCAGCAATGACCCAGCATTGAAAGGGACCTCACACATCACATATTGGGTGACCAATTACCATCCTCTGCCCGGTGAGAGCATGGACCCATCTTCCTGACTCCCTTGCATTTTACAGCATCTTACCTGCTTTCATTGTACAGAGCACTTTCTTGGCACTCTTTTTTTCATGCCTGAAACAACCCTGTGAAAGTGCATATCCTCGTCCCTTTTTGACGAATAGGTAAACTAAAGCTCGTCTACTTTGGAGGACTCAGCCCAAGTCCGCCATGCTTGCATGTGATTGCACCAGGACTGAACCCAGCTGTTAAATCCAGAACGTTTGGCTGTGCTGTCTTCCCCATCCAGCTGGTGGTGTTCAACATTGTCTCCTGGGCCCAGGGGGAGCCCCGCTGTGCCATTCTTCCTTGCTTTGAACTGGATTCCACACTCTGCCTGGCTCTGCTCCAGACTTGCTCCTCCCCACTTCTTCTCTGTTATCTCTGAATCCCAAGCACCCATGGTACCAGAAGAGGGCTTGACACGGTGATTAGCTAAGTGGAAGTGAGGCACAGCAAGGCTCTCCAAGCTCACAGCCAGTTGTCTCTCTGACATCTGCTCCCCAGGGAAGAAGCTGCTCTCTGGCTCATGGTCAGTTGGCCTTAGTTTAAATAAACCCAGCAAGTGGGCCTGGACCTTCCCCTCCCAGCTGGCAAAAGTCCCACTTGCCTTCAGGACTCACCTCAGATGTCACCTCCCTGTCTTCCTTCCCCTCAGGCTGGACTTGTTGCCCCTCCAGGGCACTTAGGCCTCCAGCAGCACTGGCACACGGTATTGTGATGTCTGCATTGCCTCGCCACCTTGCCCACTGCACCGTGAGCCGCCAAGGCCAAGACCAGGGTTCTGTGGCCGGCCACTGTTACAGTTAGGACTAGGGTGGACCATGAAATCAGACTGCCTGGATTTAATCTCCAGCTCTAGCACTCAATAGCTGTGTGACCCACGAAGAGGATACGTTTTCACATCTGTGAAATAGAGCCAGTAATCATACCTGATCAAAACGTTATTATGAGGATGAGATGGCATGATGTATAGAAAGCATTGAGCACTATGAAGGGCACACAGTAGGTGCTCAGCACGTCAGCTGTTTTTATTATTATGTTGTATCGCCAGTGTCTAGTAAGTACACATGAACGGGAGAGAGGAGGAAGAGGGAGGAATCCTGGGAGGAATCCTGGAAGGAAGGAAGAATTGACTGAATTAAGAAATGATGAATGATTGAATGGCTGATGAACAAGCTGTATGTGTGTATTAGAGAAACAACCAAAAGGAGATGACAGATAGATGGATAGAGATTTATTATAAGGAATTAGCTTTTGTAACTATGGAGGCTGAGAAGCCCTATGATCTGTCATTTGTAAACTGGAGACCCAAGAAAGCCAGAGGTAATTCAGTCTGATGCCAAAAGTCTAAGAACCAGGGAACCAATGGTGTAAATCCCGGTTCAAGAGCGGGGGAAGATGGGCTGAGATGTTCCAGTTCAATCTGTGAGGCAGGAAGAAAGGGGTGTATTCCTTCCCCCTCTGCCATTTGTTCTATTCAGGCCCTTAACAGATTGGATGAAGCCCACCCACCCAGGGGAGGGTCATCTTACTTCCCTGAGTCCATAGATCCAAATGCTAATCTCACCTGGAAACACCCTCACAGACACCCCTAGAAATAATGTTTAATCTGGGTACCCACAGCCAGTCAAGCTGACACAAAATTAACTGTCACATACAAGCACGAAGATAAAAACAAGGCCTCTAGTAGTACCTGTGTCCTTCCTACAAGCCTGATATGTCAAGGCCACTGTCTTTGGGGGCTGCTGGGCCCATGAATCACCTATTTTGTGCAAACACAAACTGTGATCTGAGAGGCCTATTCCACATCGATCAGAGAATCCCGAAAATCAGGAAAGGCAGTCCAAAAAGATGGCAAAAATCTAGGGAGAAGGGGTGGGCCAGGGAGGATGCTTGCTTAGCTTTCAAGCCATCTCTGGAGAAGGTCAAGCAGAGGCAGTGGATTTATGAAACCTTCCCCAGGCCACGGGGAGCAGGCCTGAGCTCCTGAGCTGTTGTGCTGCTGGGGGGCGGGGTGGGCAGACACCCGAGATCTGACCTCAGAGCTCAGCGCTCGGGCCTCCTCCTGCCTGCCCAGGTGTGTGACCCTCCTACCCCCTGGAATGTGGCTGTGCTGGAGATGTAATCAGCAGAATTCCTCTGACTTCTCAAGAAATGCCCCTTTGGGAGGGAAAAGTACAAACAGGCTGGGAAAATGCGAATCCTGTTTCTGTGGCTCAACAATCGCTCCATTGTAATGACCGTGTGCCACGAGGTAGAAGTCTAAGATTTCAGATGACATCTTTGTCAGAAGCCATCCACATGTAACTTACATTGTTGGATGCATTTGTAGGCGGACACATCAACTTCATCCACCCTTGCTGTTGTGATTGTTTGCCGCGCTATTTCATGTCTACCAGGTTATATGCAACGTCTCTCTTTCTGGAATGATCAGAGCTGTAAATATCTAGGACTGGACTCATGTGATGTGTGGAATCACAGATGGTGAATCTACCGATAGAGGGGATCCTCTGTGCCTACCAGCATTTGTTTGGGTTCTGGCTTAATGTCATCAAAATAGTCTCCCCTGAATCTCTGGGCTCAGTGAAGAAAACCGGCTGCATCTGCTAGGAATGGATTCACACTCAGGCCAAAAATGTGCCTGAGTTTGTGCTTAGTTATTGGTTGCGTGTGTGGGGTACGTGTTTGTGTGGGCATGGTGTGGGCAGGGGTGCCCACATTCAAAAGGATGAGCTTCTTTTTATAGAAGGAAAGACACTTTGGTCACTTGGCTCCTTGGAAAGGGGACTTCTTATTGGCATACTTTGTGACTAAATAATGGTCCCCAAGCCATGAAACCCCATGTGCGAGAAGAAGCCAGCTCTCCAAAAGAAATAAAACCAAGCTGGGCCCAGTGATAACCATCAGGAAGGCATGGGCAGCTTGCCCGGAGTCAGAGTTTTCCTTTGCTCTGGGCATCCCTTCTTTTTTTTTTTTTTTTTTTAAAGATTTTATTTATTTGACAGAGAGAGAGAGAGAGAGAGAAGAGCAGGGGGAGAGGGAGAAACAGGCTCTCCGCAGAGCAGAGAGCCTGATGCGGGACCTGATCCCAGGACCCTGAGATCATGACCTGAGCCGAAGGCAGACGCTTAACCAACTGAGCCACCCAGGCGCCCCTCTGGGCATCCTTTCTGACAGGTTTTCCCCCAAACTGGGAATAAGCACTTGTCAAGTATATTAAAACATTAAAAAGGAGGAGAACATTTGGAATGGTCCTTGGTTCGGGCCCCTTGGGGGTTCCCCACTTATATTTTTAAAACTCAGGCCTTGGCAGGTCTTGGCTTTCCAGTTGGCATGAGACGGAGTGGAAAATGCACTTGATCCTCCAAGTTGTGCCTCTAGAGCTGGGTTTGAACCTAACAGAGGGCAGATAAGGGGCAGCATTTGGGGAGCTTTGGGGGCTCCAGAGCAAGCTACAGAACACCAGTGTCAAGTTGACAACATTCCCGGTACTGCCACTTCACCTAACTACTTCCCCAGAACCTGTGGGAACAACTAGAAGAACTAGAACTACCATGGCTAGAACTGCGCATGGCTGCTAAGCTCACAATATCCATAACTGCTCTTCTTGCAGAATACACATCTCCCCGGTAGTTTGCCCTTGATAGTCGCCAGACTGCCCCTAAGAGGTGAAATCACACGGGTAAATATAATTTTAAAAGAGCATATACATGTAACAGTAGTATTCTTTTTTTCCCTTCTCTCAACCTCCCTTCCTTCCTCCCTACCTCCCTCCCTCCCACTCTCCCTCCTTTTCCCTCTTTTCTTCCCTCCCTCCCATTCACTTGTTCATCCATCCATCCTCTTTTTCATCCTTTGGTGGGAAGCCAGTTTTAATGTCACTTCTCAAACTTCCTGGACCAAAGGGGGAAGAAAAGCAAGGATCCCTATCCAAAGAGGTGTCTCAGCCCGGGAGGCAGGGTATGGTGCACACTGCTGATAGAGCAGGCAGGTGGTGGAATTTCAGCACTGGGTAGATGCCCAGCCACATTGAGTCCCAACGCTATGAATCTTAACCTGAGGCTCATGGGTGGCACACAGGGGCTCTCTGAATGACCTGAAATTATAGGCAAAATACGTATTGATATTCCTGGGGGGACAGTCCACCAAACCACCAGATTCTCAGTTGTGAGAGCCATCTGGGACTTAAATTACTGACTAGCTATGTGTTGACCCATCTGCACTCTACCTCTTCTCCGCTTAATTGTAGGAAAACATTGTGGCGTAGTAGTGTTATACGCAACTAATGAATTGTTGAGCACTACATCAAAAACTAAAAGGGCATGTACTATATGTTGGCTTACTGAACATAATAATAAAAAAAATAAAAATTAAAAAAAAAGTAAGCACATGCTATCTGTATAATGCTAGCTCTACCACTTACGTGCTATGTGACCTTGAAGAATTATTTAATATCATCACTGAGCTTCCGTTGGTTCTACTACTTCATAGGACTGTTGAGTGGATTAAATGAGATAATGCTGGCAAAGCTTGTAGCAATGGGCATGGTGCCTCTAAGAGGCTCAATAAATTAGTAATCATTGGTCCTCTGGTATGGTAGCCCAGAAATACCCAGAAAGCACCAGTGTTCTAGTTTGAAGGTGTGCTCTATACCAAGGGATAGCAAACTATGGCCTGTGGGCCAAATCCTGCCCACTGGCTATTCTTGTAAATAAAGTTTTATTAGTACACAGCTATACCTGTTCATTTACATATAGTCTATGGCTGCTTTCAAACCACAAGCACAGACTTGAGCAGTTATAATAGGAACTGGAAGGCCTGCAGAGCCTAAAATACTTCCTACCTGGTCCTTTACAGAAAAACATTTGCCAAGCCCTGCTCTAAACAGTCAGAAAGCAATAATCTACTCTGGAGAAACAAGTACACAAGGAGGCATAGACAAGGATGTCTTTATAACATCATTATTTTACTCTCAAATAGCTAAAAACAGTCTAAATGTCAATCAGAAGAAGAATGCTGTACTCACACTGTGGCAGATAAGAAGAATGCACTCTGTCTATATTGAGTAATGTGGAAAAGTCTCCGGCAGGGATTGTTGAGTAAAGAAGGCAAGGATGTTAGCATTTGTGTAAAAAATGCAAACATATTATGTATTTTATACTAGTTCGTATGTAAATATGCAAGTGCTTAGAAAGAACTCTGGAAAAATATGCAACAAATAGATAATAATGCTTGCCTTTGAGGACGAATGGAGCTTGGGGGTTTTTGTCAACAGAGACTTTAAGCCTCTCCGTAATGCTTTTACATTATGACCAGGAGAATGCATTCATGTATTTCTTGTTTAATTAAAATGGGTTGAAAAGGCATTGTATATAAAATGAAAGACACTTGGGCAGAACATTGAGATGTGGGTGTGATTCTGATAGGTGGAATGATGAGGGAAGAACATGACGCCAAGCAGAAGGACCACAAGAACAAAATGATGGGGGGTGGGGAGGCACTGATGTCACTGAGCAGTGAGGACAGTGACCAGTGTGGCAGGTTGCTGAATGGCAGGAGAAGGTGAGGACTAGAGAGGAGAAGCCGACAATTAGCGTTAGGGAAGTCATTTATCACAGTAAAGGTCAGAAAGGGGAATTAAGGCATTACATCTAATGCCACAGTGGGCCACTCCCTAGAGGCAGCAGGTGGGCAGGTCGTAGATACTTACAGTGAGGCTGGACAGAGCCCTGGGGTCCGTCAGCCTGCCAGGCAAGGGGGTGGGGGCTTACTCTTCTCAAGTCTTACCCCTTCTAATTTTTTTAAATTTCCTCAGATTATGTTCTGGGGGAAGGAAAACAGAATTCGCTCTGCTTCTCAGGGCTTCATAAAACAACTGGACAATTAGATTGGGTTTTTAGCATTAGGAGAAAAAAAATGCCTGTTTCTAAAACAGCTGCTATAACATGTAAAAGTGCCAGTCAGATGTGGCTTGGGGCAAGATGACTCTGCATTGATATTTTTAACATTAGGAAATCCACCCTGTTGGAGGAGAACTTAAATGTGCTTCCTGGGATGAGCAGCAGTTATACAATAAACGAGAAGAAACGGAGTAAGCGGCCAGATTCGGGGCTCTTTGAAACAAAGGTGGGCCCTGGCTGTAAGCACTTGGCAGAAACAGGAAGTAGGGCAGGGAAAGAAAATTTCAAAGCTACAGAGATGATTGTCAAACTTCAGCTTGCGATTAGGTAGGTATTAGGGAACCAGTCATCCTTTGCTGTCCCTCTTCATTCCTCAGTGGTCCCTGTGACATAAGGTGGAACTAGTGAGACATGAGCCATCCTGGGTCCTTTCCTGGCAGGGGTTGGTTGGCAAGCTGTTTCTGTAAAGAGTCAAATAGTAAATATTTTAGGATTTGCAGGACAGGTGGTCTCTGTCACAACTACTCAATTCTGCTGTCGTGACACGAAAGTAGCTATAGACAGTAGTACATAGATGAATACAGATGGCTGTGTCCTGATAAAACTTTATTTATAAACCTAGCATCAGACTGGATTTGGCCCATGAGCCGTAGTTTGCCAGCCTCTGTTCTAAAGCAGTGATTTCACACCTCGGGGCATCAACACTATATTCTGTCCCCAGGGGATTTGCAGTGTGTTGCGGGGTGGTTAAGAGCAGGGGCTTTGAATTCTGGCCCAAAGCCCTTATTACCTCTGTGACCTTGGACAAATGGTGTAACCTCATGAGCCTTAGTATCTTCATCTGTAAAACAGAAATAATGCCTACATCACTGGGCTCTTTTGAATAATAAGTTCGATTACTGAATGGAGGCAGGATAACATAGTAGTTAAGAATGCATACGGAATGCATATTTACTGGACTCAAACCCTGGCCCCAGCATTTATTAGCCCTGTGATTTGGGGCCAGGTTCTTTTTATTTCCATTCCTCAGTTTCATCATTTGAAAAATGGGATTAGTAATGATACCTACTTCATAGTATTTTAGGACTAGGATTTGAGTTCACAGATGGAGGAGTTTAGAACAGTGCTGGAAACATAGTGCACTCTTAATAAACATCAGATATGGTACCAAGTGGTTGTAATTACTTCTATTATAAGTATTTTGTTTTACATAATAACAGATCTTTACCTGCCTTAAAAATTAATAAATTAAATGTGATTTAAGTCTACCTTTATAATAAGGTCACTCTTACTTGAATTGCAAAATAATCTTTTTTTGAGAGGGCAAAAAACAAATAGACCATCAGCTTATAATTAACAGTCTGTCTCGTATCCAGCATAAACAGTGGAGGAAGCAACTAAATTCTACTAATCATATGTTAACTGTTGTAAAAGAATTAAAAAATTTAGAAACATGAGTTACTCTATTATAAAACTTTACTTTCCATAAATTGGGGAAGTAGGAAGGTTGGCAGGGTCAGGGTCTACAGCAGAATCTCAGAACATTTAACTAAAGGAGTGACTGAAGGAGTGACCCCACATCATAATCCAGACCTGGGCTAGTCAGCTTCTGGCCCTGACCCCACTCAACCTTGACCACAGGTTAGAGTGTACAGGTGACCCAAATTTGCCCAATTATATTCAGAACCAGGATTTTGCTGGACTTTGGGGGAAAATAAGCCTTTTTCTTTTTCCTGCTGGCATTGCTAAGCTGATGGGATACAGGCCTAGAGGAGCCAAAGACCATTACATGAACAGAACCTGCCTAAGAATGAAGCTGGAAAAGAAGAAAGCAAGAGAGTTAAATTCTTGACATGACTTACCTCACCAGATCCAGCTGTACCTGGATCCTGTTAACCCCCATACTTTACAGTTATAAATAAATTCCCATTGTTCTTAAATCAGTTTCTGTCACTTGTACCTCATAGAGGCCTGACAAATATATCCAAGCTATTATGCTATGACAGAACAAAAAAAAATTGAAAATCATTTTCCAGAACTCTCCTCCGGATAAAACAGGGCAAACTTTCCTTACTTCCTCCAACTACTTAGAAATAAGCCAGTCAACACTCTGGATTGGGCCAGTTTAATAGTCCAAAGGAATAGAAGTCCACACTGGCTGAGATAAACAGCAACTGAATTTATAGAAATTGCTAGAGATCTGAAGAACTATGCTCAGAATGGGGGTGTGAACAAGGGGGCATCAGCACCACAAAGGGCCGGGATGAAGAGGCCACTGCTACCACCAAGACTGGACGCTGATCCTGGCTAGAGACAGTCCTCTCTGGTGTTTCCGCCCCAGAAATGGCCTGTGCTAGCCCCCTGCAAGAATTCTACATGCTGACTGACACCAAAAGCTCAGGATTCAAAAATGGCCAGCAGGTGCATCCGACTGTCCGAGCCTAGGTCACCTTCCTGCACCCTAGCCGCAGAGGAAGCTGGCAAAGTCATCTAGCTCTTCTGACTTCTAGAGTGGAAGGCACACTACACCTCCCCCTGAGACGCTGGGTAGCAAAAAACAGAAATGGAATAGAGTGGAGTGAATAGGAGTAAATAAAATAAAATGGCATATATCCACTATCGTTCATCTTCCCTTTCCTAGAAATGCTGCCACTCTGCATGGGGATCTGCTCACCAGCCTTGGCCTCTAGCAACTGCCACAGCTCCTCCCCTTCCCCCTGTGGGTCAACCAGAACCCATAACCTGATCAATGCTGCCTACCTCTGAGGCATTTTTCTGGGCCACTCAGTGATTTCACCAGGACGTGTTACCTCCCCAGGCTGTCAGCCTTGGACAGTGTGATTTCCAGAAGGCCCTCAGCCCAGCTCATGCCATCTGTGAGCCGCCTCTAAATCCGCCCACAGCACTGAGTGATAACTAATTATCAGGCCAGTCCAGCCCCGCCATGAGGCTCTACACGCGTCTGCTCTGCATTGTGGGCAGAAGGGGAGTGGGGCAAGGAGCAGCACTGAGGAAAGTCGCAGGTCCCAGCAAGCCTGCCCTCCTTGTCATTTCCCTATTGTCTCCCTGGAAACTAATCCCATCCCTCTTGATGACTGCACAGTGAGGATGCTTGCTTCAGTGATCGTCAAGGTAGCTTATCGCCTCGTTAATTAACTACTCAGAAAAATGCTGTACAACACTGGGCTGTTTGGCTTCCAGCTTGTTAGCACAGGGGACTCCAGAGAAACTTTGACCTGGCCCATGGCTGGGAGGTGGATGACTCAAGAGAAAAGCTGAACAGAGGAGGTGCTTGTTTCCCCCAAGGCTCACTGTCACTTTCAGGCACCATGTTGGAGATAGGTAGGATGGCTGGGACCGCAACTGCCATTGGGAGACTTGGTTTTCTGCCACCTAAAGCAGAGGGTCCCTTGCAGGGCCTCGGGCTGGGGAGGCTGGATTACAGAACAGATAGACCTGCAGGGCAGAGTCTGGCTAGATGGCTAGAAATATCAGAATATTAACCTCTTCATTTGGGCAATATTGTTCCCAAGGAAGAGGTCAAAGATCAGGTATGGCTTAAAAGGAGGTCAGTCTATCTGGACCTATCAGACAGTGGACGAGCCTACGTGGATGCAGAGGAACAGTGGACCACGGAGGTGAGCATGGATGCCCATGGGAACTAATAGAGGCATGGTATTGTTTCCTATAGCTGCTGTAACAAACTGCCCTGAATTGGTAGCCTAAAACAACAGAAATGTATTCTCTCACAGTCCTGGAGGCCAGAGGTCGGAAATCAGGGTATCAGCAGGGCTGCCCTCCCTCTGGAGGCTCCAGGAGAGAATTCTAGAGGCCAGGGGTCGGAAATCAGGGTATCAGCAGGGCTGCCCTCCCTCTGGAGGCTCCGGGAGAGAATTGACTTCCTGCCTCTCCGGGCTCCTGCTGGCTGCGGGCAGTCCTCGGCTTGCGGCCGCGCCGCTCCGGTCTCTGCCTGCACCTTGTCTTCACATCGCCTTTCCTCTGTGTGCCCGGCTCCCACTGCCTCTCCCTTATAAGGATACTTGTGAAGGCTTTCTGGGCCTGCTCAGAAAAATCCAAGGTACGCTCCCTCTGTCAAGATCCTTAACTTAATCATATCTTCCGGGACATAAAGTAAGACTAAGATAAGATTCAGAGGTTCTGGGGATTAGGAAGTGAATATATCTTCAGGGGACCATTTTTCAGCTTGGGATGGGGGCAAGGAAAGGTTCCTAGAGGTCTTGGGCCCTGCCCTCCCCCTGCCCTGCTCCCCGTGTCAGGGGGGCCAACCCCTGCAGGCTGTGGTCCCTGAGCTCCCATGTCAGCTGGCTCCCGTCTAGTCCTACCAAGCAGGGTCGTTCACAGGAGACATGGGGACAGATAGAGGGAGACGCCATGGGATTCCTTTCCTTCTTCTTTCCCCGGCTCCTCTGGGAGTGGCTGTGTCTCCTCTGTGCTTGCATCTCCTGCCATTCGGGTCCCTGCGCCCTGGTAACACCACCTGTTCAGCTCTGTTCCTCTAGCACTGGAGTGGGAACGGCTTCTTATTGTTGCCTGTCTGCAGGAGAGCTCAGCATCCTCTGTTGGGCTCTTGGCTCTGCTCTCACCTACACAACCAGCTCCCCTGCATTAAACTGCCTCTGTAGGACATACAGTGGTTTCAGTTCTCCTGGTAGGCCCTCGACCAATGCCAGGTCCAAGCTCAGATTTGAAAGACAAATAGTTTGGGAGAGGGTGGAGAAGGACTATTGTGCCAAGGACTAATGGTGAGCCAGGCAGGCAGACCCTCAGTCAGATGGAAAAGACAGACATCAATCAGTTCATCACCCAAATAACTATATGATTATAAACAATGGTCAGTGTATGAAGGGGAAGTAGGATAGCTTTAGAAAAGCACAGTGATGGCTGGGGTGCCTGGGTGGCTCAGTCAGTAACCGTCCACCTTCGGCTCAGGTCATGATCTCAAGGTCCTGGGATCGAGTCCTCATCGGGCTCCCTGTTCAGTGGGGAGCCTGCTTCTCCCTCTCTCTCTGCCATCCCCCCACCCCCCGCTCATGCTTTCTCTCTGTGTCTCAAATAATTAAATAAAATCTTTAAAAAAAAAAAAAAAAAAGGAAAGGAAAACGCAGTGATGGGACATCCAATCCGGCATAAAGGGTCATTAGGGCTCCCTGAGGAGTGATGTTTGAGCTGAGCATTGAGACCTGAGCTAGGAGATAACCCAGCCGAGGCAGCTCAAAGACGGGATGAGTCATATGCTGATGTAGGAGGGAGCTCTCAAGGTTCTGAAAGAAGGTCAGTGCGACTAGAGCACCAACAGTAAAGGGCTTCATCAGAAGGGGCAAAAGAGATGGGCAGGAGGCAGCTGGTGCAGGGCCTTTTGAGGTTTTGGTTTGGGAAAGGCAGTCAAGTGGTATGGTTTTCTTGGAACAGAAGGGAACATAGTCTAGGGCTAGCAGCCACCTAAGGAAGGCCTCAGCTGGGCCACAGGAGATCGGGGACAGATGCTACCCCCCCTCCCAACCCTGCCGTGGGATTTGAGCAACCAGTTTACTGCTCAAGAAATGAGGTAGCACATAATGCACAGAGCCATGTGAGAGAACTGCAGGATCCAGACAGCAGGAAGAAGTTTCTAGAAGTTTACAACCACAGAGGGGCCTGCCATCCTCAAACCCTTGAACTCAATGATGGATAGCCAGAATGAAGGATGGAGAAGACTGCAGCTGTGACTGGAAAAGGGTCCTTAAGGCCCCTGAGCATTTATGTGCTGGTTGGGAGTCCAGAGCCGGTTGTATCAGGGTCCTGGGCACATTTTCTCAAAACACAGTTTCCCTGGCCCCACCTCTGAAGACTCACATGCAGTATTTCCGAAGAAGGGCCTGAATCTGTATTTGTCAAACCCCCCTGGAGTTTTGTTTGTTTGTTTGTTTGTTTGTTTGTTTGTTTGTTTTGAGAGAGGAGAAAATGCATGTTTATGCGCCCATGCAAACAGTGGAGGAGGGGCAGAGGGAGAGGGAGAGAGAATATCTTAAGTAGGCTTCACGCCCAGCACAGAGCCTGACACCAGGCTCCATCTCACTACCCTGAGATTATGACCTGAGCCAAAATCAAGAGTTGACTGCCGCTTAACCAGCTGAGCCACCTGGGTGCCCCCCACCAAGATTTTTAGGCATAGCCAGGTTCATCAACTAGTGCTCAGTCTGATTCTTCAATGGACCCCTGCCCATGTCTTGTTGGTGGTGTAATTCTTGCTTCCTCCACGCTACATCCCTCTCTCTGGTCTTGCTCACTCCCGGGCTGGTTGTAAATCCCTGGTTCAGAAATGCTGGTTTTATGCTGGGATTCTTTCTGGGTTGGCTGTACCAATGCCCATTGCTTCTGTTGTTATTAATGTTGCTATTGTGATGGTGGCAACAGCTTCTTAAAAGAAAAACTTCGGCAGGGGAGTAGGGGTCCTGTGGACCTCAGCATTTTGCAAACACCCTATTCGACCTTCTGTAACACATGTTGTGTCTTCTGAAACTTCTGAAGTACCCTATACCACCTAGCTAAAATGAGAGCAACTTAAGAAGGAGGACAGGTTTTTCTCACTCACCAATGCCAGACAGACAGCTCCCCCGGCCTGCCCCCAACTGTAGGAGGTGGAGTTGCTTAGTTCCTACCTTATCTAAAGCTGTTGTCCTTTATTTCCTACTGTAGAGAACCTGGAGAGCAATCAGCCTAGAAAACAGCAGTAGGGACCATCTGCAAATGTAGAGGAGCATCGATATTGGTATCTGGGGGTGCTCCCTGCCCTCTTGCCTCCATGCCCCACCTTCTTAGAAGCCAGGAAAGTCCCCTTTTGTGGGTGGTTTGGGGAAAACAGTGGCAGGAGAATAAAGAGGACAGGGCAGGGACTGGGGCAATACCAATGTACTTTTAGAACTCAAAATAGTGACTCTGGATTCCCAGGTCCTAATCCTAGCCCTTTACCCTCCTGCAAGTCATTTATGTTTTCTTCATGTGTAAAATGGGGTGGTTGACCTGTAACCTCTAAGCTCTTAAAAAAAAAAAGATGTTTGTGCTCCTTGGCCTTGACCATTCTCACAGGAAAATAAAAATCGGTTATACAGGCTGCTCGAGCTTCCGAAGGACGCCCGTGGCTGTGAGTGGAAATGCCATTGGCTTTAGAGGAGTGTTGACATTTTTGCTCAGGAAGCTGACTACCTCAAATCGAGGCCTCTGAAAAATGATTTCGGGAGCACCCGTGTGGAATAAAGGTTGGTGCTGACTCCCTGGGCTTCAGGCTCGTGTACTGTGGCCGAGTGAGCTGCAGATCAAGGTGCCAACGTTGGACCAGCTTTGAAAGAGGGCTAGATGGTGCTGCCTGGCAACGCCCAAGTCATTTCTACCCAGGGCTTGGCCTCGCTCTCTGTCCAGCCGTGAAAATCACAGAAGGAATTTTCATCAGACCTGTCATTATTCCAGAAACTAGGGAGAGGATGGATCGGTATTAGGACTGGGGTGAGCATTGCCTTCCACTGGCTGGTCCCTTTAAGACTGGTCTGTCTTGCTGCGCTGGGGCAGGCTGTGTTTGGTTTGAGTATTGACACCAGGCCATTCTGATTCACAGCAGTAACCTCCTTCTTGTTTCCGTTTCATTAATTTTCATTAAGGCTTAAACAGCCATGCATGTGGCCTGGATTTGGGAAATTGGGGTGGATCTGGACAATTAACTGTTCTTTAAGTTTTGCAGGTTATCTCTGAGTAGAGAAAGACCGGAGAGGAAAACTCTCTTTTTCCCCCCTTTTACTGCTCGGTTAGTTGAAGCAATTTCAGTGGGATTAATTGACTGCCGGGAATGATTTGCATTTTACTGCCCAGGTCTGCTCATTGGGTCAGAAGATGTCTTAAGAGCAGAAGCCCAAGGCTGCTGACAACCTCCGAGACAGCAGGCCGCTCCACAAGAAAAGTGGACTGGCCGTTCTCATTCTTTATGACTCAGTGGTGTAATAAGCCGCCTGTGTTTCCAGCCGACCTGCTCTGGCTTGGAGAGTCAGGTTTTCTGTTTTTCCAGGGCCCAGGGAAGCAAGTAAGCCTGAGCAGAGGGGGGTGGGGAGGGCTGAATTTAAGAAAGCAAGAAAGCTGAGGTCTAGAAAGACTGGACTTGGATAGCAACCCGGTAAGAATTTTCTCTGAAAGCTGGGTAGAAATCTAATCTATGTGTTGGTGCTGTTGAACTTGTCAAAACTTTATAGCTGTAAGTTCTTGTCTGTTGCAGGGATTAGCCACTCCTACTGGGAGAAGTAGGTAACATGAATGGGTGACGTTGGTCAGGTGGCCAGTGGAAGGAACTATGCGCCTCTGGCCCATAGCGAGGCTTTGTGTGAACTAGGGAAAGGGGCCCCTTCCTCCCCATGGAAGCCAGCGAGGCCAGCTTTGATTTCAGCCTGTCTGGGCCCCCTCAGCAGACACAACCAAATGCAGTGGCTCTCCCACCTGAGATGGGTGCCCCGCTCAGCTCAAGACAATGTGTATCAGGCAGGGTTGAGGAACCCAGCTTGCCAACTGTGTCTGCTTTGTTTTATCACTTGCTTGTTTCAGAATAAACTGGAAATCTCTTGTGTGTGAAATGTTTAAAATGTAAGCCACCGCTTCAATTTTTTGTTTCCTCTGAGGAGTGTTAGAGTGTACCAACAAGGCATGTGTGAGGGGTGGATTGGGCTGCAGCTTGCAGGCTCTGGAACTGTACTGTAAAGGAGTTACTAATACACACTCTCTACTCCTACACACACACACCTGAAACAAAAGAGTTGAAGATCCTGGGATTCTTTTCTTCGATTCTTATACCCAAATGAGCACAGGTTTGGAAAAGAACAAACGCCAAGCTTGAGCATGTTCAGACGGGTAAGGTGGGATGGCTCTTAAAGAGAGTAAAATCCCAAGGGATTGAGATGCAGGACGCTTAAGAGCAGGAGTGTGTGAAGTGAGGCATGTAGAGTGAACCAGGAGGGACAGTTCTGTGCCAGGTGGATATTTTCAGTAGCCCATAATGAGCTTTGCATCTTTAATTGTGGGGCAGACTAGAAGAATTCCAGGGGTTCCCCACCCCCCCAGGGCATTAAAAGTTGGGAAGGAGAAGGAGGAATTTCTGGAGAGTGGCTGGCTCGATGGTAGACAGAGCTCTGGGCAATACTATGTGCTTCCCAGAGGCCCGTGATGGCCGACTCCGGCCCTGACAGTATTTGGTCTTCCCTGCTGAGCCCAGATTGAGCGCATAGAGATGGCTAATTAAACTCTGAACTGCCAAACACACTGGAGAGCTCCCCCCCTCTTTGAAGAGCAGGAAAGCGCAAGGACAATTTCCTGTTTGCCAGTTTGCAACCCCAGACCTCATCAGTTTGGGATTGTGTTAAATTTAACTAAGGCATGTGACAGCACTCAACACCATGTCCCATTTGTGAAAGTTCTCATCGTGGATAGGTGATGATCTCTTTTCTTCTCCCATTTCATTTTCAGGTATTTGTGCTTTGGAGGGGGTAGGGAGGTAGGTCAGTCAAGCTTTAATGGCCCAGTTAACCCCGAGTCTTTTCATAGAACTCTGTTCTATTAAAGGAACAGATATATGTCCTTCTGTCCATATATGTCCCTTCACACATGTATCCAGATTACCATATGCATTTGATAGGTAAATGCAGATACGCATAATATATATGGAAATCGAGTCAATGATTAGGTTAGTTTGGTTTGGAGCCTTTACCTGTCCTGTTCTCCCCGTGGGGTGACTAGTTGCATCTCACAGGCAACCGAGAGAACCAAATTCTTATCTTGGATAAGTTATGTCATGTATGGTAGTCATTCAATAAAGATCAGATTATCTGATTCGGAGATTATTTCATTTGCTTTAGAGCTGTAAGAAAAATGGATACGTTCAAATTGTGGATTTACCCTGTACTGGACTGCTGGAAACACACTTAGCAATGAATGTGTAAGTCGTGTAAGTCATGTTGTTGAGGCGAGGGAGGGGGCAGGGATAAACGTAGCTGAACAGAGCGTGAAGTTGCATACGGTTCCGGATAAAGGTACCAGCGGCAAAGGTAAACAGTGGGTCTCACGGGAAAGAAAGGGTTAAATAACATCACATCTAATTAAACTCTGAACATTTCTGTCATTTCTGTCATTTCTCCACTTTTTTCCAGGAACCTCTGGACTGATTAAATGGCCAGTCGTGGTAACCCTTAGTCCTGGTTCAGTCATTTCTCCCATTCTGCCGCATGATTTTACACACACATAAGCACGCAGATACTTTCCAAAATTCTGGGCACTGGGGTGGGAAGAGCAGAGTGTAGACAAGCAGTAGACAAACGTCCAACCTTAAGGAATCTTCCTTGTGGTGGAGGAGGCTTCTCTGTTACTTTTTTTAATAAAAAAGTCTCATTACTCTTTTGGAAATAGGCAAGGCAGACCGTATGAAAAAAATAATTACTCCAACATTATCTTAACTATGTCTTTGCCAAAAACTCAAACCGGAAGTTCTGTAGATTAAAAAAAATTCAGAGTATAAAATATGAGCCTTATATCTTTGGTGTCTGTGAGCTTCCTTGGGAGTGTGAGGGGGAAATCAGGAAAAAGCTAGGAAAGATGGAGGGTTTTCAACCATCCAGGAAAAGCAGTGGTTTGTTTAGTATGGTTTCCCACTCATGGACCCGTTTGCTGGAATGGCCACAGTCTGGAGAGTTCTAGCTAAGGACAGTTAATGTGTTACTCTCTGCAAATCCCTACACCTCTCTGAGTTCTGTCTTTGTCATCTGCAAAAAGTGTTCATAATAAGGACCTTACAGAGAGTTGTTCATGTTAAAAGGGAAAACGGATATGCCTTACCTTGTACGGTCCTCACTGAACCTTCCAGTGTGGGGTCTGGAGACAGACTGACCTGGGCTCAGATGCAGGCTCTGCAACTCTCCAGCTGTCCATTCTCTCAACTGAACACCTGGGCTGATAACGCATGTCATTGTGAGGAGTGAGACAGTGTGTGCAAAAGAGCACAGTGCAGGGTCTGGCTGAGAATGAATTTTTTATAAGTCTGGGATGTTACTAGCTGCTTTAAATATAATTCATTCTAGTCAGCCTCTTACAACCACCACTGCCCACTACTCACACCTCCCACTAGTTATCTGCTGAAGAGGGATGGGTGGTGCTGAGTGGAGGAGCTCTCAGTGACTTTCTGGGACCATCCCAGAGCAGATCTCTCAGTTCAGCATCCCCTCTCCTTGGAGGCCCTGAAGGAAGAAGGTTCTGAAGCATCCAGTCACTCCAAAACAAGCCACAGAAACCCCAGGAGGAAAGAGCCCGTTAGCACCTGCACAATTGGAGACCCGTGTCAGCAGAATGGCCAAGAGCTTCCTGCCGAAACCCGAGGGCATGGCAGGTTTACAGAGGCCCTTCATTAAGATGAATTATGAACCTGTGGGTCTCTCTGGCTTTATTTGGCCCAGGCTAGGAGACGGAAGCCCAGCTGCCCCCCTGCCGGCACCACCTGAAACTCTTCCTCTCTCCCCTCCCAGGCTCCTTCCCACCCTGCTGTGCACCCCCTACCCTTGCTTAATGAAAAAGAAAGGCACCAACCCCTCCTGGAGGTCTCCAGAGCAAGAGGGAGAGTTCAGACCTGAGAAAATTTCTTCTTGTAAGTGGCAGGCACCTGGCCTGGCCTGGGGGTCGGGGGGGGGGGGGGGAGTAGGTTTTGTGACATGTGCTGAGCCCTCTCCCTTCTTCCCTCTCTCCCCCCAGCCCCCAGGCCATTTACAAGGCCACAAAGCCAGGAGGGAGGGGAGCCATGGGGGTTGTGGGGAGCAGCCACAACCAGGGAACTGGTTCTGCCTTCACTCCCATCCTAAGCCACAGGTCAGAGGTTATCCTGTCAGCTTCTCCAGTATGCCTGGCTTTTTCTGTTTTTGCTTTTTTTCTTTAAAACTGTGAAATATGATAAATGGTTGCACAGAGAAGCCAAGCACAAATGCTCTCTAGCATTCTTAAATGTTAATGTGCTTGCAAATCACCAGGGAATCTGGGCTTTCCAGGGAAAGCCTCCAGCAGGAAGGTGACATTTGGCAGCAGCCAGCCGAGGACTCTGAGGGCTCATGGGCAGCATGAGGGTTGGGAGTTAGACACCAGCAAGGTCTTCCCACCCGACCACAGAGCTGGCTGTATGGCACACAGGAAAGTCACCGGTGGGTCAGAGAACTGGGAGGTTTGTTAAAAACAACCTCCCCAGGAGAGTTTTAAAAAAAGAAGAGGAAACTAGTATTTACTGAGGACGAACCATGTATGCGCTTTATAGTTTTCGCCGGGGAGGCAGAATAACGCAACTTCCTGGGATCAACTCCTAGCTCTGTCCCCTACTTAAAGGGGATCTTGGGGAAGTTAGGTCTCCCAGACTGAGACTCTTTGTCTTTATAATGATCATGGTGATAGTGCCTATGTCACAGAATTATTTTATTGTAGGTTAAATGAGGTATTATGTTAAAGCACTTAGTATGGTGCTTGGCACATAAATGTGCAGTAGACATTCTGTGCTGTCCCCATCATCGCCAACACCATAATCACCACCTTCACCTAGGACCCTCAAAGCTTGGGATCCTATCTCCCACCCTCCTCTCTCTGGCCAGCTGCAGTCTTTTTTTCAGTTGCAAGAATTGAAATTCTCTCTGTCAGAGACCAGGGATGAGAAGCAAAGCTTCCTTGTTTAGCTAGAGGCTGTGAACGCTGAACACCAAGAAGCTGAAAGGAGTCAGGTGCATGCTACAGGCCTCAGCCTTCGACTCTCTGGTTTACACGTCCACCTGGGCAAACCCTGCCCTGACAGCCTTGGACCCCTGGAAGCATGTGCTCTCCCACGTGGAAAAGGAGGGAATGCATCGATGAGTCATTGCCAGTATCAGGATGAGGGACAAGGATCTGCTTTTCTCGCCCCACCCTTCCCCCAATTCCTCTCTCCTCTTTTCTGTCCTATTTAGAAAGCCAAAGGTGAAGGCTGATTCAGGAAAGCTGTGCTTTTTCTGATGTTCCCCAGAATTCTGTGCCATTAAGAAGTCTGAAATCTGGAGCGCGTTAAGAAGGAGGATTCTGGGTTTGGACCATGACATTGAGGAGGCTAATTAATTCTTCCAAGCCTCAGTATCTTTATCTTTTGAAAACAGGGGCACCTGGGTGGCTCAGTCGTTAAGCATCTGCCCAGGGTCCTGGGATCGAGCCCCACATTGGGCTCCCTGCTCGGCGGGAAGCCTACTTCTCCCTCTCCCACCTCCCCTGCTTGTGTTCCTGCTCTCGCTGTGTCTCTCTCTGTCAAATAAATAAATAAATAAATAGCTTTAAAAAAATGAAAACAAATGGTAATGGGAGCATCCACTAGACCATAAGCAACTTGAGGACAAGAAATAGGGTTGTTGTTGTTGTTGTTTTTAATTGCTTTCACTCCAAGCATCTAGGGCAGTAGCTGCCAGACCATTAGCATGCAGTATGTGCCTGAGGGAACGTGTGCCACTTAACCTTACTGAGCTGTTGGATTATCTGTTGAGAGACTGTGTGTGAAAGCCCTCAGCCCACTTATTTTCACTGTATGTTTACTTTTCCTTTTCTCATCTTAGACATGCTCTTAGGAGAAGGATGAAGGGTAAAGAAAGGAAAGTGGTAGGAAGGGGACGCTGGGGAATAAGGAAGCAAGGAAAAGTAGGATAGCAGGCTGAAGCAGGAAGGGCTCCGGGTTGGGAGGAGGCCGGCCTTTTATCATACACTAGGTCTCTGATTTCCGCTTGGCCATTTGAAACTGATCTGAGTCTTAGGCTCCTCATCTATAAGATGGGAGCAAAAACATTCATTTTACTGGTGGTGTGTATCTAAGGAGAAATATATTTGTGGAGACAGCCCCCGGAGTTCCTGGTGTGCATTAGATACGAAATGGTACGAAATCTGAAGGTGGAGAGGAAAAGAGAAGCAAAGACAATAGAAAGAAGGAAGATTTAAAGCAAGGGAAGCAAAGGGAGAGGTTTGGAGTTTCTGCTTCAAAATACAGCCATTTCCTACTGCTTCTGGCCCGGTTGGACTGGGCTTGGGCCTGAGAAGTCCTTGCACTTGGACACCACTTCATTGCTGAACCCTGTATTTTGTAATCTGATGTGATTCGATCAAAGCAGTGGGTGGCTGGGGTCAGGAGTGGGTAATATATGCATAGGATACAGTCCCTATGGGGGAAGCAAAATGAAGGGAGGACCCCAGACATGCTCCTAGAAAGTTAAATGAGGTTTCCTGGGATTCTGCAACAGACAGCGGTCTTGATCCTGTGTGGGCTGGACACTGTGACTGTCTGTTGGCCCAGCAAGCCAGGCAACAAACTGGCTGTGTGTGCAAAGAGACACAGCCTGAGGAAAGGGCACCTGCGAAGTACTGTTATTTTTTTTTAAATAACTTTTAATATTTTAACAACAGCATTTTCATTTTTAATAATTAAGGAAGTTGTAGACACTCATTCTGAAAATTTTGGAAAATGTAGAAAAGAATACCTAAGCTCACCAAGAGATAATCCACCACTGATTTTTTTGCTATATATTCCTTCCTGTGTGTGTACATGCGTACCTTTCTTTTGGGTGAGGGTGTGTAAAATTGGGGTATATTTTTATTATCCTCTAAGTACTTAGTTTTCCCAAGACCCATCAGTTAAATAATATTTCTTTGACTCTATATGAAGTCCTGAACTAGATTCTGATTAGCTTTTCTCAAGTCTGAAATTAAAAAGAATATTCTTGGGAGATGTTGTTAATTGCAATATTCTACAATTTGTTCTAGAATTTCCAGAGACTAGAATTTCCAGAGATTGAGTTATAACATGTCCCCTATTTCTCTTAGGCTCTCAAAACACATTTCGTCTGCCCTCTCTCTTCTCTTAGAGTAAGTATGAGAGCAGGAAAAAACCCAGTTTTGACTGTTGTTTTTCAGGATGTATTCCACAAAAAAATGTTTTAGCAAGCTGGAGAGAGAGGTAGGAACAAAAGGCGAACATAGGGAAGGAAGGGGAGAGAAAAGGCAAATGACAGTGGAAGAAGACAGGCAGAGGGATGAGAGGGAGTCCTCTGCTGTGGGACCTGCCGTAGCCCTTCGTCCAGCTGATACTTACCACATGTCCATCATGTGCCAGCCCTGTGTGATAATCACAGCCTCCTGAACAAACCCTGGCCCTAATATATGCTCTCTTTGATCTCTCTGAAGTCTGAAAAAGACCCC
The DNA here is from genome assembly GCF_964656455.1 of Halichoerus grypus. NCBI lineage: Eukaryota > Metazoa > Chordata > Mammalia > Carnivora > Phocidae > Halichoerus > Halichoerus grypus. The sequence continues at coordinate 57,739,268 of NC_135713.1, read as the reverse complement.
CAATCCCCTTGACCATTGAATAACATTCTTCATAAACTATTGGAGAAACTCAATTTATCTTCTCTCCTGTAATCCCTTTGCAACTCCCTATGGCCAAGGTCAGACAAACCTAGGGCCAGGCCCGTTCTCTCCTGAATGAAACCTCCCCTAAGGGTCCTGCCCTTGTTGGTGGGCCTTGTGCAGGAAGCTCTCAGCCAGAGCACAAGGGGACTCCGCTTTGCACAGGAAGCTTCCCAGGACACCTCTGTCCACACTGCAGATTCTCAAAGAGCAGGGTGAGTCACTTCCCCACCCCAGGCTGCCAGTGCCTTTCCCTTTGCCCCTCGGTGGGGATGTGTTGTAGGAAAGCCCACAGAGACAGACTAGACAAATAGAGCAATGGATCCATCAACAGAGAGGGAGGGAGGGAAGGTTGCATCTTGTAGTAATTGACCAGTTGATTCTTTCACTCACTCAAGACATGTTTATTGGGGGGGAAAAAAAAAAAGATAAATATGTGAGGGAATGGGTGTGTTGATTAACTGAATGGGGGAATCCTTTCTCAATGTGTGTGTTTATCAAATCATCACATTGTACACTGTAAATATCTGACAGTTTTATTTGTCCATTTTACCTCAACAAAGCTGAGAAAAATAAAATAATTTGGAAGAAAAAGATATTTGTGGAGTGTCTACTCCAGTTATGCATCAGCCATTGGTCTAGGCCCTGAGGGCAGTCAGGTAAATCAACAAGACAAGTTCCGTACAAATATCCAGACAAATTGAAAGTAAAATGGAAATGTCATGTTGTAATCAGCACTATGCAGAGAGCCAGCTGGGATGAGGCAAGAGAGTAGTGGTGCTTAGCCCTGGGGGGATCTCTGGTCAGGAAGCTGCAGTGCTCAGGGAAGGCCTCCCAGAGGACAGGGAGGTGGTGACATTCAAGCCGAGTTCTAACTCAGGGCTTCTCATACCTTCACATGGATAGAATCCAGTGGGGATCTTGTTAAAAATGCAGATTCTGATTCAGAAGGCCTGTGTGGGGCCTGAGAGGTGGCGTTTCTGACAGCCTCGCAAGTGATACCGATGCTGCTGGTCCCTGGACCAGACTTGGAGTAGCAAGGTTCTAAATGCTAGTGAGGGAAGAGCCTGCCTCACCCAAGGCGTTGCTGTAGACCTGCTTGTGGAATGAGTGCTGCAGGCAGGGAACGAATCATTGGAAAGACAGACAAGGACTAGCCTGGCTTGTTAGAAGCACCAAAAGCAGACTAGCATGGCTGGGGAAAGTGCTAGATGAGATCTAAGAGGCAAGAAAGAGCAAGATCCTGTAGGGCTTTGCGTGAAGGGCAATAGGAACTCTGAATAGAGTGCTGTCATTAATAATTTTTCCCTCAATTGTTCTGTCCGTATATAGGAAGCCAAGTCTGTCCTATGCTTCTGCCTAGACTATTCTGGGCAGGACCTAAGCTCAAGCAGCCCCTCACAGATTTGGGGTGGGAGGGGCTGCAAAGAAATCATTCATATAGCCCACTCCACATAGCTAAAAATCAGGCAAACAACTTTCCTCACCCTGGAGTTTGGGGACGGAGAATTTCTTAACAAAATGCTTTCAACCTCACAAAATTTTAGGACACAGCTTTTATTATTTCCCAGGATTTAGACAAATGTACACAAGCAGCACCAAAAACACACCAAGAGAGAAAATTCCAGGTCCTCACTCACCCCTGATGCAGAGAGACTTTATTCCTCAAATATGCGCTTATGGCAGTTGGTTCAAGAAAAATAACATAAAAATCCTGGCATCAGCCGATCCCCTCCTCCCTCCCTCTCCTACCAGAGTCACAGTTACTTTAGACTTCCTCATGGAATGAGAAAAGACAACTAAAATGTTAAACCCGACTGTCATCCCAAAGTGTCTAGTCCAAAATTAGAACAAAAACAAGACAATCAATCACTCTCAGGTGACGAATTATGACCCGGCCATAAGCCGGGCCTCTCGGTCATGCGTTACGTTTCTATCCGACTCTACTTCTTGATGGTTGGCCTTCTGGGATGGGTTTCCTGCATTGTGAAATGGCTCCATGTGTGAGAACAGCTCAATCTGCTGAGCTCACGGCCTAATGAATCCAATCACAGGATGGATGTTCCCCCTTAAATGGAAGGCTCACCTCAGTTCTGAACCCAGAGGAGCCAGAGTTAGTAGCCCCAAGCATGATGACTTTAATTCGGAATCCCATACTTCAGCCTAACTCCTTAGGAGGTGGTAGAAGGAAAGGGTGACCCTTAAGACCTCAGCAAAGTTACCTACCTCTCCAGCATTCTGCTTCCGCAGCTGTAAAATCAGATTACTGATTGTAATTACTTCTGAGTGTGTGTTTTAGGAGTAAATTAGTTATTATATCAAAAACTTTGAGACAATGCCTGGAATGTGGAAATACTCAATAGATGCTAGCTATTACTATCAGTATTACTATTATTGTTTGTGTCATTTGCTGTATTACTCGGAATTCCTCGTTTCAAGGTACAAAATCAGACTTCGCTGATCTGAGCAGAAAAAGAATGCACTAAAAATGATATTGGGTGGCCTACAGAATTTCTCAGAGTTGGGAAGTGAGACCTGGAAACCACCCAGCCAGGAACAACACCCCAAATCACCCTGGAGACTTGCCCTGGAGGGCAACACTGCTATCCGCACCCAGCCACGGAGATGGTGTGGTACACCCCACTGTCCATGCCAGCCACCACTGCCCCAGAACTCTATCTTGCCCAGCCTCTGAAAAAGATTCTTCCAAATCCCCACTTCTTCAAGGAACACGCTCCTCGTTCACCTGTGGATCTGCTCTGATTGGAGGAGCCTCAATAGCATATCCCTAGCATACTGCAGGGGAGTCTAAGAAACAAATATCTGGCATTGTCTGGTTCTGTTGTAGAAGGGGGCTTTGCCTCCCAGCCAGACTCAAAATATGGAAAATTCCTCAAGTGTTGGAAGAAGGATGGGCTTGGGCATGGTGGTGACCATCATGTATACATGCCTCATCCTCCCCCCCCTTTAATGTGCCGGTGCTTCTGCAAGTATAGGAAAACTAGGAGATTCAGCCCCTCTCACCCCCAAGGAGAAAGCAAGGAACCTGAGGGATGGGGGAGGGGAGACTGTGGTGTAAGAAAAGGAGCTTTAAAATAAAAGCCTGATAAGATGGGATGGATGGGGTCTGAAGGATAAGTTTCCAGTCCTTACGTGCAACCTGCACTGCGTGAGCATTTACCAATAAATATTAAATGAATGTGCTGTAATTACTGGATGAGCCCTCTGGCCACCTGAAGCTACCGCTGTGTTGGAAGTAGGCTGGGGGCTGCTGTGGAGGCCGGCAGTGTTTCAGCAAGAGGCAGGCGCCCTTCACTGGCAGTCTGAGCTGCTGCAGGATGCAGCGCTGATAACCAAGAGGGAGACCGTTGGAGGCTGAGAATGGCCAGAGGCAACAGGAAGAGCATCCAGACACTCAGACCAGGCTTGGGGTAATGCTGCTCAAGAGATTACACTGGCCAGTGACCCAGCCTCGTAGGTGATCTGGTGTGAGTTTTATCTTTCCTGGCAAGGCTTCCACTGCCCTGTGCTGACCCCTGTCCAGCTGGAGTCTAGAAATATCCCTAACCCTCTCCCTGGGGGACTATGTCAGGATGATAAAACCTCTACAGACAGGCTAGACCTAGCATGGTGGCTTGATCGATCCACCTTAGAGTCTTCAGCTTTGAATAATAAGTCACCTCTTCATTTGTACTCACCTTTCGTCATAGTCCCCTTGGAGCCGGAGAGACCTGATGTGAATAATGGAAGAGTTGATTTTATACAGAGACATACATACCTTAAATCACTTGCTCCTCTCAATCCCTTGAGGAAGGGTCAGCAGATATTTACAAACCTCGTGTGATAGAGGAGGGACACACCTGGAGTTCGGGAAGCTTTATGTGACTTCTCCAAGGTCACACAGCAATAAGTAGAGTGCTCATCTCGGGTCTTCGGTTTCCCAGTCCAGTGTACCTGTTGCCCTCCTTGTGTGGAGACACATCAGTGCCGGAGGTAGGAGAACACCGGTTCTTGGGACTGGACTCAGACCCCCCAGGTTACTGTAAGGGTTAAAGAAGATACTACACATAGAAGATTTAACATGGAGCAGCCAAATGACAGCACTCAATAATGTTATAATGTTCTTATTCTTCATGTTCATAATTATTCTCTGCTGTTCTCTGGGACACTCCCAACTGTCTGCAACCCCCCTACATACCTCCATACTGCCAAAAAGTCCCTTCTCTCTTGATCCAGTACTTCCCTGTGGGGGCCATCTTCCTGTCCCTCTCACTGGTTTCTGGAATCTGGAGGTAGTAATTCTCATACCTGTTAATAATCGACTCTTTGGCTCTTTGGGGATCAAAAGTGAGCTATTGTTCTAGTCCCAACTCAAGCCAACTTAGATCCAAGAAACATCAAAGGGAGCTTTTGTTACCTTCTAGCGTTTCCCTGTGACATTCTGAGAGCCCTGCACCTGTCATTTCCCCCTTTCTCCTCTAACCGTAGTGCCCCAATACCCCTCCTCTGCCTGCCCCGCCCACTGTCCCAACAGCTCACACAAGGAATGGAGAAGTCAAGAACGGCTATTTCCTGAACAAGAGGCCAAGCCAGTCATAGCGGTAACTCAAGAACACAAGGCTTGTGTGGTGGAAAGAGACAGGCAGGCAGAGTTTCCATTCCGGTCACACCCCTGGATTCTAGGCTGACCCCCAGCAACGATCCCCAGTCAAAGGGGTACTGCAGAAACACCCCCTAACGCGGAGGCTCGTGTTGTTGGGGGAAATGGAGAGCACAGAGTGTTCTAAAGGGATGAGGCCTCATCAGAGGGACAGCAACCTACAGAAAACGTCTGGAGTGAGAGAAAGCCCTCCTCTGGTGCCCTTTTATTTGTCACTCTGCATGCCCTCCCCTCAGGAATCAGTGTCTTATGAACTACCTTTCCCGAAAAGCTCCTTCTCTTCCCTTATGTTACACAAAACAAGAGTTGAGTCTAGCTCTGGGTTCCTCCTGCTGCTACTTCACAGAGCAGTGAAATACAGCTGGAGGTATTGGATTGCGCAGGAATTATTTTATCTGTTGCTTCTGCTTATAAAGAAGAAGAAAAACAAGCACAATCCCTGGTTTTGTATCAGCTACTAGGCTCCCATCCCATGTGCTGAAGCTAGCACCCTCTGCGAGATTAAGTGTACCAAAGACTTTTTGACCATCATGGCCACATAGATCGAGAACAACCCAGGTGCCACCGCCGGTAATGAGCACCATCTCAAGACCCATCTCGTATCAGCCTCGGAACTACCTTACCTGGAAGGAGAGTTCTCTTAGAAGTAGCACTTCACAGATGGGGAAGTGAGGCTTATGGAGCTTAAATGGCTTGCCCACGGACACACAACTAGCAAGTGAGGAAGCCACTCACTTGCTGGTTGTGGAAGCCACACACAGCCAACCCAGTATGCTGGCTCCAAAGCCCAAGTGCCTAATTGCGCCACAATCTAAGGAAGAGGGTTGATGATGATTAAGGTGGCTCAGCAGCATGGGAGTCTAAAACATTTGTAAGATCAGTTTGAAAGCTGGGGCATCAGGCTCTGTTTTTGGAGGAAAAGGTATGGAGAAAGTCTAGGCACGTGTCGGTGAACATAGCACAATGGCATTCAGGCGATGGGATTGGGAACTCAAGTGATGAATCTGGCCTTTGCATCTTTAAATACCTCAGAAGGTCAGATTAGCACAGAAACCCTGATGCTGAACCGAACACTCGGTCCTCCCAGTTGGCAAAACATTAGCTGGTTGAAATACTTCCTGATGGAAATACCGATAACACGCTGACAAAAGTTCAGACTTGTTTCTAAAGGTCATCTCAACCAGCGGAGCAATTAGTTCAAGTTTGCCTTTGCTTTTCCCTGGCGAGACTTTTAGCCGAAACCTCAAATTTTAGTCCTCTTTGCAACATATGGTCAGTGACAGGAGACAGCCTGAGATTGTACCTCATACAGGATGTGCGGTGATCAAAAAGTTTTCTCTTCATCTGGGCAAGAAGCAGAGTTAAACATTCAGACAGCGGCATGGCGACAGGAAGCAGCTTCTGTGAGGGGAAGCTCATCCCTGGGATACTCCCTAAACGCCAGAAACATCCAGTGCCCTCCTGCACCTAGCACCTGAATCCTGCCAGCCCCACGATATCACTGTGTTGAGCCCCCGAAAGCCCCCAGTCCCTTCTGCATCACCTGCCACCTTCAGGGTGGAATCTGCTTCAACTTTCATCTTACCCACATCTCTTTCCCCTTCCTTTTCCATTCCCACTGCTGCTGGCCTCTTCCACATCCCATAACCTTCTGCCCAGCCTGTTGTGGCTACCCTGTCTTCATCCCACCTTCCTGTGCCCCCTCCATACAGGCAGGGTGACCTTTCTAACACCTCCCTCTGACCTTGACTTAATCCTGCTTAAAATCCTTCACAGTTCCCCACTGCTCTCAGAATAAAGCCCCTGCTTGCTTGCCTGTCCTCATGTGTCCCACACTCTTCACACTCTCTCGTTTTCCTTTCATTCTGTCAGCCTCCATTGACTCTCTCCAAACCCCGAATAGTGTATGCTCTCTTCCACATTTGCATGTCACATTGCCTCTACCTCTAATCGTCTTACTACTCGCAGAGTATGCAAAGCCCCCAGTGGAAGTTAGATACCTTTCTCCCAGGCTCCCAAGCCTTCTGGGACCACTTCTACAAGTCTGAGTTCCTCAGGGACCCAGGGCAGGTGCCCTCACTCTGCAGTGAATTGCACAGGACCCAGGACGTAGTCAACCCAGAAAGCCGCCAGGGAAACAGATGAGGACCGAATGCGCCCTCACTGCCGATGCTCAGTCTGCTGACTCTGATCCTAAAGTGACTCTGATTGCAGATCTCCTGCCTCGAGCTTTCTGGGGCCCTCCACGGCGGTTCCTCTTCGCATGCCTCACCTGCCAGCCGCATGTGTCTCTTCTGCTCGTTATATGAGAGCATCTAGAAGTCAGTCCCTTCCGTGATAGGTGGTCCTGCATTCAATTCCAGTGTCTGACTCTGAGGATTTCTGTGCCTCTTGATACGTGCCTCTTCTGTCAATCAGGGCTGGTGGTTGTAACTCTCTCTACGGGTTATTACGAGGATTCCATAGAGCATGTCGCCTGTGTCCGCTAGTCAGTAAAGGAGTCACAGCTGTCCATATTATTTCCCAGCTGTGCCTTCTCCATTGTAGCAGACTTTATGCTGTCTGCTTATTTCTTCTGTATGTCGTAGAGGCTAAAAACAAGCCCAACGAACTTATTAATTGAAATTGAATTGCCCCTGAGCTGCTGGATGTTAGAAGGTAACCTTTCCCTATGGGATCATAAGAAAAAGATTCTGCACTCTTTTTGAGGCTTTTAAAATTTACATGTTTAATAGGAGGTTCCCCATAATAAGAGTTGAAGCACTATGGCAAAGCTTCTCCTGCTGGGTGGGCTGTGAATGTGTTGTGTATGCGTGCACACGCCCAGGTGTGCTCGGCCACAGGCAGTCTCCTCAACTCTCTGTCTGATCAGACACCTAGCTACCTGGACCTCATTGCTTTAGGCCTTTGGAGACTTGCTGGACAAGGAGCATCCTAAGAAACAGTATGGAAACTTGCCAGGACATGGCCTCTCAAAGGGTATTGTTGGGGACATTTGGTTTGTTTTTTTGTTTGTTTGTTTGTTTGTTTGTTTGGAACTCACGGCAGAAATTCCTTCCAGCTTTTGGTTGCCAGAAAGGACTTTATTTCTATAGAGGGATTGCTACATTTTGAACTTTTACATCTCTCTTTGCTTTGGCCACTGGGAAGCTCAGAGTATAGTTTACAGCCCTCCTTAAACAGGCCACTCTGATGATCGATGTTGTCTTCTGACTTTACCCCAGGCTTCATCTTAGTGCCCTACCTTAGTTGCCTTTTACTTTAAGCTCTTTATTTCGGCACCTAGCTCAGTGGTTCGCCCATAGTAAAGAATTATTAACCACAGTCTAGATCTTAAAGTCTATTACCAAAAGACTACTTTTCATACTTTTTTCTATGGAAGTATAAATATGGGACTTTTTTGGAAAATGGCAAGATATAAATGAAGAAACCTTGTTATTGACTTTTTTTCCTCTCTCCCTCACTTTTTTCCTCCCTCATTGTCTCTCTTCTTAAAACATAGCAAGAGTTCCCTTAAAGTAGGATTTATTGTACTTTTACAGCCGAACAGGGAATAGTCCTTACCAGCTTGACTGGTGGAAAATTTCCAAGCTTCACAGTTCACTAGTTTATATTACCTAATAGAGAGATAAATAAGCCATGATTCTTCTTAAAGACTGGCTTTTAATTAGATTTTTAATGGATCCTCTTTGACTTTCCCAAGCATAAGTACTGCTGTATTAGTTCATTATTGTGATTAAAAGTGGCTAATAATGATCATAACTAAATAATTTTCCTCAAGTGTTCCAGCCCAGGTTACTGCCCTGTGTGTTCACAGTATAACTGGCCTCAGCCCATCTCTTCCTCTTTGCATGCACAACAGAGCCACTGTTTTGCGTTGGACGCAGGAAGCCTGCAAACACAGGAACGTGCAGGCAACATAGAGTGCTGTCTCTCAGAGCCACGTCCTTGTGTTTTATGGAGTGCTGTACAAAACACCCTCCGCCGCACTACTCTGACACCAGAGGCCCCTCACAAGCTGAACCCACCTGGAATATGTCTGCAGGTGTATCTAGGTCTCTAGTTAGGAAGTAAGTTGGGAGGCCCATCCAACTAGAGCTGTGTGTGTGAGCTTGCAAATGGCTGATGCGAAGGCTCAGCCACCATATCCCAGCATCGGGCTGAGAATTGAAACTCTCAGCCTCCTCCCCCTGCCTGTCAGCTCTTTCACCTGACAGGTGTAGATGTGACTGAATTGTCCCTATATGTGACTTAGGGAGCCCCATGATCTATGTGGAGTAATTAGTCGTCATTCTTCATATACATATGTGGTCATTTGACCACAAAGATGTGGTCATTGTGGAAATCTTTGAAAATTCCTAGAAGGAACAGAATAATGATCACAATTTGTTTTACTATTAATATTCCATGTTTGTTCTTATCTTTTTCTGGGCGTATATTTATCTCCACATTTTTTTTCAGAAATGACATCATATTGTTGCCTTAGCAATATTTCATGACCATTTTCCCATGTCATTAAATCATCTTATACAAAATCATTGTTTAAGATTTGTAAAGTATGTCATTACATAGATGTATCATAATTTATTAATCTATGCCTATGGTTGGACATTTGAACTATTTTTAAGACTTATATTATTATAAGCAACATTGCAATTAATATCCTTTTAGAAATATAGTTGAACACTACCATGATTATTTCCTTGGATAAATATTTTAGATGCAGGTCAAAGGGAGTAGAGAATATTAATGTTTTTGCTTATGTTCTCCAACTCTGAGAATTATCATTTTTATGGTTAATATTCTTTTCTAGGTTTCAAGGCACAGAGGATGGTAGTTGATTTTATTTAAGCTTTTTTCTTTCCATACAAGTCAGATTGAACTTTTTTTCATGCATGTGTTGGCTATTTGAATTTCTGATTTTGGGGATTGCCTCTCCTGTCCTTTGCCCATTCTGTGTTATGATGTTAATTTTGGTATAGCTACCCGTTGAGGGGCTCAGGGTATCCTACTTTACCAAAAAAACATAACTTACTGGCCATGTAGCTTCCTGCTTAAGGAGAGGATAGGATCAACTCTGGGTTTGGGATTGGGAAAATATGATACCACTGCAGTCAAATCCAGCAAAGTATACACAACAAATTACAGACTAACTACCCAAAGCTATTTTTAAATGTCTTTGCCAGGTGATATTTGTGTTATTATAATTAGACCCTGTCTTAGTCCTGGCTCTGCCATTTACTTGCTTTGTGAACTTGGGCCAAGTCACTTCACTCCTCTGAGCCTCGGTTTTCTCATCTGTCAAATGAGATGATGACATTTATCTCACAATTTTCTTTAGTAGCAAATGTGCTAACGCTTATAAAACACAGTGCCTGGCACAAAGATGGCATTCACGAAAGACGCTATTATTATCATTTAAGTGACTGTGCAGAATGATGTCCAGTTTTCTGTTGAAACATGTCTCTTTTGAATAGTTTTGTTTTTTCTTTTTTTTTAATAAGTAGTTTTGATGTAACTGTTGAGGCTGCCCTCACCCTCTCCCCCTCCCTCTTTGTTGATAGGACAAGCAGGGAGAGGTGCATGCTCTGTTAGAAAGAAGTCTTATAGTTCCCATGGAATGGGCCCTCTTGGGGGATTTGCAGATATCCCACCTTCATCCTGACCCACAATACCATGGGAATAGAAGCACTCTTAGGACCCAAGGACATCTTGAGTGTTGGGGGGTGACTTGACCTCCAAATGCCCCAGCAATGAGTGGGTTGCCTGATGTGGTCAAGTCAAAGGTCAAGTCAAAAAGAGGGTGGCTTTGGTGGTCAGGCTCCTCCAATTTGTTCCCAAGGGACATAGGCTTGGAACTTCTGGGGATACCAGGACATTGGCTTAACTTTACAAACACTTCGGAGGAGCCACCCAAGTGGAGGGAAATGGATTTATGAGGACTCTGACATGAACCTTGGGCCCTGCTCTGCATGATGGCTTCCATATTACTCACTTGGGATAGAGTAGGGAGAATTTGTTCTGTCGTTTTTGATTGTAGCACCCTTTATGATACCCTATAAACAGTAGCAGTTGTAAAGGTGGATGCTGAATGTTTATCTGGTAGTTGGAAGGGAGATTTGACTGCATTTAAAACTCGTTTGAGAGAGGCATTAATCTTACTTCTTATGAACATCTAAGACTCTCTAAGGGATCCTCTTTGGGAATTGTAGGTAGTATCAATAATTCCCGCTTTGAACCTCTCCACCAGTATCATACACAACTTGTAACCATATGAACTTTGCCCCTCTGGGCTTCCATTTCTTCAAGGACAGTAGTAATAATTTCCACACCTTCTTCAAAGAAGAAGTTCTGAGGATAAAATTAAATAGTAGGAGTGAAAGGTCAAAACTCAAAGTGTCAAGATGAGCAATTAGTCTGGGCTCTAGTTTCAAAACTACCAGGAAAAGCCCTCCGAGGCTTTTATGTCACCATCTGTAAAATGAGAAGTTTGAACTTGGTCCCTAATAGCTATACCATACTGGGAGTCTATATGAAATGTCCAAAAGGATTCATCCACAGCCAGTCCCTGAAACATAGACAGTGCTCCTAGAACTGAGTCAATATGGAAGGAAATCCAGCTTCACAGGACAGATGTTCACAGAGGGAAGAGACTGCCCCTCCTTATAGCTGCATTCAGGCATGAGCAGCGTTAATGCTCAGCATACAGGCAGCATTGCATAAAAAGTACATTAAATTTGGTAGCAGAACCCCTGGGTTCAAATCTTGACTCTGTCACCTTCTAGCTATGTAACTAGAGATGTTCTCTGGCCTCAGTTTCCATCTCTGTAAAAAAAAAAAAAAAAAGCATAATACATCTGCTGGGTTTTTATGAGTGGCAAAAAAGGTCATGTGTCTAAAAATACTTGCATATTATAGGGCCTCACACATAGTGGGCATTCACTAATGTGACCACTGTTGCTATTATTGGACTAAAACAGAGAAGACAAGTTTCTATTTCAACCACCCAAAGAATCCAGAGGCAGTGGCCCAGAGCCAAGAAATGTTCCAGCAGGCAAAGATTGTGTGTTCTGTCCCCTTCCCTTCCCATCCCACTTCAATTAGGGTCCTTCCAGGAAGTCACAGGTGAGTGGTAAGAGTTAAGTCTGACCTTTAATAATCCAAGAAAGTGCATCTGCTTATCTTTTTAGAGGGGAGCAACAGAATCCACTTTTTTGACACCGAGCAGAATGGGAAGGTGTTCCTGTGTAATGGGCTGGTTTCATGCCTTAAACCCTTTCCTTATGAAAATAATTTACCCTGCTAATTACATCACATTAACCAACTACTCCCGGTATAGATTAAAGGACTGCTTTTTCAAATCATTCCATAAATTAAAAGCAGTCCTCCCAGATACATGATTTCATGGATAAATGCTGCATTTGTGTTTGTCAGAATTTATGTTGAGAGGAAATGGAGGAAATGTATCCTTAAAGAAATATTTTGCAGTAGCTGTTAACACCTTCCACTCCTGCTCCCTGCTTCTGGTGCTGCAATATAAATGTGCAAGCCGTTAGCGTGAGATGAACATTCCGGAGCTTCAGGGGCCACCTGCCTGCGTAGCTGGCTTGTTATTTAAATTCCCTTTGCATTTCACAGATTTAAATACTGCCAGGGTCCTGATTTATGGTGTCCGCATCACACACATAAAACTTTCACTCAGATCTCCCTCTTTCGCACACACGGGACGACGTCAGTTGTGGCTGCAGGTGGGATGGATTGTGGAGCTAGTTGTCACCAGCAGGGTGTAAAGACCAGGCGAGAGCATCCAGAGGCCAGCTGGAATGTGGCAGTGTTTGGGCGCCTGGTTCTGAACAGTCTGTCTCAACTCCTTCCAACAGCCACCAAAGAATTAAGAGAACGTGGGAGGAATGAAGGAGCAGAGACCTAGAGGAGAAGAAATTCTGAAGGGTATCACCTGCCCCTGGTAGGAAAGAAATCCACAGCCCCTCCGTCCAGACGTGGCTCTCATGGGACGCTGGGGAGCAAGCCAGCCAAAGGAGATTTAACTAAGTGACCTTGGAGAATACAAAACTGACTGTCAAGGTCTGGCGTGCCATGGCAGGTTGTGGCCCTCTGTGCACAGCGGATTCTGGGGCTCCGCTGACACTTAGGATTCCAGACCTCCCTCCTCTGGGCATCTGCAGCAGCTAGGGTGCTAACTGGTCCCAAGCATCATATTTAAGTTTGGCAGATAACCAATACATGCGCTTTTTAAAAACAGGTCATACAAGTAATGTTTCCATTCTGAAATGTAAGGGAACAGCTTAGCAAAGACTTGATTTTATCTTTTTTTTTTTTTTTTTAAGATTTTATTTATTTATTTATTTGAGAGAAAGAGAGAGAGAGAAACAGCATGAGAGGGGAGAGGGTCTGAGGGAGAAGCAGGCTCCCTGCTGAGCTGGGAGCCCGATGTGGGACTTGATCCCAGGACTCCGGGATCATGACCTGAGCCGAAGGCAGTCGCTTAACCAACTGAGCCACCCAGGCGCCCAAAGACTTGATTTTAAAGAGGTTTGTATGTGCGCACACACACACAGAGTCTCTCTATGATGGTCTTGTTACTCTTCCTGGTCCTTCCTCTCATTCACAGGTAAAGGTCTTTCTCTCCCCACCCCTGGCTATGTTGAGAACTTCTCCAGGTGGGTAAGGCAGGGAGGGCACATTAATGGGGAAATGACTGCAACAGTAGCACCTTACTGGGCCCAACTCTCTGTCAGGAGGACTCACAGGTGGCAGAAACTCATAGACAGGGCCTCTGCTGTCATGGAATTTGGGGAGAGACAGATTGTGAGAACCAAACACATGAATAAATGAAATAATTTCCAAAAGTATAAAATTATAAGAAAACACAATAGAATGGTGTAATTGGGACTGGTGACAAGGGCAAGAAGAAGGGCCTGGACTTGAAATGTTCAAGGGGCAGAAAGGTGGTGAGTGTGGTGAGAACACAGTGAGTAGGGGAGGGGGAGTGGAAGAGAATAAAATCAGAGAGAGAGAAGAGGCCAGTTGTATAGGGTCAAGGTCAGGACTCAAAGATGTGACTCCTTGTCTACACCATGAAGGTAAGGAAAAGGATGAGGCAGTTACCAAAGTCTTTCCTAAACATCTGTGTAGACTTGGTAGTTCTTAAAGCTTTAGTGAGCACTGAAGAAATTGGGTGGGCTTATCTTCCAGCAATAAGGATTCTGCGAAGAAGGATGACTGGCAAATGTCTGTCAAAAGAACTCTGGAGTGTTTTCTGCAGTGATCTAGACTATCCCCAAAGGAGAGGGATAGACTCAGCCTCCCTGGGTACCTTCCTGACCCCAGAGGGCGGAGGGTGGGGGTGGGGAATGATTCTATCATCATGACACTGGTCTGCAGCTGCAGGGAAGGGAGGATGTTTCTTGGGGCATAAGTCATGACCTTAGATGAATGATGTTCCAGCATTTTCCCAGGAAGGTCTGGCATCATCTCATTGATGCTTGTTTTCAAGTCTTCCTAGTCCAAGCACTCAAGGTTCTTTGTGCTACATTGTCAATGACTGATATGACAGAAACGAAGCCAGTCTTGGCCTTCCGAGCTCCTGTCTGGGACTCTATTAGAGCTCTGTAGTAAGGTCAGGTGGAGACCACAGGACAGGTGATTCCTGTCCTGCATAAGAATGTCTCTCCATCCACTCTCATATGTGTGGTTAACAGGACGTTCTGTGCAGTCAGGACTATAGTGTGGACAGTAGGGAACCGAGTGGTAGGTAAGTGGGCCTCTAAGTTATGGGTGAGGGGAGAATCACACAGAAGAGATAGAGACCTAAGCCAGGAAGCCCAGGGTTCCAGTCCAACATGTGTCACCAGTCAACATCCAATCACATGTACAGCATATGGGAAGCATCAATTCGGAGCCTTTCTCTCTTTGGCCCCATGGACCAAACTGCTGAAAGAGCCCTACAAAGACACCACTGAAGCCACACACAGCATCCACCCCATTGTAAAGGAGCATTCTCCTCCCTGGACTTAATTGAAAATCCCTCTAAATCGTCCAGGAAGGAAACAGTAATGGGAAAATAAGAGTTGCTTCTGTTTATTGAATATTCTAGACCCTGTGCTAGTGAATTACCTCATTGAATACTCACAGCATCCCAGTGAGGTAGATTCTGTTACTACCCCATTTGCAAATGAAGAAAACTGGGGTGTAGAGAGGTTACAAAGTTGCTCAAGGACATAGCTTAGGAAGTGACTATGCAGGACTTCAGCCCAGGTATCTAGGACCCCACAGTCCATGTGGGCACCACTGCAGTTCCCATTTAAGACAGACGAGTAGTTCATCATAAGGAGGCAGGTGGAGGGGGGGTCCCAGCAGCACTCGAGAGCTGTCCAGATTTCTAGCCCAGGCCCCGTGGATCAGACCTGACTGGGATCAGTGCCTCACACAGCCTGGTGAGCACTGCTTTTATCCTGTCTTTGTAGGTTCTTCTCTGCCTGCAGCTGGGCTTCTGGTCAACCTCAGACTAGAATCTCACCAAGGAGCAGGTGACAGAGCTGCATCCTTTGGTATAATAGAGAGCAGGAGACACACAGTCCTGATCCAAGATGCTCATGCTGCAATTATACCCAAGGTGGTGGTGACATGAGGCCATACACAAAACTAGAGAACTCACATACCTGCGGGGCTGGGACAGAAGCCAGCCAAATCCTGCCAGCTTTCACCTGTTGGGCCCCAGAATAATGTAGGGCTGTTGTACTCAGGTCTCTTAATTGTGTTTTAAGTCAAGCTAGAAATTTGGATTTTTAAAGATCTAATCTCCCATCTTTAAAATATTAGCAGCCAATTTTAAAAATTGTTTTTAATGTTGTGCTGTGCATACTAAGTATGTCTCTGGGCCAAAGGAAGCCAAGGGACAGCCCCTTTGAGATTTCTGCAGTATAGTAGGGGATAAGAGTATAGGGCTTTGGGACAGACTGCACTGGGTTCAAATCCCTACCCTGCCACTTCCTAACAGTGCAACTTAGATAAATGACTTGACACCTCAGTGGGTATCCTAATGCTCCCTTGCAGGCTTGCTGTAAGATTAAATGGATAATGAAATGCCTGGCTTTTGAAATGCCAGGTCCAGTGCTTGTCAGGTAGTAATTGCTTAAGGAATTTTGCTATTGTTATCCCTGTTGTCAAGTAGGTGTGAAGGGGGAGCTGCCTGACTTTGCTCCTAGGAAGTAGGAGAGGTGCTTGTATTATATCATGTCCTTTGAAGGATCTCTGTGGTCCTCTAGAGCTGAAGAAATGGCAGCTTTCTGTTTGCCAGGAAGATTTTGATAGCGAGTTCTTCTCTACTAAGAAGTAAAGGATGCCATGAGCTTGTGATCAGTCAGGACAAAAGCGAGTGCTCTTGGAGCTTGTGCTTTAAAGGGAACCCTCTTATTCAGGATTTCTCACCAGTTCTTGTGGCAAACTCCCCAGCACCTGTGCTCCTCACTGCACATTGCAGCATCCTCACTATGTTTGGTCAGTGCAGAGGGACCTGAGATGGCAGCTTCCTGGCATGTAATATTCTGGATGCTCTTCCTTGCCACCCTCTGGAGCAGCAGAGAGTCCTTTCCCCGGTGGGGGTGGGGGTGCTCTTTCTAAATCTGAGGCCATCCTACTCTTTCCTCTGGGCTCAGCCTCCTGTCTGAATCTCATAAAAGGAGTGAGAGACAGGGGAGGGCTCGCTCACCCACGTCAGAGGTAGGGTGTCGCCAGAGTAAGAAACAGAATCATAAATTGTTGCAATCCATAGAAAGCCAAGTTGCTCCACAGCCTGTCCCAGCACAGCGAAGCATTCAGAGGGAACCACAGACCAACATTCAAAAAGAATGCCCCAGGATCTCAATCTTAAAACCGTTTTTCAAATGGTACAGCACAGAATTACATTCATATCACACAACAAAATTTCTGTGAATTCTCTCTATATCTCACTGATCAGGCAGCTGCTGCCTGCTCCCCAGTTTCCCCCAAATGTTCTTCCAAATGTAGCCTGAGCTGTTCTGGTCTCCTTGAGCTGCTCTTACCTTTCAGATCTAGTTTCTTCCTAACTCTGCCTTCCCATGTGACTCAGGGGAGCAGGCACCCCTCCCCTGGTCTACACCCCTCACCAGAACTCCAAGCAGTGCAGTAGAAGCAAGCAGGCAACAAAAAGTCTGCACGGGAATGCTGCTGGGGAGGAAGGCTATGAGTGCATATGCACTCACATTCCGCCCCATCACTTTCATAGAGTGGATGTCACAGGCTCAGGGAGAAGCCATTCCAGAGACCGCTCTCTTGACAGGCAGAATGTTTGAGAAGCAGTGTGAGGAGGACACTTTTCATGTATGAACAGGGCAGTCCCTACTCAATACTCATCTCATTTGACATCAAAGGAAATTCCACTCTTTATACCTCATGGAATAGGGCTGATCTTTTGATTCACTAGACAGAGGGGCAAGCAACCAGGTAACTTATGTTCTATAGCCAATCTCGTCTTGATCTCAAGGGGAGGGGGAAATCCCCAACCTTTCCAATGAAAAGAGAAGCTATCTCGTTTTGCTTAAATCGTTTCTTGTTGGGGGGGCACCTGGGTGGTTCAGTTTGTTGAGCTTCGACTCTTTGTATCGGCTCAGGTCATGATCTCAGGGTCAGACTCAGTGGGGAGTCTGCTTCTCTCTCTCCCTCTCCCTCTGGCCCATCTCCCCCCCCCCCCCCCCCCCCCCGCTGGCTCGGGCTCTCTCTCTCTCTCAAATAAATAAATAAATCTTAAAAAAATATAGTTTCTTGTGGGCATAGAGGGGAAACTTTCATACTTCTAATGGCAGGGGTAGACATAAGATCCTTAGATCCATGTGCTGCTCCATCCTGGTCATCTGGCATCCATTGCTGGAGTCCATGACTGATGAAACTTGTGGTCTCTTCTCTGCACCCAGTGGGGAGTCCTGATGACCCACCCCACCCACCCTCTGAGCCTGGGCCCCACCTACCTTCTGCAGTTTCTCTGTGGCTCAGACATGTTTTCCTTCCAGCCCCCTGGTGTATTCCTTCCTCTGCTTCCACTAAACAATCCTTTTATCCCCCACATGTTAACCTCATGATGGGCCCCTGGCTCCCCTAGCCACCTTCCACATCCCCCACCCCCAGGGAGTTCATGGGCACTCTTCACTTTTCCATTCTCAAAACTCTACTTCGGGATTCTCTGGCTAAGCCCACCATATCACCACTTCCAGGCTTCCCTAGCTGCCCACGCTGGTGCCAGGCACTTGGCAACGTAGGGAAGACAGGGTAGGGCCCCAATGTACTCAGCTTCTCCCCAGTCTAGCTCAGGTAACTGTCCTTAACCTGTTCTCCAGGCGTCAGCTCAGGGTTATCTTTGCCAAGTACCCCCAAGGCTTGGCCCCTCTAAATTTCTCCCATGTTGTCCAAAGAGCATTCTTTTCTTTTCCTGATGGAAGGAAACTCACCACTCTGCCATATCCTCCTCTCACCTTCCCTGAGTTATAGGTCATAGCTGCTCTTTTCTTTCCTGGAACATTAAACCTCTGTGTGGCCTTAATGACAGATGGGATAGAGAGAAAGGATCTTGTTTACCAGAAAAGGGGAAATATATCGGGAAATATTTTTTTAAATATTAACACCATTTCACTTATAGCATGCTTGCTTTTGTCATAAGACAGGTATGGTAAATAACATTTTCCTATTTTCCAGTTGAGAAAACTGAGGCTCAGAGAGGTTAAGAGACCTTCCAGGGTCACACAGCTTGTTGGTGGCACAGCTGGGAAGAGCACGTGGCTGTTTTGACTCTGGGTTGAGCGCACCTTCTGTGACACTGTGCAGCTTCCCCTGCTCGGGCGCCCTTCTCCTCCACGAGGCTCTGAAGTCAGCCACGGGGCACCATCAGCTCCACCAATCTGCTCCCCTGTCCCTTAAAGTGATTATAAAGTGGAAACCATGAAATCAGCAGCTGCAAGAACAGCAGGAATTCTGCCTCAAATAGGCACGAATCCTGGAAGCCAGCAGTTAATGCTGAAGTCACTGTGAGCTTCATTTAATCTTTTTTTTTTTTTTTTTAAGAGGTTGCCAGCTATGAATGTCTGGGAGGTGGCCAACGATCTGCTGTAAGCACTTAATAATTTGTAAGTCAAACCCCTCTATTGATAGCAATGTGATGTCGAAATCACTCAACAACGCACATTGAAAAGACAAATCAATTATCCCTGGGTCTCTCCAAAGGTGGCTTGGGAAGGCAGCACATGGATATGTAAGTATGTATAAACATCTATATTTAATGGAGTGCAGAAGGAATAAAAACTGGCATAATAATTGAGGAATCTTTCGGACTCCCCTTCTCCTGGCTGGGAAACCTGCCCAGCCAAGAATCCACAAGGCCCCTGAATCAAGTAGGAGCCCTCTCCTTATCCAATGGGCTTCGGAGGAAGGGAGGCTCCCACTGCCCACAACAAAGGTTTCAGAGCCTACTCAGGCCCCGTTCTGCGCAATAGTTTTATGCAAGAAGAAAAAATGGGACATCCGCACTCCATTGCCCTCTCCAAGCCCCCTTCAGCTCCCACCTGGAATTGTATGGAAGCTGTCTAACCAGCTTCCTTGACTCTACTCTGCCCTCTACAATCCATATCTATGGAGAAGCCAGAACAGTCTTTTGAGAACTAAGGTCAGATCCTGTCTTGCCTGAGCCCACTTCCACTGATGGCCCATTGTATCTAGAATAAAATCCCTTTTTTTTTTTTTTAACCATGGCTGATAAAGCCCTACATGTTTTGACCACTACCTACTTCTCTGACTTCTTCTCATACTTATGCCCAGCACTCTTCCTAAGCTGCAGCCTCTTCTGGCCTTCTTGATCTTACTTGAACAAGTCAGGATGTCCTTTGGGCCTTTGTTCAATCTCTGCCCGAATGACCGGCTTTCGACTTAGCACATTATTCAAGTCTAATTCAAAATGTTACTTCCTTTTTGAGGTGGAAACAGGTTATACTGTTTTATTTCTTTTAGCATGTATTTTTATCTGAAATTTACTTATTTGAGTCAATTATTCATCTCCCTACAATGGAAGATTCCAGAAAGCAAGGTGTTTTTCTTTCCAGTACCTAGAGTGCTATTTGGCTTATGGTTGGCATCCCTGGGAATCTGGACTGACTAGACTGATGCCTTTCTCCCTCTACCTGAAGAAACAACATACTAAAATTTACCAGAGAATCAATCACTCATTTTTTCAAATTTACTTGCTCAACAAACATTCACCAACTCCCTATTTGCCAGCCAGTACCCCAGGCATTGGGGCCACAGAGTAGTCCGTGACCTTGAAGAAATCAAGATCTAGAAAACTCCATGATACTTGTTCAACATGGTAACAAATATAACAAAGGTGTGCATGATCTACTCAGAAAATGGACCCCTAGGTCAGGGCTTTCAAGGAAGGGATTTCAAAGGAGCCGTAACTTGGAGGATGTATGGGAGTTAGGCAAGCAAGGGGTTGAAGTATTTTAAACAGCACAAGCAAATATCAGATGCCCCTCCATATGGCTGGAGTAAATGATTTTCATGAAGGAGAAGCAGGAACTAGAGAGGCAGATAGGGCCACATTAAGAAGGACCTTTATAACATTAAAAAGTTTGAACTTCATCTTGAAACAACTATAAACTTTTAAGAAAATCACTGGTCCCAGTGGAGAGGATGTGTCTGTCAGAGGAGGAAAATATTAGTCTTAAGAGACTCTGTGGGCCTGGATTAGGGGAGTGTAATAGTTTCCTAAGGCTGCTGTAACAGATTACCCCAAACTGGGGGGCTTAAAACAGAAACTTATTGTCTCACAGTTCTGGAGGACAAAGGTCTGAAGTCAAGGTATGGGTAGGTCATGTTCCCTCTGAAGTCTCTAGGAGAGGATCCTTCCTTGCCTCTCCCAACTTTTCGTGGCCCCAAGTGTGCTTTGGCTGGTGGCTGCATCACTCCAGTCTGTGCCTCTGTCCTCACATGGCTGTCTTCTCCTTGTGTGTCCTTGTCTGCGTATGGTGTTTCCCTCCTCTTACACCAACACTGCTCATGTTGGACTAATGTCCACGCTAATGACCTCATCTTGATGATATCTACAAAGACCCCATTTTGAAACAAGGGCACATTCACAGGCACTGGGGTGTCTTAGTCCTTTCAGGCTGCTATAACAAAATACCACAAACTGGGTGGCTTATGAACAACGGAAATTTATTTCTAACAGTTCTAAAGGCTGGGAAATCTAAGATCAAAGCACTGGCAGATTCAGTGTCTGGTGAGAACCCTCCTCCAGAATTTAGACTGCTGACTTTTCATTGTATCCTCACATGGTAGAAAGAGGGCTAGGGAGGTCCATGGGGCCTCTTTTATGAGAGCACTAATCCCATTCATGTGGGCTCCACCCTTATGGCCTAAGCACCTCCCAAAGGCCCCCCCGCTTCCTGATACCATCACATTGGGCATTAGGTTTCAACATATGATTTTTGTGGGGGAGCACAAATATTTGATCCATAGCACAGGGGTTTAGATTTCAATACATCTTTTGGGGGGACATAATTTAACCCATAACAGAGATTAAAGGGAAAGAAGGGGGAAATCCCAGAGTCAAATAAAAATGGATTCAGTAAGTCTTAGAAGCCAAGCAGATGTGAAAGTCTGAAGGAGAGGTGGTGACCTAGAAAGATTCCCACGTTTTTTGTTTATGTGATCAGGTGGAGGGTGGAGCCATTCACTAAAATATAGAGTATATCATATAGGATGTAGAACACAAGATCCCTGTTTCTCTTCTTCAAATGCTTAGCCCATCATCCAAAGAAATCTTAGTATCCTAAAGAACTTCCTTAGAGAGGAAGAAATGGGAAAAAAAAAAAAAAAGGTAACCATATGAGTAAATAGGGAATGTTACCTTCCTCAAAATTCAGACCAGAAGCCAAAATGGAAATCAAATTACTGAATTCAATTGATTTCTTAAAAACTAGAGCCACAGACACGACCTGAGTTTTCCTTGTGGAGGAAAAGGAAGAAGCCTGTTTTCCCAGCCTAATCTATTGACCCTTCATTCATTCGGGAGCCAAGCTGAAATCAATAGTGTCTTGTTTGGTTGGAAAACCTTAGGAAAGGGAGGCCACCGCGTAGGCCAGAGCTTACTTGAGAAGAGTATTCACAAGCACAGGAAACAGCAGACTGCACAGGTAAAGCACCCTCTGCTGAGGCCCCAGCCGCCCAGGGTCTGGTTCTGACATGGTTCATCCGGTGCCTATTGCCGAGCCTCTTTGATGTCCAGACCAAACACGACCCGCTTTCCCATGGGCATTGGTGCTTTTTCGCATGCGTACCTGGAGGCGGTGGTTCTCTGCAACATCCGCCCGTGCTTTGAAAACAGAGTGGGGCAGAGGAAGGTGGGTGATCCCTGTGAAAAGGCTGATTGAATTTGTAGGCACAAGGCAGAGGCGATGATGCAGTGTTTCAGCAGTGGTCTGAGAGGAAGCTTGGATGGTGTGGAATGAAATCTACCTTCCTTCTACTTAGAGCCCAGTTCCACCTCGGAAGACCTCAACAGCGTGATGGCTTATTGGGACTGAGACGTTGCCGGGTCAAGGCCAAAGAGGCTATGACCTACCACATTTTACAGATTGTTGACAGACGGGCTTACTGGCCTTCACACTCTATATTCTTCTGGACATTTTCCCTCGCTCTTGTTCTTCTGACAGTTGGAAAGTCTTGTATGGCTTAGCTGGCCTTGACAAGCTTTCTGTTGCCTAAGGCCGGGAAACCACCTCTGCTCTTAATCTGACCCAGTTAATTGGCCCTGAAGAAGTAAATTATGTAGAAAGAGGAGCTGTCTGTGACTCTAGCCACCTAAGTATAAGAGACACAAAGAGTGACCACAGCCTTCTTATAAATCTATTATGGCCTCTTGACTTCTGAGCAATAGTAAGTAGTATTCTTCAGGCTGTCCTGAAGATATGAAGACGTTTTGTGAGAACATCTGGCATTCATTGACTCAGGAAAAGGAAGAAAAAAAAATCACAAGCCCTGGGACAGAATTTCATTTTCTTTTCATGTTGCCATGTGGGTGAAGGAGCCCTCTCCGTCTTTAAGCAAATGTGTATGTGGGGAGAGAGGGGGGAGGTTGGTGGTGGTATGTGAGCTCCCTTTCAAGTTTTAAAGGGGGCATAAAAATGCATATGCATTTCTGTGAAGAAGTTCTCTGGCAGGGGGAGCATCTTTTTGAAGGGGGGATGGGGATGTCCGGTTATTGTAACTTGCTGTCAGTATGTCTTCTTTCCTTCTGCTCCTGTGAAGTTTTCTCTATGCTGCCCTCTGAGAAGACCTGGCTCACAGATGATGGATTCTATAGGTTGTTCAGGGGACACCAGAGTGTGCAAGCATGACATGGTCAAGAGTCCAGAGGGCTAGTGTGCACGCTCACTCATTCTCTCTCTCTCTCTCTCTCTATTTCTGTAGATTTTGGCTCATCAGCTCAAAACCAACAAATTTAGATTCCCCTTGGAATGCAGTGGAAGTTCACTGCTGAAGCCTGGATTTGCCTCTTTCCCACAGGATAAGCATATGCTCTCCTTCCCCCACACAAAAGTTGGCCTCTCTTTGATCAGTGAGTTTAAATCAGAATAGGTCTTAGGTAGCCAAAGTGGCTTAAAATGTTAGCAAACAGTGGGATCCCTTTTAATTTTTAAAGGGAACTCTAATTCTACCCTTTATGACTTGCTTAATTATCCTGGGCCCCTGAACAGCTGTCTATTGATTCCAATTAACATGATTGACATCTCCTCTGGAAGGTAAAAGCTAATCAACTACAGGGTCCCCCACTGAGAATTCATTTCCTTCTTGGAGTCACTCCTGGGCAGGAGGAAACTTAAATAGAGAATTGAGATTCGGCACCCACAGCTCTGATTTACTCTTTTATATACAGTCCCACAGTGTCTTGTGCAGGGGAAAAAAAAAAAAAAAAGGCTAGAAATTTTTTTTAAAAATGGCAATTTATTTTTGAATCAAACTAGTGTTAATTCTGTTGGCTTTCCTTTTCCTTCTTTTCTATTTTTTATGAATCTAAATTGATCCCTTGAGTGTCTGATTTCCTTTTCCTTTCCAGTTCTGAAGGACCCACAAAATCTACTCTTGATTGCTTCTGACAAGTTCAGAAGTTGACATGAACTTTCTGGTACAGCCAAATTTCAGTTTTCCATCTTTTGGATGTAGATCTTGATGGTTTTCTTGATCTTTTCAGATTAAAAACAAAAAGCAAATAAGAGGGAGGTTATGTCAGATAACAAATCAGGCTCTATAAAGATAGCAGAGGGCTGGAATGATGCTGAACCTAAATATGAAACATAAAACAAATAGAGCCAACAAATTCATCCAACATATATTTCTGCCTATTATGTGCCAGGTACATGGAAACTTCTAGAAGGTTGGATGTGATCTGGCAGTAATACCAATGGCATCCCCCTTCCTCCATGTGTATTCCTTTTTGTCAGAAAGGAAATCTAAGTGTTACAGTTGGCGGCAAGCTCAATATGAACAGTGTTATGTGGTTGCAAAAAAAAAAAAAAAAAAGTACTATTATAGGCTTCAGAGTATCCAGTTCAAAGGGGGCAGTGGTTAGGCAAATCCTCACACTGATTGGCATTTTATTTGACTATAAATTTCATTAGAGCAGACACAGTGTTGGTCTGGCTGATCACCACATTCCAATAACCTAGCACAGGGCTTGGCGTGTCACAAATACTGAATAGAGATTTGTTGAATGAATGAATTCTCTGGGCACAGACCCAATAATTTCAAAGAAATGTGGGCCAACTTTGTGCTCAGAAAGCTGGGTAGAGAAAATGATGATTGGATGAAGGGATGGACAGATGGATGGGTGGACTGGATAAGGTGAGATTAGAAGAAATGAGATGAGGTTTTGATTTTGGACAAACAACATAGGATAACTGATAAAGCTCAGTGTTTATACTCAAGAGTTTGCAGACTGAGTATTTGTACATAAGGAGATCTAGCACTGCATCCCTAACTGTTGAGTGACCCTCCTTTAGTTGGGTTGGGAAATAAGTGAGAAGAATGGTGGAAAGGCCCTTGACAGCAAGCAGTATGGTCCAGCAAATGAAGCGTCAGCCGGTATGTTAATTTCACTCTCCTGACCGGAGAAAGTGCTCTCCTGACACACCTCTTCTTTTCTCTCTCATTCTGGAGCCATGCCATTTACTCGGAGGAGAAATGGGGAGGAAGGGAGACAGCCAAGAAAGAATAAATGGCTCAACTATGCTGGGAAACCAGTGTCCCAGTCTGGCTTTGCAAGGCTGCCATCTCCCTGGGGCAGATCAAACAATTGTGGCAGCATTTCTCGACCAAAATGGAACCAACAACAACAAATAAAAACAATACCACAAACCCACCCTGGGAACTACAGAACACTTTTATTTTGTTTCTCTTTCACGCGTTTCTGAATGTAGGTTTGTGTCTAACAGATTAAAATGCATTGGCTATCATTTGTCAACCCCAAATGCCAGTTTCTGTGTCTTAATATCACTTCCTCTTACCACTACAATAAATCTCCACACAATTAGAAACTTCCTAGCTTCCTGCAAGGAGTCCAGAGCTCTCAACCTGACTTCCTGGAGGGAAGTGAGTACTTCTGATGCTTCCCTTTAAAGCAGTTTTTATCATTTTGCTTCTTATAATTTTGATTTCATACTTTTTTGTATATTGGAGTCAGTATTTTTTTTTTCCAGCTACAGATATTTGCCTGTGCCCTGAGAAGGCTCCTGTGCCTTGGGTGTTGACAAACTTGTGACATGGCCTCACCCACTATAGCAGTCCCAGTGGCCCCTGAGAGGCTGTTGGCTTCATAAGACACCTGCCTGATTGTCCTCTCTGTTCAAGCTGGGTCTTCAGTCATCCACTGAAGAAGGTCCAGCACAATGCTGGGCACGGGGTGTTGCTCAACTCCCAAGGACCCCAGGCTCTGGCCTGTTCTTTGCTCAGTGTAATCTAAAGCTCTACATTTCAAGAACAGTATCTTAACTAAGTGGGGGATTTTTCTGAGCCGCTGAACCAATGGGGCAAGGGAGCTGGGTTCCCCTTTCCAGATTGTGATTCCTTGCAGAGGAATCCCATGCCACCTGCAGAGATGAGACAGAGGCGGTCACTATAACAACTTAATGTGGCTATTATTATCTGAAGCAAAAATACTATGGCATTTAACGTGCATTACTGTTACTCAGGTCTGGAACTCGGAACTTGGATCTGACTTTGCTTTTTATACTCAAAGCTCACAAGTACAAACAATTCTGAGTCCTTGGCAGCAACACTGGAGGAAATCTGTAGGCAAACTAAATAACTCTTGCTTCAAACGACCATGTCAGTGTGATGCTTGAGTTCTGATAAGTCTGGTTAAGAAAATCACTCTTTTATTATTGTCCCAGCTCATCTGTTACCCCAACTCAACTACCAGCTTCACCAGGGCAGGGAGTGTCTTACAGTTTGAGGAACTGTATTCAGTAAAAGATCACTAAGGACAGTAATAAGGAATAATAATAAAAAATGTTATTCATTGAATGCTTACCAAATGCCTGGTTCTGTTATCAGAATGCTTTACACCTTATCACATTGATCAGAGGTAAAGGCAACTCTGTAAACGAGCTGATGATACTGTGTTTAAGAATAAAGAAACTGAGGGGGCACCTGGATGGCTCAGTTGGTTAAGTGTCTGACTCTTGCTTTAGGCTCAGGTCATGATCTCAGGGTTGTGAAATCGAGCGCCACATCAGGCTCTGTGCTCAGCATGGAGTCTACCTGAGATTCTCCCTTTCCCTCTCCCTCTGCCCCTCCCCCAGCTTGTGTTCTCTCCCCCCTCCTCTCAATAAATAAATAAATCTTAAAAAAAAAAAAAAAAGAATAAGGAAACTGAGGCTTTGAGAGGTTAAGTGAGCTGTCCGAGAGACCACCATGGACAAAATGTGGATATTCGAACCTTGTCTGCTGCAAAGTCTGCTCTGCGTCCCCTCAGCTTCTCCTTTCTGGCTTGAATTTCATTCAAGGGACATTGAAAGAAACAAAGTGAGTTTTGGGGGCAATATGTGGATCTTGAGAGCAGTGAAATTGACATTTGGCTCCATTTTGTTTCCTTCTTTCCTTTCTTCCTTACACCACCACTTACTGGACGTTGTGCTAAGCTGACTATAGCCTGGTCCTGCTCTCAAGTCGCTGGTCACCTAGAAAAGTGGGTGACAACACAGTGCATCCTTGCGGCACAGCGGGCTGAGGGGCTTTGTGGAACCACACCCCGTGTCCGGCAGCAGCAGGGGAGAGAGCAGCCAGGGAAGGAGGCGTGGGAGGTGTCCCAGCAAAGAAAGAGACAACGGTGTATGGGAATGCCTGGAGGCAGGAAGGCACACAACATAGTCAGGGAGAGACAACACATCCAGGGGAGTTTGGTCAGACCAAATGGCCTGAAGGAGCTGTCATGGAAGATGCTGGTCATAAGACTAAATGGAAAGGTCACTTCGAGCCTTGCTGTGGAGACCTTGAGAGGATGCTGGAGGCGGAGACCCCAACAAAGATGGGTGCCAGCGCCTGTGCTAGGACAGAAGGCATCAGAGATGAGGTAAAGGCTTGGATTCAGAAGGCATTTCAATTGTAAAATCCACAGGGCTTAGAGACAGATTGGAAAAGGGGGAGGGAGGGAGGGGGGAATGGGGGCAAATGAATCTGAGGGTTTCAGCTAAAGCAATAAGGTGGATGTGGGGCGTTGTCAACCGAGCTGAGCATGAAGACGTGGCTTGAGGGGGTGGCCGGGGAGTCATCCCAAGTGCAGGTTGAGACCTGTTGACTTTGAGATGCCTGCAGGACATCCAGGTGCAAAAGTATATTTTTTCAGCTATGCATTGTGTTTTGTGTTTTTGTTTTTGTTTTTTCACAGTCTACAAATAGAACTTGAATCCTCCTTCAAGAAGTGAAGTTGCCAGTAAAAATAATGTCAGCATTAGTGTGTCTTGACTGTGGCTGGAGTAGGCCCCCTCTGGCAAAGCCCAGAATATAGAAAGCAAATGGTGTTTTTTAGCAGTCGGAGACAGGCACCCAGCTGCTAAGTAGAGGTTTAGGCCTGGAGAGGGGGCCAGAGGGTTGAGGAAGGATGGGGGTGGGCAGACCAATTACCTCTAAGAAGAAATCACGTTTGGGTTTTTAATTTTACACACATGGGGCTCATAATGCTTGCAAGAACAGGGCTTAGTGATGGTGGGAGATGGAGAGATAAGAGTGAGCCTCCCTTACTGAGAGGCTGGAGGGCACTGTTGCTTTCCACTGGACAGATTTTGGTGCTCACAAGAATGGATTTTTGGTGACGGTCAAGAAGAGAGTGATTCCCAACCCTCTCCTAGCTTTCATGGCCTTCTTCATGCCTTCCTAAATGTACAGTCCACCTCTCAGCCCTGCTCTGCCCAGAGTGTACCCAGGAGATTGTGGGTCTGGAGAAGTTTCAGATATACACAGGAGATTATTGCTCTCTCTCGTGCCTTACTTTTACTTGCATACCTACTTACTTTAAAGCAATGTCAAAGGGAACCGGTATCTTCTGCAGTGTATCGGATTCTAGGAGCCTCACCTCCCTTCTTGTATTAATTTAGGAATGTTTCATTTGTGCAAAAATGGTGCTGTGATCTTTGCTTTTCTATGCATGCCTTTCATCCTGTGCTCACAATGTGCTGTACAGATGTTCCGCTGCCAGACCCCGGTGCCCCCTAATTTGCTCTGCGATCCCCCACTAGTTACAGTCCCTCTAGGCAATACGTTTACCTGCAGGGCACACAAACAGGACACCTTGGGGGGAAGGGGTCTCCTCCACGCACTGCCTTCTACTTCTTTGCTTTTGCCCATCAAACTCCTCCCATACTCTGCCTTCTCCGTTCGGGCCGTACAGCTCCCTCTCAACAAGTTGTGTTC
The DNA here is from genome assembly GCF_964656455.1 of Halichoerus grypus. Classification (NCBI taxonomy): domain Eukaryota; kingdom Metazoa; phylum Chordata; class Mammalia; order Carnivora; family Phocidae; genus Halichoerus; species Halichoerus grypus. Next base: position 57,710,557 of record NC_135713.1, on the reverse strand, counting down.
ATGTGTTAATTCGATATGTCTCTATTGAGTGGCATCCTAAGTATTGTGCCTGTTGTGTCCCTAGGGATACAGCCACGAACAAAGAGTCAATCCCTGCATCCAGGAGCTCACAGTATAGTGGGGGAGATGACAGAAAAGTCAGCATAAATGTAAGTCTGGTATGTAGATCTAAGGTAGGGATAATTGCAGGGTGCTACGGGAACACAGAAAGTGGGCCCCTCACCAGGGTGAGGCAGAGAAGGCCTCCTATAGGAAGTAAGAGCTGGCTTGCTATGGTCTGGATCCTGGATCCTGGGTCTACTATTTACAAGTTGTATTATTTTGGGCAAATCACTTAACACCTCTGTGCCTTTACAATGTGATAATGAATTTAAAACTTAGTAAAGTATCTAGCACATAGTAAATGCTTAATAAGTACACTTCATTCATTCATTCACTGACTCCTTCATTCAGTCAGTGCCCATTGAGTACTGACCATGTGCTAGGCAGTGTTCTTGAAGGTGTGAAGAGGTGTGCCCAGGTCTTGGAAAATCAGTTCTTCTAGAAAGTAAATTACTTCCTCTCAGCCCATTTTATTCTGCATGGACTATATTTGGAGAAAGTCTTAGAAGTGATATTAATAGAAGTTTCTTTTGCCGCCTGTCGAAGCTGCAATCAAGAGGCCTTTGCTAGGGGTGAGGGAGAGCCTGGGCAGGGAGAAAGTAGCAGGTATGGCTCTGTCCAGCTTGCACATTTCAACTCTTCTACAGCTCCAGTTGGCTCCCACTGACTCCATCCTACAGCAGTCACCCTCTCCTGAGACCACCTTGCTCCCAACCCCCATCTCAAATGTAGGTCTGTTGGGTGCCTTAAAGTTTTACTGACACCCACTGCGTCGGAATACTTGAAATTCTTGGAAATAAAATGCACTGCTCCCAGGGGCTCTTCCTGGCCATCTTATTGACGTGTTCAGCTGCAGCTGCTTCAGACCCCCTCACAGAGAGGGGGAGGAGACTGCAAGCCAGTGCTGCCACCGAGACCTGAGCATGACCCAGCATCTCTGGGGCTGCATGGCCCTAGAGCAGCTCTGAACCGTGGGAGAGTCCTCCCCATGCTGTGATGGGCAGGGGCTGCAAAGATAAACTGGCACAGTACAGAGCTAGGGAAGCCGATGCTTACTGCTGTTGTGATGTTCCAGAAATGCAGCAGGAACTAGTCTCCTTTTCTGGGTGCAGAACACAGAGCTGGGCTCTTCAGCCACACCGAATTGAAAGATGATAAAGTACCATTGTTTGGGGTCATTCCCTTTCCAGCAAACCTTAGCCCCTTTTATTCTTGAGATATAATTCAAATAACACAGTATTCACCATCTTAAAGTATGTAGTTCAATTTTTAGTGTATTCACTATATTGTACAACCATGACCACTGTCAAATCCCATAGCATTTCCATCACCCCAAAAAGCAACCTGCTACCCATTAGCAGTCTCTCTCTCTCTCTCTCTCCCTCCCTCCCTACAGCCCTGACAACCACTAATCTACTTTTTGGCTCTATAGATTTGCCTTTTCTGGGCATTTCATATAAATGGAATCACTGATGTGTACCCTTTCATGTCTAACTTCTTTCACTTAGTATAATTTCTCCAAGATTCACTCATGCTGTAAGTATATAAGAGTACTTGTCTTTCCCTTTTACGGCTGAGTAATATTCCATTGTATGAATAGAGCACATTTTGTTTATCTAGCCATCAGCTGATGGGCATTTGCCTTGTTTCTACCTTTTGGCTATTATGATAATGCTGCTAAAGGAAATGGATGTGTAAATTTTTGTGTGGATACATGTTTTCACTTGTCATGGGTATATACTTTGGAGTAGGATTACTAGGTCGTATGTTAATTCTATGTTTAACTTTTTGAAGAATTTCGGAAGTGTTTTCCACTAAGTGGCTTTACCGTCCGTGTACATACAATGTATAATAGTTCCAACAATATATGAGAGTTCCAATGTCTCCACATCCTTGCCAAAACTTGTTATTGTCCTTTTTTTTCTTAAGTGTAGCCATCCTAGTGCCTACTGGATGTGAAGTGGTGCCCTTTCTTACGCATATTAATTTGGCTGTTATAGGCTTTTTCTACTTCTCTCTACCCATAGCTATCCTATCAAGGTCCAGAATTTTTCCTAGAACAAAAAGAAAAATGATAGACAATTTTTCCTATTTTGTATCTCTAATAGTTACATCCTTCTTAATGTTAATCCAGCCAGTATCTGCATAATTCCAATATTGAGCTCCCAATTCACATGCCTTCCAAAGACCAAGCTCCCTCTTATTCCTATTCTTTGCTAATTTTAAGACCTGAATTTGAGAAACCAGAGATAGCTACTCCCTCCTAAATCTGCCACCCTTCCTTCCCTGGGCAACTGGAGAGAGGAGAGAAGGAGCTCATTATTTTCACATGCTTCTCTTTATTTCCAAACCAAGGGGTTAATGAAATATACAACTTTGTTTGGAAGAAATTAAAAGCAAAGCATAATCACATCAGGACTTACTATTCAAGAATTTGTGCTTGAACATAGCACCAGCTCAAATATAGCTAGTGTAAAGTGTCTTCAACAGAGAATTTAATAAGCACATTATTAAGTTATATTAAACCAACTTCAGGGAACGGAGTATTTTCATGTATATTAGTTGTGTGTTCCTATTACTTCTATGCATTGGGGTTATATTGTTCTTATCATTAAAATGAGTCCTGAAGGATCTCCAGCAGCCAGTGAAATCATCAACTCATTGTGTATACTTGTGGGTAATCTCTGCATATTTTGTAACTCAAACTTTTCTAGTAAATTTAAATGGTCATGTGTCTCAACCAGCCCATATTAATGAGGTTTTAATTCAGTCTGATTTCTGACAAGACCAGAATAGTGAATTGCAAAGCAAAACAGACTTTGGTTTGAATTCCAGCTCTGCTCTGGCTATATGACCCTGGGCAAGTCACTTTTCCCTAGTATGAGATTCTGATATGTAGGTTTCAGGGCTGTTTTGAGAAGTAAATGAGATTACTTCTATAAAGTGTCAGCACAGGGACAGTCACATAAATAGCAGGCATTCAATAAAGGGAAACCATTAGTAGTAGTACATTTAAATAATAGGTGTGCTCCAGAAAGGGTACAAGTAAATACTTTTTTTGTTTGTCTTGTGGATAATGAAACATATTAACTAGATTAGGAAACTGATTTTTAAGGAAGCCCGTGGTGAGTCCTCTTTTGTAAATGGATGAATCAGAGTTTTATTAGGTTTATATACATTTCATTTTTTAATACCAGGATTTCTTAAAACGGGACACACCTGTCCAAAATCCTAAGGCCCCATCTCCTGTTTCTCAAAAATATCACGGTTTGATTCTCATGTTGGCAAATGCTGGTGTGGCAAACACCCCACCACCACCACCACCACCAACAACCTTGATATGAGCGGACTGTGTGTGAGAGCCAGTCCAGGTACCAGCTTCTGGGAGAAAAAGAGCAGTTTCACTAATCTTGCTCTCCAATGGGCTTTTAAGGGAAATCTCACAAAGATGTTTTGGTTAAAATGAAAGCGAAGTGCTCAAACCATAATAAGGATCTCAATTATAACCCTGGGAGAGCAGATGGGCACCGGATTTGATAGGGAGGACCCTTTTAGCACATATGTCTTTGATAACTTCTAACGCAGAGCCTGGCGCCTTTGAAATTAATTGGTCACTCCAAAGCAGTGTTTTTAATGATGCAACTGAGAACTTTTTGTTATGTAGAACAGTCCTTACTGGTGCTGACTTTGAGGATTGAATTAATTTTTCAGGAGTTCATAGTGCTTCAGGCTACCATTCCAGCTTCTCCTTGTTTCTGGGGATTTTTTTTTTTAATATGTAGGATGATTTTTTTTAGGATGATTTGTTTTAAGCATCTCCATTCGAAGGTATTTGAGGAGTTCTATTTTCTCTTTGGTCACTGTCTGAAAGAATGATTCTAGAGAGTTTGAAAATTCTCCAATCAGCCCTATAAACTGGCCTATCTCACTTTGCTACCAAATATTCTTCCTCCATCTTCCATTTTCCTTGCATATGCCATCTACCAGCAATGTACACACAGCCATTGAATCAAGAAGGCAAGTGGGGGAGGCAAGCTTCCCTCTTGGAGAGAAGTGCCTTCTTTAGAACTATAAGATTTGAATGAGGGATGAAATCCATTGCTTATTTTTTCCTTTTTATCCCAAGAAGGATTCTTAAGGCTTTCTACCAGCTTACTTGGGTTCCTAAGAGATTCTATCCTCATAAGTCTGGTTGCCGGAAATGAGGGTCTTGTCTAATGGAAATAGAAAGTACCTACTTTACTGTTAGCCTATCTTAGAGAACAAACTCAGCCTCCTCATTTTCAGAAGTATTTTCCAAATACTCTACTCCACACAGATTGCCCCCACTCTCTGAAGTCCTATAGGAACTATACTGTCTGCAACATTGGGTGTAGTATTTAATCATCCATAGCCATTTATCAAGTAATATATATTCATGGCAGGAAAAAAGTAGAAACTATCTTTTCGTCTGCCTTTCCCAACATTTTATAAATATGTCTAAGTGCTGAGGCCACTGCCAATGTAATGGATTAGGGAAATGAAAAAAAGAAAAAAAAAGCTCTCAAAAGCCTTCACTGCTCATCCTCCTGAGTCTGAGGTAGATGCCACTCCTGGGCATCCCCACAGTGTCTGGGACTTGGCTCCTTCCAGCACTGTTCATGCTCAGTTGTTATTAGCCGTGTGCGTGTCTGTCACCCCCACTATACTATGTTCCCTGAGAACAAGGAACTTGTTTTGTGTCTGTCTTATTTGCAGATCCGTGCCCAGTGCTTAGCACACAGCCTACACACAGCTCAATACATGTTGAATGAATGAATAAAGGAGTTCATGAATGAAAGAGCCATGTAAATTAGTTGGGGCTTCTTCTCCAAAGAAATGATACCGAAAAATGATGTGTGCATATCCAAGATATTTAGAATTGATTCAGAGAACGGTACTGTACTTCTGTAATTTAGTTTGGGCATAATGGTACCAGGAATCACGGGAAGAGTGACAGATATGGAATGTTGGGGCCAGTAACGAAATTGTGGGCAGCTGAACGTTTTGCAGCCTTCTTCATGTTGTATCGACAGTACATCTATTAATCACCACCTCTATTAGTTTATGAGCCTCACTTAATGCATCATCATTTGCAGAGGTGGGGAGTAGGAGAAAGGAGCCGGCTGTAAGAAAGATTTCTGTTCTCTGAGGGTAGTAGCTAAGCAGCAATGGTAGGATGCCTATTGGTGGGATTCTTCAGGTCATAATGTACACAAAAGACCTCTTCCCCCTCCCCTTTATTAAAGGATAATTGATTGAGGTCAGAAGTTTTGGAGAGTCCTGGGAGATTTTTAATCCAGTGCCATCATGCAAAGCTTACTACATCAATAATACGGTTCCGTAGGGGGATAGAGGAGTAATTGAGATGCCATACCAGCTGGAATCCAGATGAAGATACATTTGGAAGCTTAATCACAATCATGTTCTACACTAAATATTCATCCGTCTGTCTCCCAAAGAGGACAGGAAATTAAGTTGTCAAGGGCAGGGGGGATGAGGGTTTAGCTGAAAGAAGAAACCCACACCTCAGCCTTAATCTCTAAATATGCAAGACTGTCTTCGATGGTTGAAGCAAAATCCTCTTCTTTCCAGTTTTATTTTCTGAGAAATATTTGAGCTGTTTATACACAATTTATCAGCTTTACAGTTACCAAAATGGACTGTTAAGAAGCTCAGGCTCCTCGCTGTGGGATAAATACAGATGAACAATGCCATCTCAATAGAAAAATGCTTTACTGAGCCAATATAGGAAAGTATTAAAGTTGTGTAAACACGCAAGAAGGAGCAGGGGAATTCCTAAACAGAGCTGACGGGCTGTGATTGCACATGCCTTGAGGTACTGTGTCCCGAAAGTTGAACTAAACCCCGCATGTAGTCAGTAGGAATTATATTGCATACTGTGGGTTTTCTTTCATTCGTTTTTTTCTTTTTTTATTTCCAAGCTCAAATCTTATGGCCCTTTCAGGGCATCTAAATTTCATTTCAAAGGGTGATTTGAAAAATGCGTGTTGCTGCCATACATTAGATGATCGTCTCCTTCACATTTTGGTCCGACATGATGAATCAAACATTAGCTTTAATGAAGAGGGACAGTGGAGTTCAGTGTCCTGCTAGGTGAGGAGGTTGTGTTAGGCCGGGTGTCGCTGGGGGCAAGTAACAGAACAATCTCTGCTCAGATCAGTTCTCATAAGGGAATGTGTACAGGTTTCCCTGCTCTCTGAAAGTTCGCTCGATGCACATCACTTTTAGGAAAGACCTACCTTAGTACCTGTTTTTGCTAACTGCAGGAAATCCAAAGAGGATTTTTGCTTTTACAAAATGGTAACTGCTTCTTTGCTTTATGCCACTTCAGCTTACAAAAGGCTTCATAGGAATGCTCTACTTTTGTATAGCAGGGAAAATCTATTTTACCCAATAGAAGTCTTCAGGTGGGGGATACCGTAGATGCAGAATATTAAGGCTCCTGCCCTGCTACTCTGGGGCTCTCTTGGTGCTCTCCCTCCCCCAGTGCATTGACACCATTCTCTAACTGAGTCTTAGATGGCTGTAGGTCATCCCAGCTATCACATCCTGATACTTCAGTTTCCAGCAAAAGACGGGGTCATCTCTTCTCTAGGCTTTTCTCTTAAGGAGTAAACTTCCTAGAAGCTCATTAGTAGAATTGCTCTCACTTGAAACCTACCTCGGCCAGCCAGCTAATGATTACTTTACAGCCACCTTTGCTTAGAAGTGGGGGGAGGAACACACCCATCCTGTGAGTAAGACCTAGCTACCTATGACGTCACCGAATTCACGTGGTACAGCAGAAGGAATATGGGCTGTGTGGAGTCAGAGCTGCATCTGAATCTCATTCTCATCACTAAATAGCTGTGAATCACTTACCCTCAGTGAGCTTCACCGCCCCTTGGGTAAAATAGGAGTATGACCCACCAAGATGGCACACAGAGTACTGGGTAGGCACAGCTCCGTCATAACTCCCTTTCCACGTGTGCCTTTTCACTGAGTGGGTCTTAGTGCCAACTTGCTAGCTAACATGCGCCCGTGCCTCCTAGTTATAGGTGTCCATTTTGTGATGCTATCTTCTAATTACATGTACGGTGTAAAGTATAATTTACTTGGATGTATGTGCATATAGCTATATTTGACATGAATGTATCATAGAGATAATGTGTGTATATATATGTTATCTATACGTTACATACCTATTCAATCAACAGTTACATTTCAAGGAGCTCCCTTATGTTCCACACTGTTGCAGGCATCTCAGGGTTCTGGTTTAGTACTACTCAAATTGTGGTCCACAACTTCGTGTCAGTTGGCAAACTGTATGTTCCTGGGCTGGGGCAGATAAGTGCAGAAATTGAGAGTGACCATTTAGACACATCATTGTCTGACACTGCTAAGACATCCAGACCCATGTTCATCCTTGCAATACTTCATTTTTATTGTATTCTGCAAAAGTACTGGGTGCATGAAAGATTGAAAATTAACACAAAAACAGAAAGAGCTAGCTAGCCCTTCACGGAATCACTGGAGACGTTTGCTAGGACAGACACGTATCGAAGCTACTCCTTGCCTCCCAGGTGCTGAGGTTTATTTGGGGTGAGGAGAGACAATTACACGAAGTTGTTGAACAACAATGCAAAGACAACAGTGAGAAATAATGTCATAAGGCAGTCATAAATGACCCAGTGCCACATCAGTGGCTGCCATAGCACTTGCCACGGATGTCCGCAGGAGGACGAGGTGTCGGGAGGGTCTTCCCTGAGCAGGTGTATCTGTCTGGATTTCCCCGGCATCCCGGGCCTCCTGTTGGGGTCTGCTCTGTCCCTTCTCATTCAGCGGCCTGACGGGTTAACCTCCTGGTGAGCGAGGGCCTGTGAATGAAGCTGGATGGAGTTATATGTCAGACTGCAACGGGCACGCACTAAATATCCTGCTCCATTTTCCTTGACGGGGCTTTGATGTCAGTGCAAAACACGTCAGATTACACGGGACGTCATATCATGTGTCAAATCAGTGTTGGGGCTCCATCCTAACACTTTAATTAGTACGGGTGGAAGGAAAGGATGTATTATTTTTCTGTTTCAAGGCAAAGACCCTGACACCCACTGAGAACTGTTAGGTTCTGCCCAAGCCCCTTTTAAAAACACAGCCTGTACCCCCTAGGATAATGGCCATAGTGTCAAGCGAATGAAAAGAGCCGTGGGCCAGGAGGTACAAACCTCACTAGACTCCAGTCCAACCGCAACGCCTTGTGTGAGCTAGAGACACCCCCCAAGTGTCATCTTCAGCAACATAAGTGCTTGTTAATTACCCACCTTGCAGACTTCCCAGCCTTAAAAAGTAGCTACTAATGCTTTCATATATCTCATCAGAGTATTAGGTTTTGAAATGAGATAATGCCTTGATAGAGCTGCAGAGGCCACAAATGATGACAAATGGGCAGGGAAGGCCGTGTAGAGGGGAGGGGAGGGGGGAAGATGCCAGTAGAGACCTTTGCTTTTAAGAACTGTTGTCAGTTAGCAGCCCTTTACTCCACAACGGGAAACACCTGCAAACACCTTGCTTTGCTTGTGCCCCTGCAAGCAGGCGGGGGTGTCAGAGCTCAGGGACGTATCCCATCCAGAAAAGCGCCCAGGCATGAACAGAGCCCTTTGCCGTTTGTGAACGTGGCCCTGAGTAATGAGAAACCTGGGCTTTGCTCTCTGCTCCCGGAAGAAGGTCGTCCAACTTAATACTGAGTGAAATCTCTGAGCGTCGATAAGCTGCATTCACTTTGACATCTAGACTCCTGTGTAATTAAGACCTCAGGTCTGGCGCTTGGTTTATCAGTGTGTCAATTCTCATTTACATAAGACTTCGGTTTTCCCCACATCTCTGCACAGACGCCGCCAAAAAAAATACTATTAACAATGAAAGGGCTGAGGATAGAGTTACACAGCCCATCGTGTCTTTAATCCCTGCTTAACATTTCCCTTAAAAAGAACATTGCCCTATTCGGAAATTAAACGCAATGTGTTAGATGTTCTTTATGGAGGGCGAAAGGAGGTGGATTTTCCACTGCTTTATTCTGAGCTTAAAAAACATCCGATTTCATGCCCTTTATTCAACTGTGAAGCCGAATCTGCTGCATAATTGGAGGGTGGTTTCTTCATCTTGCTTCTAGAAAACAACAGGCTCTTCTCACCTCCCTGTAGCTGGATGCTAAAACCTGAGACTAGACTCAAAGGTCCCCTAAGTGTGTTAATCTAGTTTTGTTTATTCAGACTGAAGTCTGTTGGGTGTAACTGGATCCTACAAAGGAGAAAAGTGACTTCTGGGCTGCTGGAGACCATCCTTCTCTCCCCATGGAGTTTTCTCCAGGGCAAGGAGCAGTGGGGACCCAGCACTTTGGATGCCTCTTCTTCTTCTAACATTAATGGTAATGAGGCAAAAGCATTTATTGTTGCAACTCAAATGAGAAAAAGCATGTCCAGGAGAAGTTAGGGGACTCTCACAAGACCACACATGGAGTTGGTTATATGACCTGGGAAGTAATGCAACTTCTACAGGTCTTCATTCATATCAATAAAATGTACTCGTCTGCAAAATTAGCGATCGGGAGAGAAGTCTAATAAAAAGGCACAGGGAAAGGAGATTCTGGTCTGTATAATAGGATTCTAGGCCCTGAGGTATCTGTTTTAAGTAGAAAGCCATATGAAAGGATGGAAACTTGGAGTTGCTTTCAAGGAGCCTCCATTCCAGCTCTATCACTTACTACTTACTGTGTGACCTTGGCCAAGACATTCCACCTCTCTGGGCTTCGGATACCTCATCTCAGAAACAGATTCTTAAAGTGCTCCCTTTGCAGTGTTGCTGTGAATACTAATGAAATAAGTCTATTAAACTACTTGGAGGAGTAACTGACCTAAAGTTAGCCCTCAATTCATATCGCCTATTACTAGTAGCACCGCTATTGTTTTTATCCAGATGGCCATTGCCTTCTGAATGAGACAAAAACAGCGATTGAGTCCCCTACTGCCATATAGTGCCCCCATGTAGTCTGTCCTTGATATCTGGCCAATCCTAGCAGGCCCAGGCAGTCTTGGAAGGCACCCAAGAATCTAGGTCAGTGGTTCTCAACCTGGGTTCACATGAGAATCATCCCAGGGAACTTGGAACAATACTGAGGGTCCCATGCCTAGAAATTTTTATTTAATTGATCTGCAGTCCAGCTGGGCATCAAGAGCTCTCCAGATGATTCTAATGTTAAGAATCCCTGGGCTAGGGAAGGGCCCTATTAATTTGGATATTGAAAAAAGTTCCTGAAATATGAATGGGATAATAAGCTCTTACTTCCCAAGTATGGAGGTTACTGCTGTTGTTATGTGAGATCCTGGTAGATAGTTTAGATTGTATGTTAACAGTCTTCCAACTATTGTAATGTGAATTAGGAAAAAAATATTTCGAAGTGATATTCTTTAGGTTTAAATTCATTAAAACTAAAAGTGGAAGGGAGTATGTATAACTTCAATTTAAATAAAACATAAGTTAATATTTATACATTTATGGGTTTAAAAGTATGACTTTGGAACATAAATGACTAAGGTTTGGGGTATAGTATGAAGCAAATATGATTGTAATCATAATTCTGAGTATATTAAAGAATAAAATTGTTGAGTAATTCTGTAATTTGTATCGTTTGAAAAAAATAAAGGTAGATTTATGGTGGAATATGGTGAAACTTCTAACCCATCTAAGAACACAAACTCCTTGGTGTCTCTTAACTTACTTTTGGGATGCAATTGGAGATAAAAATGTTACTCCTTATTTACTCCAAACTCTAATTATAATTACTTTGTATATACCGACATGGTTAATGATAATGGCATCCTGTATTTTAAGAATGCCTAACCATTTACAAAGCACTTGCACTTACATTGTGTAATCAGGTTGCCTGATAACTTGCTGTGGTTGGGTTAGGAGCCCCTTCTCCAACTGGGGAAAATGAGGCCTAAGGGGTTAGTTAGATGGCCTGTCTCACGTTACACAGATAACATGTGGTAGGGCAAGACTGAGACCTTGTCATCTAAATCTAAAGTAGAACTTTCTGTTTTACCACTCTTGTTCTTCTAAGCTCTTCCACATGAAGTTATAAAATCTCTCAAGGGCTCCTCTCACTGTGTGACTGGATTTCCTTTCTGATAACTTGCTCCACACTCAAGAGCATTCAGGGTTACTTCCAGTATTAGAAATTAATTGGGCCAGTTAGGTCACATATGTACAAAACCAACTTGGTAAGACTCCTCAAACGTCTCTTCACTTTATACTCCTGACCAACCCCATTTTTTTTAATCTGGACAGTAGCCAGAATCATCTTTGAAAACGTGTCAATCCATCATGACACTCCTTACTTAAATCTCTGCAATAGCTGTCCATTTTGCTTTGCAGAAATTCTGAGCCCTGCCCCTCCTGGCACTCTGGTCCAGCTCATCTCCTGGACATCCCTTAAACAGGCCACACTCTTGTTGCTCCATATCTAGACAGTGCTGTTCCATGCAACGGGAATGCTCTTCCTCTCCCTCTCAACCCTGCCAAGAAGACCTCATTTCAGTGTTTCCTCCAAGGAGTGGAATTCCCTGACCTCCTAAGTGGATGGGACCCTGCCCTTGCCCTTCCCCCGCCCCCATTATTTTCATGCAGCAGAACAGGTCTACCAACCTACCAGTGGCTTCCAAGCTGCTTTTTAAGGACAGGAACATTCTAGTTAAACCCAGGATAGGATACCCAGAGCCCTGCCAGCCCCACCTTTCCATGGCTCCCCCAGAAGTTCTGAGGCAGCATATAAGAACCCTGCAGCTCTCAGAACACAGTGTTAAAACCAAACATCTGGTAGATAAATACAGCACTGGAAGTTAGAAATCTGTATTTTATTCCCAATTTATACCACTTTCTACTTTCTGAGCCAGTAAGTTGCTTTTATTGGCCAAATTTTAGTTTCCTTACTATTAAAATAAGTACAATACTGCTTATCCTACTTAACTCATTGAATTGTTTTGTAGACAAAATAAGATAAAATGAAAATATTTTGAATAGGTAGAAGCACTTTACATTATTATTTGAGCCTGATACGATTTCTTCTCCTTAAGGGCTTTTAAATGAAGGAAGACAGACTGATTTTCATAGATACAAAGGTGTCCTGAAGACATAAACACAGTGAAAGAACAAATGCATTATTCATTAGTGTTATGGATTTAGGTGGGTCATCAGAAAGAGACAGTGTTCTGTGGCAGGAAGATTTTCACCTGCGAATCAGGAGACTTGAGTTTGAACCTACTTTGTCATCAAGTTACTAACTCTGGGAATCTGGTCAGTCGTGTAACCTTGGGAATCTGGTCGGTCGTATAAACCTGGGAAGCTTTAATGGCCCCCATCTATAAATTGCAGAGGGTGTGAGAGTGGGTGGGGAAGTAGAGAAAGGCATTGATACTGCGGTAGTTTGGAGGATCACGTGACACAAATAAGAAAGGTCTCTGGAAAGAGCAAATTGCGTTAGCAATGCAAGGCCTTAGTATTATCCAAGTGCTTGCATTACTTAGGCAAGGGGAAGTCAAGAAGTTGTCAGGGAAGGCTGCCCAGAACAGCAAGGGAGTACCAAGAATGACTTGAGTAATGACAGGGAGAGAGCAGGTCTCGCCAGAGAACGCGTGCTTCGGGCGAGGGTGCAGCCTGAGACAGGGCTTATTTCCAAGGGGCTGGCGGGACCCAGCCAAGACAGTGGGTCATCCCGCCTTCCCAGGAGCTGAAGTAGCTCCTAAAAGCTCTGGATTACAAGGCAGAGGACTGCATCCAGGTGGGCAGAACGTGTTAAAAGGATCCCAAGTACACTCAAGGGTGTTTGTTTTCAATTGGAAGATAAGGATTAACTGGATTAATGGAGCCTCATGGGTGGAGAATGTACAGACGCTAATTGCCCCTAAATTACAGTGGATTCCATTGGAATTGTGTACTCTCCTCTACAAGCCTAACCGCTGCCCCTCCTTCCCTCCCTCCCTTCCTCCCCACACAATGCTAAATGAACATGTCATTGTAACTGAGATGAAAGGCCTTGAAATTTATTTTCCACTTCCCTCCAAGATCTCTTGTTTGCAAAATACAAGAGGAACTAGATTACTAGTCTAGTTTCAGTTTGTTTCATACCAAAAAAAAATGTATTCCAGGAATTCAAATTTCTGGAAGATGTTTCCGAGCCCTCTTTTCCTTACTGGGTCTCTCTGCCACACCAGTGGCCTAAAAATAAATGGTTCTCAGAGTTGAGCGTGCTTCAGAGTCACCTGGAGACCCTCCAAAAGCACATTCCTAGGCCCTGCCCCAGACTCTCTGATTCAGTGGGCCTAAGGAGGTCCCCCAAACTTGCATTTGCAGCAAGTTTCCCAGTAACACTGATGGTGGCCATCCCAAGATACACTTCAAGAACCACTGACCCTGGGAAAGTCAAAGTATTTTAAAGAACCTGGTCAAAGAAAAAAGAATGCAAACCTCAAAATCCTGGGGCTGTATCTTCTGGGAAACGGAGGTACAATCACTCAGAACTTCAAAATTATTCATTTCCCAGGTCAAATGTACATATTCTCTTGGATTTTATAAAGCTTATGGGGTAAATGTGCCTTGCTATGCATGGGAAATGCAAAGGAGTCTGGAAGTAGGGCAGGTTCTTGCTGGTGGCCCCCACTCATTCCTCCTTCACTCTGGTTTGCGCACCTCCTCTTTGTCGATTATTATTGTCAAGCAGCTTTTTGGCAACTGCACAGGCATCACACCTGCAGACCCCTGAAATTTCCCTCCGCCTTAGCCCCACCAATACGTTTCCAGTCCTGTTCCACATGTACTTATAGATCACTTCTTCTCTACAACACTGGGTAAGGCTTGGGATACTTTTGCTAATGCTTCCAGAACATTGCAAAGTAATGTAACTGTGGACAGTGAATCCACAGATTTGGGGTTTTAGTTCTGGCTTTGCATCTGTCTTACCATGTGACTATGGAAAGAACACTCTAAACCTCCGGGCATGATTTTACTCATCAATTGAAGGAGAAAGTCTAGCTAGATGAGTGGTTCTTCCCCTTTAGGGGAAAATGAAAATTAAGCATATAGACCTCTTCCCAGGAAAATGCGCATGTTCATGACATGCAAAATGTTGCTTACAATTTTTAGACTGTGTAAATAATAGTATAGTAATAGCAAGCAATAATAATAGCTGACATTTATCAAGTGTCAACTTTATGCCAGGCTCTGTGCAAAGCACTTTACATCTATTACCATATTTAATCCTTTCAACAACCCTCTGAGGTCATCAGACCCAGTTTCTACTTGAGAAGATCATGGCAGAGACCGGAAGGAATGCATCTCAAGTCACCCAGTAGTAAGCAGCCGAAGGGGGATTTAAGGCAGTACACTGTTCTGAAGCTGGTAAACGGTCCTCTGGGTTAAGGAAGGGACCCTGTTCTAGGTGATATTTCAAGTTCCTGAAGTTCTGATGTCCCAGGATTTGCATTTTTTTTTTCCCTAAGTCCTGAGAAGCAAACATTGGGGAAATGATCCATGGTGTTCTCAAGGCTTTTGTGCATCAGAGGTGATCACAAAAGTTATAATTTAAAGGCGATTTGGGGTTCAGACTCAGAAAAGCAAGTCACTTCTGTCTTTTGTGTCTGTCTTAAAAATGAACGCTTTCTTATCACAGCTTCTAACCAGAGGCAGCAGCCTCCTCCCAAGGCAAGGGGAAACACCCGTCTCGGCTTGGGCAGGTCAGTGATGTGACAAGATAAAGGGCAGATCCTTAATGAAAACCACTCTGCCTCCTGCCAGCAAAGGAGTTTTCTTAGTGCATTTCAAGTTCGCTAACACCTCTTCCCAGATCAATGGCTTTTCATAAATGCACCAGGAGATCTTTGAACCACTAATGCTTCAGGGGCTGTTTAGGTTTGGAGTCAAACTGTTTAATATAACTCTCCTCCAAGTCTGGCTCTATTGAAAGGTCTCAGGAAACAAGGCGGGGGGATGTATAAAAAGCAGAACTGCCATGGCCAAGTGACATCCCCCCGCCTAGGCCTCCTGTTTATACAAGCAAATTGGACCAGGCTGATTACTTGCAGGAGGGAAAAGAAGGAATGAAATGACATGTGGATCATGGTGGAGTTGAGTGAAAAAGAATCAGACGAAAGGTGCCTTTTGATTGGAGGGGAGCAAGGCATTTGCTTGAGGTCGGGGGAGCCAGTGATTGGCTTCATCAACAGACTAGGTCACCCACAGATGAAGCCCTACGATAGATACTGCACTGTGCCAGGGAGGTGTGAGCCAGGCTTCCCGTGTTCCCAGGAAAATGAGTGCCACTTCATTTACAACTTCTCTCAACACTTAAGCTAAAGGAAGGGTCTTGTTCAGAAGGTAGATGACCGTTGGCATCAGGAGACATGACACCAAAGGGGTTTCCTGTGTCTGTGCTGCGCCCACACCTGCTTTCCCAGAGCCCTTGGCAAAGTCATCGTAATAGCTGGCATTTCCTGAATGTCCCCTGCCGGCACTGTGTTCTGTCTTTACCCCATTGAAACCTCACAGCAATCCTTTAAGGTGGACCCTCTGCTGTTATTAACCCCACTTTCAGACGGGGAAACTAGGCCTCCAGGCAGATAAGCAACTTGATCAGTGTCACATCCATCTCGGGTGGGAATCTAGATGATCTCCTCCTCTTCACCACCAAACTATGTCTGTCCACCTGTGTGAACATGATCCACCATCATCGAATGTTTAGCTCATTTACTCCTAAAGATCTAGGACCTAGTGATTATTTCTTGTATCCCCTCATTTAGAAACCAAGCCCGTTGAGGGCATAGACCATGTGGTCCTTTCATTTTGCCTCCTATCACAGCGCCTGGTAGAGTAGACACCTGATCCCCATCTCTTATTCTTGAAAAGTCCCTCTTAAAGTCACTTTAGGGTTTTGTGGATTTTTTTCCCCTGATTATAATATTAATACAAATTCAGCACATAAACTATTGCTTTAGGCACCAAAATTTTATAAAGATAAAAAGAAGAAACCCCCAGAGGTAACAGTCATTAACACTCTGGAATATAGCCTTCTACTCTTTTCTTTATGTGTGTATGCACATAAATATATAGCTTAAAGAGGATTACACTATGTATGTCGTTTCGTAGCCTGATTTTTTGCTAATGACATATCGTGGGCGTCTCTCCCCATCGGTAACCATAGATCATCAGTCATTTGTATGTCCTAATCTTGCAGTGTTCCCCTGTGTGGCCATTTCAGCATCCATTCATCTGCACTTGATGAGCTGGGCGCTCCCTGGTATGTGCCCATCCCTACAAGATGCCGTGAGCACATCTACGCCGACAACTTGCTGCTCCTGTATTTCAGTCCCTGCTCTTGGCCTTGCTTCTTGGAAACTGCACTCCCTCAGCAGTTGCTTGGATTACAGTTCTAGAAATGGCAAAATATATACGTTGTCTGTTGCAGGAGGCCTTGGAGACTTAGACAATCCAGTTTTTAATATGAAAATTGGGCTGTGGCATTGCCCTTAAAACAGAAGGAAGTCACAAGTGCCCATTTCTGCCTCAGTTCCTCAGGACATTCTTGTCTCTTCTCCTGTGAGCACTCCATCCCTGGAGTCGCCACAACCTGGGGCTCATAGCTATTTCCAGAAATGCCCTGTCTATGAAATTGCTATGGACAACTGATCAACCTGGGGTCAAGGGTTAATGAATGTTAGCAAGAATGTGGGGTGAGGGGCCAGACTGGGGATCTGGGAGTTTGGGGAATGAACCACTCCTGTTTTAATTTCCCGGGCTCGAGTGCATTCTGGGGAATCACAGGTGGCTGAGTCTGTGTGAGGACCCAGCCAGATATGAGGGTGGAGCTGGGGGAGCATTGGGGGGTGGCAGTGAGAGCTAATACAAATACAAACCCCAGAAACCTTATTTATTATTTTTCATCAGCCAAAAGAAGGCAATTTTTAGATTTAGATTTTTTTTTTGATGAGCTGTCACCATGGTGATAGAATTGGAAACGGAGTGGGACACAAACAGCCTGGGCTCCGTGCCTTGCCCAAGCTGTCACACGCACCTCATCCTCCAGAAGCAAACTGATAGCGTTCTTTTTCTGACAACATTGCTGTTAGACCATTTGTTGAATTATTTGCATATGGTGACTCTAAGAGACCCCCAGAGCTGTGTGTTCCCTCTCTATCAAGAGGAAAGCTATCCCTTGGGATCTTTGCCACAGAGAGGTCCAGGTTCCTACATGCCTGGGCTCTACCAGGTAGGGATGACATTTCTGGATTCCCCACAGTGCATCCTGCAGAAGGAACTTGTGAGAAAACAAAATCAAAGACAAGAAACGAGTGAAGAATTTACCATCTGTTCCAGGAAAATTTGAGTCTCTCTACTTGTCTCTGGACCCACTTGGTTTGGTCTCTTGCACATCACGTCTACAGAACCCACCACAGGGCAGAGGTGCTGGAAGAGACATGTAGGACGTATAACCTTCCAGAATGATCCAGGCACTTAGGAACCCAAGTTGCTGCTTCCATTACTGAGCTGGAACTATCTGAATTCACTCCTGTTCTTCTTTGAGTGATCGTTTCTTTCAGATTCCAGATGGATCCAAGATAATTTTTTAAATCCTCTTAACTCTCTGACTGATTTCAGAACTGTATCCAGAGAAGTCCCTTCTTAACATCCTTCTCTGATTTGGGGCCAGCAAAGGAGGACAGATTGCATTCTGAAACTTCCAACATTTTTTGCCCTGACTCACTTCCATTCAGGCCTCTTCCCTGAAAAAGGACCAGCCCCATTAATGAAGAGCTATGTCCTAATGAGAAGTAATTTCATTGTACCAATTGTCTTCTACTTCGGTGAGATTCAGATGTGTCTGGAGACTTCAGGAGTCACAGTTGGCCTCCAGTCCCTTGGCCCTATGAGAATTCTATACGCCTAGGTAGGAACTGCTTGAAACTGCACCTGTGTTTTGGGTTCGTGTCTTCTCTTCATTTTGTCTCCTCCCCCTCCCCCCGCCCCTCCCCCCCCCCCCCCCCCCCCGCTCCCGCAACCCCATTCCTCTGCTACTCTTCTTTAAAGACAAGCAGGGGGTGGTTTATTCTGGGTTGCTATCAGTTTGCTTCTGGAGGATGAGGTGCGTGTGACAGCTTGGGCAAGGCACAGAGCCCAGGCTGTTTGTGTCCCACTCCGTTCCCAGTGACAAACACTGCTGCTCGCCTCCCTGTCCAAATCTGATAACACGTATGTTCTCCCAATTCCATGCTGTTGCTCTGGAAACGGAAGCATCAGCACGATCTAGAGTAGAATTATGGCTTAGTCAACCTTAAAGTCTCACAGCCCTTCTGGCAACTTCTGGCAGGAAAAGCATATCCACTCCCACTGCCCAGTGAGAGGTTTGTGACCGACAGCTTTCTCTCCCCACTGGAAAAGTTTGCCTCCTAAAGTTAGAGAAGGTGTGTCTGCCCATAGCTCACTTTGGGGGAGTGTAGTTTATTAAAAGAGGTCTCAAACTCGAGCACCTCAACCGAATCCCAGCCCTGCTGCTCACAAGATAAGGCACAATAAGCACGAGCTGTTATCACAGCCCCTTAGAATACCTCTGTTCCTCCCAGGGTTGACGGGCCATTCTGGAGTCTCCAGGTTGCTAGACCTCAGTGCTGCATTCACATTCAGTACTCAGCTCTCAGGATGAAGCTCCCGGCTCAGAGGCTTACCAGCTGGGTGATTGGTCAGGTTCTTCACCTTTCTGATCCTCCCATGGGTTATTCATAAACAGAGAATAATTATGCCTACCTCAAAGCTGGTTTTGAGGATAAATAAGAGAGCATGTATGAGGCCCATAGCTCAAGACACATCCAACGTGACCCTCTGGGAGAATCCAATTCTCCACCTTCAGGATATAAATGTTTCCACTGGGGAGAGAAAACAGTTCTTTCCCTTTCCCTGCATTCAGTCCTTCATCTCTTTCTGAAAATGCACCTGCCCTTAGGATACCTGCTCCCCTCTGTCTGAAGAGATGGGTGAAGCATGGGTGGGAAACCCAGCCTCTGGCTCCCTTACTCACACACTGACACACCCACCCAAGCTTTTCTATCTCTGCTAGTGCCTTGCAGACATGGCCTTTAGTATGGTGGGAGAGCCTAAGAGTTTGTGGCACAGGAAGATGAAGATTATAGTAGACAACCATGAGAGAATGTAACTAGGAGTGGGAAGGAAAGAAAACAGAGGGTGGGAATGAGGAGGGGAGAGAGAGAGAGAGAGAAGACTTCCCAATGTACTTAGAAGTCCCCTAGGTTCCTAGAAGCCTTTGGGGAAAGTTTACCATAACTTCTTCTCAATGCCACCAGACTCCAACCCAAAGGTCCAGAGCTATCAATAAAGAACATAAGGGCCTGTGAAAATCTTTAGTCTTATAATCATTCTTCTTTAAATGAAGCCCTAACATAGCACACTCCCCCCCATTTTAAATAGAGCCCTAACATAACACAACCTTTTTTTTTTTTTTTTTTTTACAAAGAACAAACCATTTTTTATTGTAATGGAGTAAGTGAAACCCCAAGGCCATCTTTGCCGAGGTACTCCCTGCCCAGATACCAGCATGTGGGCCTCATGGAAGAACTCACCCCAAAGCCCTTGGTTCTCAGGACCTTCTTAGAGGCGTGCTGACATTATCCATGCCTGTGTGCATCTGGACATTTGTGCAGCTCCGCACCAAAAGATGGGCATCCAGAGTGATCAAAATGTGGCTGATGTGACCATAAATAACTTAAGAAATTTTCGGGAACACACAGAAAGAAACTGTGCTCAGATAATGGAAGTTAGAGCTTCCGTTTCCTTAGGCACCTTTATATAGGCAGAGAACATCATTTTCGAGTGAGCATCACTGGAAGTACAAAGGCTACGGTGCTTTCACAAAGAAGGTGATGCATTTTTGCTTAGTACCTGTTCACCTTTTGCTCATTTTCTTGTGGAGCAAAGCAGGGCTTTAAGCTTGAGTGGGGTGAGTTCCCTCTTGGTGTGCTTCTGTGTTTAAGCATAGAGCACTTACTCTGTTGTTTACTTGTCATGCCTCTTGTTCTCCTCAGGAGGGGAGTTAGGGCAAGTGCCAGAGAATTCTGTCACCTTTACATACCCTATGTTTCATCTAAAACAGTGAGGAGCCTGAAACCACTTCCTACATCAACCTGTTACCCCAGACACATTTTGTCCAACAGGATACCCTTAGATGCAAGAAACATTGGTCTCTGGCTCACATACAACCTTTCATTATTTTCAACAGCAGGATTATTTTTGTACAAGGCAAACATAAGAAATACATAGTGGATATAAACTCAGTCTGCAAACATCAGTATATATAATGATTTCTCACACATGCCCACTTTCCACAAAAACTAAATCTTGGGCACTTCTGCATCCCCCTGCCCCCTTTCCCAGGGCTGTGTCAAGCTCCAGAGTATTTAAATGGTGCCCATATACAGAAGAGGGTGATGAGCATCTAGTTCATGGCACTTAAGTCTGTCTACCTTGGCATCCAATAAGACAACCACCTCTCTTCATCCAACTCCCTTCTTCCCTACGGTTCTGCCCAGCACAGGAAATTATCCTTCTACTTCCTTGCTCCTCAGAGGCTCTGGGAAACTCTCAAAGACTATCTTTCCTGCAAGGCTGCTAATTGCCACCATGAATCTGTTATTCTCTGATGCTCCTGCACCAGGATAGAGTAAAGGGAATTCTGAGAGACCTGGACACCTCACTTGGCTCTATCTGGCAGAGTTATGTCTCCTCAGACCTCAGCTTCTCTCATTCCTCTTCATCCCATCCATGTCCAGTCCTGGTACTTGGGAGAGAGAGGTTAAGAAAGGGGTCTCTACCCCATGCCTATCTGTGTCTCAACTCCCTTCATGATCCTTTTAAATATTTTCCCCAGGAGGAAAAATCTTTGGAGGAGGGAGGTTACTAATTCTGACGAATCCAGTATACCCCAAGTACACTTAGGGCTTAGATCAGCACGGTCCAACAGAATTTTCTATGATGGACATGTTCATTATGGTAGCCACAGCTACATGTGACTGGTATGACCAATGAACTGATTGTTTAATTTTAATGGACATAAATTCAGATAGCCACATATTGGACAGCACAGGTCTAGATTTTTCAAACTTAAAAGCCAAGAGTTAATGTCTTTGTTCTCTATATTGTATAGGACAATCCACCCTAAGGCAAAGGTGGACTATATCCTGTGTTCTTGGATACGAGAAAGTGTGAGTATTGGTGGGTGCGACATGGAACATATCAGTTATCACTTCAAAATACTCTCCCACCATAAATAAATAAAAAGTCATGCTGTACTGGTTCAATCAGTGGGAAACCCAGAATCTGCCCATTGCCCATCCCTTAAACATTACAGAAGATACTGAGGCACCTCTGAAGAATCACAGGGATTCTTGGAACTTGCTTTGGAAACCACTGAGCTAGTTATATCTAAAATCCAGTCTGGTTCTGACATTTTCAAGATGTAGACTTGTTTTGATGAGGAAGTCATACCTTCGAAGGGGTGGTGACTTGCCTTAAGGTACATAGCTAATTTTTGCAGCAAAGATCTGAGAACCAAGTCCGCCACACCTTACCAGAACTCTTTCTTTCCCCTGTACTTCATGGTGTTCTCTAAGATTCTAGCCTTGATGCTAGACTGTTCCATATCCCCTGGAAATAATTATTTCCTGGGGAAAAGAGCAAGTCTCCTCCTCTAGCACTGTGTGTGGCAGAGCATCTAGCAGTCATCAGTGAGGGGAATAAACTCATCATGCTGGCATTGCAGGATGTGAGGAGAGCCCTCAGAAAAACGGTTCCTGTAACCACTGCCCTGATTCTCCTCCACCCTTCTCTTGCCCGGTAAACAAGTAGCAACCCCTCATTTCCCGTCCTGCTTTTGAAGATGCTAAGGACCTCACTCCGTGTGTAACTCTAACTTTTAAAGATATTTTTTAAAGATTTTATTTATTTATTTGAGAGAGGAAGAGAGAGAGAGCACGAGCAGGGGGAGTGGCAGAGGGAGAGGGAGAAGCAGGCTCCCCCCCACTGAGCAGGGAGCCCGACATGGGGCTTGATCCCAGGGCCCTGGGATCATGACCTGAGCTGAAGGCAGACGCTTAACCAACTGAGCCACCCAGGAGCCCTTCGGCAAACTTTTTATGCAAAAAGCCAAATAGGAAATATTTTCAGCTTCGCAGGCCATATGGGCTCTGTCGCAAATACTCACTTGTGCCTTGCAATATAAAAGTAGCCGTAGACAATATGTGAACAAAATGACATGACTACATTCCAATAAAACTTTATTATACAAACAGGCAGCAGTCCAGATTTAGCCTGAGGACTGTAGTTTGCCAATCTCTTTTCTAGACCTGGGAACACACAGAACAGGAACATTTTAGACTATTTGCAAAGAACTGAAAAAAAGTACGTGCATTTTCTCTGGCTGCTGGAGGCAGCAAAAGAAAAGGGTTTCAGAGAATATAGAAGGAGTCGAAGGACTTATTTAATTAGTTCTATATAAAAGAGAAATGTTTTCAGCTGTGCTTCGAAGGAAAGCCATGATAGCTATGAAGAGAACGTTTATAAAAATGTAGATTTCAGAATTCTACCCTCAGTATTTTGGGACAGGGCCCAGGAATCTGCATTTTTGGCATGCTTCCCAGCTGGTTTTAAACAAATGGTGGAGGCGCGGTGATCACAATTTGCTAAATACTGCAAAGCCGTTAGTTTTTGTGACACTCATGGATGTAACAGTTATGATATAATTATGGGCCTTCTGAGTTCATAGGAAATAAGATGCAAGGTACAAATTCACTAACCTAGGTAAACCTAATTTTCTTTTTCCTTCAAGGAAGCTATCAGAATGTATGGGAGCAGGAGTGATCCTATAGGTCTTTCCAATTTATCTTTTCTAACTGAATTAGCTTAGGACTCTTAATTAGTAACAAATTGCATATGGCACAACCCACAACTGGTTGTGAAGCAAGGAATAGAATCAAGACTTCCAGTGAGGCTGTGACTGGCAGGCAGTTTTGTTTCTTCTAGGCATTCCACCACTCGCTTCCTCTCTGAAAAATGGCAACTCCCAGATCTGAGAAGGGACAGTGTTTGCACTGGCGAGAGAGTCACAGTCGTAGGGAATGAGTTGGCACAGTTGGATGATTCCGATCCTAACACTGTGTCACTTCCCTTCTGCTCTCCACCACTGCAGCTCAAAGTTGTGTGAAACAACGCTGGCCACCGCAGTGCAAGCCCGAGTGGGAGGAGGCAGATCAGCCTGGGAGAATCCACAGTGCAGCGGCCGGCCTGGTGTCAACGCTGGGTGCTAATGGGCACCCCTGCAGAGAGAGGCAAAAATGCACTCTACGTGACCTTGAGAAAGTCAGGGCAGGAGTGCCCAAGGAAGGGAGTCCCTTATGCCAGCCCATGTGTTCATGTTCCAAAAATGTAGTTGCAGTAGAAGGAAAAAGACAACTGCCTCTATAACACTGCATGTTAATTATCCTTAAAAAAAAAAAAAACAACAGACAAGTTAAAAACAAACAAACCAAAAAACTGTGCAGGCCCAAAAAACCCTAAAGAAAGAAAACTGCCTTGGAGCCCTCTCCTTTCCTCTAGGACCAGCAGTCACCCACCTCCGAATGGGTGCAGACGTTTTCAGTCCCTTGGTAAGGAGACCGCAAAGCACTGAGGAGTGAAGTGCAAATCAGTAAGTGTGTTTCCACAGTCAAGCACCCGACTCAGAGATAAGAGGAGGGAGAAAGATAAATTACTCTTAAGATTTCTTTCTCTAGTAGAAGATGGCAGTGCTGCACTCAGATCTGATTCTGGGCACAGGAATTTGCCCTGAACTGAGGTTTCTCCCCAGTCTGGCCCTCTAGTGTGAGGCCCAACAGCCTCCTCTCAGCTGTCTGTCTATAAACAAGGGTTGCCAAAGCCAACCCTTTTCTTCAGTTCAACAGCTTGGCTGTGCCCTGGGGTCAGGGTGCTACTCTAGCACTGAGCAGCCCATCTCCCTAGAAAAGGCAGTTTTCATTTAATTTTATTCAGTGCCCTTTGCAGCAGCCCTCTGATGAGTTTGATAAAATGCATACATTCAGAAAATTCAAGGTGGAAGGCACCTTGTCTTTGTTCACTCCCCTCATGCAGACGGGGGACCGCTCAGCTATTTCCGTGTAGATAGGGATCCCCTTGGGAGCTTGTAAGATGGTGGGTTATGGAGCGCCCACCTCCCGGGGATTCTGACTCAGTAGTGTCAGAGGTGGAGTCTGAGAACTTGCATCTATATAAGCTTTCTAGGTAATTCCAGTACAAATGGTATAAATGATGCTGGTAATTCTGAGACAAGTGGTTATTCTGAGATAAGTGGGAAACATACAGGATTGGGGGGAGAGGGGGGGCGTTTAGAATTGTTTTTTGAAGCTTTACAGGTAGAACCACAACCTCACTTGGCAGTAAAACCTAGCAGTCTTATCAGCTTTGCATTCAAAAAGGGCTTTGTTTTGTCCAACTGGAATGTTTCTCCAGCTTAAGCCCCTTTTCCTTTCTTTGATCCTCATTGGTTCCAGATTACTTCTCTGACTTCTCCCCATATAAGCAAATAAACCAAATAAAACTTCAGAGCTGCTTCAAGACACCTAGGCATCCCTCAGGCTTTTCTTTCTCTTAGTCTCTCTTCTTTTCCTTATAGACAAAATCCCTCTAGAACTCCGTCTTAGGACCAGTTATCCATGCCATTTTGCCACCCTTCCTAGTTACTGCTGTAGCACACGCCTTTGAGGTCAGCCATTTCTACAGGAAATTTGGCCCTGTTGCTCTACAGAGGCTCATGGGAAACATTTGGCTGACTTTGAGGAGCTGGCTGCAGATGGTGTGCAATTTGGCCTGCCCTTTCCAGCCCTGCTGCAAGCAAAGGTTGGCATAAGCATTATGAATGTCCCCCAAGGTGGCTGCTTTCCTTTCCTTAAAAGCTTCTTTTGGTGAGAGCCTCCAGCGCATTGCCGGGTCTGTGCCTTCCAGCCCCATTTCATGCCAAGGTTCTTCTTGGCTCGCTGCTTGACTTTTCTAGGTTGGGCACCCCCAGGCCCTGGTGTGAGCTGGGTCATTAGGAAAGAGCAGAAGGGAATGTCCCAGAAGAGCCCAGAAATAGGGATGGGCAAAGAGGAATCCCAGATGATGATTGAAGCAGCCTGATCTACCTCCCTCAAAGTAAAGACCGCAGGCATCTCTAACTCTAAGGAAGGTCCTACTGTATATGCCACACATTTGCATGATTTTGCCAAGGTAAGATTAATAGAACTGCAGATCCACAATGACTTTTAAATGTAGATTGCAGGACAAGTCCACAGTCGGTGCCAAATTTACCAGAAAAATGTAAAGAAGTTGCCATCAAGCAGTGAAAGTTTACATCACAAAGGACGAGAGAGTGTGGGCACAGACCAAGTTGCGTTCAAACCACATACTAGCCACGTAACCTCAGAGAAGCTACTTACTCTCCAGGCATTAGGAGCCATATGTGGAAAAATGATGCCACCAATAATAAATAATGTTTATGGAGCATTTACTACATTCTTAACATTGTGTTAAGTGCTTTATATAATTTTTAATTGAAAAAGAAACACACCAATCCTATAAGGACAAATACTATTATTTGTCCCATTTACAGATGAAAAAGCTGAGGCACAGAGAAGGGCAGACTCTGTGTGACTAATAACATGCTCTTAACACTGTGCTGACATCAACCTCCTCTTTTATTATGAGGACTGAATGAGGTGTGTATGAGGAGCTTAGCACAGTTCATAGCGGACAGTGCTCAGCAAATGATAACTACATGTGTTATATATGTTTAATGGATGGGTCCGTCCCAACTGAAGTGATTTTGCAATTTATAGGAATAGATGCATTTAATGAAGAATGATGATACTATGTTTTGCTAAAGTTGCACATTATCCGTTATCATGCCCTCTCCTAGGGAGGCTTTCCAGATCCCTAAAGTTCACTCCTCCCATAATCAGCTGATACCTTAGTTGCTAGATTTCCCCCTTTAGCTCTGTCTTGATTTCTGCAGCAGAAATGTTGCAATTTGGGGCGCACCTGTTTCTGTATTTGACTACACTTCTTGGTGCGGTGGCTATACCTATTGCTCTGTCCTGCCACGACTCAGTCAGGAGACTCTTTTGCTGACTGGCTGGTATGTCTTACTTAATGCTCAACAAGAGACTTGGGGATTCGTCTTAGAACCTAGGAACTAGACGGTTGAATCATAATTGTGGGACATCAGCTACTCCAAACCTTGTGAAAACAACTGCTGATTTGCTGGCTTTCCTGGTCAGCTACTGAGGGGTCACCAGCCTCTTTGAGGCAGATGAAGAGGACTTGGCCAAGAGGAAGGAAAGAAGAAAGGCAGAAGATGAGACAGAAAGAGCAAGGGAGAGAAAATCAAAAGAGCATAGAGAGAAAGTAATGTTTACATAAAAGTATAGAATTTTTAAACTGGAACACCCTTAGGGAGTACCTATTCCCATGTCTTAATTTTATCAATGAGGTTAGAACAGTCTAGACAGGTTATTATACAAAGTTCCACAGCTACTGGTTCTGTATCACTTTTGGACAATCCCAGCAGAAACTGTTTTTGCCTGTCCACATGTGTGTGCATGCATGCATATTGCCAAACTCTGGCTTCTGGAACCCCACTGCTCACTGGCTCCTGACACTCAGAATTCCAGCATCCCTTTGCAGATGTGCCCACAGCCATTAAATGCACACCTGCAGGAGCTCTCCCACCACTGGCTTCATGCCCTAAACCTGCCCTAGCAGGAGCATTCCATCCTGAGCATAGGGGCAGGTAATGGTAGTTGCCATGACAAGGAGGGTGGCCAGAGCTACTCCTGTTTTGTTCTTTCATAATAGAAACTCCACACTGGGCCAAATGTATCTACTTGTTGAGGGTGTTGCTTTGTCTTCATTTGGTTGGTTGGTTTGCAGTTTGTTTTTGCATGGATGTCTAGCCCTCCTCAATGACCAGGTTTTGCTTTTTGCCCTTTTGGAAGTTTTATCCTGTAGCCTACAAAGTCATTACAGCCTTCTAAGGTTGCTTCTTAATTCTCCTGCAAACATAGCGACCCTTTTCTACTCTCCTTCCCTTCCTTCCCTGCAGCCCTGTGTACAGAGAACACTGTTGCCCAGCTCAGAGCAACAAAGGAAAGCATTCACGGCCAGGTGAGGGAAACTAGCTTGACGTGAGTCTTGACCTGTCCTTTTTTGTTAATCTGTTTTAGACTTAAGTCAAAGGAAAGCCCTGACTTCTGTTCTCTCTCCCCAACTCCATCTCACTAGGCTCTCTCACCCACCAATGCTTGAGATTTCTTGACTCTCATCAAATTTATACTGACTTACCACTCTGTGTACTTAGATAGCCAGGCCCTCAGCAATTGGGGTTCAGCACATTGACTAGATACAGTGAGAGTACGCAGGAGAGAGAATATGCATAATGTATAATGGCCGTGACACTTCCAGATAAAATGACTTTGAGTTGCTTAGGCCCTGTGTGTGATGTCAGAGAGTATGGTCGGTCCATGTGTGTGTCATAAAGCCTTAGGACATCAGCAGTAAAACAGCATAACTATCCTCCCTCCCTCCCTTTCTTCCTTCCTTCCTTCCTTCCTCCCTCCCTCCCTCCTTCCTTCCCTTCCTTCTTTCCTTCCTTCTGTCCTTCCTTCCTTCCTTCCTTCCTTCCTTCCATCCTTCCTTTTTTCCTTCCTGAATAGAGCATTCTCTGTACTCCAAGCCCCAATGGCAGACAGGACTCTAGATTTTTGTGTGTCACTTTATAAGTCTTTTACTCCTTTCTCTCTTCTCCTCAGTGCAAAAACTAGCAAGTGCCAGGCCCATAGCCTGAACAAGACAGGTAGAACTTCTCTTCTCAGGGATCTGACAGTCTAGGGGGCAGCAGGCATGCACCAGTGAGCAAACAGAGACATGAGAGGCTTTGGGCTAAATGACAGGAGACCATAGGAAAGGCGGATGTGCAGAGGAGACAAGAGACGTGGGACTTTATATGCAGAGGTCCGGGAAGGACTCTCTGAGGGGTGGACACCTGGTCAGAGACCCGAATGAGTAGGAGGAGCCAGGCTTGCTCAAAAAATATTTGTCACCCAAGGAGCTGCCTCTGGCCCTGTGTAGCGCAGGTTTACTCCCATGTGGGGCTTCGCCTCAGAATGGACTTGAGGAGAGGTCAAGCAGCTGCTGAAAGCAGAGTAACCCAATCTTGGGGATGAGCTGGCCCTTAATAAGCATCCAGGTCCTTCGAAAAATGAAACCTGTGGTCAGGTCCCCCAGAGCAGAGGAGTCGAGTTTTAATTTTAATCATGAAACCAAAGAGATGCCCCTGCCTATATCCCATTTTGCAAAATTTCAGCTTCCCCTGGAAGAGGGGTTTCCTGCCTTGGATCTTGAAGGCCCTGATATGCTTACCTCCTGTAGATCCTGGCTCTCTGAGTAATGTTGGACATGCAACCTCGGTGGCAGGCTCATGAGATGGCAGGGTGGAAGCAGAGGCCCCAGATGTTGGGTACAAGTGGGTGATGAAAAGCATGTGGGAGGTGGGGACTGGTTGCAGATTGTTAGCGTTCAGATTTGTGGGCTACAGCTCGAATTATGACATCACAGAAGGATGGGACAACTTATGAGTCCAGGAGCACGAATATGGCTTTTCCTCTCCTCAGTTTCCACATAGCCAGCAAAAATTCTGCTAAACACAAGATTGAGCAATGCAGCAGAAAGATAGGCAGTGTCCGCAAAAGACCCCCTGTTGATGGCTCACTCTTTGGCACCTGCTATGTGCTAGACACTGAGGTAGACAGTAGACATGGATTATTTTCCTTAACCCTCACAATATGTGACACAGTAGGTCACAGTACTAGTCCCATTTTATAGATGCAGAAAGTGAGACTCAGAGAAGTGAAGGAACTTGCCCAAGGTCCTCCAGGTCATATGCAGTGGCCAGGACTTATCTTGGGCCTGACTTAAGAATCGGGATTCTCTGTATTCTTCACGGTTGTGCTTCACTGCCTGTTTGCTTAGGCACCAGACGTGCCAGAGTAAGACAAATGGAAAGAGGTGACCTACCTTCCTAAAGGCGTTTTCTGAGATGATTTCTAAAGAGATGTGGTATGGGCAACTTTCCAGAACTCGCTCAGTAGTTAGTTGTTTAATAGATGAATAAGTGGGATCAGAGGTGGGGGTGGGAAGCAGGGAGAAGGAGAGACATGAGTGGAGAATGATTTCCAAGGCTGGATCTTTTCTTTATTTGACTCTAGTAAATTTTAACAAGGCCCTTAATGAAATCCCAGTGCTTAGCAGAGCCTCTGCGTTTACAAGTCACTGGCCCGGGGCGGAGGAAGGGAACTTGGAATTCTGGCGCAGAGCTTAGTCCTGCTGACCTGTGGTCCATTCAGGTGAGCCAGACTGGTCAGAATGAGCACCGTGCTCTGAGGGCATCACTCCTGCCCAGATACATCGACCAACAGTCCTGACGCTGGCACTGGAATGGCCCCAGCTCCTTGGAGGACTTGCCCCAGCTCAGTGGCTGCCAGTCGGTGAGATGTTTGAAAGAAATTCTCAGAGACACTTTTCACACATCTACCGAGCTTCATGTTATGGTGCTTTGGACACATTACAAAATAGATGTTGGTAATGAATGTTTTGGCGATCATCGAAATCTTTGTCTCATTTCCCAATCTATAAGATGCCCTTTCTCACACCCCAAAACTGACTTCAACCAACAATGAGGAGTTATCGTTGTTAGTGTTAACTATTTAGTGGGAAATAAATAATATTTCTAGTGTATCGAAGTATAAAGAATAAAACATGACAATAAAAATGGTTCCTGTCTTCTAGCACTTCAAAAAAACAAAAGAAAAAAAGAAAAAGAACATTTTCCTGCCATTGAAATCCTCTGTATAGAGTGAAAAATGAAATTTTTATCAAAGCGGGCAGTGGTATACATAGGGCTTCCCCAGGATCATATTCTTTATTTCCTACAACATACTTAAAAAAAAAAAAAAAAAGCACCAGCTTTTGTAATGGCAAAAACAGCTGCAGCCCATTTGCTGACAGCAGAACCAGGTAACTTTTCAAGTCTGGTTGAGCTTTTTTTCCCTTCCCTTTGACCTGACGTCGATAAGTAAAGATTTTAGGATGTGTAAAACCCTGAGCTCTGACAGAGCGGGCCCCTCCCCCCCAGGCAGTGGCTGTCTTAAGTGTGCTGGACAGAACGTTCCTCCGGCTGCCCTCCTCAGGGCTCTGCAAAGCATCCCCAAGTCTGGTCTCCTTCTCCAGAAATCACCATGCACACCATCCTCAATGAGTAGCAGGGGAATCAAGCCATCTTATTTGTAGGTGGCTGTCACCTGACCCGGACTATGATGAACTCAAAGGATTATCATCCAAAGTCTTGTCATCCCGGAGCCCACGGGTGATGGAGACCCTCATCAAGCAAAGGCATTTTCTAGCTCTGGCTCTTCTGCAAACCCAAGAGAGGTTATCTGGAACCAGACACCTCTAAAACTTCATGCTTCCCAAAAGCTCGTGAGAGGCACGTGGAACTGAAGTCAGTGGTGTCGCGTCCAGAATGCTCGAGCCTGAGCCAGGCTGGGACTCGGAGGCAGTGCAGGGTCCCAGAGCAGAGCATTTTGGGAGCTGAAGCCAGTTTGGGTTATAGCTTTGGCCCACCTGGACTTAACATCTTCAGCAGGCTTAGCTTCCCTGAGCCCTGGATCTTCTTCTGGAAAAAATTAGACCCACATTTCTCATCTCACCAGGTTATTGGGAGGGTCGAATGATACAGTATACGTGAAGGAACTTCATATACTGTAAAGCTCTCTAAAAATAAAAGGTGTTATATGTGAATGAGTATAAATCAGAGTGTACCATTTCAGTTCTACAAATGAATTTTTGTATGAATCTCAGATATGAATTTTTGTCCACATCATTTTTGTCAACTTAATTTCTCCTTCAAGTCCAATCCAGGATTGCCAGACTCAGCAAATAAAAGTACAGAACACCCACCCAGTACAGGACATCCTAGATTATCTCTGGCACCCGTGGCCCTATCCCTCCAGGCTGCCAAGAAACCATGGTTGGCACGGCTTGGGTTCCACTCTCAGTCTGGGCCACTGTTCTAGGCAGTGTCTAAGGCAGAAACCAAGCAAGTTACCTCTGTGGTGCCCCTGACCCCCTCCATCTGGCAGTTAGGGCTAGCTGCTCTCTGTGGTCACACTGGGGAGCTGAGAATTGTTTTGCACAATTATCTCTGGTCCTATGTTTGCCTGGACATACGACACAGCCACTGCCTTTGGGGGGTGGAGGGTCTTGTTGAGGCAAGAATCATGAGGTTGAGTCCTCTTTGCCTGAGCACCCAGCAGTCCCAGCCTCAGTCTCTCTCCGTCTCTCTGTCTCTGTCTCTCTCTGTGTCTCATGCTCTCATTCTCCTCCTGCCTCTGCCCCCAGCCCAGTGATGTTACTTTCCATTCTGGAAGAAAGCCTCCTTCTACCTTGGTTTTCTCCAGTTCCCTTTGCCTCTTCCTCCATCCAGTTCCTCTTTTGCCCCCTTCGTTCTCCACAAATCCTGTTGGTTCAACTCTGGGCATGAGCTTTCAGACTATCAAAGCCAGAGAGTCTTGCGAGGGACTTCTCCTTTCTCTCTGCTTTGTACCATCTCTGAGGCAATGAAGGTAAGGCTGATTGGCTATGTGCTTGAGAAGAGAAGATAGGAGAGGAGAAAATAGATGAAAAATAGATACAAATTAATAGTTCAAAATATGTCCCAGCCATAATTAAAATGGTGCTTATTTAGCATGTACTTAATTACACCCTGTGTTGGAGCATTTCTCCACTGGTCTTTTCCTGCACTACGACAGGCACTCTACTTTAGCATGTCTGCTACCTCATCTGAAGTGAGAGCTCAGTGAATGTCTGTTGAACTGGTTTGGTGGCTTATAGCTACTTTGTGTGATGTTGGGCTGTGCCATCAGGATGCTAAGCATCTTCCAGGAAAGCTGGCTGCTCGGGATGACAGCAGCGGACCAAATATTACCTCCGTGGATTACTGTTGGTTTGTTCTTCATCAGCATAGATAGATAGCTGAGTGGGCTGGAGGAGCCTGGCACAGAGAGGTGATGTGGAAGGGAGCTGGTAACTGCGTAGAACGCTTGCTCTTTGGCAAAAGAAGGAGAATGTTTGCAAATGGACTACCCATGTGACACTTGGCGTCATTTCAAATTAATGATGTCTTTCGGAGAGTCTTGCAGACCTTGTCAGCTGACTCAGTCAAGTTATGATCATCCAGAGACACAGCTACATGGGATCTGGAAAGTGAATTAGTAGGCTGCGGGTTTCCAAAGTTGTAGGGGAGTCCATGAGGCAGAATGGAAGTTTCAAGAGGAGGAAGATGATTTTTTGGTTTGATACCTTTTGGGGTCCTTCGGCTTTGTGTTCCAAGGCGATCCCTCTCTCCTGATTGACAATTCCTGGTTTCTTCTAAAAAGAGCAGTAATTTTTGCTCATATTGAAATGTGACCTTGGGCGCAGAAAGCTCAAGCTGCCTTCGCTCAAATCCCAGCTCACTAACTTACTAGTGGTGTGACCTCAAACAAGTTAGATCATCTCTGAACTTCAGTTCCCTTGTTGGTGAAATGAGAATAATAGCACATATAGACATTCACCCTGAGGTGGTGCAAGGGTCAAGTGCAAAAATGCGTGAAAGTGCTTGCTGCAGTGCTTGACAGATAATAAGGGCATGGTGAATGTTTGTTCTTACTGCTTTTGGAATAATTTATCTCTGAGGTGAAGGGAGAGCTAGAAGATCTCCCTTTAAAAAGGGGATGGTGAGTTCAAGTGGCTTGTCCACACTGCAAGGGCTGGGAGCCCCTTTTCCTCAGTGAAGAGATGGACCTGGCTAGGACCACAAATCCTCTGCATTTCTCTGGCTCCTTCCAGATGCCAGCTGTAGTTCTGACCGTGGCCTCTCCTCCAAGGCCCCGTACTCCTCTGCATGGCCCGGGAAAGCGGGCCCCATCCTCTACGTGCTGCCTCTCCCAGCCTCCCAGCTCCATTGCCACAGACTACATGCTGGCCCAAAGATGAGTCATCACAGAAATCATTTGCCTTGTTTTGTAGGAGTTTGGAGACCTTTTCTCCATGGGACCCAGAGTTTTTTCTACCTCACATCCTGCCAGAGATGGTTTCTTTCCATCACAGTGAATTGATTTTTTTTTTTTGCTTCTTTTTTTTTTTAAGATTTTATTTATTTATCTGACAGAGAGCGAGAGAGAGCACAAGCAGGGGGGTAGCAGGCAGAGGCAGAGGGAGAAGCAGGCTCCCCACTGAGCAGGGAGCCCGACGCGGGGCTCGATCCCAGGACCCTGGGATCATGACCTGAGCCGAAGGCAGACGCTTAACCCACTGAGCCACCCAGGCGCCCAGTCTTTTTTGCTTCTTAATCTCTATCTTTTCCTGTATGGACTTCACTCAGGAAGAGAAAGTTATCACCACTTCACCAAGAACTATGCAGAGCAGGGGGCATACGCCCAACGTGGCAGCAGGATGACCTCTTTCAGCCGGTGATACCTCAGAAAGTGGCACTTCTCCTCAGACTTGGCTCCATGAAACCCAGCACCAGAACCCCCTGTCTGGCTGGCTGCTTTGCAAGGGTCACTCTTTGATACCCCATTAAGGCGACAGGGAAAAGGGAGGTTAGCACGGAGGATTAACGTCCAAATTAACACCCAGAGATGACTGCATTGTCTCTGCGTGTTCCAGCTGGAGAAGTCCCGGGAAACCCAAGGTCTCTAAAGGCAAAGTGTGGGCATGTACCTCTGTGTGTACAACATAACCGAATTGGGAAGAGGCCGTCTTCAGCTCTGCTAAATCTGAGGAAGGAAAGCTGTTGAGAGGAGCTTTTTCCTCTGAGTAAGCCAGGATAGTCAGAATGGTAGCAAAGCAAGTAGATACGTATTCGGTCAAGCAGGCAGACTGCAGTATATATAGGCAAACATACACGGGCTGTGCACCCCAAATATACACTTTCAAGTGCACACACACATGCACAGGTATGATGTAAACACATTTACGCACCTACCTAGAGACTCCCGGGCCCTCTCTACCTAATCTCATTTTAAAGTCTATTATTTCTGAATCCAAGAATATAGAATGAGGCTGGAGCTAGAAGACTAACCTCATGTCCTGGCCCTTCATCCTTGATGGTCAGGGCAGGTCCCCTGAGTTTGCCAAGGAGCCGCGATGATAGAACATGAGAGACATGCAGGCCTGCAGGTGGCAGCTGTGGAATGAGGTGGGCAGAGCTGTGTGACAGGAGGGCTAGGGCTCACCCAATACCCAGGCCGCTTCCTGGGCACCACGTGTGTCTCCTCATCCTTTGCCAGGGAATGACAGCTGAGAAGGCCAAGGGACTTGGTCTTACTCTCTGGTTGGCTTAGGTAGGAGGCACTCATGGTTTCTGGTAGAAACCATCTTATTTAGGAAACTTTGGGCAGGAAAAAACAAGTGGAGGTGTAGGGCTGGCTTTCTCTCATTGGGTTTTCAGATCCTGTTTCTAATAGTAAACACCAGGCTGTCATCGGCTCTTTGTGCTCAGAGAAGTGGGAGTGTGTGTGTGTGTGTGTGTGTGTGTGAGAGAGAGAGAGAGAGAGAGAGAGAGAGAGAGAGCAGGGGGAGAAGGGTGGGGGAGAGAGTCTTTAAATTTTAATTGGTCTGCAATGAAAGATTTAACTGTTTAAAAAACAAAACCCTCTTAGTCCCAGACCACAACTTATGTGCTAATGTGGGAGTTCAGGGGCTAGTGAAGAAAGGAGGAGGGGAGGGGCAGATTCCTAATGGATCCCGTGGGGAGTTGTGCTGTTAAGGGATAGGGGAACCAACAATATGGACAGTGGAATACAATCCCGATCTACTAACTCTCTACCATCTCTTAGGTGAGGAAGGGAATCTTTGCTTTCCTTATTTTTAAGATTATCCTGTAAGTGAAATAGATGATTAGGGCATGTGAAGTTGGTTTAAGGTTTAGCATATGCCCTGCTTCAGAAGATGCCCTGGCTGGTGGATGGTTAAGCTGTAAAGCCCCTAAGTACAGTGATGTCATGGTGCCTTGGGGCTCAGGCATTGCGGTCGGCTAAAATGATTGTTTACTTATCTGTTTTCTCCTTTACTCAGATTATGAACCCTAATCCCATGGCGTCCCTCAGCCCAGCACAGTGCCTGGTACTGAGGAGATATCAGCAACTACCTGGTGGATTTTCTGCGGACATTTGGGGAAAGTATAGCCCCTAAGTTCCTGTGGTCCTGATGAGTTCTGTATGCTGCCATTGGGTTGCAGCATGAGCCTTAGGTAATAGTGCAGATGGCCCGGGAGGCATCTTGCACTGTGTTTGCTGAGGTTGTGTTTCATCCCCACCCCCCACAGCTGAGGTGACTATGCCCTCCAGAAAGATAGGGACTGTGTCTTCCCTGCTAAATTATAGCTGCCACTCTAGAAAAATGTCTGGAATGTCGTGGGTACAATAAATGTTTATTGAATGAATGAACGAATGAATGAATGAATGAATGGGTGAATGAATGGATGTTACAGCAGCATTTTGTCCTATATCCTGGTTGTCCAGCTGAAAAATGTAACTGGGGACGTACATACTGGCGCTGTCACTGGCAGCATTTGCAAATCCATTCTAAATGGCATTGAGTTGAGTTGAACTTAATGCCTCTGTTCTTGTTCAGCAGGTCGTCAGGGCAGACTGTGATGGTGGTGGTGGTGGTGATGCCGACCATTAGCTGAGAGCCTGCTGTGTGCCAGGAACTCTCTTACACATTTTACACGCGTCGTCTCATTGAATTTTCAGAGCTGTTCTGTAGTGCGCTTACTCGAGTTCTCTTTCCCAGTAACCGTAGCTCAGAGTAGGTTAACCCACATGTCCAAAGCCACTGAGTTAGGAAGGTGTGGAGGCAGTGTTTTATCTCAGGGCTCTTGACCAACCCCAGAGCCCCTCCTCTTACCTCCCTGTCTTGCTGAGCAATATCAGACTCAGCGTTGGAAGAAGGCCCAGAGGGGTTAGTAAGAGCAGCAGAAGAAAAACAAATTGTAGGGAGTCTATTATGCTTGATCTTAAAAGTCTTGTAATGATCTTATTTTCTCTGGAGGACATTGTGAAAGCCAGTGATTTACCATGCTCCCTGGCTAGGGGAAGATGTCCAGGCCACCAGCTCTCCCTACTGTGCCTCAGGGCTCTGAACCTAACCCAACAGGGACTCCAAAGGAACCATTCCCATCCACTTGTATTTCCCTTCGACGCACAGAGTATCAGCCCCTCCGATTTCGTGGAGTATTTTTTTTCCCAGGCAGGTCATGGGCTTCTAGCCAAAAATCCTTTCAATTAATGGACTAAGAATAGCACCCACGAAGAAAATTAGAAACAGATAAGAAGAGAAGGGCCTCCATGCTCAGAGCAGAGGAAGGGAATAATTCTTGGATTATGCTGATGATTTACCAATGTTTTCCTAATGTGAGAATCAGTCAGCAGGGGCCTGAGTTTTTTATGAGGGAGGAACCTCTTCCAGACAGCTCACTCCCCAACAGCCCCAATAAATCCTCACACCCCCACTTCCAGTGAGAATGTTGCCCCCTCCAGAGTCACGGTGTCAAAGCCTGTTTAGCTGTTCTTTACGTATCAGCCGCAACCCCAACATTAGTTCATGCTTGGAATATGAAGCCATTTCATATTTATTCTTGTTTTATCTGGCAGGGAGCCTTGAAAGAAAAAAAAAGAGTCCCCTGCTGGTGCTGTTCAGCTCTTATATCTTTATAGTCTCTTGAATTGATTTGACAGAGCAATCATAGGCCATGGGTGAGACCAAACACCTCTCTCAGCAACAGTCTGGAAGAACGGACGAGACTGCACAACTTAGCTCCATGGGGCTAGTCCAGCCACATCCACGTGTCACCCTGAGGGGGTATGTGCATGCTCTCACCTATACTGGACCATGCAGACTGGTACCATAGAAAGAGTGTCCTCATGGCCCTTGTTCAGTGGGAGCTTCTGAAAAGAGCAAGGGTATCTGGGGAGCCATTAGGAATGGCTTTCACCACAGAACATTCTAGAAACTGAATGGGGTCAGACTTCCCCAGAGGAGTTGCAGGCTCTTGAAAAGACTTCTCCAAAGCCACATTGAGTTCCAGGAAGATTTGTCAAGTGACATGGCCTGCTGAGAAGCTAAGGTTCACATTTTGCAAGCTTCATATAAGTCAAAGGGTTTTAACCCAAAGGGTTTAACCCAAGGGACAGCAACTTGAAAGAACATATGAAGTTGTGTGTGTACACAGACATACACTCGGTTTTCTGGGAAAAGACTCTATAGATTTTAGTGGGTAAACAGAGGGGTCTGTGACCCCAGCAAGCTTAAGAACCTATGAACTGAGGAAACTTTCACTGATGGTCTGAGATGATTTTAAGTACAAGTCACACAAACTTATTTTACCATCTGTGTACTTGTTTTCAGGTGGGTTAAAGATATATATATAACTAATATATCACATTTATGATTTTGCAGATATAATAGATTATGCTAAGTAAACATAACAGTCAAGTTATTAGTGGGTAAGGATAAAACAAGTAAATAGCAGTACAATTCTATGTATCTGTGGTAAAATTCGCTTATGGTGAATTGGGAAATACTTTGATTAAGGAAGAAAAACATGGACGATTCCAGCCCTCACAATCTCTTGTCCCAATTATGGAGACGTTTCTCAATTAGACTCCCGATTTTAGTCTCCCCCACCAGCTGCCTGCACACCACTGTGCATTCTATCATGCACTCAGATCATAAGGCTCTCCTGCTCCAGAACACATAATAGCTCCCTGTGGCCATCACATTATGTCCCAAATCTTCTAACTGGGTTTTCAAGTCCAGCCTCCTACCTGATGTTAGCCCCACTATCTCCTGCTTTGGAAACTCTTCTCCTGCCAGACCATTCTTTTCACTGTCCTCTCCAACTCCATATTTATTTCCACCCTGTTGCTTTTGCCATGTAATTACCTCCATATCCTGTGCCTCTTGTTTTTCTCTTGAGCCACCCCTCACCCCAAAAATCTGCGGTTCCCACCAGTGTTTTCCTTCTCTGGAATATCGCTGCCTTGCCATTCTGCATGTCAGAAAAAAAGGGAGACTTTTGGTTAATTAAGACTTCGTTTGGCACCAGTAAGCCTAGACGTGGAGAGGAGCTACGGCCAGGAGTCTAAAACTTCCCTTTTGGCTTGTTGAACTTGTTGACGAAATGGGATAAGTTTGGGATTAATCTTTGAAAAACAAGTGAGATAAACTGGGTTCCAGAGATATTAACTCCTTGGTCCTCGTCCCAGCGTAGGTTATCAAAACCAAGAATTGTTCATTTTTCACAGTTTATGAGGTTTATCTTCGGCCTGTCATGAGACGCTGACAGAAAGATGAAATTGGTCTGTTTCCAGTCTATTTCACTCTCTGATTCCCGCTCTTATAACAAATTGAAATGCTCCATTATAAACACTTGAGGAGGAAAAAAAAAAAAATAGAGGCGTGAGCAGTGAATGTGCATGTTACTTCTTAGAGTTATTTTGCATTTTTTACCTACATTTTTTTTATCATGAAGGCCAAACTCCAAAGGTGGAAGGCCTCCTCCGTCATTCCAAGCAGAAGGTGAATTTGAAGTGATCTAGTCAGGGAGAGTGACTGCAAATTGCTCTATGGGGGTAGTTTGAGAACTTTTTATTTTCTCAGGGTTAGACAGAGAAGATACAGGTTCACAAAATGAGGGATGGAGAGGCACTAGATGTGAGAAACTTCTAGAAGTGTTGGCTGACATGTTTTCATTGCATCCCCATCAGACATTCATTAAAAAATAACAAAGCATTTGGATAAACGTGAAAGTGGTTTGAGATGTGAAGAGTAGGATGTATTTGCAGAAAAGCCTTTTTTCATTTGAATGGGATTCTTTATACCCCTCTGACACATCACAACTTTACTAATACATAAGTTGACAAAGTAAAAGACTTCTTACGGGCAACTTGCTCCCTGCAGAATTCACTAAAAATGGTTTCTGAAATGACTCAAATGACAGATTAGCAGAAATAGTTCAAGAGAGGTTTAGAACTAAAACCTCCAATTGTGAGCATCTAGGATAAAATAAAGACTGACTTAAAAAATCGTTTCTCAGGACTGTTATTATTGAACAGTGGATTCATTCGTATTTATCAGATAGATGTTTACTGAATGCTCAGGGTTTTTATAACTGGCAGGTGTGTGTCTTTCTTTTTGTGCCATGTTGGTATAAAGGTAATTTCTGGTGATTCTTTAATGAGGTCGAACCAGGCCTATAATGTTCGACTCTGTATTCTATGATTCATCTCATGCTCTGACTTCTAATACCATAAAGTTTCTGTTATTTATTCTTACCTAAAGGTTTTTTTGTTGCCTCTATTATTTTTAGGCTGTTGAGCATTTTCTGTGTTTTCTTCATTGTGTTTCTCTTTGTATAATTCTGAATTGTAGATTTCAGCTTTAATGTAGCTGAAAGAACTTTCCAGTTATGGGAAGGGTCGGGTTAATAACGTTTACAATTCTGTGTGTTCTTAACTAATTTTTTTAAGGCAAGGCACACATGTGTTTCAGAATTCCCGGCCTTGCCCTGGCTGGCCCAGCACAGTGGCTAGGGACACAGGCCCTGCTGGCAGACTGTCTGGACTTGAACTTGGACCCCTACTCACCTGTGTCACCCTTGGCTACTGGCAGATCATCTTGTGCCTCAGTGTCCTCATGTGTAGAACGGAAGTGACTAATAGTCCGCCTACCCCACAGAGGACAAGAATGAATGAGTTAGTATATTGATTAATACATGCCTGGCCCATACTCATTTCTCTCTGTGTTGACTGTTGCTATACCTACCTGACAGAAAGCATTCAGTGTTATCTTTTTTTTTCCATGTAGCAATCTAGAAATACTGTATAACTTCTTAATAATGATCACAGCATTTATGAGCACTGTTTTTTGTAAATGGTGGGAAATGCTTGACCCCCACTTATTCTATTTCCTTAGAGGGGCAGGAACATCCAGGCCCCAAGAGGAAAAATGAAGGGCCTTCAGGCTGTCTTCCTTCTCCTTCCCTCGCTTCTCCCTACTCCAAACCCTAAGCCACAAAACCTTTGAGGTTAAGACGGCCATTAGAGCCCAGCAGGCTCCTCGTTATATAGATCTGCCAGCTCACAGGTGGCATCAGCTCTGTGCCTGCCACCACAGAGCCTGCCCTTGGGGTGGAGCCAGGATTGCCTTTGTGAGGCCTCTGGACACACCCTCTGTCCATACTCCTGGGGTTTGTCAGCGTGAGCCAGGGATTCAGATTAAACATGCCTGTTCTGCATTCTCCACCCCCCAACCCCCTGCCAGGCACATTGTCCAAAGTTCTGGGAGGCAACGCTAGGAGGTCTAGTGGTCAGTGGTGTCACATCTTTGATCAGACGACCTTTAAGAGCAATAAAGCCAACGTTCTCTATCTGTTTGATTCACATTGGTCTTGAACTTGGAAGGAATGGGGTTGTGATTAGTTTTCACAAGTACCCCCAAATACCCACACCAGGCTCTGTGTAGTGTTTCACTTGATCTGACAATCCTTGGAAATCGGGATTATCAGTATGTTGATCAGATCAGAGAACCAGACTGAGAGAAGCAGCACAAGGTGAACAGCCTGGTACCTGAAGATCTGGATTCAAACCCACATCTGTTTGACTCAGAGCTCAGAGTCTTGAGCCCCTCACCAGAAGTTCTCATACTCAGAGGTCTACCCAGGATCCCCCAGAGGGCTCATTAAAACACAGGTTGCTAGGCCCCTTCGCAGAGTTTCTGATTCCATGGGTCTGGGGTGGAGCCCAAGGATCTGCATTTCTAGCAAGTTCCCAGCTGGCGCTGGTCCAGGGACCCCACTGTGGGAGCACTGCTGTTTCCCCAACCGCGTACTATCCAGTGGCTGTTTCTTAGTTCCAAGTTTCAGAGTCCGCTGGTACATGAGATGGTATAAAATCTTGGTGCAAAACATTAGAACCGGGAAACTTAGCTTATTTGAATTATTAACTGAGATATCTAAGATCTTGCATAGAAGACAGATCTGTCTGAAAACATTTTAGAATTTGTTGTACTTTCTCAAGCTAAAATGAATCAAGGAAGGGATGAAGGGATGTGTCACTTTAAGCCGCGACAGAGTATTTTATTGTTAAAATACATTTTCTGGTGACATTTTATTCTAGAGATAATCTGGATGACTTTCCTTCTTGTAACTGTGAAACCAGGAACCATCCCTATGTCCTGGAAGATTCCTAGAATTTATTACTGAGAGCTTCCACCTGGTTTTGAACATGAACAGTCAAGAGAGAGAGTCAGAGAGATTGGAAATTGGTCCCAAATTCAGGGAAAAGTGATTACATGAAGAACAGGTCCCCTGGTTCTTTAATAGACATCAAAGAGAAGGACAAGCAAGGGTTCTAAGTGGGTTTTCAAGTGCCCAGGAGAAACTCGGATGTACCAGAAATACCATTCCCATGAACCTGATTTTGACCTTAAAAGTCCCCATCTTACCAAGCTGGTTGGAAATGCCATGTCAGTCACTATTTAGGTCCCCCCCTTCTCTCCTCACACATCCCTCCCAGCACAGTTAGGAGTTGGCAAGTGCTCGGAAACCAAAGATGGCTAGCACTGCTCCGCCACTGTTGCTCAGGCCCACCGAGGACCCTTGGAACACAGCAGCCCTACTTAGAAAAATTTCTGCTAGG
This sequence comes from Halichoerus grypus, assembly GCF_964656455.1. Classification (NCBI taxonomy): domain Eukaryota; kingdom Metazoa; phylum Chordata; class Mammalia; order Carnivora; family Phocidae; genus Halichoerus; species Halichoerus grypus. Next base: position 57,668,495 of record NC_135713.1, on the reverse strand, counting down.
AAAGGGAATTTGGGGTAATTTTGGCTTCCAGGCAGTCCAACAGGTATGATTCCTGGGGTCTTTCCTCCTCCTTGGGGCACAGCAAGGAGTAGAGCCTCTCCCAAAATTTTGGGGCCCCTGCATATCTTTCTGTCTCTAATCCCTTTCTAGTTTTTGGAAAAGAAGCTGCTTCCTACCTCTTTTTGAGGCCACTCTCCCTTCAATCGCATTCTTCCCCAGTAGGACTTGATGCCCACTAAACCCAGAGCCCATAATACTCAACTCTTTCCAGGAGGTGCAGAAAAGTAATTTCATTCTATCCTTCTAGAATGGGAGAAGGGGTCAGAAAACCAGCAGAGCTCAGATTTGATCCTAAAACAATGTGACCCACCTTAGATTAAAGCCAGCGTTCTCGGAAGGGTATACGCTCCCCAGCCCTCCACACTCTCGAGGAGTAGAACCCCAGAGTCACCGAGCTCAGGTTTTGCTAAACACAGATGTGAACTCTCAGGGGAGTAGCTTCCAGGCCCTGTGTCCTGGTCCTTGCAGATGTCACTCTTAGGGAACGGGCTGGCGTTGTCAAATCCCCTCACGTATGGGGCAGAAAGCGGAGTCTCACTAGGATAGAAATAGAGAACACAAAGAAATTGAGGAATCTTTGTATGAGGCAGTGAGTCCCTCCCTCCTGCCATGATTTCCTGGGGTGCGGGGGGGGGGGGGGTTGGTGCTCTTACCTTGCCTCACAGCTATAAGAGTGACCTATTGACACAGCAAACCTACAGAAGTCACCTGATTGTCCTGCAACAGTGAAAGGCTCTTAAACCTGCTCAGACCGGGAGCCGGATTCAACTCTTCATCAGCTCCTCCCCAGCTCGGGCCACCCCCTCATGAGGCCAGCCTAAGTCTCATTCTGCTTGCCGGTGGAGGCCAGAAAAACATCTGTAGCTGGGACCCCTCACTGTCAGGAGCACTGCTTCCTGTCCCCCAGCCTGGGGACTGGATGGACTGGCCTGATGCCAAATCACTGAGCAGCCCATAGAGGAAGAGCCGTTGAAAAATCTGCTGCCATTAACTTTCATCAGGTAAATTGCCACAAGCCAAGAGTTGTTGAGGGTCAGAGTCGACAGAGTTCCTTACGAGTTTCTGAATTCACTGTTTTTAAGAAACCACACAGTGGCATCGTGAAGGGGTTTGGTGTTATAGCTGAAGCCCCCAAGTATAGCTAAGCAAGCCTGGGGTCATTAGAAGTTATAGATGATTTCTCTTGCATAAGTTTTGGGGGGATAATTACCTAAGAGAGAATATTTTATTGGCGTTCATTAAAAATGAAGCTTTAGGGGCGCCCGGGTGGCTCAGTCGTTAAGCGTCTGCCTTCGGCTCAGGTCATGATCCCGGGGTCCTGGGATCAAGTCCCATGTCGGGCTCCGAGCAAGTCCCATTCTCAGCGGGAAGCCTGCTTCTCCCTCTCCCTCTCCCCCTGCTTGTGTTCCCTCTCTAGCTGTGTCTCTCTGTCAAATAAATAAATAAAAATCTTTTAAAAAATTAAAAAATAAAAAAAATTAAAATGAAGCTTTAGCCTCAGTCCTCCCTCTTCCCACCTCCCATCCACTTAGAATGGAACCATTTTATGTCACTCTGGTGTGAAATGGGAAAAGATATTTGTAGCTCAAATGTCCCCATGTTGACTTCAGCCTAGGGAAGGGGACAGCAGGCCCGGCTCTGGAAGGGCTCTGTTTGCAGACCGAGCGCCTCTGTATCTGTTCCTCCATCTGAAAGGGCAAAGGCCTCTCTTGAAGGGAAGAGCTTCCCCACGGCAGAAGTCTAGTCAGCCCCTCTTCTCCCAGCAGCCCCCAGCCATCCTGAGCCTTGTGGCACGCCTGCTCTGTGCCTGGCGCTGTGCTAAGTGCTTTCTTGTACACTAATGATCTTGGCAGTCACCAGTTGAACGTTTGGGGGTGTGAGGGTTGGATGCGCGCTTGTGGTTGGTCAGGAGGAGCCAGAAAGGACAGTACCGGGGGGATTGGGTTCAATAGAGATCTTGCTCTGGGAAATCAACCGTAGTTCTCTAGCTGTGTACAAGAATGCAGGCTCCCATGTCCAGTGTGTTTTGGCTTTGCTATCTGGGAGTTGGGCTGTGGGCAGAGCTGGCAGGTGCCGGCTTGATGCCGGTTTGCCATGCAAATAGTTATGCAAAAGGGGCAGGAAGGGGGGGTAGCAAGGGAAGCCACCATTGGAGACCACAAGTTCCCAATCCATTGGAACCATTTCCATCTGACTAATGAGAATCATCTATTTTGCAAATGTGTCAAGTGGGTCCTCTCAGGGGAAGCACCTTCTTGACACTGATGATTCTCAATTTTCTGACAATAGATTAGCTAAGGTTTTTTTTTCTTCTTTATCCCCTAACACAATTCCAGTAATTTTCTTTCATCACTTTGTCATTGAGGACCCAAACTAAGGGTAGTATTAGCTTGGGCAAACCATGACTAAGGTATCACAATTAAGAGTGGGGGAAGCATATTTGAAAATTGTGTAATTAATTTGATAGCAGAATAAGTGACTTTGAGCATTCATCCTGTTGGATGATCCAAATAGCTAATTGGCCCTTGCTCTGTCCACATGCCCCCATTTGTAGCCCAGCCCTAAACAGCTCATTCATGACCGTCTTTCTGCTGTGTGTGCAGGAAAGCCCCGTGCGCTCTCACGCTGTGTCAGTCTGCTTGGTCGCATATTCACACACTCAGTTGGATATCCTGAGGTGTAGTGTCCATGCTGCAGTTGAGGGGCATACTTAAAAGACGGGCTCTTAAGTGAGATTGGTTTGAATCTTGCCTCTATCCCCTGCCAACTATGTAATTTTAGGCAGGATGCCAGATTCTACTGTACCTGAGTTCCTTCATGTAAAAATGGGGGTAATGATAGCTCCTAACTTTGTAGGCTTATTACAAGCATTAAATAAGATGATTCATGCAAAGTAGAAAGCCTGATGTATGGTGGATCTTTATAGCCCTAAATATTATTATTCTGTGCATCTCCATTTTGACCAGGGGATGGAAGGGCTGTTAATCTGGAAGGAGAGGTGGGATTTATGTGGGCATATAGATAAATAATTTGGTTGGGCATGGAAGGACACCCAGAGGGATGGATAACTGAATCCTGGGATGTGCCTGTCACAATTCTTGGATTATAAGCAAGTCCCAGGTGAGAAAGTATGGAAAATAAAAGTCGAGGACCATGTAAAAGTTAGGGCTGTTTTTCTATATGAATCCAGAAGATCTCTCTTAATTGTGTGTCCCAGAAAGCCCTGAGAGAGAGTCTTCACCAGCCACAGCAGCCCAGCTTCACACCCTTTCCAGCACCAAGGGTCCCATTTCCTATCTGTTCTTCATTCCATGGAGTTCTGGAGCCTTCCAAAGATCCCACAAAGCCTTCCCACTCCAGTGCCTCTGGCACAAGGGTGTCTTCAGACAGTAAAGTCATTTTCTTCTCTTTCATCTCTTCTCAAAGCTACACAGCTAACCTGTTGGGGCAAAGTCAGAACAAGAACCCCAGCCTCTGATTTCTCATCGACATCCCCAGATGCCCTATAGTCCCAGCTGATTCTAGAAGCCCTCAGTCAGCAGCTGCTAGAAGCCTACATTTTGCAAATGTTATATTTTGCTTCTGTTTTATTTGTATTGTCATAGAACATCAAGAGGAATCTAAGGGCTTTGCTAGAACGCGGAAAAGGCAGGATGCAGCAGAGAGGGTGAGCAAGGTGGTGGCTTCCCATGCCAGGCACCATTTCTTCTTGTTTTTATTTTCTGCCTTTCATCATGTGGTCAGGATTTTTTTTTTTTCCTCATTGTTGAAAAAGTATATGAGAAAATAAAAACCCTTTCTATGAATCTGGGTGAGATGAGAGAAAGCATGTTGTCACTTAAAACAGAAAACACTTGCCAGACTAAAGCACCTTCAGAGCAGAGCCTGAGGGTGTGTTGAGCTAATGGAGAGAGCACCCACCTGGGGGATTCTTTGACCTTCACGTGACACTGCCTCACTCTCCATATCTGTACAATGGGCTACTGTCTGTCCTGCCTGCTTCAGACAGCGTACAGGAGGGGTCTCTGAGAAAGCAAGGGCAGGATCTTGCAGGTGGGGCACAGGGCCTGTGTAAGTGAAGACTAACATATCAGAGCTCTTTCCCCAACCCCAGGAGCCGGGACCAGAGCACAGAGCCCTGAGTCCTCCATCAGAACAACTTATCAGTGGCTTTCCGAGGACCCAGCCATTCTGCACTTGGCTGACATCTTGGGTTTCCTTAGTCCCTTCGGAGATGGAGAGGAAATGTGTATTTTTCAGTTTGAGAAGGAAGATAAATCTTTAAATGTCAGACCCGAGGCTTAGAGCGAGTACATAAGGGCCGTTTTCATTTGGGGCCTGACAGAGCTGCGTGGGTTTCCCGGCCTCCAAACACCCACCTACTGAAGTCCCAGAGGCTGACCCTCCTTGAGAGGATCGGGGGTAAATCCTGTACCCTTGTCACCCTTTCCAACAAAGAGAACCCTTTGAAGCTCACGCCGAGCTCTGGTGGTCATTATTCTGCATGTAAAGAGCCTTTACTGATACCCACTGGCACTTTCCAGTACAAGGAGGGCGCTGTATCAACCCCCACGAAACAGAAATGCTGCTGACACTGGCGTATGAGACTGCAGTTCCCATCTGTGTTCAGTAATCCTAGGAGGCCACAACTAGAAAAGATGTTCTAAGGAGTAGTCAGCCATAGGGAGCCTTGTTTCTCAAACGGCATCCTTCGGAACCCTGAGGTTCCATGACATCTGTCTCAGAGTGAGGCAGAGGTCAGGGCTCAGGAGGAAAGGGGAGGGAACTGGGAAGCCCAGTGGGCAAGGCTTCAGGCCTTCCTCCTCCAGAACTTCTGCTTTCATCTGTCCTTTATGTCATGGTTCTGGGGACTGCTCCACAGACAGAAGGTTCCTCTGCTTTTAAAGAGAGTTTGAAGACCACTGGCTGATTTAGAGGTTCTGTTCACAGGATTCAAGCTATAATTATATCCACAGGAAAAAGATAAATAAAAACCATTGACAAGGGGCGCCTGGGTGGCTCAGTCGTTGGGCGTCTGCCTTCGGCTCAGGTCATGATTCCAGGTCCTGGGATCGAGCCCCACATCGGGCTCCCCGCTCGGCGGGAAGCCTGCTTCTCCCTCTCCCACTCCCCCTGCTTGTATTCCCTCTCTCGCTGTGTCTCTCTCCGTCAAATAAATAAATAAAATCTTTAAAAAAAAAAAAAAAAAAAAAAAAACCATTGACAAACCCAGCTTAATTAGCCCTTGCATAAAGTGAAAGTAAAGTTCAGCAGAGTTCTACAGGATTCGGAGCCGACATAATCTTCTGGATGTAGCTGAGGGTCCTCGCATGTGTCATCAAGCCCCCCTGCTCCTCACTCATGAGGTTGCCTTGCACTGTCTGTGAGCAACTTCCATGGACTCTAGCCGGAGAGTGAGCAAACTCGAAAAATCTTCGCCAGCCCCCATAAGGCGTCTGACGAAAACTCAGGGGGTCACGCTCTTTTCTGCAAGGAGCAACTCTTCAACCACTGAATGGTGGCCCCGAGAGGGGGGTGGGGGAGGGACGAGTCCAGAGGCAAATGCAATGGCTTTGGGCCAAAAAGTAAAACGCACGTTTTCAGGAAAATTAGAAAAATTTGCCTGAGGCAAGTCCTCCTTGCACACTGAGTTCTTATATGGGCCCTTTTATATTGCTGTTTGCTTTGCTTTTAAATAAAAAATGAGTGCCTGCCAGCCAGGGGGCCCCTCAGGCCCTGAAAGGGTCTGCACAGCCTTGCCCCCACCCCCACCCCCAGGCTCCTGGGTCAGAGGCAGATGGGAATTGCAAACCAGCGTGAGGGAGATGTGGGGGAAGAGGCAGGCTGGGGAGTCTGGGCTGGCTTTGTACATACTGTAAAGGAAAATCAGGGGTGGCCACTCTGAGAAAGGGGCTTTCTCCTCTCAGGTTTCAGGGGCTGGCCCTTGAAAACAATTTGCCTGCTAGAAAGACTGAAAGGGATCTTCACAAGGCAAAGAAGGGAGAGAAGGCTCTCCTGACAGACCACGGTAGCACTCTGTTTTCCCAGGCCAGCATTCCCGCAGGCCTGGCTACAGGGTTGCTGCTGGAGAAAAAAAGCCAGGGTGGACAGTGAGGTTTGGATGCCTGTAATCCATCTCTGCACCTGGGGCAGCAGTGTCCTTCCTGAGACGGGGGCTTCGGGCCCCCTGCTGTCTTCACTGCCAGGCAGGTGGCAGGGCAAGGCCGTGCACTTGCTGGTGGGAGCAGGAACCACGGAGTAATTCACATCCCAGCTGGCCCCTTCCTCCCTGTGAGCCCTCTGAGCCTCAGTTTCTTCATCTCTAATATGGGCACAAGAACAGACCTGCTTTGTAAGGCTTGTGGAAGGAGGAAAGAAGACAGTCTTTATGGAACCCCCAGCTCAGTCCTTGGCACATAGAAACCACTCACGTGTTAGCTGTTATTAATTTAGTCCTGCTTGTTGGGAAGCAAGCACTCTAATATAGTATCTAATAAGTGTATGTTTTGCAATAAAAAAAGATCTCAATGCCAGTCTCAGCTGTGTCAGTTGCTTCCTGCGTGATTTTGGGTAAATTCCTTGACCTCTCTGAGCTTCGCCTTCCCCTTTTACAAGATGAAGATGATAATGCCCATCTCACAAGGCAGCAGGGACGAATGAAAGGTGATGCAAATAAGTGCTCAGCACGGGGCCTGGCGCTTACCAAACAGTGAATAGTGATAGACTTCAAATATTACTGCCAGTTCTCACATATGGTATTCTCTCCAAGGAGAACTTAAGTGTTTGCTTTTTTTTTTCCCCTAAAACCTCCTTAGAGTGTGTACCCCAAGCTGAACCAGCCATCAGGTGAGGGACATAAGTACTGATCCACCCAAGAGAGTCAGCCTCCCTATGGGCCCTGCATCGTGGTCCCCTTGAGTCTCTTCTGGGAGCCAGGCTGTTCCTGGCTCTTGGCTGGCACAGGGACATAATTGTTTTCAATGCTTTGATTCTTATCAAATTTAATAAAGATAATGCTCTTTAAGACGGTGAGGGGATGGTGAAAGATAAAAGTCCTAGCTATGAAAGTGAAGTAGAATTAACAGGACTTTACAGGATCTGAATCACTTAAAAAAAAAAAGAAAACAAAACTAAAAACATGTGGCATGAAAGCAAAGGTTTCCCCTGAGCGTTTGGAAGCTGGGGTAGGACTTTCTCTGCCTGTCCCACCCCCCACCCTCCACCCCTCTGAGGGGTGCAGTTACCAAGGGCAGAAGATGGGCATCCCACTGAAATCCCGAAGGCCCCACATGGAAGAGATCTTGTCTTAGTCAGGCTGTCCTCAGAGCTCATCCCCTTCACATCTTTTGGGGAAAGTTGCTTAGGATCTGCCAGCTTGGTCTGAGAACAGGCGCTCAAGACCCTGTTCTGAACCCAAATAAAGAGCAGGAGAGGCTGCTGTGAAATTTTTATGGAGTGAGTCTGCACTTTCTTGTCTCCTCAGCTTAACCTCTTCACTGTTACGTGCCAGCTACATATCTTTCCACAGAACTGTAAGAAATAAAGGCACCTCAGAGGACATTCGACCTGACCCCATCGCTTTACAGGAGAAGGAAATTGAACCTCGGACAGGTGAATAACTTGTTCTGGGCCCCACCACTGGGTTCTGGCCGCCCTGGGAGTAAACCCCAGATCTCTCAGATGATGGTCTGTTTCTCAGCTCACCCTCTCCTGTGCTCCCATTTCAGCAGAGCTGTGGGGGCAGCGACTACGGCTTCCTTTTCCAGGGCTTTTGCCCCCACTGTTCTGCATTAGTGTGTGTCTGCCTTTCCCATTCTTGTGGGTGTCAGTTAAAACTCTGATTTGCTTAGCTTTTATGATTCAGCTCACTCGCCCAGAGAATTTTTGGTAATTACATTAGGTGCAGAGTAGTTAGCTGTGACCTGTCCCCCAGCCTCCCCCTAGTTGGACTCTTCTTCTTGCAAACCCTGAGGAGGAGACAAATGTGGCAAATCCCACAGGAGATTTATCAGCAGCGTCTACTGTGTTCTTAGCAGATTCCTTCCAAGTAGCCAAACCCGAGTTTGAGTCCTCTTTTGTGGGAGAATCACTTGGGTGTGTTCCTTCTGCATGTAGATACTTCCATTCCCTGCGAAGTTCGTTTTGGAAAACCAATTTCTGAAAGTTTTCATTACTAATAAGAATTCTGTGTTGTGAGAATTTTTTTTATTATGTTATGTTAATCACCAACAACAAAAAAGTCCCTTCTTAAAGAGGTATACTTACCATAGTCAATCATTAATGGGCTTGCTTGGTTTGCATGGCTTTGTAAAAGAAGGATTCTTTCTATCCTGTTTTTGCAAAGCTTCCCTGTATTCGGTTCAGCTTTCTAATAAAACTTGAATTCAGTGGTGTGTCTCTGAGCAAATCAATTTAGTGCCAGGGCTGAGACTGTAGAGATGTAAATGTCTGATAACACTGAGGGCAGGAGTTTGCTTCAGCAGGATTTGTTAATGAAAATAAATCCAGAAAATGTTGCTTTCTGAAGTGAACAAGGAGGGCAGGTGGCTGGCACCGCTGAGATGGGGAGTGCCAAAGAGATTCCAGGAGAATGCTGGTGCATTCTTTTCTCTGGAGGCGAAATCCAGGCAGGCTACCCCAGCTCAGTTCATGCCCTGCCAGTCCCTGGGGGAATCTCCTAGTTAATGCTCCTCCAGCCTACCCCACCGTACCAAAGTGAGGTCTGGGAAGCCGTGCCGTCCAGGTTAAATTTAAATCCCAGCCCTTACCCTTGGAGAGTGTGTTCCAGTTGAAGAGCACATGAATTACATCCCTAAGCATCTGGTATGAAGTTTGCTTTAAGTTAGATCTTGTAGTCTCCCTGGGTGCATCCTGCCCTGGGTTGCTATTTTCCAGAAGCTATTCTGAGAGAGTGGCCAGGAAGCCAGACACCCCTCCTTCTGTTCCTGTGGCTCCAAGTGGACAGAAGCCCACGGAAAGAGCTGTGATTCCCATCCTGGGGAAACTGGATGTTGTCTGTGATCCCTTCCAAATATGCAATTATAGAATTCTAGGGTTTTGGCAAATTGTGTGCCCATGTCATTGAGAAAGGAAGGAAAACCACGTGGTTGAGTGAGAGGAGCAATGTGGCAGAGAGTTGCCCTAGAGTGGCCAGCCATCCCAGTTTTCCTGGAACCAAGGGACTTCCCAGGATACAGGACTTTCAGCTTTAAAACCAGGAAAGTTCTGGACAAAATGGTCACCCCGGGTGCACTTAGGTGCCCCACATCAGCCTCCCTGACACCTTAAGGTAAATACGGGTTGGGGAAGCCCAGCCTAGAGGGGATTTCTAAACCCAAAGGGCTTTCTGATGGAGCCTGGCTGATGGAATGAGGAGGATGGGTGCTAATCCAAAAGGATGCCAAAAGCGAAACACCTTCAAGTACCGGCAGCTTGTTTCATCTGCTTCAGCTGTGCCACTTTGGGCTGCTGTGTACCAAAACAAACTCACAGACAGTGGAAGCAGGAGCTTATGAGGATTCTCAGGTCACCCCTGCCCCCCCTCCACCACCAAAAAGGAAAAAGAAAAGTCATCTCTATATTCCATAAGAAACCATTTCACCTTCTCCCTGTTCTGGGAATGGAAGCTTCCTCTGCAATGGATAGGCTGCCACCTTGTGGCCATAGGAGAATGTGGGCGAGTGCAGGGAACCACAGAGCAAGAAATGCCCCTGGGTCAAAACCAATTCAGCTCCCACCTGCTATGGGGCAGCAAGCTAAGTGCTGTGCAGCTAAGGCTATAATGAGATTAACAAGGGTAGAGCTTGCTGTACCTATGATAAACAAACACGCTTAGCGAGCTCCCAACAACCGGAGAGGTCGGTGTTACCATAACCATTTCCCAGGTGAGGGACCTGAGCCTAGGAGGTTGTCACTTTCTTAAGGTGACAAAACAAAGAGCTAGAGCTTGAAAGCAAGAGAGTTTGGCCCTAAAGCTCATGGCCTCGACCACTTGGCTGGACTGGAGGTGAGACTAGCTTGAACAGAAACAGGACAGCGCAGAGTCTGGATGGGAGAGATGGGCCATCCTGAATATATGGGAGACACTCGCCTGGTGGACGTGAAGGATGGATGCAAGGCAGGGGGTGGCTCTGCTGTCAAATGCCATGGAATCCAGAGTAGAGGGACAGAGCTAGAGCTGTGGGCATTACGGGTTAGACAGAAGGCAGGATGGAGCAGCCATGGAAAGACAGGTGGGAATCAGATAAACACAGCGAGCCTCCACTTAGCGACCATTAAATGATGTGCTGACAGAGTCTGGGCACAATGAATGTTAGTGTCTATGACCAATATTTACTAGCATGAGTTAACCCCATGCTAATGGTTTCAAACATATTTCGTTAATTTGCAACAACTCTGTGAGATCTGTAGCATTAGGACCCCCATCTCCTAGGTGAGAAAATTGAGCCTCAGAGAGGTTGTCACTTACCCATAGTCATATGGATGGTGTGTGAGTCACAGTTTGAACCCAGGTCCTCTGACTCGAAGCCTGTGCTAAAACCTCCCCGTGTTACTGGTGGAGGAAAACAAAACTGGTGCAGACGTGGAGGGCAACACTCCCAGCATGCGTGGGAGAGTCGGAGTCAGGCAGCATAAAGAAGGGTTTGCCCAGGGCAGACGGGCAAGGGTCTAGGAACTGGAGCAGGGGCCTGGCCGGCAATGTTCTGGCTGATGAATGTATTGAGAGCCCTCTCCCTCCAGCTGCCCATGCGGGCGGAGAGCTGCCTCTGCACGGCCTAGGGGAGAGGAGGACCCCACAGTCCCAGGTTGACTTTGCCTTATTCACACCACCGGGAAGTGGGCGGCGGGTGGGGGGGGATGACCCCCGCATGTCGACCTCGAGCAAGTGAGTTCACCCCTCTGAGCCTCAGTCTTCTCACCCATGATATGGGGATCACTGTTTTTGCCCTCCAACATGGTATTTACCTAGCTAGCATCTAGCACCACGGGAGGGGAAACTGTGAAAATTAACTGTAAGAAGGGATGCGAAAGGACCTTGGGGAAGTGTGAGCCCCAGGATGTATTCTGATTTCTGAGACCGAATGTATGTGCCTATGGAAGACTCAGTGTCAGCACGCTGTACGAAGAATGTGAAAGTAGGATTTTCTTTGTGAGTCTGGACAGTTCATTTAAAAAGCCTTACTACATTGGTTAGGTGTCTTTCAGTTACAAAGTTTTAGGAAAAGCCAACCCAAGTTTACCTTAAAAAAAAAAAGGTGATTGCTGCATGGGTCTGAAAAGCACCCCTAGGATGATTTAATCAGGGGTCTGAATACAACCACCACACCCAATTCCTCTCTCTCTCTTTCTCTCTGGGCTAGTTTTCTCTACATTGCCTTCATTTGCAGACAGGTGCCCCCCTCACTGTGGCAAGGGGGCCACCACAGCTCCAGACCTCACATCTTCCAGGCTCAGGTTGAGTGGAGAATAATACCTGCCTTTGTCTCTGTTCCAGCATTTCTGCAAACACTCCCCCTCCCATTGGTTTCAGCTGGGGACAGAGGAATGAGATGCTCTGGCTCAGCCCAGGGCCACATGCTCTGTCCACCCAAGCACAGGAACTGAAATGGGGTGGGGGGGTGTGCTGGCTCTGCAAACAAAGATGGGGGCAGAAATGCTGGGGAGATAGGGCATCAATCAACACATGTCCCCCATCATTGCCTTGCCCTTCAGTTTGGGATACAGACTCCCTCTGCAGCACAAAAGCTGCTACTTTGTTCTTCTGATGACTTGCTGATGAACAGCAAAGCAGAGATTGCTGAAGCTTAATCTCTACTTCCTAAGACTTTGCAAAATCCAGAAAAATGGGCAGAGTGACCTTGGAGCCAGGATGGCATATTCCTGGCTCAGCTCCTATAGCAGCCATAGAGGGAATTAGGTCCCGACCTCTATTGAAAGAACTCGGGTGTACTTAGGCTGCAGTTTGGTTCCACATCCAGGAATTGAAGTCCTGCAGGGTGCAGAGCCCAGGTGGCTGCAGGTCCAGCACTGAAACTCCCTAGCCGTAAGAAGAAATCTCATCTGGTAGGGAAGGCACTTGAGGGTCAAGTCACCGTAATTCTGTGAAATGACCTGAAAATTTTAGCTGACTCCTTTACAGACAGCTTCCTGTAGCATTCCTCCTATCGTTTCTCCCCTGTGTGATGTTTCTAGATCATTTCTTAAAATTTATCATTAGAATCATCTGGGTGCTTGAAAGTACAGAACTGGTCCTGTTAGAGACCTCATGATTCAGAATGGGGGCGTCGGTCAGGTAGGAAGAACAGGAATCTGCCTGTTTAATAAGCACCCTGGGTTGCTAAGTCCACTGAGGTTTGAGATGTTCTTCTATCCTGTGTAAATTTCACCTGTAACTCACATTTTATCTGCTCTTCACTGAAAACAGCCTCATATTCCAGGTATTTTCTTCTGAATTCCAGAAGGAGTCCATTAAGGAGCAGAAAACTTTGTAAATGGGGCCCCTCCTCTTGGAAAAAGTAGGGCATGCAAGAGATTTTGAGTTACCCTGACATTTTCTCAAGAGGTCAGTGGGCCCCATGCAGTCTCACCTTGGTATTCCACAGGGACCGGACAGAGCGTTCTTCTGCTGGTGGCCTCATATAGACAGTGTGTCTGCCCTAGCTTCATGATGATCAGAAGCCAGAACAGTTACCGGCGAAGCCAGCTGAGAGACAGAGAGTATTGACAGGAAGCATGCCAGGTGACTTAATTGAATTTGGGCAATTCAGATGGGGTAGCTGGTTCTCATTTAGGAAATTCAGATTGAATAACCAGTTCCCTTGTTAAAGGGGGAGACGCAATTTGAGGAGTTCTGCATCAGGCGCAGACAACCCAGCCGCCCCGTCCCGACGCTGAGTCCTTGCTCCTGCTCATGTTCACTGGCATTTTAAATTCACTTGGTATTTGTCTGTTTTCCTCTTCCCCAGGGAATTTTCTAAGTTCTGTCGTTAGGCTTTTTAATTTTATGGTAGTGAGTTTCAAAGTCGAATGATCCTCTGGTTTGTCACCAGCGTATTTGACAATGCTTGCCCTCCTTTTATCCATTTTTTTCATATCAGACTCTCCATGTCTCTTTCCTTATTTTCCTTTTCCTTTCTTCCTTGGCCTCTTTTTAATATGGTAATGATATCCTAACATAGCTTCCATCCAAGACTCAAATTTGAGTGGTCTCGTTCTTTTGGGAAAGGAAAAATGTTCTGTGATTTCTCTGTCTATATCATATACCTCAAAAAATCTTTTGGAAATAGCTTACACCCTCTTAAAAAGTAAATAATGATACCAGCTAATATTTACTATGTGCCAAGCACTGTTCTAAGTACTTTATAACTTAATTTTCATAATAAGTCTAGGACTCAGGTCCCCCCATTTTGCAGATGAAGAAACTGAGGCACAGAGAATTTCCCTCAAGGGAAATGATGTAATCTCCCTCAAGGCCCACAGCTGAAAGGTGGTAGAGCAAGGAACAGACCTCAGGTCTTGGCCCTTCCCCACCACCCTGTGCCGCCTTCCAAAAAGAATTCTGGCCTCAGAGAAATGAGGCAACATCAAAACCCCACTTGGGATTTAAAATATTTCTGATGAAGAAGATATTTGCTCCTATCCTGGGAAAGGGATTGCAGGGCTTAGGTGGAGAAAATCTTAGCACTAACCTACTATTGATTTATGTGAAAAGATAAATTGGCACCAGACAGGGAAATCCCTGGCTTTAGGTAATCTTGGGGAGTTTACCTGGGGGATGAGGCTGGAGAGATCTCTACAAAGAGAGGAGCATTTTATTGTACAGAGAGTGATGTTTTGATCGCTGAGTTTTCTGGAGCCAGTAGCTATCAGGAAGTCTGACTTAGCTTTTTGACGTTCAAATCCATCTCAAGGGGCACCTGGGTGGCTCAGTCGTTAAGCGTCTGCCTTCGGCTCAGGTCATGATCCCAGGATCCTGGGATCGAGCCCCGCATCGGGCTCCCTGCTCCGCGGGAAGCCTGCTTCTCCCTCTCCCACTCCCCCTGCTTGTGTTCCTGCTCTCGCTATGTCTCTCTCTGTCAAATAAATAAATAAAATCTTAAAAAAAAAAAAAAAAATCCATCTCGAGTGAGAATGGAAATGTCACTTGAGACTGAGGCATCAGTTGACCCAGACCTTCAGGACAGCAGTATGACCACTTCTCACCTTCCAGTTTGGATTGTTCGATGGCTTACCCAGCATGGCTTAAAATGCATGATTATTCTTCCTCAAAGGAAACCAAGCAAGCAAGTTAAAGCTGAGGGCAATATCTTATCCTCCACCAGGTTTTTATATACATTTTCTTGTAGCCAAGGCTATTTTAAATAAAAATGTAATGTTCTTGGGCACACCTGTACAGACCAAAAAGTTTGAGTGAAATTTCAAGAAAGCAGGGTGTAGTGGGGATAATGACTATGCATGAAATAAGGAGATTAACCATGGGAGTCCCTCAGAACAAAATAAGGATATTAGGCTCCAGAATTGTCTCATCCCGTTGACCTGCTCATCAGCTTAGACCAAAAAGAGTCTTAGAAAGCCCTGACGATCCTTCCAAGTGCCACCCAGCTGGGGTTCTAATCAAAGACAAAGTTATACCCCAAATGCCGACTCTATTCAATTCTTTATTTATTTGACGGGGTGGAGGGGGGAGAGAGAGCACACAAGCAGGGGGAGAAGGAGAAGCAGGCTCCCCTCTGAGCAGGGAGCCCAATGTGGGGTTCAATCCCATGAGATCATGACCTGAGCCGAAAGCAGACACTTAACTGACTGAGCCACCCAGGTGCCTCTCTATTCAATTCTTGATTATCTCCATTAATTTAAAAATAAAAACAAAAACAAAACCTGAGAAGACTGAGCTCAAACTTACTTAGTTACTTCTGAAACTATTTGTGAGGTGGATTTTTTCCCCTTTAGAAAAAAAAAAAATCTCCAAGGTATATATGAATATATTTGTAAAACATAATAAAAATTACCTATTAGAAAAATGACATGAAAAGATGTAGAAAATAGAGGTCCAAATATTTAATTTTTAGATGAAACAGGCATAGAATGACACTTCAAAAAATATAATCAGAAAACATATAATCCGAAAACTGGGAAATAATTCCAACACTGCACAGTGGTCATGGAAAAGGTGAATATAGGTGATTGATATCACATACTAGGGTATGGCAATGTCAAATTGTTATAAAAGTTTCTAGATTACTTTCAACTTCTGTATTTATGTCTTCAGGGACCAGTCGTCAACAGTTCATAGCCTAGCAGTGATCATTTGAGAGTTAAAGACACTCCAGGCTCAGCTCCAGCCTTCCATGCCCCTGAGTATCCAGGGTCCTAGAAGCTTCTTGGGAAACCCGATGCCTTTGATACAATAATCCAGGGCTCTAGGAATAATGCTTCTGATATTGATTCAAACCGTTTATCAGAGGACTATGGGAGCAGCTGATGTATCTTTCGAATTCAGGCATAGAGTTATTGATCAGGGAAGAAATGAAGACATATGGTTATTACAGCAATGGCTGGGTGGGGCAGGGGCAGCAGTGCCCTGGGGCAATAGGTAACCTTTCAACTCCATCTGCAATAATTAAAATCAGGCAGTGTTGGCTGGCCACAGTGCCGGCTGATTCGGTCTGCTCTTGGCTCTGCTGGCCCAATCACCTGAGGCTTTATTTTATTTGGATGGGCATGGGGGAGGGGCTATGTCTGGAACACCCACCATAGGCATTGGCACAGTTGTTTATGAGAAGGGAATAATCCTCCCACCTCTTTCCTCAATGCTTCCAAGCCTCATCCGTTTTTTGTCTTCTCCCCTGTCTCTATTCAGATCTGACTCCAACCTCCCTCGGATCTCCCCATTACCAAAATCTGACCTGTCATACAGTCAAATCCCTGTTAGCCTGCCCCCCACAGCTTGCCAAGCACACACTGATGAATAAACCAATGTGTGATTCAAACTGCGTATACGTTGATAAACAAAAGCAACTTGTTCATGCAGAGTATCATCATCACACATATAATGACAAAACCATATTATTGAGACAGTTTCTAAAACCAATGCCTATACCTGAGTGTTGAAAATTGTTTTTAATACTTTTTTCCTTATTTAAAAAAAATAATATGTTTTGAGGGAAAAATACGAATTAGAGCAAAAAGAAGAAATCCTTCTCAGTCAGTACTTGTACAGAACTCATTCTTTTCCATAGAATGACAGTATCCCATTGCAAGCCTATACCAGAATGGATGTATCCATTTGTTTATCCATGGACATTTGGTTACACATTCTTTTTTTTCACTTAACATTACATTGTAAACATTCCCATGTCACTAGAAGACTATCCTATCCCTGTCATTTAATGACTACATAGTATTCTCTTATATGGATATGGTATTTTATTTAGCCAATGCCATATTTTTTCTCCCAAATTTCAGCTATCAATAGTGTCACTGAACCTATATCTTTGTCTGCCTTCACCATTATTTCCATAGATGAAATCCATAGCCTCATAAGCACTGGATCAAAGGGCATGGGACCTTCCTGAAGCCTTGCCATATTACGCAAGTCAATATGGAAAGACAGGATCTTCAACTGTGGGGAAAGGCTTTGGTCCTAATTCTCACTCTGCCACTTAACAAGCTGGGTGACCTTTGTTAGGGACTGACATTCTCTGAGCTTCAGTTGCCTTAGTATGACACAGGGATGGAAGTAAAAGCATTGACTTCACAGGACTGTTTTGAAGCTTAGACAAACTCATGCATTTCAAGCCCTGAGCACAGTTCCCGGCCTAAGAAGTGGCCTTCCCCTCGGACAGATGATGTTCAAGGGAGGACACATTTTTAACTCTGTCTGCCATCTCCATCAGTTTTTACACAAGGCGCAAACTTGGGCATGGCTCCATAGTACATTTTAGGCAGAGATAAGGGGTGTGCGGGCTGGAATATGACAGGCATGCAGAACTGGTCTACCTCTTCTAGAATGTGAATCAAACCTCCGGTGAACAAATGGTTACTAGATAAAAAGAGTTTTGGGTTTGCATCTTCCGAGGGTTGTGTCCCATTCTCTAGAAGCGGGGGGCCTCAGAGTTGTGTGGTTTTGCTCACTTGATGAGCAAGACAGTGATGTCAGGTTCTGAAATCCCAGGGGCTGAGAGCAGGCCGTTTTTGCCCAGGTCCTACTCTCCCAGAGTTCTTTGTGAAGCTTGCTAAGGGCTAAGGAGAGAGAGAGAAAGAGAGAGAAATGACACCCACTGATCCCCAGCAGAAATGCATGCACTTCCCTTTGATGTGTTTTGGTTGAAACCTACAAAGGTTAAAACTGAGAAAGCCCCCAGGGAAGGTGAGTGGTATGCAGTTCACTTTGTTTGGGACTTGAGTCCCATGTCTGCCCTTGCTTTTACAGCAGGCACATTTGTATGTTTGGATTTTCCAGAAGGGATAAATCACACAAACAGAGCACCTTGAGAATCCTTCAGGGAGTCCAGCTCTGCTCCAGCCCCCTCCTGCTAAACACATGCCCCATTCTCTAGGCTGTGCAGAGTGCTGCACGCACCACCCTTGTCTGAAAAGCTTTTTTCTGGAAAACTCATTCTTGGAGAGAACTTTCTTTGTGCCGCAGTTCAGCCTTTTAGACTAAACAGATGATGAGAAAATAGTGAAGCATAGAAAAAGAGAGAGAAAGAGAGAGAGTTCCTTTTGGTAAATAGAAAAAGGAAGGAGTTGCTTTTGGTTTAATGTTCTCTACCTCTCTGATTCATATGCTCCACGTTGACAGTGGCCCCCAAGCCAGGAAAGATACTGAGAAACAGGCCCTCTCTTTCACTGTGTCCTGTTTTCTCTTTGTTTTCTCATTGCTTGGATGGTGCTGTGAGCCTGTCTGGCCTCCAAGTGCACATCTTGTCCTCTCCGGGCCCCAAAACAGGCCTGTGGTATTTGGCCTGCAATGCAGCATTCATTTAAAACCAAAGCTTTGAAGGTTGGTCTGGTTTGAGAACAATCTGGGAGCATGGGATTCCTTGGCATGTGGGCCTCTTGGGGCTAAGTGGAAAAAGCAAAGTCTAGTTTCCCCGGGATGAGCCCAAAGTGATGTTCAAGAACAGCCTCCAGGATGATGGGCCTGGCTCTGAAACTAAAGCCGGAACAATTTCCCCTGCCCGACATCCCTGTCCTTCCTCCATTTGGGCTGGTCTGTGGTGCTCACATCCTGTTTTTATTATGAGGTGCATTTTGCTTCCAGCCGCCTCCACTTCCGCCATGTCCCCCCACACACACCCCCACACCCCTCCCCAGATGAGTCCCGGTTCCATTAGCATGCTGATGGAGTCCAAGTGGATGACAGCGCTGCCCAAGGTTGAGCTTCCAACTGAGGAGGGAGGGAACTTTGGACGGGCAATTTCGGGAGACAGTTAAAAGATTAGATAGTAAATTTACTTAACAGAGACTAATCGCCTGGGACTGGGTTTCATATCCTGTTTTGAAATAATGTATTTTCTTTTGTGCTCTGGTCTGAATCTGTCATCCCTCCTCTAATAATGAGAGGCAGTGGATTTTTAATCTTTGACCCTCTTCCATATAATCTAATCACAGTGGTTTTCGGCTCCTCTTCGCCTTATTTGGTCAAGTACGGGAAAGAGAAAGAACTCGCTTCTCTGGTATCAGTGGCCATTCTCTACTTCTTGTCGGGGGCTGGGCTGACTGGTAGAATCAGACTCTACCTGTGAGATACTTGGCTCCGTGCTCTTCAAATGGGGGCAGGTGGGGAGAAGGGAAGAAGAAACGAAGGCCAAGGCTCGTGTCTGAGTCAGATGAGTGACGGTGGCAGGTAGAACCTGCAGTACAACAGTCCTGACATCTCCTTCAGACCAAGACTGCCTCTCGCGCTCTGAGTCACAAACCAGGAGCGGCCTTAGGTGAGGCAGGTGTCCTCCCACAAAGCCTTTGGGTTGACTAGAATTACAAATGAGACCCAGGTAATCCTCCAATTGTCTACACATGGAAGCTTTTACACATTTAGCATGCTCCTGTTCCCTTTCAAGTTGGGAGGTCTGTGTGTGCCTCTCCTTTCTCTCTGGGTTTGGCTCATAGGTGGGGGCTTGACCCCAGGCACCCCATGCTGAGGTCTTCCCTTCGGGTGGGGTAGCCAGATGGGGTGTCTCTTCAGGCTCTCTGACGTTGGGAGTCCCTCCAACAGGAATCCTGGAGGCTGGGAGGTTGGGTTCAGTTGGAACAAGAAATGGGAGAAAGTGAACAGAGGAATGCTTTCACTTTCCCTGCTGCCCTGCTCTCCCCATTTGTGTGACTGCTGCTTGGTTGGGGCTAGAGATGTGGACAAGATATCTGTTACTTCCCTCCTCACCTTTCCCATCACTGAGGGCTCAGTGACATTCCAGATGCAGCCAAGTCCCTGGACAGCTCAGCCCAAGTTCTCTGGTTGAAAGTAACAAAACATAACTAAATCCAAATAAAAAGGGATTTCTGAAACCATACGGGGTGGGGCATCTCAAATCAAAGAAAAGTTGAAAAACAGAGCTTGCAAAGACAGGCACTGATCATCTTCAGAGGGTCATGAGAGCAGTGATTGCCTGATAGTCATACCCAGGCATCAGTGCGGATGAACACATGCCAATTACATTCAGGTTTTTTTGGTTCCTTTGCCTGTAATTCAAATACCATTTGATGGGGAGAGAATCTCATTGGCCCCGCGTGGGTCATGCATTTGGCCTGGGAAAGGTAGGGCATCTTGATTAACAGCCCTACCAGATTGTATGCAGGGAAAGGCAATGCCTCAACAGGTAATTATTAGACAGTGTGTCTCTTCTTTATCCAAAGAAGATGAAGGCGATGATGGGCAGCCAAAACTAACCAATTTCAGCCATACATCTGCAATTCCATGTCTCACTAGGATATGACCTCGCTCGGTAGGTCTTGCCATGGAAGTACACAGAGCAGAGCAGTATGAAAGACCTCATAAGAAACACTGGTGATGCTCTCGTCTCTTGCCCCTTTCCCTTGCCCCCTTCCCGTCACTGGACCACCATCACACACCCACATCCACACCCACCCTCATGCCAGCATCACAAAGGGTAGAGAGACTCCTAGAACTTGACCTTTTGAGTCGAGGTTATTTTATTTTGTTTGCATCTCCAGGGTTCCAATCTTCACTTGTCTTCATTAACTTTCCTCCTGGGCCCCTTTGTTCCCCATTCAGATCCCTGCCACTACTCAAGATCCCCGTCCCACCCCCCCTTCCCCAAATTCACAGCTGAGATAAATAATTTGTAGGCAAAATAAATATCCAGCCCCCATCCCCAGCTCTGTGTAATTACCTCCCTGGTGTGCCTTGGCTTTGCCTTATGGGAAATGTGAGAAGGGAAATAGGTCCTTTTAGCCTGTGAATGGTGCTTTATTATTTTGATGCATGAATGCGGAAGGAATAAGAGACAAAATAAAGTTAATAATACATTGCAGTGTAGATAATTCATCACTTAAATCAATAGGAACTGCAGGTCACTGAACTGGAACTGGTGTTACTGTGATCCAAACATGGAATTAATAATTGAAACTATACTGATCTGTCTTCCTGCAATGGGAAGACAGACAACCCTAGGGATAGATACATACAGCACAGGAGGAACAAGGCGATAGAGATAGACAGATGATTCATTTAATTCCTACAGCTGTCACATACAGTAAATATGAAAATCTGCTTTCTATCTGGAATCAGCCTCATTTGGGAGCGAGGTTAGCTGAATTATATCCTCAGCTGTGTGTTTATTTTTTCATTTATTGCAGGAATTTAAAATGATTGGTTAGCATGGAATGCCACATTCTCTGAGGTTGAAAAAGCTCTCTAGCAATAACTAGGCAGTGGTGTGCATAGCATATGTGGCCCCATTACCTCCTCTTCACTTACCTGGAAATTCTGGGTCCTCAATGTCCCAGGAAGTTTGGTTCTGCAGCCATATTGAGGACAATGGAATCCGTTAGCAAAAAGAGCATAACAGAAGAGTCAGGAAGACAAGCTGTGAGAGAAAGCCTTAGGCCTATAATCTTGGGCAAGTTACATAATCTCTCTGAGCCTCAGTTTCCCTCCCTGTTAAGGCAGCTAGCACCTACCTCATAAGGCACATGAGGAGTGAATGAGTTTGATTGAAAAGTACTTAGAATTATGGCTGGCACCTGATATCCACAATGTTTGACATCGCTCTTGGTGGTTGGTCACGGGGTCACTAGGCCAGGGTAAGGTGAAGTTTGTGGTTTATGGAGAGAGATTTATTGTTGCTTGAAATAAAAATCAACCCTAGCCACTTTGGCACTTAAAGAAGTAGCACCATTGTAGAAGTTTATCTGTGCCCTGTTGCCTTCTGCCTCTGAGAGTGAAGATGAGTGAGAGCCCAAGCAGGGGCCCGCTGATTGGTCTGGATGCATTGCAAAAGTAGGACTTCTACCTGAAGTGGGGGACTTGGCAGAGTCAAATTTGTCCTGCCTGATAAAATGGGAGGATGTGGGGTGAAGATCAGGTTTCCAGAGGACTCTTTCAAGAGAGGGAAGCAAAGGAGAGAATCCAGGGAAGAATGCAGGAGGTGGAGCTTTGCAGAGAAAGGTGGCTAAAATTTTTAAGAACAGAGATGCTTCAAATTCAATTTTAAACCTCCCTCCATCCCCACAACCTTCATATTAGTGTGCATACTATACCAATGCTGTGTGTGTCTGTGTATTTGCGGGTCTGGCTGGACGTTACCTGCCAGGTAATGCAGAAGTCCTTTTTCCAGGAAGTCCCTTCCTGTGTTTACCTGCATTTCTGCTGAAAGTAGGGTCTGCTTGTCCCTTGTGGTGGCTTTTCTACCTAACTGGAACACAGGTCTGAAAAGGCCATGGGGATGTGTGGCCAACGCTGAGAAAGAGAATGGTGGAAGGCCAGCCTCCTGAGGCCAAGGAGGAAGACTCAGTAAATGAGCAGTGTTTCTAGAAGGGATACTCTCAGTTCTTTCCCCATCCTCAGAGGAGAGGCCAGAGTTGTGTTTGCAGGGAGAAGACAGGGCCCAGGGTAGAGAGTAGGTAGGTGAGAGCCCCTGCCTAAAGACAGAGGCAAGTGCGTTCTGAACTGGTTGTTGTTTTGGGGGGTTTTGTTTTGTTTTGTTTTGTTTTAAACAGACACCTCCCCTCTTCTCTCAAGATGATTTCAGAGCCTATTGTCTCTTCTAAGTGGAACTATTTTTAGAGGGAAGTGCAATATAGTACAATTAATGTAAGCATTTGGTTCTAAAGTGAGCGGTGATATAAAAATCTATACAATCAAAGGTACCCTTGAAAATCCCTTAAATTACCCTTCAGTCTCCAGAAGCTGGTCCCTTCAAAACTCAAAGGCCAAAAAGGAACTTCGTTTTTAAATTCTGTTTTCTTTTGGGATCTGACCTCCCACCGAGTAGTAGAGGCCGAGATCTAGTTCAAACTGGAAAGAGAATGGGGTCAACAAAGGATTTTTCTTTTTGCTGAGCAATGCAGCTCTGTTTCATGAGTCAGAAGTCAGGTGCCCTTCCCCGTATGACTTAAGCAAATAGTGTTAAAAGTGGAGAAGGCAATGAACCAACAGACAAAAGACTTCAGTTTGAGGTCTAGCTCCACTGCAAACTAGTTGTGGGACTTTGAACAAGACACTTGACCTCTCTGGATATTGATTTTCCAAATTTTAAAACAAACTCAGTGAAAAAAATTAGATAGGTTGGTAGGTAGGTAGATAGATCCCAGCTTTAAAAATACATATATAGTTTAAAGTGTTCTAAACAAGAGGAGCAGGGGATGTTTTTATAATCATGGTTTTATGGTTATCTGTATTTTTCATAAAGCCCTATGAGTTCTAAATCCAAACTTCCCCCTTGATATTGTCTAATTGGATTACAAGTAGCCAGAATCTGTATAGTTACTGAATATATCCCATTTTAGAATTGAAATCAGCTAATATTTGTGATGTCCTCCTTGTTAATTAAGAAAATCCTTCCTCACTGTGTTCTAGATACCATGTATGTTGGGGATAAAGAAGATAAATTAGAGGAAAGTCTTGGTTGACTGTTCAGTATCTCAGGAGACAACTTTGAAGGAATTATAATATTTTACAGAATTTGGAGGGCCTTCCTATTTAGGACTTTGTTGATCTGCACTGTTGGGAAATTTACGTCTCAGAGTCTGAATTTACTCACACAAACTGTGGAGATGTTGGGCAAAATCAATGGCCTTCACATTCCTTGATTCTCTAGATATGCCTCAACGGCCCTTTTAGGAGTAGGGTAGAGAGAAAGGACATGAGGAACATTCTCGCTGTCAAGACACCAGGTTTCCTTGGGCCCCTTCTTTCAAGGATATGGCTTTACTTTGATCTGATTTATATGTTACAGTTTTCATGTCAGATTTCATTCAAAGAAAGGGTTCATCATGGCGGTGGGGGGAGAAAAGAGGTAGATGATCTAAAGTCTTAGGTCTCTTGTGTCTACGTTTTTGTGAGGTTTTGATAAACAGACAAAAATCTGAGTTGATGAGTCCTGGGGAGAGGAGTCCTGAGCAGAATACCCAGCCCTCTTCTAGTTTCCAAGAACGGGTGTTGATTCCTTCCCATCATCCCAGTCACCCAAGGGCCATGAAAACCAATATGCAGTGGATTCTCATTATTCATAGTAGTTATAGTCTATAAAGTCACCTTGAACACTGAATTAGTGAATACTGAATCATTGCTCCTAGGAGAAATATGTACACACACACACACACCTCACATGATTATCATTTTAAATCATAAAAACAACTCATTCTGATAGATTCCATTTTCTCCATTTTATGAAATAAAAAACAAGGTTCAGAATTGTTAAAAGCTTGCCTGAGGCCACCCCACTAACTTGTGGCAGAGTTGGAATTAAACCCCATCCAACTGGCCTGAGAGCTGCATCTTCTTGCACCACACTGCCTAGCTCCCAGGCAGTGTCCACCCCGGGCCATCTCTGTGTGACACCTGACACAAGAAGGCAGAGCATCACCTTGTCTGACCTCAGCTGGGAACCTGTTTATCAGGCAACTCAAATTTTTAACTCTCTGCGCATGTCCACAAATGACTGCAAAAGCACTGTAAGTATTGATTTTGGGGTTATAAATAAATTTTAGCAAGTAAGCTAATTTGCAAAGATGGAATCTGCAAATAATGAGGATCTGCTATTTATGTAATGCCGGCCGTTTGCATTCTAGTCAAAGCTAGAGAAGTTATTCATTCTACTATTCTGCTGTTCATATGCCCAGTACATTTTATGTATCTGTTTACTTTGGTAAACTGTTCGTCAAATGATCTAAGTGGGACTCCTTGAACAAGTCAAAATCTTCTCCTACTGATGAAAAAACAAAGTGAAAAACTACATGCATTATAAAAAGAAGATGTAATTTTATGTAACAATTCCCTCCTTCTCATTCTCACCCCTATTTTTCTCTGCCCCACCCTTCCCTGCTGCCTCCCCTGACTCCCACCCCTCCAAAAGAAAGTCTTGTCTTTACCAGTCTAGTTCCTGGCTATTTTGTGATGTAAAATCTGGAAAACAGAAAAAGAGACAAGACCTGAGAGGTGGTAAAATGGCAGGATTGATTGAGGGCTGGGGCCATGTTAGCAAGGAGTTTACAGAGCATCCATGAGGTATGCACATGACACATGGAGATCAGGAAGAAGGGGTGTCTGAAAAGTCTGCCTCCAGATGAGTGTCATTTAAGAGATTCAAATAAATATTGAAATTCCTTTTTAACCATCTGTGGTGGCCTAACTGCTTCTTTACATATAACTCTATGTAGAAATTGGACCACAGGGACCTTCATTTTATCAGGATTATGGGACAAACCTAAAACCCGTGTCTCTTAATGGGTATGTTTATGTAATCTTTGCAGCATTATTTTTTTTTACTTTTTTATTGTTATGTTAATCACCATACATTACATCATTAGTTTTTGATGTAGTGTTCCATGATTCATTGTTTGTGCATAACACCCAGTGCTCCATGCAGAACGTGCCCTCTTTAATACCCATCACCAGGCTAACCCATCCTCCTACCCCCCTCCCCTCTAGAACCCTCAGTTTGTTTTTCAGAGTCCATCGTCTCTCATGGTTCGTCTCCCCCTCCGATTTCCCCCCCTTCATTCTTCCCCTCCTACTATCTTCTTCTTCTTCTTCTTTTTTTTTTTTTTAAAGATTTTATTTATTTATTTGACAGAGAGAGACAAAGCGAGAGAGGGAACACAAGCAGGGAGAGTGGGAGAGGGAGAAGCAGGCTCCCCGCGGAGCAGGGAGCCCGATGCGGGCTCGATCCCAGGACCCTGGGATCATGACCTGAGCCGAAGGCAGACGCTTAACGACTGAGCCACCCAGGCGCCCCTTCTTCTTTTTTTTTTTTTCTTAACATATATTGCATTATTTCTTTCAGAGGTACAGGTCTGTGATTCAACAGTCTTGCACAATTCACAGCGCTCGCCATAGCACATACCCTCCCCAATGTCTATCACCCAGCCACCCCATCCTTCCCACCCCACCCCCCACTCCAGCAACCCTCAGTTTGTTTCCTGAGATTAAGAATTCCTCATATCAGTGAGATCATATGATACATGTCTTTCTCTGATTGACTTATTTCACTCAGCATAACACCCTCCAGTTCCATCCACATCGTTGCAAATGGCAAGATCTCATTCCTTTTGATGGCTGCATAATATTCCATTTATATATATACCACATCTTCTTTATCCATTCATCTGTCAATAGACATCTTGGCTCTTTCCACAGTTTGGCTATTGTGGACATTGCAGCATTATTTTTCTATACTGAAGTCATTAGAGGACAGGGAGGTGGTTTGGGGTACAAAACTATGAAGGTGAATTTCACTTCTTTCTGTAAGAATGAATATAAAATTGGAGGGGGGTGCCTAGTGTCACCAGAAATACGACCCTTTGGAAGAAGAAATTTTCAGGCTCAGTCTAATAGTATCTTTCATGTTCTCCCTTCTTACTCCTTCTAGGAGTTTCTCTTTCCTTTTATGTTATTCAGATTCTGTAAGCCTCCGATTCCTCATCTGTAAACTAGGGGTAATAATAGTACCTATCTCGGGCCAGTTGTGTGAGGAGTCAATGAGATAAACTCAGCATAGTTCCTGATACTGACTAACAACACACTATATGTTATTTGCTATAATCATGGTTATTACCATACTATTAGAGGGAAAATTTATTCAAAGAGAAGTTTTAAAAAGTTATTTCTAAAGAGAAATGAAGACAGGTCCATACTTGTTATACACAAATGTTCATAGGAGCATTCATAATAGCCAAAAAGTGGAAACAATCCAAGTGTCCATCATAGACAAATGGATAAACAAAATAGGGTATATCCATGCAACCGACTACTAGTCAGCCATAAAATGTGATGAAGTACGGGTGTATGCTCCCGCTGACGCATCTTCAAACATGCGGAAAATACCACATATTATATGATTCAATTCATATGGAAACCCAGAATGGGGATCTCTATAGAGACAAAAAGTAGATTAGTGGGTGCCTAGGGCTGGGGGTAGGGCAGAGATGGGGGATGGGGGATGGGGTGATAGCTAAAGGATATGGAATTTTGTTTTGAGCTGATGAAAACTATATACATTGACTACGGTGACAGTTGAGCATATCTGTGAATATATTAAAAACCATAAAGTGTTTGCTTTAAATGGATAAATTACAAAGTATCTGAATTATGTCTCACTAAAGCTGTTTAGACATTTTTAATGAACAACAGGAAGAAAAAAAGTTACTTCCAGATGATTTCTCCTCTGACCATGAGTCAGAAGCCAACAGTGAGAACTCCGTCATTATATTCATGACAGACATGGAAACACGACAGAAGGAACCTGTCTGTGTCCCCTTATTCCTTTGGGATCTGCAAAGGCAATACCCGGAGTCCGTGTTAAGCTGAAGCTTAGCATCCTTCAGTTGGAAAGAATTTCAAAGGTCATCTGAGGAAAACCTGCCCCAGTCACTGCCAGCATTTTGGCTCAGCCAAACACTTCTTATCTCTGCTTGTACCAGGAAATTACACCTAGAGAGGAGAAGGGAACCTAAAAATCCATGTGTGGGTATTTGTGGCACAGCTTGCCCCCAGGGGACGGGGGCGGTGGCGGGGGAAGGACTTGGGAAAGAATGCATTTGATCCCGTGGATGGAAGGAGAGAGCGGAGTGACAACGGCTGTCCCGAAGTGTGGGTGAGATGTTGCACGCTGCTCACACCCAATGAGAGGCAGAAGCAAACGCTGAGTTAAAACAGGCAGAGACAGGTAGGAGCACATAGAAGGCAGCAAAGGCCAGAGAAGGGAGCCAAGAGTTGTGGAACCCTCATGACGAGTGGCCACACCAGGGCCTCTCGCTTACCCCCCACAACAGCGCTAAAAGCAGGTGTCAGTACACCACTTCTACAGCTAAGGAGAGGCTCAGAGAGGGGCTCAGAGACTACCTTGTCAGAAGGTACTCAATGAACAAGTAGGGAAACTGAGATTCAAGCATCAGATCTTGGGCGTCTTTACCAATATTGCCCCAAAGCAGGCCTGGGAAATGGGTCTGCCATGATCCACACCGTTACTTCAGCCAGAAACCTAGGAGTCATTCTTTACTCTCCGATTTCTTCTCCCACTTTGCTTCCCAGCCAGTCCATCAGCAAGCCAGGTTGGATCACACTCCTCCCCTGGTCCCTCCAGGTGATGCCCAGCCTGGCTCCGCCTTCCCTGTCCAACCTCATCCTGCACCATTCTCTGCCTCTCGCTCACTCTTCCCCCAATCCACCGCAAGGCAGCCGTGCCTCCCTCTACCTGGAATGCCCATCCAGGTCTTCTTCACCGCTGGCTCCTTCTCATTCTCCAGATCTCAGCTCAGAACTTGCCACCTCTTCCAAGAGAACTGCTGGTGACCCATCTAATGTGGCCTCTTCTAAATACTTTCTGTCCCATCCCTACGATTATTTCCCATGTAACCCTTACCTAAATCTGCAGTTGTTTTTGCAGCTTGATTTACAAGTGGTCTTATTTGTTTTCTATGTCCCTAGCTACAATGTAAGTCCAGGAGAGGAGGGATGCAACTCTCTCATTCCCCAACATAGTCCTGGCACCTAGAACAGTGCCTTGTGCTTGGAAGGTGCTCCAGAGATACAGAGTGTGAATGGGAAATGAAAGGGTGCCCTCTGGAGGTACCCCGCAGAGAAAAGAGCCCCAGAGTGGACTTTTCTATGCAGCAGAGGGCTCTGGGATACCGTCGTTTACTGCTTAATTGCCATGAACATCTGCACACCTTTCCCGTGCATTTGTTTCTACAGATACTTATTGAATACTTGTAATAAAAAATAAAATCTGCTTCTCAGTGATTGAAAGCAGATATCCCAGATATCCCAGGAGGCAGGAAATATGGTTGCTAAAGTTTGAATTTAACCATGAGGTGCAGTTATGAAGTCTGTGTTCCCGGGTTAGGTGTGGGAAAGGGCAGGACTGGCAAGGAAAAGAAAAGCTCCAATCTGTTTTAGCACACAGGAGGTACAACCGCACTGAGAAAACGAGGACGGAGGAAATGGCTCTGTGGTCTCTGCAACACCGCAGCAGAACCTCCACCGGCCGGCCTGGCCAGCTCGGACTCCTCCCACACGAGACTCACCCTGCCGCACGGGTGGCTAATGCAGGCTCGGAGCAGGAGAGCCCTGTGTCTAGACCACACTTGGGACAACTGAGCTGTTGCCTCGGGTGATTCACACGTGATAATAATGAAGATGATGATGATGATGATGATGATGATAGCAGAGGCCACCATATAGAGCACACCTCCCTTGCTTTATCTCCTGTAGTCCCCACGTGATTTCGATACAAACTTAAGTTCCATCAGGCCAGGAACATTGCCTTTTTATCCATTGATCACCAGCCTCTAGAGTAGTGTCTGGCCTGTAGAAAATGTTGAGTAATTATTTGTTGGGTGAACGAATAAAGCATGTGGGTCCTATAATGATCCACCAGCAGGCAAAGGGCTTGTTTGGCTATGGTTCTCCTCCACAGATGTGATGCCTGGAAAATGCCTGGCACACAATAAACACTTAATAAATAGTTGCTAAATAAGCAACTCCCCATTTCACAGATAAGGAGACTGAGGCCTAGAAATCTGGTGGGCACCTGGCAAGGAAGTGGTGAAGTGGTGAGAATCCAGGTTCTTAAGTATTAGGGGAAAAAAAGGGGGGGTATTTCTGACTTAGGGATGGGAGTAGGCAACTGCATAGAGAAAAGAACAGGTGAGGGTATGAGAGTGAGTTGAGACAGCCCCCACCCCCCCCCACACACACACACAAATGCTATAACTTGCCATGACAGCTTCACGTGATGTAATCTGTGGGCAGACAGCAGCTCAAGTGCTGAGCTCCCGCAGAGATTCTGGTTCTGGGTCTTCTTACACCGTTCATTTTAGAAGAGTGTGTTTTTTTGTTTTTGTTTGGTCTTGGTTCTAAAGGAAAGGATGGTGAGGAGGAATTAGGATGTTAACTAATGTCACATCACTATGAGAAATGTTGTTTCAAGGACCCCAAGGAGAACCTGAGATGAGCATCCCTTGCCCATCCCTGGGAGCCAGGGCAGCCGCAGGGAAGGGAAGCAAGTGCACGAAACTACACCTGTCACAGACAAATTTAGGGCGTCTCGTTCCCATTTATCAAGCTGTCAACCCCTCACCTGTCAGCAAACAATCTAGATGTGCTCGAGTTTATCAGCCAGATTGAGCAGAGCAGTCCCATCCAGCTGCTTTTCTTGCTGATAGCTTGATGGCTGTGTTCAGAACGACCTGAGAGAGGGAGGGAGCCTCTTCCTGCTGCCGTTTCCCTGAACAGGAGAAAATCAAAAACAAACAATGGGAGCCCCACAATTTGGGGTAATAGAGACACCAGCTGCAGAAGGGCCGGTGGCTGGAGCCCGCACAGGCCGGCCGCATCTGTTTGTCCAGTTGCACGCCGGTGCTGGGGCCGGGGCACTCGGCAGCTCCAGGTACATGCCAGCTGAGGAGAAAAATCAAAGCCAAAACCCTCTGTGTCATTTATTCTTCACAACCTCAAATTGACTCCCTGCCTGTCTGCATTCAGGTTGAGCCCATTTAACTGCTTCCACTGTGTCTGTTTAAAGAGAAAACAGAAGAATCAGCTAAGGGGGTAAGATAAACCAAAACACAAAACAGCAACAACAGTTCTTTTATTTTACTTCTCAAATGGCTTTGTTCCTCTCTGCTGGTTAAGACGAAAATGACTCTGCCTCGAAATGATGAATTACTATGATTATTATAAGTTTGGTGTCTCATAAAAAAAATGCACTGGGCATAGAAATCTTGAGCAAAAGTTTCTGTAGACCAAGAATGCAATGCTTCAATCCGACTCCGACTGGGTTTTCTCCTGCCCGATCTCGTCTCTTGCTTCTGAAAACATCAGTGCACAGTAGACATTGTTGCCATCATTTTATAGATGAAGATCAGAGATGTAAAGTACCTTGCCTGAGGTCACAGAGCTAGAAAGAGAGCTATGACAGACTCTAAGTCAGAGTCTTGAAATTTCCCTGAACTTCATGTAGGGGATTACAATCAGTAGGGCAAAGACCTAAAGAAGTAGGTAGCCAAGACATTAAGAAGTAGGAGATAGATTTGGTAAAGAAGAGAACTGACTCTAACTTTAGAAGAGTACTTTTGGTTGACAGGTGAGGTAAGAACCAGATTTCTATGGATGAGCAAGTTAAGGTTTATGTCATATCTCCCCAATGAGAGTTTTTGCTCCTTGAAGACAAACACTTTCAAAAGGGCATACAATTAGGTCTGCAGAAGGATTCCTTTCATAATGCCCCCAACACAGCCAACTAGAGACGAGGTTACAGTGATGCCATTGACAATGATGGCAGTGGAGGATGGCATCTGCCAGGGTGACGACAGGGGTGGGGTTCTGCCATGGAGACATGTGGAGACCGGAGCTCCCATCCCAGCCATATTTGGGAAGAGAAGAGTTTGAAGTTCCAGGAGAGCAGGGAGAGGCCAAGATTTACATGTTGTGCTTGGAAACACAGAAAGAGTAACAGTTGAGCAGGGCACGGAGGGGAGCCGAGAGTGGGTAGGCTTGCGGATAACGGTGGTGATGAGCAATATCCCTGGCTCCGCTGACCTGAGCAAGCAGAGGAGGAGATCAGCTCTGAGACAAGAATGCCGTGTTTAACAGGAGGGCAGAAATAAATAATTCTTTATCTTTATGTTCAGGGAGGAGTGTGGTGAGGAATCTTAAAAACCCACTCTCTTTTCCAAGGCCCAGGGAGTGCAGTGAGGAAGGAATTTAAGCGCCTGCCAGAGCAGGTGAGCAGGGCTTGGGAAGAGAATCGGCGCAAGCCAGTGATGCGGGCAGGAGGGGCGAGAGTGTCTGAGAGTGCAGACCTCATCTTTTCTGCCAGCTTTGCCACGGCAGGGAGGAACATGGGAAACCACATGCTGTCCTTTCTGCAGAGGCAGGCTGACCACCTCCAGTATCGTGGGTGGAGAGCCGTGCGAGGGACAAGTGCGATGAAGGTAATGAAAACCCCTCAAAGACGGAGACAGGGGTGCCAGAGGAATGCGCCGGTTTTAAAAAGAAATTGTCACACAAGTGTTCTGTAGTCACTGTGGGAAAATTACATGATGCAGAGAAGCCAAAAAAATAAAAATTATTTACTCATAATCCCTCACCTAGAAAAAAAATCACTATTCATATTTTGGTGCAATTTCTTCCCAGATCTTCTTCCCCCTTACATATGCACACACACACACGTGCACACACGCACACATTTCTATTTATAGCATTGGATTACACCACACATGCTCTTTGGAAACCTCCCTTTTCACTTAAAATACATAGAGCATTTGTCTAAGTTTATCAACACCCTTCTTCTTTTAAATGGTTATTGGTCTTCCACTGTAATGTTAGGGCCATGATATTCAGCTCCTACGGCTGGGAAGTTTAGGTGTTTTCCAGTTTTTTCCATCATCAGACGTGCTCCAGTCTTGTCCAATCATTTTCTGTGCCTTTGTCAGACTATTTCCTTGCAAGGAGAGTTGCTAAACAACAGGTTATACACACAGTAAGAGTAACCGGGATGTATTGCCAAGTTGCCCAACCGAAAGGCATTACCAGCTTACATTCCTTCCAGAAGTGAGAGCATCTGTCTCTCCCCCTCCTCATTGTCACAAGGTATCATTTAGAAAAAATTGGTTAATGCTGTTAAAGTTTGTGAGGCTGGAGGGAGCACCATGACCTAAGTCCGCCTTGAACCACCCCCACAGCACTCCTCAGGCAGAAAAGGTTCAGGCAGTGTGGGTATTTAGAGCCCTCAGATGGAACTGGGGAAAGCAAACCAAATATAGGAGAATGCACTTAACGTATGGATAATGGCGGTGACTGGGAAGTTCTCTGTCAGTTTTAATATGTAGACTCAAGAGACAGCTTCTGCCATCCAAACTGACACTTTAAAGAGGAGTTGACGCTGGTAGCAGGGAAAACATGGTCGCACCACGCTGCCTTCCCTTACTCCTCCTCCTGGTGATTCCAAGCAACGGCCCAACGTTTTGACTCTCTGTTATAAAAAGCACTCTGGCTTTAAAATAAGGAAATCCAGTGCACTCCTCAGACTCTTCTAGGCAAAAGATTGGACTTCATCTGGGTCCCATTTGAGAAGAGTAGGCATATAAAAGTCGGACGTAAATGGCACAGATAAGATCGAGAGCTCACCTGGGGAAACTTACAAGTGTTTCACATTCAAAGCACATGTCTCTAATGCTAATCAGATAACCGTAGCGTTTAGTTCTTACATCTGGCACAAAACTCTTGCTTTTATGTTTCCTATTTTTTCCCAGAAGGTAATAAAATTCACAATTGTATCTCACAATCAATAATAGCATCTCTTCAGGCACTTCTGCACGTTATGAGCACCTCAGCCCCAGCCTGCCTCAGATAGGAGAACCAGATGCTATTGCTGATTTTTCTTTGTGGAGATGCTCCGTTCAAAGATGTTGTCATTGGGGGACTTTGAAGGCAGATCGTGTTTCCTCAACTAAACAGTGTACGGTGAGGGAGAGTGAGTGAGTGGACGAGTTCACAGTTGGGAAGGTAGACACATCACCACACATTTCATTTGGGGTTATTAAGCTCTTTGCCTAGAACCTGTAAGCACCACCTCAGAATCAAGTGAAAGGTTCACCTTCAGAAAGACAGTGAACTTTTAGGTGTAATTGCTGATAAGTGATAAGAGAAGAATTCTGTCTGTACTTAGAGTAGCTGTATAATATCAGTTTGTAACACTGGTGTGTCAAAGTGCTCTTGGCATGAAGCTCATTTTAGATGACCAACAAGAGATGTGCCATAAGGGACCCACGCTTGAATAGGTAGAACTTGTCATATTTCCCTGAACTAATTTAATATGGGTCAAAGTGCCCTGAAAGTCACAATTATATATTTTGGGACTGACGAGAATGGACCAAATAACCTAGTATCTTATAGCTATCTCAAAATCATATTAGAAAGTAACAAGAGAAAAGGCTCTAGTAAAGTTTGCTTCTGAGCTATGATGGTCACAAACTTCATCTTCCTGGTCCAGCTTTACTTGAAGCTTTAGTTTCTTTCCTCATTGAAGTAAGCAAATTCTCACACCTAATTAAGGTGTTACTTATCTCCTAAATGTTTGAGAATACGCTCATGCCCTAATTTTGTTCTTCCCATTTTGGCTTCAATAGATACTTTGTCATCTTAAAATGTTTTCTCTCTGACCAAACTCCAAATGGAGGAAACCATCATTTCTCCTCTTTGAGAGTGATCCTTTCAGGCTCGATTGTTCTGAGAAGAATAAAAAGTCCTTGTTAGAGCCTACACTGGGACGAGACAAGCATGATGCTTAGGGGGCACCATTTAAGGAGGCACTCACTCTCAGAAATGTGTACGTGCGGAGTCACCCCTTTGTCTGGACACCTCCTCAAACGGTGTCCTAGGTGCCTCCACTAACCTCACTGGGACCTGTCTCTGGGCCTGGTTATGATCTCCAGACGTTTTTTTGGACACATCAGTGGTATCTAGCTTTTAAAGCCTTCTTCACTAGAAATGTATTGAGGACTCTACTAGATGTCAGAAAATGTACTTTGTGGTGTGTGCAAATAATAAAGAGCAGACACACCTTATGGTAAAAGGGACCCTCTTTGCTGATCTGCAGGTGGCTCAGCTGCTAACACAGATTGACCGCAATTTCTTCAGTGCCCAGCCCAGTTTGTGCTGTCTTTGCCCCCATTAGCACACTTGGGCCAAAAGTTTGAAATAAATACCACTAGGTGACCAGAAGTCTCAAAGGTTGAGTGTCTTCAACTAGATTATATATTTTTCAGCTTTTGTTTTGTTTATAAATAGTAAAGTTCCCTCAATTCACCTGGCTTCTTACCTTTTGTTCATCTTGAAAAATGAAATGAGGTTTTTTTGGCAGTATGTATTCTGCAGTCTCCTAATCTCCCTTCATATGTCTTGTTGGCCAATAATATGTGAAACTGTGCCCCAGGCTTTCTGTAAATGCATGTCAATATCTGCCTCTTTCTTATCTCCCAGGGTAGTAATTTATCCAAGAAATTTTTTTATAACAGGTTAGGTACTAAAGTCTCCCTTACATAAACCCACACTGATGTCTCTGATCAAATTATAATTTTCAAAGTATTCCGTGAGAGTCCAGTTAAATTGTTCCTAGTGTTTTCCCAAGACTGGGTGACTTTAAAAATCTTGATTGTGCTACAAAAGTGTTTTCCCAAATGCTTTATTAAATTAGGATTTGCACAAATGCTCACCTTTTACCAGCAGGAAGTCTTTGCCCACTTGGGGAAAAATCAAGCTAATAAATTTTTTTCTTCTTTTTTTTTTTTCTTTTTTCCCAGCCTCTTGCCTTTCTCTCCATTCAGGCTGCCTTCTTTGAGCTTGCTATTGTAACTAGGGACAATCCTCTGTGGCCTCATAAATCAGAATTGTTAATATTTATAGCTTTGTTGGTCTTTTAAAATCCAGTTTGAGGATTTGGGTTTTTTTTTTTTCCCCTCTCTCTTAAAACTTTACCTTTTGTTCTTTTTTAAAGGTACTGTGTTGTGGAACTAAAGTATCTTCTGGTTTTTAACCCCAAACTGAGTATAAGGCAAGCCTTAAACAGAGCAAACAACAACAACAAAGTCTGAGGTTTAAAAATGAAGTTTATCCTCTTGGCCATTGACTCAGCAATCCCAACCTAGCATTTCTGAGGGTCTGTCTTTTTGCAAATGCTTATCAAGTGCCTATTATGAGACTCTGAGCAAGAAACCAGTAATAACCCGATAACCAAGATGGGCCTAGTCTCGGCCCTCGTGGAGTTTACTGTCCAATACAGAGGTTACTAACCTTTTTCTGTAATGGGCCAGAGAGTAACGGTCTCAGGCTTAGAGGCCCATATGGTCTCTGTCACGACTCTACTCTGCTGTGTGTGGCAAAGCAGCCTCAGGCAGTCTGTGAAGAAATGAGCAGGAAGGACTGTGTCCCAACACAACTTCACTTACAAAAACAGACAGTGGATGGGGTTTGGCTCATGAACCATAGTTGGCCGACCCCTAGCCAAATGAAAGAAAGAAGTGAAAGTTAGCAAGGAACTGAATATGACTGCCATGTGCAGTCACTTCCATAAAAGATAGAAGCAGGGTGCTGAGATACGCAGTGACAGGGGGACTCGCGTCGGATGGGGTCGTCTGAGAAGGAGACGTGGCTTTGCCAAGGTGTCCTGTAAGCAGCATCCTGAAGGAGGTGAACGACCTGCATTGTGACAAGTAGGGGGTTTCAGGCAGTGAGAACTGCCTGTCCAAAGGCTGCTAGGAGGGAAAGTGCATGGTGAATCTGAGGAGCTGAAGAGCCTGAAGGCCACCTTTCCCCCCTCCCCACTTCCTCTGTGCTTGACATGGGGCGCTCCTGTGAAACATGGGGAGTCTGTTGGCATGCCCCAGAATCTGGCCATGAAAGGGATGGCCAGTGCCCCAGGGGACTCCCCAGCACTTTCAGTGTGGGCAATGACCGCTCCTCTAGCCACCCAGGAAAGATGGGGGTTGGGCTCACTTTTGCTTTTTCTTCTTGCCCTTCTACTTCTTAAGAGAGGACATTTCACCAGCACACAGAATACAGAAAGCTTGCTTGGAATGTGTCAGGCTAAGCAAAAACACATGGTCTGGATATATTCTCCTAAAATAGAGCAAGAGAGAGGCGGGAAATAGAGCAGCCTCACATAAATCATCTATTGTCCAGGGAGAAGGTTTCTGACAGATATGCAGGGTACGTGTGTGTGTGTGTGTGTGTGTGTGTGTGTGTGTGTGTGTGTGTAATGGGTGGGGGGCGGGAGGGAGGTTGTTTGATTTCCAAGGCAGATTTCGTTGTCTGGTCCTGTCTGGAGAGCAGCATGCTTGTGCTTTCTACATCTGGAAGCTGGGTCTCAGTGTGGCCAGCCACTAGAGAGAAGCCCTGAACCCTGGGAAATAGCGAAACTCCTTCTGGGTGCTGCAAGAGATCCCTGCTGGGGGCAGGGTCAAGCAGGTGGGCAGCCAGGGGTTCTAGAGCATCAGAATCCATAGTTCTACCCGCAGAGGGTGTGGGAACAATACAATCCTGTGCGGTGGAGGTGTCAGCAGAATCACGGGGCTCTGTGCCCTCATCACCCATCCCTGGCCTTCCCCATCCATGCTCCACACAATACCCAGAGTGATCTTTTCAAAGCACAGCACTGAACAACTATTTCTCTCCCTCCGTCTTGTCTCCCTCTATGTGCCTCTGTCTCGTTCCTTCTCTTTCTCTCTCACACACACATATATATACATGCACATACACATAGGTATACATACCTTAAATAGTGTCCTATTGCTCTTAAGATAAAGAAAAAAGTTTCTAACATTTAGACATAAAATATCCCAAAGTTAGGTCCTTGGGTTTTTTCTTTTCTGAACTCATCTTGTGCTATTCTCCGACCACGTTAAACTTTTTATCAATTCCACCAATCCATCCTACTTCCTCCTGCCACAGAGCCTTTGCACATGCATGGAAAGCTTTATCCCGTTACCTCTTCATTTGGTTCTCAACTCCAACACCTGGCCTCCTACTCAGGTCCATTTTCCCTTCTCTAAACTCCTAAAACACCCTGTATTTCTTTTTCAAAGCCCTCACTACTACTATAGATTTACATTTACTTGTATTATTTGACGAATGTTGATTAATCTTTGATTAATCTCGGTTCTTACCTCCCACCCTCACCCTCCTCGTCAATCCTGGGACAAGAAACAGGGCAGGGTCTGTATATAGGTTTTGGTTGTGTCGATTCTATTTTTTGTTTTGTTCTGTTTGTATTATCATTGCACCATGTCTGGTACATAAAACAGTGCCTGGTACATGGCTGAAACTAAAGACATTTTTTTAATGAATGAGTGAATTTCCTGGCTATTTCTTCCTACAGTGGGCACCTGAATAATCTCTAGTACTTATATCTTGGGGGTTCCCCTCTGCTGGGGCTTTTATCTAATCAAAGATGTGCTGGTCCCTGACTGGGTATTTCAGCAGTGAAAGGGGAAGGGTGGGGGGCTGGTGAATAATGACAATGCTTTCTGGAAAGAAGATTTTCTGAGCAAAAGGTGATTGTAGAGATTATCTACTGACTCTTCATTATACAGGTGAGGAGATAGTTTTTCAAGGTCAGGGCTCATTACATCACCAGCCATATTTACAGCCTAAATTGTCAGTACTTCAGACACCAATTCTTCCATAAAACCTTGCTGCCTGCCCTCAGTCATAGTGCATGATCTTTCCTGAGTTCATTGCCCTTTTTTTTTCCTTAAAGCAAGATTAACCAAACTAATAAAGCTCCAGCATCTCTTCTCCTTTCCTGCTGGATTCTCTCTCTCCAATCTCAGTGTCCATCCCCAATAGGCCCAATGACCCTTTCCACCGCAAGGGTGCCTAGCATCTTCTAGAGGGTGCCTCCTAGGCCCACCTTTCCCGATCTAACATCATCCTTAAAACTTACCTGTTCTATATGCTTGATACGTTGATTTGTAACTTTGTTGACTCAACTGTCAAACCACCTAGCTGTGTTCATGGGTTTATATGCAGCACAGCTCAGTTAATAACACCCACTTTCAAACCAGGACCTCCCGGAGCTGTGAAGCAGCAGGAGCTTGGGACACTGTTATAAACCAGCATGGGAGTTTATACCCCACTTGGGTTTGGTCAGCTCTGTCTCAGCAGAAAACGCAGTAGATTCTCCCAGGAATTACCCCAGCCAAGTGTATGTTAAAGACCACCACTGCTCATCAAAACTGAATTGACTTGGTTTTTCTATCACTTTCCATCTCTCCATGGACTGAAAGTGAAATCTTGAGTGGGATGTGTCCCATCGAAGTGGACTATAGATCATTCAGGCCCATGTGGACAGTGTAAAATACCCTGGGCTCTATCACTGACTCAGCCATGTTAGCTGGAGCTAAGTCTCCCTGCCTGATTTGCAAGTGTGGAATATGTCCCAGGCCTTAACTTCCCCATCTGTAAAATGATTCTGACTCAACAACTGCCTCTGTATGTTTCTAGATGCATGCATGTTCTTTCACTTAATTGGGGAGAGGGAGGCATGACTTGGGTTCATTATCTCATACCTGGGAGGCATGGCTAAAATAAGCCAGGTGTCAGACAATGGGGAATGGTAGAGAGCATGGTGCACTGGGCATGTGCCCATCGAGGGGGACAGGATGGCAGGATCTGGTAGATAATGAGACTGTCTCTCCAACCTCCGTCCTGCCCCTCTCCCACTGGGTAGAAGCCATGTGCTTAGGCTGGGACCCACCCCAACCCACAGCATGGTACTCCTAAAGCCATAAGTATTAGTTCAAGGTGATTCTGTTAGCCCAAAGTTCAGGTCTTTGCTGGACATTCTGAGGCACATAAAGGCTGGTTGCCTCTCAGTGGTATAAAATGAAGTTGTAATGTCTAGGACCACAACCACCATTTTGTCCCCATGAGGGAAGCCAGCCTTATAATGAAGTCAGCCAGGGAAGAATGGAGGAAGCAGAAAGAAATTGGGTCCTCCATGACCTTATTGAGCTCTATTTCTAATCTATTTCCAGGTTTTTCAGGCATTTGGTTTTAGTTTTTTTTGTTTTGTTTTTTTACTTATAAGAAGATTCTTACTCAATTTAGCACCATCCAATATTTACCATGTGAGAATACAAAACCACAGTTTTTTCAGATCTTTTTTTTTTCCCAAGAAAATGTGTAAATTTGGATTTTTAGCTTAAATGACATTATTAAAGTACCATGTGGGCCAAATAAACATCTCTATGAACTCCCAGTCCACACTTCCTACTTCTCTAGGGGTCTAACTTTATTTTTTTTAAGATTTTATTTATTTATTGGGGTGCCTGGCTGGTTCAGTCAGTTAAGTGGCTGCCTTCGGCTCAGGTCATGATCCCGGGGTCCTGGGATCGAGCCCTGCATTGGGCTCCCTGCTCAGCGGGGAGCCTGCTTCTCCCTCTCCCTCTGCCTGCCACTCTGCCTACTTGTGCTCTCTATCTGTGTTAAACAAATAAATAAAACTCTTTAAAAAAAAAAAGATTTTATTTATTTATTATTAGAGAGAGAGCGCATGCACATGAGACAGAGAGAGAAAGAGAGAGCAGGAGCTATGGCAGGGGCAGAGGGAGAGGGAGACTCCCCACCAAGCAGGGAGCCCCATGCGGGACTCGATCCCAAGACCCTGGGATCATGACCTGAGCTGAAGGCAGACGCTTAACCAACTGAGCCACCCAGGCGCCCCTGTAGGGGCCTAACTTTAATATTCTTTGTTTCTGTGACTACAAATCCTTGCTAGACCCCCTATATTTTCTTTCCAATAGTCGTAACCTGGCTTTGTGTTGCCAGCTCTTTGAATCTTAACATTCTCTGGAACACTGAAGAAGTAGCCTTGAGTTCCTGTCACTAAGCTAATGAATGTCTGGATGACTTAAGAGCTCTGAAGTTTCACAAGGTTCAGGTAGGATGGGAAAAATTAGAAAAAAACATCTAAGGGTATCATATCTATCTATTCATTGCAGTCTTCTTCACCACCACCTCCAGCTGGCCAAGGGAGAGCACCTTCTCCCAGCTCCAGCAAGACCACTGCTATATCTCCTGGCCCCCTTCTAGGCTCTGTCTCTTCCATTGAGTCACAGACCATCAGAATTGGGAACAATCGGGGCGCCTGGGTGGCTCAGTCGTTAGGCGTCTGCCTTCGGCTCAGGTCGTGATCCCAGGGTCCTGGGATCAAGCCCCGCATTGGGCTCCCTGCTCCGTGGGAAGCCTGCTTCTCCCTCTCCCACTCCCCCTGCTTGTGCTCCTTCTCTCACTGTCTCTGTCAAATAAATAAATAAAATCTTTAAAAAAAAAAAAAGAATTGGGAACAATCATTTGCTTGAGCCTCCTCATTTTGCAGATGGTGGAAAGAGGTCCCAGACGTGGGAGAACCTTGCCTATGACTACATAACTAAATTAATAAAGGTGCCAAATCTAAAATCCACAATTTCTGACACTCAGTTTTATCTACATTTTACCATGGTGTGTCTCTTTTTTTTTATCCCAAACTAAACCATCCAGGCCAAGAAGCTATCTTTGACCAGGACACACTATCATGGAATGATCATGGTACTTTGGGGCCAGTTGGCCCTGAGCTTAAATCCCAGCTCTGCCATTTAAATGGACAATTAACTTAAGCATCCAGAGCCTCAGTTTCCCCCATATGTAAAGAAAGTATGAAATTGTACCTCATTTGGTTTTTATGATAATTAAAGAAACCATTCATGTAAAACATTTAGCACAGTATCTGCCATATAGTGGGAATTTAACAAATATGTTTAATTTCTTTTCAGAAAGCATATAATTCTAGGGAAGAGGCATTGCTGCTTAACTCTTCTCTGCTGGATTGTACTCATTTATTTATGCAAGCACTGATCAGAGATCAACGAGCACCTACAATGTACATGGATTTGCTAGACACCATAGGTACGATAATGAATAAATAAGGCAAGGCTCCTGACCTCCTAGCATTTGTTATCCAGCAAGGAAGATAGTCACTTAAACAAGCGTGTAGAAAATATGCAACAGAGTCCCTGATACTCTCTAGAGCCAGAAGCCATGTTAGGGAATTGCTACAATATGTGGCTAAAATGAAGGGCTCTGGGTCCCATTGCTCAGAATTGAGTCCCGGGTTGGCCTCCTACTAGTGTGTCACCGCGGGCAAGTCGCTGAACCTCCCCAGGCCTTAGTTCCCTATCTCTAACATGAGGATGATAATAGTTCCTGCCTCGTAAGACTGGTGCGAGGGTGCAAGCATATATAACAGTGCCTGGCGCAAAGAGGACACTCAGTAACATCCCTTGTTATTATCTGGGGTGGCATGGTTCTCGCTAATGCTGCATAGCTTGATTTTCACTGGAAAGCCACAACCGTGGTCCTGCATGTCTGAGCTGAACAGAGAAGAAGCATCTCCAAGCTGACTCCCAGGCACAGGGAAGACAGATCTGGGGGCGCAGAACCAAGCAGCCACGTCCTCAAGGCTCCAAATCCTTCTGCCCACATCACTAGGATGGATTCTCGGCCCCCATCTTGTGTTCCTTCGCAGAGAGATCACTTGCTCCAGACAGCCTGGGAGGTGAGACCTCTTCCAGGTTGTCACTCCTCATTTGAACAAACGATATTGTTTGCTTTTTCTTCTACTTACAGACACTTTATCCCACAAAGTCACAGACAACATGGTATAGTGACCTCTCCAGGGTGGTTTTCACATGTGCAGAGGGGATGTTCTCGTACATGTCTGATCATGCAGTCATAGTAACACAGAGGCTTTCTTTCCCCTGATGAGCTCCACCTGGCTTTCAGTACCTGTCAGAACCTAGGATGTTATCTTTGGGAGAGATTTCAGATTCTCTAGGGCATAGGCCAACTCCTTCTTTTATGGAGGGTAAACCAAGGCCTAGGGTGAAACATAACCTGCAGGAGGTCACCAGCAGGTCAGTGCAAGAGCCAGGGTTAGAACTCAGGCTTCCAAATTCCCTGACAAGGGTTGTTTCTGCTTTTCGGTAGCACCGGTAAGGCTTAATGCTGAAAGGCAACCACTTTCTTTTCAGATCTCAACCTGAACCAATTGGCTGCGCCTCCCTGGAGCCCTCTGCAAGGGAAGGTGGTGAAGCCACGTTCAGTCTCCTGAAGAAAGAGTTGTGATCGATGAGCAATGTCTGCCGTGGTCAGGCTCGTGGGGCCATGTATTGCACACATTCATTATTCTCGGCCTGGTGGAAGCCAAAACAGGCGCCACTGGTGGTGGAACTTCAATCACAGGCCACAGGCAGGAAGGAGAATCTGAGGGGTTAACTTGGGGTGGGCTTGGAGAATATGGAAGAGAGAATGTCAGCACACCACTGCACCTCTCCGGGCAACACACACACACACACACACACACAATCCAGATGCCCCCTGCAGGCAACCGTTTAACCCCCCTCCACTCCAGCCCCTCCTTCTCTCTTTCTCAAGGTAAAAATCCTCCCAGTCTATGTCCAGGAATTGTCATGGTTTAGATGAGAAAGGTGGGAGCGTACATGGTGGTTACAGTCACCAGCTGTGTGGACAGAGAATTCTGGTATTAAATCCCAGCTTTCCACTCGATCGGTGGTTTACACTGAGCACCTGGGGGCCTCAGTTTCCTTCTCCGTAACATGGGGATGATAATGCCTGCTGGTCCCACAGGGGGATTGTAAGGACTAAAAGAGAGAAAGCATGTAAAATCCTAAGGACAGTTCCTGGCATATAATAAACTCTCCTACAATAAAATGGCAGCTGAACATGAATGTATCTTGAAAATATAAAATTCCAGGGCTGTAGCAACTTCTTTCCAGATATTTCTCCCAAGACCAGGGAAACAAAAGCAAAAATACACTACTGGGACTTCATCAAAATAAAAAGCTTCTGCCCAGCGAAGGAAACAATCAACAAAACTAAAAGACAACCTATTGAATGAAAGAAGGTATTTGCAAATGACATGTCCAATAATGGGTTAATATCCAAAATATATGAGGCTCAATACCCAAAACACAAATAATCCAATTCAAAAATGGGCAGAAGATATAAACATATTTCTCCAAAGAACACATACAGATGGCCAACAGACATGTGAAAAGATGCTCATCATCAATTATCATCAGAGAAATGCAAATCAAAACTACAATGAGATATCACCTCACACCTGTCAGAATGGCTACAATCAACAACACAAGAAACAACAGATGTTAGCAAGGATGCAGAGAAAGGGGAACCTTCTTGCACTGTTGGTGGGAATGCAAACTGGTACAGCCACTGTGGAAAACAGTATGGAGGGTCCTCAAAAAGCTAAAAATAGAACTACCCTATGATCCAGCAATCGCACTACTGGGTATTTACCCAAAGAATACAAGAACACTAATTCGAAGGGACACATGCACCCCAATTTTTATAGTAGCATTATTTACAATAGCCAAGATATGGAAGCAGCCCAAGTGTCCATTGATTGATGAAAGGATAAAGAAGTGATATATATACATATACACACACATATATATCTATAATGGAATATTACTCAGCCATAAAAAAGAATGAAATCTTGCCATTTGCAATGACATAGATGGAGCTAGAGAGTGTAATGCTAAGCAAAAAGAGTCAGAGAAAGATAGATATCATATGATTTCACTCATGTGCAATTTAAGAAACAAAACAAGCAAAGGGAAAAAATTAAGAGAGAGAGACAA
This sequence comes from Halichoerus grypus, assembly GCF_964656455.1. NCBI lineage: Eukaryota > Metazoa > Chordata > Mammalia > Carnivora > Phocidae > Halichoerus > Halichoerus grypus. The sequence goes on along the minus strand of NC_135713.1, from coordinate 57,624,530 downwards.
ATCAAGAAAAGACTCTCAGGGTGCCTGGGTGGCTTAGTCGGTTAAGCATCATCTGACTCTTGATTTCAGCTCAGATCATGGTCATAAGATCAAGCCCTGCGTAGCACTCTGCACTCAACGGGGAGTCTGCTTGGGATTCTCTCCTCTCCCTCTGTCCCTCCCTCACTTGCACACTCTCTCTTTCTCAAATAAATAAATAAATCTTAAAAAAGAAAGAAAGGAAGAAAGAAAGAAAGAAAGAGAGAAGGAAAGAGATTCTTAACTCGAGAGAACAAACTGATGGTTACCAGAGGGGAGGTTGGTAGGGGGTTAGGGGAAATAGGTGATGGGGACTAAGGAGTGTACTTGTCATGATGAGCACTGGGTAATGTGTGGAAGTGTTGAATCACTATATCGTTCACCTGAAACTAATATTACACTGTGTTAACTATGCTTGAATTAAGATAAAAACTTAATTTAAAAAAAAGAAAATATAAAGTGCCGTGCAGAGTTCCCTTGAGCTGTGAACTACTCATTCTTCCGGTTGGATAAGATACCCATGCATAGCGAGGCCCCTCAGAGCCCTATCACTACTGGGTTTTCTGAATCAACAGTGAGAGTTTTAGAAAACTCATTGTGCTCAGTAAATTATATCCTCATATCTTGAAATACGAATCAATGACTTAGAGTGATTGTATGTGGTTAATTAGGATGCTTCAATGATCAGAATACTCCATCCACACAATGTACCGGAGTTGTCTGGGTGACAGGACTGAAGGCACCAATTCTCAACAGCCCCTCAAAAAAGTTTTAGAAAGGCAGTTGGGGGAGCAGGGGCGGGGGAGGGAGAGAAAAAGACAGTTAAGTATTTTTACTAAAAATAGAAAGGAATTAACAATGTTTAGGTAACCAAACTGGGCAATTTCTATCAAACCCCCACCCCAGTGTTTGCTTTGAAGAACTTGAGATTCACAGTGGTTAAGGGACTTGTATGAGGTCACACAGTGAATAAGTAGCAGAACCAGAACCAGAATCCGTGGCACCTTGGTCCCTCCCCACTTCCACGGGTACACAGTAGAGGGTGCAAGAGAATCACCTGAGAAGCTTGTTAAAAATACACACCTCCGGGGGCACCTGGGTGGCTCAGTCGGTTCAGCATCTGCCTTCGGCTCAGGTCATGATCCCGGGGTCCTGGGATCCAGTCCTGCATCGGGCTCCCTGCTCAGCGGAGAGCCTGCTTCTCCCTCTCCCGCTCCCCCTGCTTGTGCTCTCTTTCTCTCCAATAAATAAATAAAATGAAGGAAGGAAGGAAAGAAGGAAATTACCACTTATCAAATAAAAAAATACGCACCTCAATACCAGGTTTTCAGAGCCTGTGGGGTGAGGCCCAGAAACGGGTACAACTACACCAGCTGCCCAGGGATTCTGAGACTCAGTCAGGTGGGTCAACCGCTGCTCGGCCCCGGCCACTCAAAGTGGGACCGGACCGGTAGCACTGGCATCACCTGGGAGCTTTTAAGAAGTGCAGAGGAGCCCAGCCTCCAGTGCAGACTTCCTGAATCAGAATCTGCTTGCTACCGAGTATCCCAGGTGTGTGTGCCTTGGGGCGGCTCGGAGCTGCCAGGTCAGTAAGTCGCTCAGCCGCAAGGCGGGCGGCAGTGCCAACCGCAGTGTGCTTTAAAAGGCGGCGAAATTAGCACAGATACCTGCCTTGCACTGAAGAGAATATACAGACCTACAGACCTGGGATGAAGTCAAAGTAAGCCTTTGACCTTGTAGGTATCAGCAATATTTTCAACACCCAGCTACCTCAAAGACGCGCCTCCTCTGTTTCTTCGTGGTTCAGCTGACCGAAACTTCACTCAGGTGAAAGGTAATTTGACGTGTTTTTTAGTGAACCTTAATATTTCTTCAAATGTCTTGGCATCCGTCTTACTGTTGCCTACATAAACATAGACCAGTTTCTCCAAGTTGTCCTTATCTCACAGAGAACATCTTCACTTTCTTATACTCTGATTTCTCGTAAGGCCATTAGGGTCTTTTTATGTCCTTTGGAGTATCGTGGCTTGTTTCTGAAGAAGAGTCTTGTTCAGATGTGACTTCGAATAGTGGGTACTGTGGAGTGCGCGATAACCAACCTTTACATCTGAAATGAGGTGGCGAGGAATCTCTAGGAAAGCTTACTGTTTGATTTCTAGCATTACACCATTTGTGTGGGTCCCCCCCCGCTTTAAATCACAAAATGAGTTTCCCTCGTGCCTGGTGTGGCTGTGTCCAGAGTTTATGTTGAAGTAGAGCAGCAGATCATTGCCCCTGCTATTTTGCTGTCGTGGATATAAATAAACCCAAATGTTTTGTTTGCTGCTCTTCTTGTTTCTTGAGCAAGGTAAGGCCAAAGTCAGTGGGGATCACGTCCCCACACCTGAAATCTTAGCCACTAATGGAGATGGTCCTGCGGAATCTGTTGGGGTGAGGTGATGGGGTAGAGGGGGTTGGACAGAAGGTTCCATCACATGTCACAAAACAAAACTTACACTCATCATTAGGGCTCTCTTCCCTGCTGGTACTGGTTTGGGTCTCATCTCCCTCCCTCACTGCACCACGCAGTCCTTAAAATCCCCGCTCTTACCCTGAACCTTTCAGCAGCAGCCCAAAGGTTTGGAAGTGGGCCCAAAGGTGACATGTCTCCCAAGCCTGCCCTTTCTTCGCACGCACCAGGTCACCTGGCCACGTGGCCGATACTGGAGCGTGTCTCCGCGGGTGTGGTCAGAACCATGGAGTTTGAGCTCCCGCCTTCCCATCTCTTGGTCTTCAAACAGCCTGACCCGGAGCAGGAGCTCACTAAACCTGCAGCCTGAACTAGTGAACAGGCTGGAATCCGTTGGCTAGAAGGGGGAGGTGCGGGAGGGAGACCAAGAAGGAGTTTAGTCCTGACCATTAGTATTCGCAGCTCTGAGAAAGCAGCCACACAGAGTCCCTCTTGGGGGAGCCTCCAGGGAGCACTGCTGTCTAACCCGCAAAAATAGAAAAATAATTTTCTTTTCAAAACGCCACACTACCCAAGTGATTTGCTAATGTGTTCTGGCAGCCTTTGTATTAGCCTGAGAAGCCATTCAGACCACCACTGACAATGTCAAACTCAGAAATTGCTCTTGTTAAAAACCTGCACATCAAAATTAAATAGGAAACACCTGGCGAGCTGCTCCCCAGCCCCCACCCCAGGGAAGGCCAGGAGTGCCACTAGGTGGCCAGAGGAGCTTGGCCAAGGAACAGGCCCCCCTCTAGAACACCCAGAGATATTCTGACATCTTTGGGGGGGGTGGATGGAGGCCTGGAACATGGAGGACTTTGGACTTTGAGTCAGATCTGACAAAGAGGTGTGGGTGATATAGTTTTGGAATATAGGTGAGGTTTGGTGGGGTGAGATCCGGAGCTCACAACCAAGAAAGAATTCTTGAGATGTCTTTGGCGCAAAATGGTGGTTTTATTAAAGCACGGGGACAGGACCCGAGGGCAGAAAGAGCTGCTGCCCCAGGGTTGTGAGGAGTGGCTGATTATATACTTGGGAGTTGGGGGAGGTAAGGAAAAAGGGAGGTGTCCAAAAGGACTTTCATATGCTAAAGAAGACTCTCAGGATACTGGCGGCCTTGCTATTGTCAAGCTGAGGTTGTTTTTCCCTCTAGCAAAGCATTAACATTAAGATAGTTGGAAGTTTCCTGGAGGAATGTCACACAGATCCCACCTGGGGGCGGGGGGTTGCCGGCTGTCCGTTTGTGCTTTGTCTTCAGTGAGCCTCTGCTCCCTCATCACAGGTGCTTTTGTCTTCTTTTTGTCACCATTAAAAATCCACAGTTTTTGTTTTGCTTGAAAATCAGAAGACCTGGCCACCCTGGGCCACATTCCTTCACCGCAACGGTTTACCCTCCATCTTACCAAACAACTGCTTTCCTTCCCGCCTCTTTGCTCTTCGGCCTTACCCGCCTGGTCCTCACTGCTATGTGTTTGAACTCTTGAGTTCCTAAGCTTTGGAGATAGAGGGCCTTGGCTTCAAATGACCTTGGAAAGGTCCCATCCTACCTGCAAACCTTGATTTTTTTTTTCTCATCTGTAAAATGGAGGGAAAGAAGCCCACCTAGTAGTACTATGTCAATTAACCAATAGAATAATAATCTGTGGGAACCTACTTCTTTCTCCAAGTGTCAAGCAGCTTAAAACTGTAAGACCGGGATCTTTGAAGCTAATGCCTTTACTCTCACAGAGCTGCTTCTACTCTTTGGGGGCATTTTCCCTCCCCGGCCCCCAACCCAAACAGCCAGCATTTCTACTAACCAATTACAACATTTACAGAGAGCCTTGTCTGTGCGAGACACACTTCTCTCATTTTGTGTCCATTATTACGCCTGGCAAAGCTGGGACAAGGCTTCCCGGCTGATCAAGGAGCAGGTAGGGCCCGAGAGGCTGAATCACCTGCCCAAAGCTACCGCCTTCAGAGGGGCCGCCCCCAACGCCTCCTACTATCGCCACTGCCTTCTTCCTTCCTGCCCTTGATCACCTAGAATAAGACCATTTTCAGTGAATTGCTAGGCTCTGGAGTGACACCTGTTGCCCCAGAGCAGAAATGACACCTTTGAAGTCAAATTTTCTCAGCTCCCAGCTCCACAAGAAAAACCTATCTGGGGGCCCATTATGGCTGCATTCTAGAAGCCGTCAACTCGGATACTTAAATATAGCAGTTCTTCAGTTCTCAGGCTCTGGTGGCAGGAAAAACATTTTGAAGGGCAAATAAATATTTATGTATGAGGGCTCTTTGTGCACAGTAAATGTTTGATTCTGTTGCCCCAGTTCCCTGGGCTGAGAGTCAATTATGGAGCCCAGAAGAGAGCATGGAAGTAAATATGCATTCAGCACCTATATCCCTTCCACGAGGCTAGAGCGAACATCTCTGTGCAGGCACTGTGCCCTGAGTCTGTGGAAACAGGCTGTGAAGTGCTTGCATGTGCCTGGAGACTTGCCTAGTGCTTTGCACTGATTCTCTCATTTAATTGCCGCAACCCTTCATTTTATAGATGAGAACCAGCTGAGGTTGTTTCTGGCCTGTTGTGTGTCAACATGGGCCCAGGAAGAAAAGATCGTCTCCTTTTTTCCTTCCCTTTCACACTAAACTGTGGACTCATTGGAGAGTATCGGGGATGGTAACAGTTGCTCAGACACTCTTGGGCCCTTCCCAGGAGCAGCCCCTCTAAGCACTTGTAATTGCTGTGAATCCTCCGAGCAGCATGCTAGATGAATCAGTGAATGAAGTTCTACCGATCTGCTCACAGCCAAGGTAGTGGGAGGAGAAACCTCCATGTGGATTATTCCTAAATCTCTGTGGAGGAACTTTCAGAGCAAAGAATCCTCCAATCGGATCAGCTTGTTATGGGAAGGACTAGCGTTCTCTGATGGATTTGCCTCCCCGTTCTTTTGACCCTTTCTCCTTTTTCCTTTCTTACTATCCCTTCCTCTGTCTTTTCTTCCTTCTTCATAATCTTTCCATTTTCCTTTTGGTCTCCCTTTTTGTTCTACTCTTCCATTCTTTCCTGTTTTTGGCATTTCCGTCCCCCATCTCCCCTTTCTTCTCTCCCTCTCCTTCCTCCCCTTCTTTCTCCCCTCCCTTCTTTCTCCTCTCCTTTCTCTCCCCCTTCCTCCTCCTCCCTCCCTCCCTTCCTTTGTCCTCCTCTTCCTCCTGCTCCCCACAAAGTTAGCCCTCAGACCCCGGAGACTGCAGGGGAAATGTTCGCAAGAACTTCGGGGGCTGGGGGAGCTGGGGGAGCATGCAGCCACTTGAGGGAAGTAATCCCAGATGTGCTCTTGGTGCCAACAATCAGCCTGAAATGTAAACGTGTGCCGAGCTCCAGGAAAAAAGCCCTTACAGCTGGAGGGCTGGCAATGCCAGAAGGAGGGGGCAAGGGGGCCTTGCTCCTTAACCAGACATGGATCCAAATCTGGTCTCTGCATATATTTATGCCTCCACCATCCCTTTTTGCTTTTGCAGAAAGGTGATCCATCTTCCCCCAAGTTTATTAGAGGCGGTTTTCCAACACCGCTTATAAAATATTGCGGGCAGCCCCGTGATTCATGGCCTCATTTATAACCCATAGCACTTGGGAAATTTGGGGGAATATTTCTCATTAAATGTATTTCTCAACTCTTTGGAGCTGCCTCCACCTCCAAGAAACACCAGGAAATTCAAGACCAGTTTGAGCAGTGGGGCAAGGTGGATCTCCCCGTGTTGAAGGGGGAAGGCTGGGATGAGGGAGAGATACTGTGATCTTCCAGCTGGGTTTCTCAGGGCACTGGGGTGGATTTCCCACATCCATAAAAGCCGTGTGCACCTCAGCGCTTCATCATAGGTCTGTTTACCCCTGTCTCTGCATCTTTCCTTAGCAGAGGTGTCTCTCCAGGAGATGGTTCTGTAGGGGTCGACAGAATGAGTGACCCATCAGGCCAGGTCAGGGGTCAGCCTGTTGGTCAGCAGGAACCCTTATTATAAAGAAGGCTTCCTTCTATAAGGAGTAAACCAGGACCGCATTTCTTGGACTTTGCTATCAAATGGTACAACTCCTTCCAATTGCCTGGAGTGATCTTTTTCTTAACAGTAAGCATTGTTTATAGCTAGTAATCCATTCCTCTGACCAGTGTGGGCATTAAGTCACTCTACCTTGGACACTAGGCCAGGTCTGTATACTTTTATACTTTGGCCATTGTTTTATACTTTGACCAGTGTGGGCATTAAGTCACTCTGCCTTGGACACTAGGCCAGGTGTTGTATACTTTTATACTTTGACCATTATTTAAAAAAAAAAAGTGGTGGTGTTCTCTTGCTGAATCTTGGCTTTTGGAAAACCCAGGGCTCTCCCCTTCCACACCAACAGCTGTCCCTACCTAATCCTCTATTCTAGTGCTGATTTTTTTTCTCCTGGTGATGGCCATCTCCTGAGATAAAGGGATAAAACCAAACTTTTCTAATATTTTTGCCTTCCTGCCCCACCATGGTTTAGATATGCCACAGTCTCAACCTATAGGATGCAGCATAAATCAATGAAATTAGGAAACAGATAAACAGGCTTAGTGTTTTTTATATTTACATATTGGGCTGTAAAGGGTAATAGTCAACTTACGGAATTCAACTCTGTGCTGAGCAGTAAGAGGCAGATAAATCATTTAAATTTTGGGCAGTTTCACCTGCCATCCTCGTCAATGCATGCCCAGGGAGACGCCGAGATAGAAAACATGAATCTGTTACTCACTGCCCACCCCACATCCTCGTGTGGTAGTGTTTTGAGACCTAACTTTTTTTTTTTTTGAAAGTGAAATAGAGTTTATTACTCATAGTCCTGGAGGAAGTACACAGCATGCCTTGAGTGGCCACATGGGGAGGTCAGGGCAGGGTGTGGGCAGAGAGCAAGCAGCGGGACTTGGGGCACAAGGCACATGCCTTTGTTAGGATCTGTGGGTAGAGTGCTTTGGGGTTCCCAGGCTAAGGCTGGATTGGTCAATTCAAACCAAAAATGGGAGGTCTTGGTAAGCTCTATGGTGGTCTTATCTCAGGGGTGCACAAGGGAAGGAGTTGGGAGGCAGAGGGGTCTGTCCATTATCAGCAGCATTGGGGAAGTCCTATCAGAAACTTACATCTGTTACTATGTAGGCTGTCATAAATGGCCTGCACTTGACAAAGGGGCTAGTGTCGGTTCAAGGGCCCTGCAAGCCACTTAGCTTACAAACTGGATGCTGAGGCAGCAATATAATACAATAGTTTAGTTAAACTCTCGACAGCCAGTCAGTCTTCCTTAGGTCCGACCACCCATGTAGGCCTACCCCTAATTCCAGAGGGTTGTTTAAAAGGGAATTGTTGGTTGTAGAGACTACACTGTAGACTGAGCTTGGATGAACAGCCTAGAGTATATGTATGTGTGAATGGGAGGCTCTTCGTGATAATAGGAAGGAACTTTTTCAGTGTTCTTCATTCCTTTGTGGAGATCTGGGTTTCCATGTGTTATTTTATTCTAAGACCTAGTTTTTGTAAAATAGGTTCTTCCCTCTATCATTTTCTATAACTAAAGGTGACAAAGTATGGCCTGGGAAATGGGATAGAGGGCCAAGTCTGGCCCACTGCCTATTTTTGTAAATAAAGTTTTATTGGAACACAGCCATGCTCACTTATTTATGTCTTTGGCTGCTTTTTTTGCTACAACAGCAGAACTGTTGCATAGTTGTGACAGAAACTGTATGACCAACAAAGCCTAAGATACTGACCGTCTGGCCCTTTAAGAAGTTTTCAACAACTACATATTACTGTGCAGAGCTGTGTACTCAAAGCCGTCCTATGTGGTATTTTATGGGTGATTTAAGGGCTTTTCAAGGACCATTTTAACTAGCTATGCCTTTGCCTTACGCACTGACTTCTGGTTGTCCCTCCAGCAAAGATTCCCCTCTACTGTGGGCACTTTGTTGTTGGTTTTTGGTTTTATTTTTTAACCCAATCCAGCCAGCTATTTTTGGACTCATGTGTGTATAGTCACGGCACTTACTTTTGGAGGGTTCTCAAAGGAAGCCTTCCCTGGAGGATGGGCTGGCTGTAACGAGCAAGAACATCCCTGTGATGTGTTTCAAGGACTGGGGTTTCCTGGAGCCCCATGTGGGGGATGTACTACAGATAGGAGCCTCCACTGATGGCCCGATGCTTTCTCATGGTGACATCTCTCTTACAGTGTTTGCAGATGCTGAATGATCCCCATGACTGCCTGGATTTGCTGTGGCCTGTGCTCTGGGGACACATTATTGGGAAGGAAGCTTGGATTTTCCAAGCCCAGTCCGGTTTGTTGCGGGTTCAAAGCAAGGCTGCAGAGCCTTGGAATTCCCGCAGGTGAAAAGACTCTCACAGGTCAGCTTGCTATCCGGGGGCTTCCAGTCCCAATCATCAGACTCTCCAGAAATGCTTATGAAAAATACAGATGCTCAGCTCTTGCCCCGGGAAGTGCTGATCTGAGGGCTGTGGCATGGGGGGTAGGCCTCTGTGTTAACAAACCCCACCAGGGAGTCTGAAGAACAGCCAGGTGTGGGAGCTGCTAATCTAGTCCACACGGCTCCTTTGAGAGCTCAGGAAGATGAACCCAAACATGGCCCACCAGATGCCCAGCCAGGACCAAATTCTGGGGGCCTTGATAATCTGTCCCTACCAGTGGTCTCCCAACCCACTTTAGCAGAGCCCTGGGGTTTTCACAAAGATGCCTTCGAGGGTGCCCTGGGAACAGAATGACAACCAGGGGGTGGTCCAAAGAGCAGGGCTCTGGCCTTGTCCGTGTTCAATCAGACTCCCTTCACGTGCATGTTTTATATATTAGGCTCTCCTTAGATTTTGTTTCTAGAGCAAGAACAGGCAGGAAGAAAGCATCTGCTAATGGGGGCAAAAAAGGGAAGTCTCAGCTCTGCATCTTGCAGCAAATCCATCTACCTTTTCTACTAGAATCTCCTTTTCTGGAAAATCTCAAGGGAGACTTTATCACCTAAACCTGCGAAGTATCCCCAGCCCTCATGATTACTTCTCTCAGAAGCGGAGAGGAAGATGGACCGGGTGTCCATCTGCAGTTCCCACAGATACAGATCGGAATGTGATTTGTACCTAAATCCTGCCTACTCCAGACTGAGCCCCTTCCCACTCTCTCCTCTAGGCCCAGAAAACAGCTCGCCCGAGCAACTGCAGGGCCTCCTGTGCTCGTGGCTGCAAGTCAAATAGTGGTGGAGCGCCCTGTGTGTGCCAGGCACTGTGTGAGGCTCTGGACAAGGCAGGCATGATGCTCGGGCACACCGTCTAGGGAGAAGACAAAGGCAGGAATGTGGCCCTCACCACCCTTCCATGGGCAGCAGCTCCCAGGGCACTACCTCTCCTACTTTACTTCCAAGACAATGCAAACTACCTTTCAGGCTCCTTATCTATTGCTCAGGCCTTGGGTCCTCACCATCCCTCAAGCCCTGGATATGGGGCACATGCTTCAAGAAGGATTTCACCAAACCCCACAAACTGGGCAGAGGAACTGGCCCCCCATGGCTATGCTGGCAGCCCTGGAGTTTTGCTCAGCCTGGACAGACAGTGGTCCTTCTCCTTCCCTGGGCAGGGATGCAGGGCACGGATGATCAGGGCATCCCAATCCGGTTTTCCTTTCTTGCCATCCCTTTGGGCTTCAGTCCTGCACAGCATCTCTGCCCTGCCACCTCCTGGCCAATATAAGTAGCAAGCAGGGGCCTGTGGGAGCGAAGTCCTGCTGCCCAGGCTGCAAGCAGCAGCTCTCCCGCGGCTCCTGAGGGATCCAAGGAGCATCCCGGAGTGCAGGCTGCCGAGACAGCACCCACACAGGCCATGGACAGGTGATGGGCAGACACCAGCCCAAAGGCTCCCCCAGAAAAGGGTCCCGGCAGAGGCAAGGATCTGTTTTCTTTCTTGTTGCATTTCTTTAAGCCTTTTAGCTTCTCTTGCCCCTGGTGTCTGTTTACATGTTGAGATGCTTGCATATTTCTCTGTGTGTGTGTGTTTAGGGTCTAATTCTGTGTGCAGTATATGTTCTTTGCATCCATAGACAACCTTTCCTCCTCATAATGCAGATCAAAACAAGGGGAACAGCCCAATGAATATGAATAGGATGGTAGTGAGAGACATAATAGTAATAATATGACACCCATCACATTTTCCGTTTGCTTGTGAAACCTTTCTCTTTGAGGGAAGGACTGAGTTCATTTTTAGTTCTAGAAACAGCTGCTCTATCAGGTGGTGCTAACAAGACTTCATGAATGGAGATGTGTTTAGGGAGTGAGGAAAGCTGCTCTGTATTCAATTAGGTCAAGCGAGAGCCACCTTCCCTAAATGCTGGGGTAACTGAGCCAAAGGCTGGGGGAGTGTGGGGGTGAGGCAGGCTAAGGGGAGCCCATGCAGTCGGTATAGGACCCCGGCAAGCTTCAGGGGGTTCACTGACTGAGGAGATGACCAGCCCCTGACGATTCAGAGTCTGTGTGCCTGGAAGTCAGCCTGAAACCTGTGGAAGATGCTGGAGCCGGGCAGTCCCTGCCATCACCCAGCCTCTCCCCTGGATGTCACTGTTGTGCTGTGTAAGCAATGCTGGGGAGCACTTCTGGGACCATGGAAAACCCTCCCTGGCAGTGGCTGCCCCTTGGGCCTGGGACAGCCCAATCGGAAAAGGCAGGGCCAGGCCTATTTGCAGGCTTTTGGGAGATTGGGGTTCAGTGTCCCCCATACCCCCAGCTGAATGGTGCTGCCCGTGATAGCAACTGTGGGTGACTCCAAGGCTCTCTTGCTCCACGGATCCTGGGAGGAAGGATAGATTCTTCAGTAGAGAGAGGCCCCGATGGCTGAAAGAAGTGGGGTCAGCTGCGCCCCAGCCCCACCGAGGCTCCCAGGCCCTCGGTCACCAAGTAAGAAGCTGTGAGAGTGGGTTCCGGGCCAGCGTGGGTGGTTCTTGAGGGCAGGGACGTGAGTCGAGGTCCCATCCTCACTATCAACAGGCCAGTGAGTGGGGGAAAATTGTTTCCTATCTCAGAGCCTCTGTTTCATCACGGGCATTAAATGGGCCTGGACTCCATCGCAGCATCATTGTGAGAAGCAGCCGGAAATACTGCACACAGCACCTCGGCAGACAGTGTAACTGCTCAGCAGGGGAGGGAGAAAGAGTTCACAAAGAACCTTCCAAGGCCTTAGCCGGTGTGGGAGGACAGTCTTGTGCCTGATCCAATCATGAACATTAGCGCTAGCTCAGAGAGTAGAACAAATCAAGAGATGTGGCCCAGGCCTCAGAGAGCAAGTGCCCTCTCTTTTCTTTACTTGGTTTTGAGTTGCCCTAAAACCCTGGCAGCCACTTCACAGAGCCACATATGCATGTGTTTTGATCAATGTGTTGAGAGAAAGCACCCAAGTTTACCCTAAAGCGGTCAAAGGACTTTTTTTCTATCTCAGTGTTGATGTATTTGGAATAACTGGAAACAGACTTAGGACATATTAACAGTAAAGGCTGTACGGAAAGCTCCGGGCAGGGTCTCCCATACTGATGACAAGAAGAGGCATTGACCCTCTGAGGTGAGGCCAGGCCAGAATGTGTCTGCCTCTCCCCAGTCCTAATAATGCAATCCAATCGAGAAACCGAGCCCCTTCCCACTCTCTCCTCTAGGCCCAGAAATGCTGATTTTCTTCCCAGGAATGAGTTTTCACACTGTAAAGTACTGAAACAATGCCCTAACACGAATCAGCGTGGTGTGGCTTTGGGCGGCACGGGCTAGTTTTACTGCTGTGGGATCCATTTATGTAAGTTGCCAGTTTCACCAGGGTCCCATTCCCTTTGCACAAGTTAAGCTTCAGTGTTGAGGACCTGAGCTGGAGAGGGCCATTTCTCTCCCCCTTCCCCCTCCTTCCCTCTGGTAGCACAGGTCTTCCCAGTTGGGGTTCTGACCCTCCTGTTCCCTCAGTGTCAATTCGATCATTGGAGGTACAGACCTCTCTAAGTATTGAAATGGGCTGATTAAGTGAGACCGCCACTCGAAACTCCAAGTAAATTAGGGATATAAGTGAGAGACCCACTTGATATGAAAGGACCATCATTTGCACATACAAAAGCTCTCGGAGAATGGCGAGTCCAGACTTGTTAGCAACTTCTATCCGTAGACGAAGAACAAACTGGGAGATAGAGGGCACCCTTTTGTGCGTTTGAATTTTCTGTTTTTAGGGAACACTTTGAACATCCTCATTTCACAATCACTGACTCAACCCGTACTTCCTCTTTCAGAGCATTTTGGGCCTCGTGTCCCAAAAGGAGATTTGTGTCTTTGTGTCTGAAGGGTAATGGGGAGAACAGAGACAAGTATGGCATGCTTCAGTGGGGGGAAGGTAAATTGGAAAATGAGGAGGGAAGCCATGCCCAAGCAGCTGCAAAATTGTTCAAAACCATTTTCTCAACTGGGTTAATTGTTCTTCCCCATGGTGCAGAGACACCTAGGCCTTGTGAGGTCTGCGTTTCTTTACTGCAAGGAGCAGCCTATTAAAGAGAGACAGTCTACCACCCGAAGCCGACTCTCTGCCCTCTTGGCTTTCCCTCTCTCTCCCACTTCTCTCCTGCTAACACCATTGCCCCCCAAGTCAGAGCTCAGACAACTCTTTCCCCCTTGGCATCCGCTTTATCACTGGGAAGAGTTGTCGGTGATAGGAGGGGTGGGCAGACTCAAACCAGCTCTGCTTGCAGAGTAGGAATAATTATAAAATCTCAGGCCCTTATCCAATTACTTTGACATGTGGCCATTCTAGGGAGTTCTAACTGGATTAAGTTCATTATAAAAAGATTAGTCCTGGGATGGGGACTGTGCATAACAAAGTAAACCTTCAGAATGCATGCTGCTGGGCCACCAAGGACTTTGGGGGTAAAACCGAGTGAATGGCTTTGTTTATTGAATTACTGTTTAGGGATTTGCCAAGGAGTTTTGTTCAGATAGAGTTTGTGGCTTAAAGCGAAGACGGTCAGCAGTTTCCTGTTTGTTTTCCTTTTTTCAACACTGTTCTTCAATGCCATTATAGTTATTGTCAAAGCACTAACCCAAGATGTTTGTCCCTAATGTTCTATGTGCACGTGGAGGTGAGATTATTGATCAAAATGGGTCTGAGCCCCACGGAGCTTATATATTATTCATAAGCTATGTGTATATATGCACATGGAGAGTGCATGCACGGATGATACCTTGCATTTGCATAATGCTTCAGAGTGGTACAGAGCACTTGCACATTTCTCATTTGACCCACACAGCAATGCTTTGGGATAAATAGGCATTATTATAATGATTTTACAGATGATGAAACTGAGGCTCTGAGAGGTTAACCTGTGGCCACCCAGCAAGATAGTCCAGAACTGAGGTTACTACTCCAATCTGCTGTTGCTAACCTAGCATTCTGCAAACACATGTGAACTCGGTTTATATATGTATTTTAAACACGAAGTATGTGTTCAGCTCATGGCAGTTGAATATTTGGATTAGCCAAGTTGGTTGAGATCAGCGTGGCACTGTTTTTTGGGGGTCACCCCAAACGCTTCTTCTGGTATATTCCCTAGAGTCTGTCCTCCTTTAGGGAAATTGGTCATCACTTCATCTTCCTAGAATAAATGCCCAAGCCCCTTCTGAAGACCCTGAGATTTGACACATGAATATTAGGGTTAGTGGAAAGATGTAAGTTACCAGCCAATCTCTTATAATTCACTCAGTTTTTGAGGGCCCCAAAGCCCTCTGGGTGAACTGATGAGATTTAAAACTCTAATTAGGTAAATAGGAGACCTCAGCCTTTGTTCAGAATTAGCAGTTGCTGCCCTTCCTCCTCCTGAGCCCACTGTGGACATCGCCAGTGGATTATCACACACTTTACTTAGCCGGGGCTTGTGCTTCCAACACATCTCCAAAGTCAGGAGCTGGCTAACAGGGTGGCATCTATTTAACATCCCAATCCAGGACTTTAATGACCCCACAAAACTCCAGAGGCCTTGAGAGACACCAGCCGACTGGCCAGTCAGTCCCTTTATGTCTGATACAATCTTTAGGGCCTCATTTCATGATCAGCAATTGGAGACACCCAGGGAAGATCAAGGAGAATGTGAAAGGATCAAAAGCCTTTACATTTAGGTAGTAAATATATTCAGAACACAATTATAGTAAAACTTAGGGCAGAAGTTAGTGTGCCAGAAAAGAAAGTTTGTGCATAAGCAGAAATCTAGATTGCTCCAGACCAATAGTTCTATATACTCCCTCCTCCCCAAAAGGAAATACACATAGATATGGTATGTTGTATAAATGTTTACTCTCTAAGCACATCTAGCCTAGAGACCAAGGTTAAAAAATAAGAAAATAAGCAAAACCAATATAGACTGTTGTATGGCCAGGATTCTCATTTGCAAATAATAGAACCCAAATTAAAAAGGACTCTTAAAAAAAAAGAGAAACTTGTTGGCTCATAAAACTCAAGATTTAAGGGCTTCAGACAAGGCTGGACCTAGTAGTTCACTAATGTCATTGGGACTTTTTTCCATGTGATGGCTCCCAGCATTTCCACACTTATCTCTTCGGCGTGGACTTTGGCAGAAAAAGAAGCATTTTTTGTTTGTTTTCTTCCCCTAATAGTTCCTGTAAAACTTCTGGAACTTATTCTGATTGGGTCTGGCTTGGTCATGGGTGCATCACTGAGCCAATCACTGCTGCCAGGGCACATACTATTCACATTGGGCCAAGCCTGAGTCATGTGGAGCCTCTGGAGACTAGCCCTGCTCCCTTCTCCACCCCTAAAACACACACACACACAACACACACACACACACACACACACACACACACACACACACACACACACACACACACACCCAACTACTTACACTGAAAATGATAGAGATATGGTGACTGGAGGGAAAACTCCATTGACTGCTTGCTGTGTACCAGGCTCAGTGCTAGATGCTAAAAGAAGCCTTGACCAATAGGTCCAAAGCTTAGCAGTGTGTAGGCTCTTTTCATATAAATAATCTTATTTGACCCTGACAAACACAAGGTAGATATTTTTATTATTACCTTTGTACAGATGAAGAAAGTTATGTTCAGAAGGGTTCTGTAACCCACTCTAGTAGACCTGGCACTTTAATTTTGATTTATCCGATGCCAAATTCTATTGCATTTCTATAATCCCTGTTTCTGGACAGGTGACAAGGTTAAAATTTGAAAATCCTCACTCCTTTACCCTCCTTTACCTGAAAGAGGCAAATCGGAGACTGGATTTCAATTTCTCCACTTAGGAACAAGCCTCAAACCCCAAATTTACACTAAGGAGAACTGCATCCTCCACTGTTCATCAGCACTTAGGTACATTGTAGAAATAATATCGGCTATGGTTTATTGAGCACTTATTATGTGCCAGACACCATGTAAGCACTTTGTAAAGATTATTCAGTGTAATGATAAGAGCAACCCAGTGGACTAGCACTTCTTATTCCTATTAGACAGCTAAGAAAAGCAAGTCTGGGAAGGCTGAAATGACCTAACCTGGGTAGTGTGTGGAGCCACATTTTGAACTCTGCTCTGACTCTGTTCTCCTATCAAGAAATGAATGCGCCCAATGTCTTTGATTTCAGTCACTGACTGATTAGAATTCATTAGAAAACTGGGTAGAGATGGGAGATGAGAAAGGCATCAATCCTAAACGGGGGGGTGGTGAACAGGAAAAAATGGAAGAAAATTAGATTGTAGATGAATTCCTGGTGATTCAAAAGGCCTGAAACCAAAATAATGAGAAATAAGCAGGCCAGCTACAGGCTAAAACAAGATTATCATCTTTCAAAGATTTCCAAAAGTTAAAATTGACTAGGTTTTAATTGTCCAAGCCCTGTGGGCTTGTTTGCCTTCTAGAGGAGAGTCTTGTGTTTGCCTTGCTCCTATAACTCACTCAGGAATGGCAACAGTCCCTGGGGGATCCTGAGTGGTTCCATCTGGAGATAAGGAAGGGCCAGCCGGAGCTCCACCGAAACAGCATATATGCTCCTCTTCACAACCCCATCCTTTGCCTTGTCTGTTTGCTGCGAAACCTGCATTTTCACATCATTTATACTTTTCAAGGTACATGTCTCATGACAACGCTGGCAGCTTTCAATTTATTAGGCTTATTAGCAAATAAAACTGTCCTAAAAAGCCCAGATTTGATATCTGGAAGATTCATTTCAGGATTGATTTAATGCAACCTGCCTCCTAGTTTATTTCACATCTCCAGGTTGGAACTAAATCACCCTCGTCTTGTTGATACCCTTAATATGATGGTTGGTGTTTGCAAAATAGACCAGGCTGTAAAAATCTGAAGACTCCAGTTGCATCCTTTTTTTTTTAAACAGATGATAAAAATACTTTATAACTTTATGTGTCTGGGAGAGTCTGGGTTTTTTTTTTTTTTTCCTTCTTTGCTATCAGTGATGTTGTTTGAATATAAAGAGTGGTAAATATATTCAAGGATGTGGTCCTTCTTAACTGTTGATTTACAGCAGTGGGAAATCACTTTCTCTGGAATCACCACTCTACATGAAGGACTGGTGACATCTGGCATTCAAGATGACAAACCTGTGAAGCACCATCCAGAAACATTCCATCACTTAAGTCTTCTTGTTCTTAAGCCCTGGGCAACAGCATACTTTTTCAAGATGACGACTAGAACAGAACAAACCTGTTATTAGCAAACCAGCCAATGGCACTTACCAAGAGCCCTTACCTTCTGTTTGCATTTATCACCCGCATCTCATCTGACACTTATCATTTATTGCCTGACAGTTTTATTTAGCTTTTATCCTCCCCCACTGTATTACCATCTGCTGTGAGAACATGGGCCCCAGAGTTAGTCCAATCCAGGGTATACCCCATCTCCGCTACTTACCACCTGCATAACCGTGACTGTTTCACTTAGCCCCTAATCTCAGTTTGCTCATTTGCAAAAAATAGGATAACAGGATTAAATTAAGTAATGTACAAAACCTCTCTAACGGGGTGCCAAGCAAATGGAAAGTGCTTAATAAATGGTAGCTGTTATTATGATGATTAATATAGGCGCAGTAATACTAATAGCATTAAAACATGGTCTTAAGTGTTACTTTCCGTTTTTTATACCAGAGTGCCTTACATAAAAGTAGATAATGTGCCTCCGTAAAAACTCTTGATTATAGAACACTTATGAGAAGAGATCCATTTCACTAAATTTTTAAAAAATAGGTTATATATATCCTAACACGAAATAGAGTAGAGCTGCTTAAGGCAGCTTACTTTAAAAGAGAACACTTAAAACTGTCCGGTGTGCTTTGAATGTTGGGTTTTTCTACCAACATAAGTCTCCCTCTGTCTTGTCTGCATCTGTAAATTGTTTAGCCAAGCCTTCCTCCATAGAATATCCACGGATCATCTCAAGCCTTTTTAAATTAGCAAAAACTCCAAATTTTGGAAGTATGCAAATCCATAAGTTTTATTATATTCCTAGGATATACTATATTCATCAGATGGCAGTTCTAGCTGGAATTCCGAGCCAGGTACACATCCGTGCTCTTGCCTGTTACCTATTTTAACATAGTAAATCAGGGGCCAGGCGACACTGGGCTCCCATGGCAAAATGTGCCCACACACAGCAGTAGCACCTGAAGGCCCCCACTCATCAGCCCCAGCCTTCACCTGCCACCGCTCGGGACTCTTTTACGCCCAGGTGCCTCAATCTGGCTTGCTGCTGCTTTGTCTGTCTTGGCTTCTCCTTTATTCTGTATTTCTGGTTCTTTGCATGCCTCCCCCTGGCTATTTGTCCCTGTGTTGCCTGCAGGGTTTCCTATACCCAGCAAGGACCTTTTTTCATGTCATTGGCCTGCAAGAGATCTGAAGGTGTATCATGTTCCATTTTGAACAAGTATTCTGTCTTCCCAATGGGGGCAGCTTGGTCTCTGCCATAATTATTATATAAAAAAGAGGATAAACCAGGATAGAGGGGACTAAAAGTTAAATTTATTAAGTCATCAGATTTAAAGCCCTGGCATTTAAGATAATGAGTGACCTAAAAGGGTTCTTATAAAGTTTAATGCTCAGATGTTGAGGTTTGTTCTAGAACGGCAATATCTTTAGCAGCAGCGGCACAATCATGCCACCATGTATTTGTCACTAGGTACTAGGCAATATGCTAAGCACTTATATGCATCTCTCACCTATTTGCTGTTTAAATGTCCCTTTCTCCCACACGCTAATGTCTTGGATTAGAACTAATCATTCTCTATAAAAGTCAGGTGCTAAAATCCATCCATACTAATAGTTAAATGCCAACAGGATTTTTTGGATGCGTTTTTGTCTAGTGTTTAGCCACAATATACTTCATGTTCTCTAACATGGCCTGGACTGCAGCAAACTGTAAGAATTAGAAGAGGCTCACCCTTCCTCCAAGTAGTTCACTCCTATGTGTCAGAAAATTGTTATGATGTATTGGTTTGTTAGAACAGGATTTTACAGCAATATCCTGGGGAGGAACATGTACGAACTATACAGATGTATAGTGTCTACCATGTGGATGGACCCCCTAGGATGACGACCGTATTATGTTCTTGCCTTCTGGAAGTCAGAAGTTCCAGCTAAGGTGTTCCAGGAGCTTTAGTGTGGATCTGATGGCGTGCACTGGGAAAAAATACTGATGATGATTATAACCACTGTCATTTATTAGTCTTTTATATACTGGGCACTGTGTTAGACACCACACTTTATTCAACTTCTTGAAAAAAAGACAAGGTTGCTGTTGACCTCTATTAATTAGAAAAGAGAACTAAGGTGCATGGAGGCCACATGACTCACCTAGGGGTCCTACAGCTAGGGAGTGGCCAGTCCAGGGTCCTCACCCATGTCGTGATCTTCTTCCCCAGCTCCAGTGGCTTCCAGTGTCCCAGGCTCAGAGAACACCAGAACCTCCCATCCAGCTATCCAGGCTCCACCTCATCAGTTTAGTTGATTTTACCTCTGAAACACGTAATAGATCCACTTCACCTTTTCCCACTGCTACCACCCAAGGCCAGACAGCCACTGTGGTGACTCCTGTCCCCTAAATGGTCTCTCCTTATGCACGTTTCTCCCCATCCAACTCATTCTCCATGAAATGGATGTCCCTTCCAAAATGCACATCAGATCCCCTCACTGACCTGCTTATAACACTTTAATGGTTTTTCCCATTCTCTTAGGGTAGAAATGAAAATCCTCCCACATGACCTATAGGGACCCTGCAGGATTTCACCCAGTGTCATCACCACACTCACTCCCTCGGCCCCTGTGTTCCAGACACACTGGCTTTCTCCCTGTCCCTCCAGTGTGTTGGACTCCTTCCTACCCCAAGGCCTCATCCAACTCCACCTGGTTTAGTCCACTCCTTCTTCAAACCACAGCTCAGGTTACCCTTCCTCCAGGAAGACTTCTCTGACTGCATCCTTGCCCATATATATATATGTGTATGTGTATATATATATATATATATATATATATACACACACACACACACATTATATCTACGTTACATGTATACATACATTATATATATATATACACCCTCTATATATATATACACCCTATACAACTTCTCTGATTGCATCCTTGCCCATATATATATATATATGTGTATATATATATATATATATACACATATATATATATATGTGTATATATATATATACACACACACATTATATCTACGTTACATATATACATACATTATATATATATATATATATATATACACACACCCATACCTCTGTGTATGATAAACTCGCTTCCACAGCACTAAGCCCAGTTATAATTAAAGAGTAACTTCTTAGTTAATTGTTTAATCTCTAGGTACCACCTCCAAATGGGATGCTCCAGGAGAATAGGGATTATATTTAAATCTTCACCACTTGTAGCCCCAGTTCCTAGCACAGAACAAGCACCTAGTAGGTGCTCAATAAATATATGTTGACTGACTATATGACCTAATGATTCCAAAGCCCCCTCCTTTTGCTGACCACCACCTTGCATCCAATGAGGATCAGTGTCCACATATCACCCAGCCTAGGAACAGGGCATTAAAGGAAGTCAAGTGATATGGAAAGCTGTATGCTTGTTATTCTAGCATGATCTGAGCTGCTCATTGAGTTAATTTCCTCCCTTATGGGGACATTTATTCTTTCAGAGTGGAGACTATGGCTTGGGAGTCTCTGACCACTTGCTTTGAGTGGAAAAGCTGTGGTCCAGGAGGGGCATGTGAATGAGCTGGTCCCCTCTTTGGTTTTGGCCTAATGATTGTTGATTTCCCATCCACAAGTAATAGGATCCAAATACCTTAGTGCCAAGGGGCAGCTTTCATTAGAATCTCTTCGTTCCGTTTCACTAACTTCACATCCATGTGGTCCTCCCTAGGCTAAGCATCCCTAATTGTGTAGGGAAAACTAATTATAACTAGGGGATTCCAGAGCCTTTATTTGCTAGGCCAGGTTCATTTCATTGTTTGAAATTTGTGTTCAGTCTGATACGTTTTTTTAGTTGCCAAATATAAACAGACTTGCTTCCTTAATGTTTGCCATCTTGGAAATAATATTCTTTAAACAAAAATCAGACACAAATACAAAGGCTGCTTCTCAAAGAAACCACACCACAGGGTCTGTGAGTGCTGTGACAGGATTTCTCGGACTTTCTGGAGGGCCCTGGGAGCTCAGAACAGAATACTGTGATTTGTGCTGAAGCTCTTTCCTTGGTATTCATCGTAACCCTATACATCTGTATTTATGAAAACACCGTGAAAGCTGAAATGCACTCAGACTTCCCTTCTGGCTAGAAGTTAGAGACATATGTAGACCTAACAGGCTTTTCCATTTAAGAAGATCACTTTATCAGTATGGCACAGGGGCAAAAGAATGGCCAATCATCCAAATACTTCTGAAGGTGCTGTGGGAGAATTAGAACAAAGGAATAAACAAACACACCAAACAACAGAGTGGAGGCTGCACCGCCCCCCTCCGCCTTGGGGAAGGTACTCTCTGGTTGTGGAGATGAGGGGATCCAGTGATAACCGGAGAAGGAACAATTGTCTTTGTAGACTGATGAAGTCAGGAAAGGCTTCCTGGAGGAGGTGTGGCCAGAGAGGCCCTGGATGCACAGCAAGGTGGCTCTGATTTCAGGACGAAGATGACCTGCAACTGAATTCTGACTTTATTATATTTTAACAGGTGATGTTGGACAAACTAGCTACCCTAAGTTAACTTTTCATCTGCAAAATGAGGGCAAGGCCTACTTTATAGGGTTATTCTTGTTGTTTTGTATTTAAAGATCTATGAGAAAATGTACATAAAGCATTTAGCATAGTGTCTGGCCCACAATAAGTGCTCAAGAATAGTCATTTATTATTATGGTTGTTTTAGTTCCCAAAACAGGCTTTCTTGCCTCTACCTTCGCACTGGCTCTCTGCCCATTCCCCCCAAACCACTCTTGCCCTGTCTCAAAGGCTGCCCTCTTTCAGGACTGAACTTGAATGTCAGTTCCAGCAGGAAGCCTCCCCCTCATCCTGTGTGGCTTCCGGAGCCCTATGCCTTCCTTGTTATCACAACGTAGTATCAGCCTGACCTCTGCCAAAGGCAGACACTGTCACACTGACCTCTGTTTCTTCCCACGATACGTTCAATAATTACTAGTTGAATGAATTAATGAGCGAATGAGCTCCTTCTCTCCTGTGATTTTGCTCTGTTCCAAGAAAATGTGAATCTGGAAGTGGATCATCTAGAGACTGGCTATTTAAGTTGAATCCCAACAAGCAGGAAGGGAGAGCAGGCTTGGGTGGCTTGAAGTCAATAGTCTGTCAGCTCTCGAGGCTCCTTCCTTAAGCAGGAGCTTCCGATAGGTTAATTACTCCCTTGGGAGCTCCTGGTGAGTGATGATCACTGTGTCATCTGCCAGGGAGGCTTGCCCACCTTGGCAAATGGATCTCTTTAGAGGATAACTGAGCTGAAGTCCTGGTGGGCTTCTGGGAGGCAAATCGAGCCCATGGTGCCCTCAGAGTACTTGGAGGTCTCATGTTTGTCAGATCCAGAGCCCCTGCTGCCTGGTAGAGTAGAATGCAAGCTCCTGGTTAAAAAGGGAGAAGATGGCGTGGGCGGCACCTTCTCAGCACCACGCTCAGTAAATATGGGTTGAATAGATGATGACTTCCTCCTTGTCTTTCAGTATTTCATGTGCCACTTAGCTCATCCCAGCCAGGTTCATCTTCTTAAAACATTTCTGTTCTCACGTCCCTCTTCTGCTGAAAGACCTTCCTTCCCTCTCCATTGCTTACTCCATAAAATCCAAACTCTCCTGTTGGGCCTTTGTTGGCCTGGGTCTGGCCCCAGATGATCCTCATCCTTTTTCTCTCTGGGCCTTTACCCACATCTCTGTTTTGGAGCCAGAGGTCCTGAACCGAAGTCCGGACTCCATCACTTACTAATGGTGCTCGCTAGGAAAGGGACACCGTTCCTTAGAGCTTCAATGTCCTCATCCCGAAAAAGGGAACCCCAATTTTTGCCTCCTCCACCAATTTTAAGACTTAGCAGAGATGCTGGTCAGAAACACTTGGCAGACTGCAAAGTCCTTTCTAATGTGCTAGTGATTATTAAATATCTTCCACTTCAACCCAGCTGTTGTGTTAACACCCCTTGCATATCTTGGAGTCCTTGCTTATGCTCTTTTCTCTCCTATCCTGTGAGATTCTCTGTATCCATTGATAGTGTGTTGTCGTCTCTATAAGCTGGCAATCTTCCCACTTTGCTGGTATGCTTGGTTGTAATACTCATGTGGAAGACTCAGTTATAGTGTCAGCTTCCAAACGCTAGGATCTTTTGACAATAGATGCTATTGACTGAGTTCTTGCTCCCGGGGGGGGGGGGGGGGGGGGCGTGGCTACCTCAGGAGGTTATGCATGTTGCACAGAGTTCAACTCTAGGGGGTGCTACTCAAGTCATGGTCCATGCTGCCTAAGTTTTTATGTATGCGGGGCTGGTTTAGAAGTGCATGACCTCACTTACGAACTGGAGGCATGCTTCCCCGTTTTACAGATATGGAAACAGACTGAGGGTACGAACTGGCCCGTCACACAGCTGGGATGTGGAGGGGCTGGGATCTGCCCCCAGCTCTGTTTCCCTCCAGTTTCATTGGTGACTGCCTTATGATGTCCCACAGGGTGTCCCTGGGCCACATTTTGATTAATTGAGATGAATGTACCAGGGCTTTGTCTGCAAACAGGAGGAAAATTTTGCCCAAAAAAGGGGGGGGCAGGAACTACTGTTCTTTCTGCCTCCTTGTAAGATAGGGGCCCAGGAAGAGAGAGGACTTACAGAGAAGAAACCCAGATGTATATATATTTTTTTCCTCATGCTCTTCCTGCCCTTCATATCTAGTCCAGAAGAATAACTTGAAAACTTAGGGCACTTTCTACGAAAAAGAAAAGTGTCAGGAGTAGAGTAGGGAGTTGGGATGTGGGGCTGAATTGGGAGAAATGGTCCCGACAGGTCCTGCCACCTACCAGGGAGCTGCAGGCATATGGCAGCCAGGCTCCCCTGAAGCAGGCAGCATCCCCTCTCTCCGTCGGCTGTGGTTCTCTGGGGGAAAGTGGAGTCCCAATTCCACCATATTTGAAATCCCCACCGTCCCATTGGGAACACTGTGATGGCCACAGGCCAGCCAACAGGCAGGTTCCCTAAAAAGGTCGGATTCTGCCCACCTCCCCGCAGGTCTGTGACTCAGAGTAGAAGTGTCAAGGACCGTTTTCAAGTCTGGCTCCAGGGCCTGGGTACGTGGTGAAAACATCCCCAGGAAGCTGTTAAGGCAGGCTTTGAGAGGGGAACCTCCAGCAGTCCTCTCAGGCCAGCACGTCCTGGCTATTCTCCCTGTGCAGAAGCGTGTGCGGACAGACACCCGTGCCATGGAACCTTCTGGCCACAAATCACTGCTTTGTTCACTGACACTCAGTGCAATGTAGAGGCAGAGCCGCTGAAGCCCTGGCCACCCAGTGCCACCCCGTCCCACCCAGCCCAGCTCCCGTCCCTCATAACGTGTGCTCAGACACATGACGCCTTTCCTTCCCAGAGAACTGCTACCAAAACTCTCAGTGTAGGACTTGGGTTCTTGTGGAGGGGCAGATGGGGTCAAGGTCTCTCTCTCACTTCAGCCTTAGGCTCAGTGATGCCGGGGACCGTGTCTTTATTTTGCTCATCCCTGTATCCTCAGCTCCTAACACAATGTTCGGCACATAACAGATGTACAGTAATATCTGTGGGGTGGATGAATGAGTCCGTCCATCAGTCAATCGTTTGCTATTTCGATGCCATCTGATTTTCTTTTTTCTCCTGAACGGCAATTGCCAGGTAACGGGCAGTCTAAACTCCATACATGTAACCTATGAGGTGAAATGAAATGTGGTCTTTCTCTTTCGGGGGCGCCTTTTTGGGGACTGCTGCTCTGACTTGCCTGGGGAGTTTGTTCTGGGCCCAGGTTTCCTTCCTGCCAAATCGTGGACGATACTAGGAAGACTATCTGCGAGGGACTCCCGGGCTTTCTGGGACAGGGGCATGGAGGGCCGTGGGCCTGGGCTGGCTGTCAGCGGTCGGGGCAGGACACCGTATTTGCAGAGGGAGGCAGCAGCTCTGCGGCACTTATCCTCAGAAATAGGCTGTTAGGTTTTCCATGGGCCCAAAAGCACACAAGTTACTGACCATGGCCCCTGGCAGCGTGAAACAGGACAAGAAGCTCTGTGCTGGGTAGATCAGGCCTCCAGGGGAAACTCCTGGTGTGAGAATTTCCAGAACCGTTGCTCTGCTATTTGTACGACCTAAGCTGCAGGTGTCGCCTGCGGATCCCTCCCCAGGGTTCTGTTTCTAGACACGAGCTGAGCCGGGGAGGAGCCTGGAAGCCGAGGCTGTGGGAGGTCCAAAAGTCTCCTGGCGAAGAGTGGCAGGGCGCATATTGGAGACCACACTGCCCCGCCTCAGAGCCCCAAAGGATAAACCCTGTGGCCTCCAGGCGTGCCTGCGTGTTTTATTGTTTGCTTAAGTGTAGGCCTCTCTCCCCAGCAGGCCTGTGTGGGGAAGACTGAAGGGGTGTCATCTCCACACTGGTGGCCCTGCGTACAATGGCTGGTCCTCCCCACTTAGGAGCCATCTTTAGGGTTCTCAAAGCTGAGAGTAGACACTGAAATCCCCAATCCTCACCCCCGCGGGTGCTATTTCATCCGGGGGTGTGCCCAGGAATCCGTGCTTTCACTTCTGCCCAGAGATGGGGCTGGGCGGCTTCCCCCTGCCTCACACTGACTGGGACCTCGTTTCTGTCTCCTGAGGGTGACTCGTGCTGCAGGTGCCTGGACTCACCGTGTCTCCTCCTAGCCTGCCTGCCTTATGTGTAGGCTCCAGACCCAAAGGTGGCGAGAGTCCTCATGGAGGGAACCCTATGGAATAAAGCTGGCCAGAGCCTGACTGTGAGGAGGCCTCCACCTCCCCCACCCCCTTCAGCCACTTCCCAGTGGTCACTATTCTCCCGCCCAGGCGCCCCTGTGAGCCACCAGACCGGCTCTCCGGGCGTTTCCCTCCCCCATGGAGTCAGGCTTTATTTGTCTGCCCATGCACAAAACTCCTCAGGTAGGCTTCAGATAATCTGCCAGTCAGGAGAGACTGCTATCCCTCCAGATAGCTGAGGGAGCTGGAACACCAGGAAGTCTTACTTCCCGTCGGTCAGACCCCTCTCAGCTCCTCTCTGAGCCACACCCACCCTGGCTTCAGAGCAGGCCTGCCTTTGGTCCTGCCTCTGCCACTCTCTGCTTGCCCACACAGCTTCGGGTAGGTGGGTTAACTGCTCCGTGCCTCAGTTTCCCCATTTCTAAAGTGAAGGCCCTGATAGCACCTACTCCTAGGATTGCTGTGATGATTAAATGACTTAAATCTCATAAAATGTTTAACACAGTGTTGGGCACATAGTAAGCCCTCCATGAATGTTACTATGGCCATTATAACAGCAACAGTAACAAAGCTTACTATGATTGTGGGACATTGGGTGGGGTTGGGAATCACTTGTTGGTATAATCTTGAGCAGATAACCTCACCTCTGTTAGCTTTGGTTTCCATAACTTCAAAATGGACACAATAAGAGTCCCAAACTCACTGGGTTGTTGTGAAGATTGAATAAGCTCTTAGAACAATGCCTGGCAATAATAAGCACTCACCAAATAGTAGCTATTGTATTATCATTATTATTACTCAGTATTTTTAATGAATAATTTATTATTTATTATTGGGTCCAGGTCAACAACCTATAACCTGATGGAAAGAGTCATGCTAAGAGTCGAAGGCATGTGTCACCAGCCCAGGGACTTTGGGCAGAGGTATTTTGATGACCTTAGCCAGGGTTACTCTCTCTGTGTATAAAATATTGCCCATTTCCCTTCCAAAGATAGTATGACAAGAAAGTGGGGAAACAAGTATGAAAGTGTTTTGGCTCTAAAAGTTCTATTTTAAGTAAAGTAGTACCTAAAATATTAATTAGATTCACTCCTGGCTGTTTAAATGTTAAAAATAAATAAATAAATAAATAAATCCTCTAAAGGAGAATGTAGTGTCACACGCTAGAGATTTTAAAATTCTGTTTGGCATTTCCTCCTTGTAAAAGACTCGAGCAGCCACAGAGGGGCAAGAAGCGGCCCCCGAGCCAGGTTTCCAAACAGAGGGAGGATCAGTGGGCGGCAGATGTGACATACACAGCGGCCTCTTGCCCCGTCTTTCCTGGGCATGGCCCAAAATCCAGAGATCTGGAGGGACACCAGAGTGGCAGGGAAGCAAGGGGCCCAGTCTTTACACCCGTGTTTCTCAAAGAATGATAGTCAACACAATTTAGGGCTACGTGGGAAAGCTTTTAAAAATGTATTGTTAATGTGTAATAGAGAAAACTACAACTCACCCATTAAATTCTTGATTTTACCGATATTACAGTTTTTCCTCTTTAAATAATTTTTTAAATGTGAGCCAATTTAAAAGGAAGTGTAAGTAAACCTGACAAAAATCTTGAAGGTGGAAAAAAAAAATGACACAAGTTTGGGAAATGCTACATTAAACACATCTTTCTTGAGTACCTGTTACTTGCCAAGTACTCTACAGGCTGCTGGTAATGTCACAGTTAATAACGTATCATCCCTGGCTTGAAGCTCGCCATCTAGTATGAGAAATAGCCGCATCCACGCTAACTAGAACACGATGTGATAGGTGCTGTGCTAGCAGTGGA
Source organism: Halichoerus grypus (assembly GCF_964656455.1). NCBI lineage: Eukaryota > Metazoa > Chordata > Mammalia > Carnivora > Phocidae > Halichoerus > Halichoerus grypus. The sequence continues at coordinate 57,596,690 of NC_135713.1, read as the reverse complement.
AGAAAGCGCAAAGCAAAGCAAACCAGATAAAGGAGGGATCCATTCCACTCCGCAATTGAGAAGGGCTTTCAGACAAGACTGACATCTCACTGCGTGCCGAACATGCTCAGTCCTCCAGTTAATGGTGCGCTGAACAGTGTCCCCATGGCCACAGAGCTTACACGCTTGCAGGCAAGATAGACTCAATCCTAACAGTCAAGGAAATACGCAAGGCAAATGCAAGTTTTGATAAGTGCCAGAAAGGAGATGAGCTACAGAATGAGGATGGGCCCCTTCTACGCGGGAGCAGTCAGGGAAGTCCTCTCTCAAAGGTAAAGCTGAAACACAAATGATGAGAAGCCACTAGCCATTGGAAGGGTGGCACGAGAGTGTTCCTAGCAGAGAAGATGCAAACTCCGGCTTTGAGGCCAGAAAGAACTTTAGGGTGTTCTAGGAACAGAAAGAAGGCCAGTGTGACTGCAGATCAGGGAACAAGAGGGCAAGTGGTCCACTGGCAGAGTCTCAAAGGGCCTCGTGGGCCAGAGTAGAGTTTGGATTTGATTCTAAACTCAGTGAGAAGTCAAGAATGAGTGGGGATAGGGGAGCTACCATGCACACATTTAGGGAAATGGACACCGGGCCCAGGGGACAGTTGGAGCAAAGGCCAGAGGTGTGAAAGGGCAGATGAGCTTTAGGAATGGCCGGTACAGTTACCTGTAGGAAGAAGCAAGGGTGTAAAGCTAGAAGAGATTGTGGTCTAAGGCATGGAATACCACAACGGGCACCTTGGACTTTATATCTCTCTTTAAGGGCTTTAAATTGTGGCATAATGCACATAACAAAATTGCCATCTTAGCCATTTTTAAATATGTAGTTCAGTAGTGTTGACATTTACACTGCTGTGCAAGCCATCTCCAGAACTCTTTTCATCTTGCAAAACTGAAACTCTATACCCATTAGGTAACATGCCGCCGCCACCCTTAGACCCCGGCAACCACCACTCTGATTTCTGCCTCTGTGAATTCCACTACTCTGGGTACTTCACGTAAGTGGAATTATACAGTATTGGGGAGGTTTTGTGTGTGACTTGCTTATTTCACTTAGCATAATATCCTCAAGGTTCATTGATGTTGTAGCATGTGTCAGAAGTTCATTCCTTTTTAGGGCCAAGTAACAGTCCATTTTACCACATTTTGTTTATCCATTCATCAGTCAGTGGACACTCAGGTTCCTTTCACCCATTGCCTATTGTGAATAATGGTGCTGTGCCTTGGGTGTACAAACATGTCATCATGACCCTGATGTCAGTTCTTTCAGGTATATACCCAGAAGCACAATTGCTAGATCATATGGTAATTCCATTTTTAACTTTTTAACTTTTTGAGGAACTGTCATACCATTTCCCACAGCAGCTACATCATTTTCCCACCAACAGTGCACAAGTGTTCCAGTTTCTCTACATCCTCTCTAAAATGTATTATTAGGACTTAATCCTTTTTAAAAACAGTAGTCATCCTAAAGCCTGTAAGTGTGGTATCTCATTGTGGTTTTGCTTTTCATTTCCCTAATGATTAGTGATGCTGAGCATCTTTTCATGTGCCTGTCAGCCATTAGTATGTCTTTGTTTTTTAATTGGGCTTTTTTGTTGTTAAGTGGACTTTATCTATGACATAGCAATGACAGGCTAAAGGGTTCTTGAGCAGGGCATTAACATAGATCGGATTGTAAATACATGTCTGGCAGTAGGAAAGATGAATTGGAGGATAGAAGCACAAAGCAGGGCTCCCAGGGTTGGGCGCTGTGATGACCCCGTGTTGAAATGATGAGGTGGTAACAACCATCTGAATAACGACTCATGTCTACTCCTGAAAACTGCATCCCCAAATTGGAGATCTATGTTCTCTCCTAGAGAGATGAGCTTCTGCTCAGGACCTCATATGCTGAGTTGGGAGGGTGGATAGACTTAGCCTTCCCGTGTTTGGGGAGCCACAGGTTGTCATTTTATGATGCTCCTGATTTCTGAGTTACTGCCCCCGGAGAAAAGCACTATTGTCATTGAGTGACCTGGTGGATGGAACACAGCCTGTGCAAATCATTTCCTGAATGTTGAGTTGCTGGAGAAGCTGATAGAGATCCCAGATTCTACCCATCTGGGTTCACAGCTGACCCTTGTCAGCTGACTTCTAATCGGTTTTCCAGCAGCTAGCTGAGCTCTGAAATGTGTCATTTAGGACAGTAAGAAGACCAAGACTCACTTGGTTGCTGCCTTTAAATATAACAAATAACATTCTCTTTCTTTGTATTAGAACAAGCAATGAGGCTTAGAGTTAACAAACCTGGACTTGGCTTTGAAACTGAGCACATCATCCTCAGAAACTTGGTTTCTGCTTCTATAAAATCAGGGAAATGGCACCCCCCCCTTTTATTTTTACAAGATACAGACTATATATTGCCTCATTCCATGTTCACGCCAACATCCTCCTTGTGTACTTGCCTATAATGCGGAGATGGGAGAGCTAAACATGGCAGTCCCCAGACTCCCCTGCAGCTCTGGTGGTGATTGAATATCTGCCATCTGATACACTTCTACACGACTGGAATCCAGAACTGAGTTCATTGGGAAGAGAGAAGGCTTGCCAGAGATCCCTCTTGCTGGTGCGACTCTTGCAGATTGGTGTGTCTATGGAGCCAACTGCTCTGGATATAGCTTTTAAAATCCCCACGTGGCAGTTAGCTGGTCTGATTCTGGAACCAGCAGTTGGGGCAATTGCTTCCTTCTTCCCCAGCTCGTGCATTGTAGCAGCTCCCTTGGCTGGCCAGTTCTGCGGTACTGTTCCTGGGAGCTACTCCCAGAGGCATACCCTGGAGCATATCCAACAAGTTGGTAAGCATTTCATCGCATTTGCTACAAAATTGATAGATGCTTACAAAATTGTTGGTATTTTTGCTTAAATTCTCTAGAGGAGCTCCTGTTAACCTGTAATGGATCCCAGGCTCATTTACATGGTGTAGGAGGACAGCACAAAATATAAACATTCCTAGCACTCTGACTCCTGGAAGATGTTCAGTCGATACCAGTTGACTCTGACTAAAATTGGGACTGTTCTCCTTGGTGGAAGAGACCACTGCTTTCCTCTATGATGGAATCTCAGGGATATGAAGAAGGGATTTCTCTACCTTTTCCCTCCTGCTCTATCAAGTCCTCCCACCTGCATACGGATATCTGGAATGTTTTTTTTTTTAAAAAAAGGGAAAAGACTTTCATTTAGCAGAAAGACTCAAAACTCAAATGTTCCTATATTCATTGCACTGGCTTGAGTTGAGATGAGGTACAGTGGTTGATTTGGGCTCCTGTACTAAAAGGGGGACTTAAGAAGGAAGGAGAGAGAGATATGGAGGATACTAGACCCCTGTCTACAGGAAAGAAAGAAGAAGAACCCAGGAAGGGAAGCCAGACAAAGACTGGAGGTAAGAGTGTCCTCCATCCAAAAGGTCTGTCTCCCAGAAACATGTGGAGTTAGGATGCTCTACAGACCATGCCAATCCATGGCCACTGAATCCCATTTCTGTGGCCCCTGTGAGCAGCGGGAAGTTGGCCAGAATGACTGAAGTGCCAAGAGCAAGGGGATCAGAGGCATGAAGAGAGACTGGAGAAGGAGGTGGGGGCCCAATCAGGTGGGGTCTTGTGAGCTATTTTAAGGACTCCTTGTCCAGCAGTTGCCCAACATTTTCTGCAAAGGGCCCAGCAGTCTCTGTCACGATATTCAGCTCTGCTATTGTGACATGGAAGCAGCCCCAGACCATAAATACATCAATGAACAAGAGGCTGAGTTCCAGTAAACTTTACTTCAGGCAGCAGGCTGTATTTGGCCCATAGGCCATAGTTTGCTGATGCCTGACCTAGTCTAAGGACACTGAGAAGCCTTTAAAAGATATAAGGAAGTTACCCAGTCATGTTTATGTTTGTAAAAGAGCCCTCTGACTCCAGGGTGGAGAGTTGATTACGGGGAGTGGAGGGTTTGGAACAGCCCAGGAAGAGGTGATGGTGGCTCAGGGAGAACGTTGCCAGTGGACATAGAAGAGTGGATTGCACACATACTTGTAAATGTTAGAACCTGGTGATGGGATGGGTACAAGAATTAGGGAGAGGGAAACATCAAGACCCATACCCACGCGTCTGGCCTGTAGAATGTTCTGCACATCAGCTTGTTTACCCTTCCTTTTTTCTTCCATCTAATGATTTGTTCAAGTAAACCCTTTCCCCAAAACATTTTCAATCCAGGCCTTTCTTTTCTGTTCATGGGCCCTCTATCGGTGTCCCAATCATCAAGACTCCAGGCTGGAATCATCCTTGACTCCTTTTTTTCCTACGAGTCCTGCTTTTTCCTAATTAAGTACGTGATCTGTCCACTCAGCTCCACCATCTGCAGTTACAGCCACCCCTTGTCTATGACCTTGATCTCTCTCTCCCCTTTCGGAACCTCTTGGTCTTGGTCAATCCCTTGTCAAATGCACCATGCACATTCCCACCTCTGCAGGTTTTTCTTCATATTGGTTCCCACTCTCTACTTACTATGTCTTTAGGATTGATCTTGTTTGCAAAGACAAAAACTCCCTTTGAAACTTGCTCCTTGACATAGTTACACTATAGGATGGGGCCAATTACTTCTCAAAACCTCAGTTTGCTCATCTGTAAAATGGGGTTCATTTTATTAATAGGAGTAGTAACATAGTTGTATGAGTATTAACTCACAGAATGCATTTAGAATGTTGCAGGTGTTCAGTTAATATTGCTTTCCTTCTCCCACATTCCCTAAGAGTGGTTTATTTTTTTGTTTTTATTTATTTTTTTTTACTTTTAACTTTTATTAGAGAGGGAGAGAGTAGGGGGAAAGGGAGCAGAGGGAGGGAGAGAATCTTAAGCAGGCTCTTAATGCCCAGCACAGGGTCCGACACAGGGCTTGATCTCACAACCCTGAGATCATGACCTGAGCCAAAACCGAGTCAGACACTCAACCAACTGAGCCACCCAGGCACCCCCTCCCAAGAGTGGTTTAAATAATTAAGCATTTATGGGTAAAGTACTCAGAATAGTGTCTGGCACATAGTATGTGCTCAGTAAAGGTTGACCTTTTTTTTCCTTAGTGTAAATATCAAGCAGAGTGTATAAACTCTTGTCCCTCTGCTTGTCATTCCATCATTATGATAATCAGTTTGGGGAACTTGCAGATCAAGAACGCAGGATGGGGCAGCAACTTGGAGCTGGAATGGGGGAAGATGCAGCCAGAGGCGGGAGGAGGGCACTAATGGTGTGCATTTCCCAAAATCAACTTCACCTAATTTTTAATTTTGCTAATGGCTAGTCTTTATTTGAGATGTCATGCTGAAATAACTCTTTTAATAAAGGAAAACGAATGCACTCATTTTCCCCCCTCCCTTCCTCTACATCAGCAAGGACTTGGTGCAATGATGTATATCACCCTTTTATTTTAATTAAGCATATAGCTGTGAGAGGCTTGTAAAAATGTTGCCAACAGAGAAATGCTTTAACGGATGTGAACTTGAGGTTGGCTTGTCCCATATATCTTTACTACATAAAATTGCCCTCTTCATCTTGCACGTGAGGTGAATAGATGAGCCCCAGTATGCACGTCTGGGTGGGAGCAGTGGAGGAAATAGGGTGTTTGGGAACCTGAGGAGTGTGAAATTGCAAGCGCTTTCAAGAAGACTGAGAAGAAAAAGGAAAGCTGTTTTCTGTGCATGATCATGTGCAGGGAAATAGCCCCTTTGAGGTTCTCCATCATTTTCCCTTCTACATGTCTTGTGACAGATGATGTCTAAATACACAGATTTGGAGGGAAAAGATGAGGATTTTAAATCCAAGACCTGGGATTAAACTCCAGCCATCCAGCTCCAGAGCCTCTGCCTTCAGTCACCATGCTAAGCTACTCCCCCACTGGCGGAGCATCGCAAGGGGTCATGTGAGGAGATTGCAGTGATTCCATAAACTATAAATGAATGAGTGAGCAATTCATCATGGGTATTGATGCGATGCCATGTGCCTAGTTTATCAGTGAGTGCAGCATGGAAGACTGAGTGGATGGTGTCTATGATTCCAATTAAAAAAAAAAAAAATTGGGAGAGAAACTCAGTTTAAATAAGCTGGGAAGAAAGAGACTGAGAAACTGACTTAAAATAAAAGGTTTTAAGAGAAGAGACTTCCCCCCACACTCAGAGAAGTAAGCTTGCCCTGGAAGATAGAGAAAGAAGGCGGCGGTTTGGGAGGCAACGTGGAAAGCCGCTGACTGCCCGCACACTCCATTCACCAGGACTGGAAATTGCACTAAACCTGAATAAGGAAGTGGGTGAGATGTAGCCTCACGGGGAGCATCTGTATTCCCGCCTGCAGCTGCAGTTGTCTCACTGGTGAATAATTCATTCTGAGATGATCGTCCTAGCCTCTAGTTAAGTTGTGCTTGCTCTCCACAGAATTGGCTGAGTGTATGAGCTGTCGTCCTAGCTCAGGATGCAGAGCGTCCTGGACAGGGGAGGTTCGGAGATGCAGGATCTCCATATGTGGGGGCTGTGTGAAGGGCCACAGGCTCCAGCTTGCTGAAATCTTCAGTCCACATGAATCCAATCAGCATGCTGATCTTCCCTGAAGGCTGGGCTGACTTCCTTCCTCTGTAGCCTTTCATTGTCTTCTAGAATTCTGTCCAAATGGAACCAGACATCCCAAAGTCATTTATCTTCCAGAATCAAGGCCATTGTTACAGAGAGTTTGCTGTTCCAGAAACTGGGTTCCATAGATTCCTGCTAGAAAGAAATGACTGTCATTTCCTTGTAGGAAAAGCCAAAGCCCCTGTTTGATTTTACCCGTTCTAAATCGCTGAGTGTGTACTACTGACTATGGACATTGACTCTTCTCAAAGTGAAGTCCTTGAATAGAAGAAAGCATATTAAGTAATATCAAATTGAGGGTAGATCCCCAAAACAGGGCATGGAAAAAAGTTCTTGGCTTTTATGTTCCTACTTTTTATCAATGAGGAAGTGACTTTAAACAATAATATATATCTGAAATATAATGTATTGTTGAAAAATTAAAGCACTCAGTGGTATTTAATCTGTAAAAGAAAAGCCTAGCGTGTGATTCAATTTATCTTTATTAAATAAGGGACTTTTAAAGTGTTTAAAAAACAAAGAACATTATTATTTTTATAAAAATGAAGTACTACGTAATATTACTATCTAAAAGTCCCTCTCTGCAGACATAGCCATTATTAAAAGCTTGGGTATCTTTCCAGAAAGTTTCTATGCCTAATCAAATGGAATCAGACAACATATTGGTTTGAAGTTTACTATTTCACTTAACAACATATCGTGGCAATGTTTCCATGTCTGAACATAATTCTCTTTGAATAAACTTCTTGGTATTCTCTTGTCTAGATGCACTAGAATGTAGTTTAACATTAACCGGGCAACCATCGATAGAGATTTAAGTTGTTTCTAGCATCGCTAAGGCCGTGTGGTAGTAAACATCCTTCTGTGTCTATCTCTGTACGTGACTCTGAGGATATTTATAGGATAAATCTCTAGAAGTGGAATGGCTGGGGCGGAACATTTTTAAGAAGAAATGGGCACAAATTAAAGCCAGGGTTCTTTGAGCTAGACAAAAAGTAGAGTTTTGCCATCCCTGTATCACCTTGAATGCAATGAGGCTGTGACGTCATCTTTTCTAAAGCGCTTTAGGAAGAACATCCCCCCCATCCAGGCCTCGATGCTGCACGGCTGCATCGCATCGATGCTTGGGCTGGCCGTAACCGAGCCACACACGTCTGTCCGTGGATCCAAACCGCTGAGAGCTGGATTCTTCCACCTGACTATAATTAATGGCAAGTGCAAGGAAGTTGTTGGAAACACAAATCGGGTTCACAAACCTCTTATAAAATATCTTCTAAAAACCCTCACCTTAGTGAAGCCGTTGACAACGTGGCTGGGGCCTCAATGACAACTGATATACGAACTTCCTTTACCCAAGTATTACTAGCCCCAGGGACCCTCTAAATCTCATTTTCTTTTTCTTTTACCCAAGTCAGAACACCAGGCAGAAATGCATATATATGTAAGATGAATGCAGTGCACAGTTGAGATTTCTCCTGCTATGAGTCTCTCCACACCTTGAATTTTGGACTCTCAAGCCGTTTTTAAATGCGGCTTCATTTTTCTTCCCTGTCATTACCTGATTTCATCTGAAAATCTCAGCATGTGGTTCTCTTTTCCTTTAATTCAGTAGATTTGGCATTGCTGTTTATTATATCAATGTGACATCTATCTAATATAACATCTTTGAAGAACCAGGATGTTTAAAAAAAAGGGGGGGTTAACTCTTCAGGGCTAACTGGAGACTGTTTAAATTTATAGAGGTGACTTTAGCCCTTTGTAGATCTTCCTCTAGATAGAAATATATTTGTAATCAAAATGATAATCCATATTCCCTCATTCCTCAGCTGAGATGAATGGAAAGAGACTTGGGGGAAGGCTGAGCTATTTATTCACAGATTGTTTAAAGTCAGAGTTAGTATGTCTTGGGAGAGAAGATTGCATTAGCTTGATAAAACTAACCCTTTCAGCCTGGGGAGAAAAGAATTACACAATAACACCACACAGGTTTTCTTGGCTTCTCTAAAGAGGAATTAGATTTTCACACACCAAAACCTTCCATATTGGAGGGTATGTATGCTTCTAGAGATAATACGGACATAAAAGCAATACCGGATTTTTCTCTTTTTGATGGGAAGCAGGAGACATTACAACAGACCCTGGGATTTAGTGAGAAGGCTGGTGAGCAGCCACAGGGGCACGGTGGAAGGGCTATGTCCATCTTTCTTCAATACAGACAGAATTTTGTTAAAAAAAAAAACACCTGTCGTTAGTGTCTGCAGCAAGAGGTGCCTTGTTTGGAGTTCTGGTTGGAATTCTTCAGCATGGAGTATCAATAAAAAACAAATGGGGGGGTGCCTGTGTGGCTCAGTCGTTAAGCGTCTGCCTTCGGCTCAGGTCATCATCCCAGGGTCCTGGGATTGAGTCCCACATCGGGCTCCCTGCTCCGTGGGAAACCTGCTTCTCCCTCTCCCACTCCCCCTGCGTGTGTTCCCTCTCTCGCTGTGTCTCTCTCTGTCAAATAAATAAATAAAATCTTAAAAAAAAATAGGGAGCTTGACTGTGATTTTTGTCAGGGGACCAGTTCTTTCCCTTCCTGCAGTGCCACACACAGATTTGGAAGTAGGGGAGGAAGCGAGCTGATGTGGAGAGCCAAGGCACAATGCCCCAGACAGAGCTAAGCAGGAGGGGGTTTGGAGCTGCTAAAATCTGGCTTGTAAATCTCAAGGTGTGATAACACTAAGACTTAGCTAGAAGTTGCTGTTGACTCTGGCCCTGGAACCTAAGCTCACTATCCACTTGACCTTAGATAGGTGTTGATTCCAGATTGTTTTTAGAGTCTTTCAGGCCCTCAACCTGATGATGATTATGCAATGATGCTTGGGGCCGTCTGTTCCTAGTTACTCACATCCCACTGGAGGGATAGAAAAACTCCTATTTAGCGATCCCTTCATTTATTTCTGTCTTCTTTGGACCTCTGAAGCTGAACATATTAGTCATGTTGTATGACAAGGATCGCAGGGCTATTCCCAGCTGTTTGGAAGGAGAGGGGGAGAAATGACAGGCAGAGAAGACACTATCAATAATACAAAACACCACAGGCGAGGTGTACAGCATTTTGGTGTTGTCAGCAATCTAGCCAGACCCCAGTCAATCTCCTGTATGAGGTGTCCCCGGGGGACTTGAGAGAAAAGTTGCCTGGAGAAAGAGATGGGGGAGGAGGATGGGGAGGTAAGAAAAAACTCCCTAAGACTGAGAAATACATTATTTCTAAAATTGGCAATCCTTTTTGATGAGTTAAGTGGAAGCGAGTTATGATCTAAATCAATAGAATTGATAATGTTTTCATCTTGAAAGGTTAACTGTATTTTTGACACTCCCCTATCTCCCAAGCAACTTGGCTTTTAAGAAAAAAAAAATCCTCTGGGCAAGGAGCCTCAGATACACTTAATTTAGGGCTGATGTTTATGACTGGTCATTGACCTTGAAATTCCATTAGCGCTAATGAAGGACAGTGCTGGACGCGTCCTGCCCGGAGTCCGGTAAGTGACGGGCTTGGTGCCTGGAGGGGCCCCCCTCCTCTGGCTCTGCATTCAGCTGGGATCTGACTTCACTGGGTCCTGCTGCCTCGGCCAGGCTCTGCGCTGCCTCAACCAGGCTCTGCTCTGCCGTGCAGGGCTCTCAGGGGACAGCCTCCCCTGGCTGCAGGTTCTCTTGGGCCTGCCTTCCAGGGGAGAGGAGAAAAGTCCTGTTAGAGTGCGTTTATTGTTTGCTGTACATGCTTCTCCTTTCCCAGAGCAGTGGAATTCAAATGCAGATATGCAGCTGGCCAGCTGAAATTTTCCATCTGAAACGAAGGTAACAGTTGTGAATATTCTGCTATTGGTGGTATTGCTGGTGTCATTTTGCCAAAGTATTTTAAAGTAAATTATAGACATTGTGACACTTTATCCCTAAATATTTCAGTATGCCTCATTAAAAAGTAAAAATATGTTCTTCCAAAACTACACCACTATCACAGTTTAAAAAAAATGAGTAATTCCTTAGTATCATCCAATATCCAGTCCATATGACAAGTCCCCTATTTTTCTAAAAATATTTTTTTTAACTGGTTTTTCACATTACAAACCAAACACCGTGTAAATGTTGCATTTAGTTGTTACTGCTCTTTTAGCAATAGCCTCTGGCCACATGTGGCTACAAGGCCTTGAAATGTGGCTAGTCGAAATTAAGATGTGTTCTAAGTGTAAAATGCACCCCAGACTTCAAGGACAGTACCAAAAACAAATGTAAAATAGCTCACTAATAATCTTATATCAATTGTATCTTCAGATTATAATATTTTGGATATCATGGATATAATAAAATATATCAAATATATTTAATGTGTTTCTTTTTACTTTTTTAATGTGACTACTAGAAAATTTGAGATTCTGTAGGAGCCGGCATTTGTGACTCGAATTCTATTTCTCTTGAATAGCGCTGGTGAAAAACATTACTCTCTGCTTTTAATCTGGAAGAGTTCCTTCCTCTGTTTTTCTCTTGCCCTTATTGAAGAAACCAGGTCCTGAGGTATGCCCCACTTTCTGGATTTTTCTGATGGTTCCTCTAAGCTACAGTTTAACTTGTTTCTCTATACCTATATTTCTAACAGCTGGTTAATTAGGCTGGCTCAGATTCAGGTTTAAGTTTTTTTTCACAAGAAGCCTCCATGAGTGACACTGTATTTCAGAGTACCACATCAGGATGCACCTAACCTTTGTGTTCTTGCTCTCATGCTAAGATTAATCAATGAATTCAGGTGGTTACTATCTGATCCCTCTCTTTAAAGGTGTTTTTTGGGGCACCTGGGTGGCTCAGTTGGTTAAGAGTCTGACCCTTGATTTTGGCTCAGGTCATGATCTCAGGTTGTGGGATAAAGCCCTGCTTGGACTCTGCGTTCAGCGGGGAATCTGTTTGAGGATTCTCCCTCTGTCCCTCTGTCCCTCTGTCCCTCTCCCTCTGCCCCTCTCCCTGCTCCCTTGCTCACGCTCTCTCTCTCAAATAAATAAATCTTTTTTTAAAAGGTGTTTTTCCATCCTCATAACCAGCAATAATCTGTGACCAAGTATTTAGCACCCTGAATCAGTCTTTAACTTAATGATTTAACATTCATTGATGACTGTTGCCCAAATTATTTAACTGGAGGTTAAGTGGCAAAATGATTTTCTCTACCATTCTATTTAGATCTATTAATTACAATTTCTGTGTAAAGAAAAGCTCAGAAACCTAGACCAGTTGGTTGCCCTGAAACACAGTTCCTATAGGAAAGACCAGATAAATGCTTGATTCCTTCTCTGTAACTAACCAGTTTTCAGAATAAAGAGCTGTAGAGTGGTGACAAAGGATTTTTTTTTTTTTTACTTTCTCTTTGAGTATTACTGTGAACTTATGGATTTTTGTATATTAAATATCAAGTAGGATTTTGAATTTTAAGTTTCCAGCATTTAAAAATCTAGAAAAAGAAATCTAGAAATTTTGCATAAAACTCTGTATTTCCGGATTCCCATGGGAACCTGGGGGCTCGAGCAACAGTAGGCTGACATGTTCACCCCCCACCACCCCGGAGTCCTCTGGAGGAGAGTTTGGCTCGGTCCTTATACGGGATGTCTGCTCCTCTGTTGGAGGCCCTCTGCATCCAGCCAGAGTTAGGTTCTCTGCCTCCTCCCTGTATTTCAGTGCGTGACCCTGAGTCCACCTCATGTCAGGAATAAAGAAATTAAAAAACAGAAGGGCCTGGCTGAGGGTGAAACAGCCCCATGAGGGGCAGAGTTGGGACTAGAAGCTAGGATTTCTCCCTCCCAGGAGGACCACTGTGCTCATCCTCTGAACCAGGAGACTGTTCCCAGAAAGTCTAAGTAACAATACAGCAGGAGCCCATTCGGTGTGTGCTCTGCATTTTCTGCATCCAAATGACAGCTTAGTACTGCTGCCGCTGTGGTTCTCTCTGACTGTGATTAAATCTTTCCCAAACCCTGGGCAGATTCTGATGCTGCCTACAGCATTAGCCCTACTTCGGGGCCCTCCTTGGGGACCATGACCTACAGAGTCTATGTGAACTACTCAAAATAAATAGGATTAGTACAACCTCTTTGGAGACCCCTTGGGCAATATTTATCAAAATTTTAAGTGCATAGACCCTTTAAGACCCAGCAATTGCACTGCTAGGAATTTTTCTAACAGATACATTCACAAAATTTTCCAAGACATATGTGCCTTGAAGTTCACTGTCCTCACAAAGATGGAAGCAGCCTTCACCAGGGGACCAGTTAATAGTTTATGGCACATCCATATATAAAGGAATAGCACATGGTCATTTAAAAGAGTTAGCAAGAGCTGCATGTGCAGATATGGACCATGTACAGTGAGGTTTAAAAGGTACCATTAAGTTAAAAAAGAAAAATGTAGAATAGTGTGTATATTATTTTATTTGTGCTTATTTTAAATACGTATAAATGGTAGTATATATATATAAACATTTTCAAGAAAGATACACAAAATATTAAAATCTTTAGATGTAGAGACTAGAGGTCAGAGTGAGGGAAAAAATAATTGGTTTTACTTTCTATTTTAATACTCCTATGGATTTTTTTATGGACATGTATTTTTTAAATATTAAATTTATAAACAAGTTTGAGCATTCAAATAAAGCAGCTGGGTTGGGGGAAAATTAATGGGTGCAGTTGCTTAAATCTGGTCTTCTGGTCAGAAGGGCAATCATGTTTCTCAAACCAGCGGCAACCATGAATATCTACAGAACAAGGTGCAGCAGGGAAGGTCCCGGCAAGTGGTAAGGAGCTTGCTGTCACATTAGGGAGAAAAGACCGATAGACCTAAAATGATTCAAACAAGAACAGCCAGTCTGGAATTAAATGCTCATCCTGGCTTCTGGACTATGGATGCTTCAGGATACAGAAGAGAATCTCTTATCAGGAGACCAGCAGGCTGGGGTAAAATCCCAAAGCCAAATGCATAGTAATAGATGCATCCAGGCTGGATAGGCACAGAGAGGGGGGAGGGAAGTCTGGGGTCAGAGTAAATGTGACAAGAGCAATGGAGCTGAGGATGACTGCATGTTAGGGGAGACGTGCAGAAAGTTCAAGGGCTTTGGTTTGGTGGGAAATGGGTTTGCAGCCCAACTTGGCCACTTGTCGAGGAGCCATCGGCAAGTATATACATCCCAGTTCCCTCATCTGTAAAGTGTGTAAACTCTATCCTAGAGTCATGAGAGGGACGGTAGGGTCTGATGCACATTCAGTGGTCAGTCCATGTGGGACGCACACCCCAATTCCTGCCTGGGCATGCGGACATGGAGGAGAAGCGAGGGGCTCACGAGAGGGGACATATAGCGAGCACGTGGTAAAGATGGCTCCAAGCCAGAGGGTCTGGCTCTAATTCCTACTTTACTTCCTGGCTGTGCAGTGGGCGGCTTCCCTGACCACTCAGATCCCTGGTTTTCCTGTCGGTTAAATGGGGAGAAAGTGAAAAAACCTGGGGTATCCTAAGCACTTGATGAAGGGGAGTGACATACAAGTGAAGGTCAGCTCAGAAAGCTGAGGGTGATCTGGCACAGCCAGCGCTCATTTACGCAGGCTAGGTTTGCGGCGGTTTCCAAACGTTATTATAGCAACTCCTAAGACCGTCTAAGTGAGGCAAGAGAGCTAAGATGCAATGAAGAAAAGGTTTCTCCAAAAAAGCAATGGGGCCCAGACGTGAATCTGAATCTGCTAACGCTCTAAACTGCCGCTTTGCCCGCTGTAATCCTGATGACAAATGTGCCACCTAACGGAAATCTCCCTTATCCTGAATTCAGGCTGGAGTTATTTAGAAAGGTAATCAGAGGACCGTTAAATGATGGCCACTTCTTATTGCCAGGATGCACGTACATGTTTTCATTATGCTAACAGGACTTATGTGAGGTGAGAATGCTTCAAGAATTTCCTAAGCCATGCATTTAATTTACATTTTGCAAAACCCCATTTTTAATAAGACTCTTCATTAAAAGCATACTCATTGGGAGCTAATGGTAAGTGAGAGAAAATAAGTTTAAATCCACAAGGCAGCTGTTCTCCCACGTGCACTAGTTATAACAGCATTTGGAGATTGTACAGAAAAGGGGGACCATAACAGGACAGCTACTACAGCTCAGATACCCCATAAATTATTCAAAACGTACATGCTGCGGTCTAATACATAGATCTGCTACATACATAACAATTATTCCCTCACAAGTGTTTTTAATCATTTGGTATTTAATTACCGTGCACTATTTGTCTTGGAAAAGCAGCCTGAGACGGGAGTTAGGGCAGAGAAAGGAGGCTGGCTTTCATCAAACCAGTGGAGAAGCTGTTTGATTTTAAAGCCAGCTTTTTTTTTGCTTTTGTACCTGGTGCAAAACATTAGGCTATACTCTCTGTTTCCCAGAGTTTAGGATTTTCATTGGTGTTTTCTTTACAATAGAGGGATCGGGGCTGTGACTTCCCTCACAGTCTCCTAGGAAAGGCTCCGACGAAGACAAAGCATAAACTGTGTTTTTTAAGAGGTCCTATTTGCAGAGGTCTTTGTGATCAAGTGTACAGACCCACTTGTTATTACCATCTAACTTTGCAAGTGTCATGGGATGGTTTAATCCATCACTGATGCATGGCCAAATATGTATGTATGTGTGCAAACATACGGATGTGTATAGGTGATTATATAAATGTGTGTGTGTGTCTTTGTGGATAAAAAAAATTTCTTGAAACAATTGGAGCAAGCTAATGTAATGAAAATTCTGCTCATTTAAATGTTTTAGTCTTGAAGTTGATTTTTCTATAACAGGAGAGAGTAAGTTACATTGAACCTTTAGTTTCATTACTATGTAAGTAAACAGACTTCATCTATATAGCTAGACCAAATCAGTCAAAGTGCTAAATATTCTGTGATCCACCATCAAGGGGAGAAAACAATTATTTTAAGAAGCTTGTCTTCATCCCAGATGGTTTGGTTCTGCACAAAATCATTTGATTATGTGCTTCTCTCAGCTTTGAAATCATGTACCTATCTGTCCGTGTTTAACAAGAAAGGGAATGCCGCACATTTGTAACAAATTAAGTTAATGGATTTAAAGCACATAGCGCAAAGGGGGGAGGCAGGACTTCTTTTGGGAGACAACGGGAGAGTATGGCCAAGTCTAGGTAGACAGGTCCAGTGTCTTGGCTCAGTGGACCGTGAACTACAATGCCTTAGAACGTGCTCAAACCAAAAACCCGTTTTTGATGCAAGGAGGAGCTGAGTTAGGGGGACCGCCACAGTGCAGAGGAAGGCATTGTTTTGTTTTTTGTGTCTCTTTCTGTAATGCCTAAATAAATCTTCAGGCCATATTCTCAGAACTCCAGGCCAGGGATTACAACTCAAATGCCTTCAAGTAAAATAATTGAGTGAAGCGGGCAGGCATAATAAAATTATTTTTCTATGATGAGAAAAACAACAATGCAAGCCCAATGACAAATGGCAGTGGACACAGGGACCTAATGTTAGGAGGCAACAGGGACTTCTGTGGACAAAACCGACCTCAAGATAAAAATTGCCTGCATCTTCCACAGACGGCAGCTACCGCCGAGCTTTATGCCACGGAAGAGAGAGCCTAAGTCGATGGATACTTGGAGTTTTCAAGAGTAGCCACAAATTCAGATGTTTATATAAATTTCCCATTTTTAAAATGTTGGCTCAGATTTTTTTTTAAGAGTATACAAGCCAAATCAAACACCAATTTGCACCATCTGTAGACAAAGGAGGACTCCACAAGAACTAAAACTGTGCCCTAAATATTGGTCCTCTGTGGGAGAACAGCTCGGGGATTATCCCTTGCTGTTTTAGGTGCTGCTTATTCACATCTACACACGGGCAGGACGGATTGTGACTGGAGGACAGACATCTGTGTGTCTGATACAAGTTTGCATAGAAAAGCCCTTGAGCATGTTGGGAGAAAATGCAAGCACTGGGCGGATACCCCGATGTGATTTCCAGGGAGCTGCAAGTCAAGGTCGGGGTTAGGTAGATGTTATGAGCGTCGCACAGGGTTCGTGAAGTGTGTGCCTCTGTGTAAGTACGAAATGATTGCAGGTCCTCCATAGGTCTTACATGGGAGGCATTTTTAGTTGAAATAGAGCTTGAATACCTTTATCGTTCTTTATGAAATAAGGTAATCAGGTTTGGAAGAATTGCAGTGAACTTTATTATCCGGTCTGCTTTTTTATGTTATTTCAGGCCAAGGAAAATCTGTAATAAGCCATGTTTGCTGGTCTTCACGATTACTTTTTTTTTTAAGTGCAGATCCTTTGTTTCCTTGTGCAGTTTGTTACCCTGGTTATACGTGTTCTAAAAGGAAGGATTATACTTGCCCTAAGAGGAAGAAGTCTCTGGAGCCACCTTAGGAACAATCCATCCATAGCACTGTGTCCCTTCTTGGCTTAGCAGTGTGGTCCATGAAAAGTCTGGGAATTGGAGATGCTATTAATTTAGACTCTTCACAATCTCCTGCCCTCTCCACCACTCATGCTGCTTGACATCACGATTCATTCCCATAGAGTGACATCAGCTCTGCTGGAAACCTGCCCTTAGTCCTCTGCAGGCCAGCCGTGGGCTGCATGCTACTTGGGCAGATAAGGGGAAGAGTTTGGGCAAGGGTGAGAGGTTGGGAGGAAGAGGTGACTTGACTGTCACCGATGTGACTGATCTGGTCACCATCTATCTCTTCCAGCATGTTTGTAAGGAATATAACGCAGCCACTCAAAAAGATGAACATATAAATGCAATAGCATAGGAAATGCTTACTACAATAAGAAATTATATTTTAATCTACTTCAAAATAGGCAATTCAAATGGTTTGAAATTCGAAAGATTCAAAAGGCATACAATGAAAAGTTTTCCTCTCACCCTTGTATATGGCCACCCAGGTTGTGATATTAAGTGAAGAAATAAAAGCCTAAAGCCAAACCTTTCTCCCTCCTTCTGTCGCTCTAAAAATATGTATATTTATGTATTTATTTACAAGCATATGTGTACACACAAATGTATCTATAGGAGACTGAAAGAAAGAAAATGTTTGGGGCGCCTGGGTGGCTCAGTCGTTAAGCGTCTGCTTCGGCTCAGGTCTTGATCCCAGGGTCCTGGGATCGGGCCCCTCATCGGGCTCCCTGCTCAACAGGAAGCCTGCTTCTCCCTCTCCCACTCCCCCTGCTTGTGTTCCTGCTCTCGCTGTGTCTCTCTGTCAAATAAATAAACAAAATCTTCAAAAAAAAAAAAAAATGTTTTCCGTGGTTGAGTAGAAGTATTATAGGTAATTGCTTCTACCTTCCTATATTTTCAAAAATGTCTTTGCGTGTTACTCTAAGGAAACAGTAAGTTTCTTTATTTTACATATAATACCATCATTGAAGGCAGTAGAGAAAAATTGGACATGACCAATCGGAAGGAAGGAAGGGAGGAAGGAAGGGAGGAAGGTCACTCATTTTGTTGCAACCCAGAACTCACAATCGATGGTATTTAATATTTTTGCACACTGCCTTCCCAGCCTTTGCCATATACGTGATCATACTTGAACACTGCTGCATAACTGGCCTTCTCATTAACAAAATATTCAGGATATCTTTTCTGTTACCTATCCAAGAGAAGAGTAATTCAAAGGAAGAATACTACGCATGCCGGGATACAGGTTTGTAGGAAAGAAGAAGAACAGGTCTTCTAACTGGGAAGCTGTAGGTAAATTTGCACTTCGATAAACCAGCAACAGAGATGAAGAAAAGGACAGCGGGCAGTTGTGTTCCAATGATTTCCCCCTTTCAGTGTGAGATCCTAGCACCAGGCTGCATCCTCACACCGTAGTTCTGCGAGGACACGGGGCTCGGTAGAGCAGAGGGCCTGGCTTCAGCCGCTTGGAGCACAGAGGTTTAAAATACTTGGTGAGAAAGTATAAAAAAAAAAAAATCCCTCCCTTGCTCCCAGGGACAGTAAGAGGGGGCTCTGAAAGTATAATCACTCACTTTCCTTTTAACTTTCAAGTACACACAAATAGCCTATGAATGCTTTACTTGTAAAAATTACAATACAGAAATATCAAAAGTTATAAAGTATATGGTTTGGGTCATATATTTTTCTTTTCCTCTATTTTTTTTTTTTTATTGAAAAAGATATAGATTATTCTCCTTAACCCTTATCTCCCAATCCCACTCCTCACTGGAGAGAGCACCATTTGGGATCTAGGCAGAACTTTTCTAATGCACTTGCATCCAAACCCATACTCATGCACAGATACATAATGAATGCATGCCTTTTTTTTTAATTAAACTTAAACTCTCCAGGGATTTTTTATCCCCATGGGCTCTAAATCTCACTTATTCTAAAGCTCTTTTCCAGAGCAATAATGTTTCCCACATATGAATCACCAAATGCTAAATGTGCTCTTCTCAGCAAATGCAATTCATTTGAGAATAACTCTCAATAAATTGCCTGTGCTGTTTCTTTATTTCTGCAGCCAATGGACAGCACCAAGGCAATGAGGGGGGTCGCACCAAACCAGTTGTTAGTTTTAATGTGGTCTGGCAGTTTTAATCCTTTCTGTATTTTTAAGTGTAATAGCATGGTATAGTATGTTAAGATATTTTTTTTCATTCTTTTCTATTTCTTGAACATTAAAATATAGAGGGAAGGTGGGGCGGGGAATGTGATATTTTCCTTATGAGAAAAGACACTGCTAACCTCATTTCTGCAGACTCTGAGCGATATGGGGCAGAATTTAGGACTTGCTGATAAATAATTAGGGTTCCGGGCTTGCTGTTTCCAGCACGTCCACTGAGTCCTCACAGGACCTTGTATTTCTTTACCTCTCATCCCCTCTTAATGCTTTGCTGCCTAATACTCAAACCTCAACCCAGAACCCAGAACTTACTCAGAAACCAGCTTCCATGCACGAGTTTATCTACATGATGTGGACTGTCCGTTAAACTCTTCTCAAAAAAAGACTGCCTCTTCAAACTCTGTCATAGCCCCATCCCCTCATTAATGCTAAAGTTTTAGTGTGACCCCAATAAATGAAAGATGTTGAAATAAAATAGTATTTAACTCCTGAATATTTGGCAATATTAAACCAGGAAAATACCATCTTCTTTCCAAGTCAAAAGTCTAGACCTCATCTCTGTGTGCATGGGTACTGAAGTCTGTCCTCCACTCTAAGTGGGTGATATCAAGGAGAAGTGGGGGTACAGGATGGATGTGATGAACTGAGCTCCTCCAAGTAACCACTGGGGTTTTGCAAAGGCAGGACATGGCTCTGGAGTAGTATTGTACTATGGTAGTATTTGTACTGTGGTCTCCTTACGTGTAAAATTACAACAGTGGTAATTGCCCCAGCATTGTTTTGTTTTGTTTTTTAATAAATTCCGATCCATGTCTTTCTTTTTTTCTTTTTTTTTTATTATTATTTATTTATTTGACACAGAGAGAGTGCGCACACACAAGCAGGGGGAGTGGCAGGGAGAGGGAGAGGGAGAAGCAGGCTCCCTGCAGAGCAAGGGGAGCCCGATGTGGGGCTCGATCCTAGGACCCCAGGATCATGACCTGAGCTGAAGGCAGTCACTTAACCAACTGAGCCACCCAGGTGCCCACCTCAGCATTGTTTTTAAAGTGGAAGTGGACACACAGTAGGTCCTCATGAAGTGTTGGTCTCTCTGCATGTAAGTGCAGACTTAAGCTAGGACTCCTAGTATCTCGTGGTGCTTTATGGCCACATCCCTGTTGGAGGGCAGAATTTGGAAATCTCTCTCTTTAAAGAAGGTTGTGAGATTATAACACTGAGGAACCCCAGGATTATATAGAACTTCTGTGCCAGCCCAGGGCACCCTTGCGCTGCCAACACTATGGCACAGAGGAACTGCCCTCCCCCGGAGACCAGGGATATGACCCGTTTCGTTATGGGCGCCTCTAATTATGCACATGTGTCCATCAGCTTGTATTATCTCCATAGCAATTCACCCTCCTGCCATTATGCCTGCCCCCAAAGCTGGAATTAGCATTTTGCAGTGATGTCTGGGAGTTTTTCCTGTGTTCTCCTGATAGGAAAGAGAAATTTGAAACCTATGCCAAAATGCTTAGAAGAATACCAGGAACATGATAAGGGCTAGTTAAGCATGTGCAAGGTATTTTTATCACTGTTACTATTTCTAAAGTAAAGTTTTCTGGATTAGCCCCACAGGGGAAATAAGAGTCAGAACATTTAAAGTTTCATAGCTTCCTCTCTGAGGGGAGCTCTGATTCGCTGCTGTGAATACACAGAGACTGATTAGCAGGAATGGAGAATCGGGCTATTTGGGGTTTTTCCCCTCACCATTCAGCTTCTCAGCTAGTCTCCTACCCCAGGCAAGCCTAGCAGGACAGGCCTGGGGGGAAGTGAAATGTGTTTTTTTCTTATCTAGAATGTGTGGTCCCCAAGCCTGTTAACTATAAACAAGTTCAGATGAGGTCAAACTGTGAGTCTTCATGGAGTATGCTCTCCCTGACTCTGAACATTCGTAAGCTTCTGGAAATGGCACGAGAGGGACAGAGCACTAGAAGCAGGTACGGCGGGCAAGAGGGCTTTAGCCTTCTCTGCTGAGCGCTCAGACAAAACATTGACCTTTGTGCCTCAGCTTCCTCGGAAGCAGTTGGTGATGCTCAAAATCTGTCAAAGCACCCTAGGTTACTGGGGGTGTGACAAAGCCTGGTTCCCCTGTCACCTCGCCACCTCGGCGAGAGAAGCTCCAATGTGATCTGTTTTGTACATCAGGATTCTATTGGAAACACCCACTGGACAAAATAATTCTGCATGTAAATAGCGGCCTAAAACCCACTGAACTGGTTTAAAACATGCTGGAAGGCACCACGGTTACTCTCTGATATTTACAGGGAGTAGGGAGGGATAGATAGTAGAGGTGGGGGTCGGGGGCAATGACAAGAGGTGGAAAGGGGAGGGGGTGGGTGGGGACCTTGAGGAGGACCAGCCAGAGGGCACTGTGCTCCAGCCCACACAGCACAGCAGGGATGACCCAAGTGCCCTGGGACCCCCAAGTCATTCATTCCATGCCCCCCACAAGGGCCACCTTTTTGCCTGGGCGGCTAGAACAAAGAGCAAGGGATCTGAGGGTGCCACCCTAGCTCTCTGTGACATTGAAATTATGGGGTGAAGGCTCAGTCCCTCTGGTCTGGAGAACAGGATCCAGACGCCCTCCCCCGCCCCCCACCCCAATGAAGTGCTGAGGTGAGGTAGGTTTATGACCCATCAGAAAATGCAAAAACAACTAAAGCCCTAGCAGGGTAAACCTGCTGAAGCCAGAACTCTGGGTTTCTGGGGGCACCAGGTTCACACCCCCAGGGAACCCAGCTGCTTTTGAGTTCTTTCTCCATCCATCTGCCGCCGTCCGCGCCCCGCCCCCCACCTTCAGAGTGTGCAGACTAGGGCTTGTTCCTCACTGCGGAGCTGAATGAGGAGGAAGTCTAGGGTGACACAGTGACCGTCTGTGGCTTTTTATGTGAAAATCCACATGTAAATGTGAATGCATTAAAATATCAGTTATTTTTTAATAAAAGATCATAAGGAAGACCTATTCCTGTGGTCTGCTGGTTTTGTTTCAAGAGTCTCATCAACATTCAGTAAAGAACTTCCCTTCCCCTGCTTAGTACCTCCAGTGGCTCTTCTTGTCCTGAGATCATGTCCAGCCCTGATCCCGTCCGCTATCACCTCCTCTCTTCCCCACCATCTTCCGCTCGGCCACACTCTCCCCTCGCCCCATTCTGGCCACTCTCAACCTTGGTCTGCTCCTCAAACCACGCTGTCCCCCCCCCACCCACCCTGGCACACTCTACACCACTGGTTCTGGTGATGTCAGCATCACCCGAAGCCTTCTTTAAAACTCAGGTGGCCCAGAGGCAGTGTTTAAATCTTGACTACAGACTTACTGTTCATTTTATTAGGTATAATAATGCCCAGTGGTTAAATTTAAAGTCTTTATTGATTAGAATGGCATACTGGAATATATATACACACACAAATATATATGTGTGTGTATAAAATGAGATGATGTCTGAGATTTGCTCTTAAACTACTCCAGAAAGAAAAAAAAAAGTGTGTATGTGGAAGGAAGGAGTGGGGATGGATGAAATGAAATTAGCACAATATTGATACTTGCTCAAGTTGAGGTTTATTATACTATTCTCTCTACTTTTGTGTCCGTTTTTAAATTTCTACCAAAAAAATAACATTTATTTCCTCAGGGAAAGAAACACCCAAGTGGATTTTTCATACCCCCAGAGTTTTCAATTTAGACTGTCTAAGGTTGCATCTGAGAATCTGCATTTCTAATAGGTTTCCAGCTGATACTAATGCTGCTGGTCCAGAGACTGCACTTTGAGAACCAGTGCACCAACCCCACCATTTCCCTTGCATGATTCCTACTCGTCCATTCGAGCTTCACTCTTCCACCGGCTGCCTAGCACGGGCTGAGCTCTCCTATTATACATGTTCCTATCATGCAGGCATCTAACTGAATTATAAATGCTCATCTGTACAGTTGTTTGCTTATGTTTATCTTCCCTATAATTCTATAAACTCCATGAACAAAGATCCTGGCCATCACCTATCCCCTGTGACTAACATGTAGTAGATGCTCAATAAACGTTTGATGGGTAGATGAATCTAGAAAGACTACCCATTTTAAATGCAGGCAGAGCATCAGGAGGGCTGTTCACATGTTGCAGAGAAATAACAGAGGAAAGAGTGTACCTGCCCAGTTAGCTGGATCAGCCAGGTGCTCCCCAGCAACCAGGGAAATGATAACTACTGCACCCAGACCTCCCTGACATCCCACCCTTTTTATATAAAACAGAAACAGTACTTGTGGAGGGCAGAAGTCTTCTCCACAAAATCAGGGTCCTGCATTCTGGCCCTAGGCTGTATGATGTTGGACAGGTCCTTTCTCTCTTGGGGCTTCAGTTTGCCATCTGTAAACCCGGAAGTTTCAATCTTCTAGCTCTAAAATTTGTTGCAAATCACAGATTCTGTGCCATGATGCTTCATTCTGAATAATATCCGATGATGGTTGGGGTGTTTGGTCCTTTTCCCTAATGTTGGCCAGATCATGTCAGCAAAGGAAAGCAAACTGGGAGGACTAGCTGGTTCTTGCTTCTCTCTGGAGCCTCTGTTTGGTGCCACCCTTCCCCAGGAACTGGCAGGGGGTCAGCTGTGAATGGGGGGGGCACGGATACAGCCCCCATGCACCAGAGCCTCAGGGGAACCAGAGAGCACAAATATTTGAGGGACACCCACTTCCTGCTTCTTGTCATTCTGCTTTATTTAGGGCAGCGTTCAACCCAATGGCCTGGCTGAGGTTTCAGGACTTGTGTATTTCAGATCAGTGCCCCCAGAATCATTTCTATTTCTTTTCTTTTCTTTCTTGCAATCCCAGTTTCAGATAGTAACTCCAAACCTACATCATAGTACTCCCAGCTTTGCTCGTTCTGCCTGGGACGTACTGGGAGGACCCCACTACAGCATTACAGATGTTCCCTATCGCTTAACTGGCTCGCCTTCACGTTTTGTATACGTTTGTACTTGTCTAGAAGGCCTTCTCTTTATTTTCTATCTTTGGGGACAGAGACTACAGGACTACAGTTACATACAGAAATAAATTGATTAGAAAAGCTGAGACCAAAAGAGCTTAAGAAGAGAGAAGCGAGAATCTTGGCCTCCTTTGCCACATTATTTAGTTAGAGAAGATAGGCTTTTAGCCTGGCTTTTACATAAGAGATTTAGAATAGGTTTACCCAGATATTTTGATGTTCTGGTAACAGCCTTCTCAGTCATGATGCCTTTTAACTTTTGCCCTCTTTGGGGTTCTCTTTGTCAGGGCAGAGGGCGTGTGCCCCTCTCTGTGGGTGTACTGGGGGGTTCCAGCTGCAGATGACTAAAAAAGCAAGCTCCAAAGGACCAGAAGAAAGTGAGGGCGTTCGCAGGTTCAGTGAGCTGAGGCTTAGAAAAGTTGATAAGAAGGATTAGAATTGAAAAATGAAAAAGACTCTTAAAAAAACCAATCCATTATAGGGTCCATTACTTTATACATATTGTCCAAAATCTCATGAATAAAGGGGAAAGAAAGGAAGGAAAAAGAAAACTGGCCTCAGTTCAGAACGTCAATTATGTCTTTTTTTAATCCTCTTTTTACAATTTATTTGACGTTTTGAACAGTGGCCAGAAAAGCTATTATAACTATAAAACATATTCATTGGTATAAATCTCATTAGGTCGAGTGATTTAATTAAAGTATTGACATGCTTAATTGATACATGTAAGCCAAGACCATTTTCATATCTCATTTCCATATGCTTTCTGCTTTAAAAGAATCGAGGAGCTGGAACTTAAAAAAAAAAAAAAAGTCTCCCTCCATAAAAACTGCTATAGATTCATCAGTGCCTGACGTCCCAGGGGACCACTTCCGGCCACTCTCTTGATTCTGAACCAGCTACTCCTCTAAGTGGCGCTGCTCAGAGGGACGGTGATGTATCCCCAGCCTGAGAGCCTGTCAGGCCCTCTTAGGATCAATAGGAGAATATTTATATTAATAAAGCACCAAGTTAATTAAATAAAATGGTCCTCTGGGTAAACTTAAGATACTAGAGGATGGGCAGGGATCAATATATTCTGCCATTTGAACATTAAGTATGTGCCTTGAAATTTTATGGAGCTTTTAAAAACTTGCTTCATAATATAAAAAGTTTGAAACCTCCACAAGTTTCCTCTGCCAAAACCTCTTGTGCCTGCCTTCTGGAGCTGAGGGAGGCAGGGACTGGAGCCGTTCCTTAGAGATGGGAGCTTGGGTGAAGGCCCGAGGGACCTTCCCCTAGGTCCTAGCACCTTCCCCTAGGTAGCTCTCCTCCTTGGGGGAGAGGGGGGGTGCTGCTCTCTGTGGACAAGGCTCCGGAGGGGGCGGAGGCCTGAGTTCAGTGCAGGGTCCAGGCAGTGAGGACGACACTTCCTTGTTTCCAGCGCAGCCTCCCATGTCCAATGTAAGAGAGACCTTGGATCCCCTCCCTTTCTTGGTCCCCTTATCCTGAGAAAGCCTAGACGCTGAGGATCTGTCGAGAGGAATCTGCAGAGCGTCCACCTGATCCTATGCCTCTTGCTATCCTCTGCCCCTCGTTCTCCCAGCCTGGCTCTTTCTGTGTGTTTGCACCTGTCTCCACCCCGTGTCCTTTGTCTCACATCTGTGCTTCTCTCTCTCTCTCTCTGCATCTCTGCCTTTCACGATCTCTTCGGGAAAATCACTGTTTCTGTGCATGTGTGTTTCTCTCTGACTTTTGTTTTTCCTTTTGTTTTCTCATTCTGTCTCACTGTCAGCCTCCCTTCCTCTTTGTTTTTGTGTCCCTGCCTGTTTTTCCCCTTTCTCTTTCTCTATTGTTCTCTCTCTATCTCCATCTCTATCTTTCAATCTCATCTATTTCTCTGTGTATCTCTGTCCCTCTCTGCTTGGGTTCTCCCACCCATCCACAGCTGACTTTAAAGAAGATCACAGACTCAGCCCTTCCATACTCAGAGGCCGACTTTCTGATTCCTTCCCCTCCCTCCTGGAGCAGCCTCCAGGGTGGGTTTGGGGATAGGAGAGAGGACAGAGGCCCAGTATATCTTGCCTTGAACAGCTGGGTCTGTCTGCAGAGGTGACTTTCATTTCCTGAGAGGTGATGTCATACTTGCTGTCCCCTTTTGTCCTCTCCCACAGACTCTGTCTTCTCATTTTCTTAGCTTTGACCCATAGCACCTAACTCCATGGGTACACTATAGTCACCTTATTAATGATGACCTTGCTTTGAAATGTAAGCCACAAGACAGTTTTAACAGGGTAGGAAGGACAGCCAGGGAATTTGCTTTAGTAGCAAATTCAACTCACCTTCCCATTTTGAGTGATCTCAGCCTCTCCTCTTGTGGCTGTTTCCTGCATGGCTCTGGACCCCCAGCAAGCTCACGTTCCCCAGCTTCCTTCGGAAGGTGGAGGGCTACTTTGACTTGTCCTGAGTCTGTGCAGAGGCAGCTGGTCACCATCCTGCCCTCAGCCCAGAGCCCGCATTAGGGTTGAGGCCACTCCCCTCCTCTCCCCCGTCTAAACCCTGCCCAACTGGATCCTCCAGCTCTCTCCTACCAGTGGTCCCACCAGCTGCCTCTAGCCCTCCTCCTCATCCATCCTCTTTGCGGCACCCCCTGCTGACTTCTCCGCACAGCAGTGGCTGTTGAATCCGCAGGCTCCAGCCAGCTTCCAAGGGGGTGTACAGAGAGCTGTGGGGCTTTAACTCTGTGACCATCCATCTTGACCAGCCATCCCAGGGTGAGCCTGGTAGAATCCATGAGGTCAGGTCTCCCTGCAGGACCCAGAGAAGCTTTGAGGCACAGCAAGCTGAGTAGAATCCAAGTATCGCTGTCTTTGGTATTAAATTTGACTGGGAGTTGCTGCTTTACAGTTTGAGCTCTGATGTAATGTTCTCTAGGACAAGGAATGTGTGGGGATTTTCTTGTCATCTACTCATAGTGTTTGAACGCAGACTTGCATAGATACAGCACTCATAATAACTGGTATTTATTAAGTGCTTATTATCAGCCAGGTAACCTACAGCTCTAAATTGATTAGCCATTTGATAGTAATTCCCTGACGTGAGTATTTTCGTTGTCCCTGTTTTACAGATGAGGAAACTGAGGCTCAGACAGGGTGATCTACTCATACAAAGCCACATAGCTAGCAAGAGGCCAAATCTGAATTCACACGAAGGTTCTCTGGGCTCCTGAGCCATGCTTCCAATGGTGTGCCTCACTGTCTCCTGGAATCCTGACCATAGGCAGGACCTCTGGGGCCAGTTATGAAAGGAAGGGAGTTGAGTTACCAGGCAGAGTATGGCTCAGGCTGTAGTTAATGGACAGAGAGGCAAGGGAGGCATTTCAGAAGGAGTCGCCCCTCTATCCCTCCTCTCTGCCCCCACCTCCTGCCGTGGAGGTCCTACCCTCTTTGCCCTGGACAGGGGAGTTTGTTGTATTGGGCATCAGACCCGTTGAAGCAGCCCCACATTCATCACCGCTTACTTGCCTCTCTGCGGTTCACGGGGTTCTCCCAGCGCGCACCCCTCGTCGCCTGCCTTTCAAGCTAAATGGCCAGAAGCCGGTCTGGGATTAAACCTTAGTGTTAACTTCAAACTTAGTGCCAGCCTATTGAAGTGCATCCATTTTTACATAAATAAGCAAGAAAACAGCATCTATTCCGCCTGAGTCGATACCAGGACATCCACAGGTGTGAGTTATTAGCAGTAGCTGTAATTGTTTTGAATGGAACAATAAATAGTACAGGGGGTCATGGGGAGAAATGTCGTACTATGGTATTAACATAGCTTAATGGCTTTAGCTGCTATATGCTTCATCCAACACTGGGCTTCGAGAAGCTGGCCTTGCAGTTCAGGGTGCTGAGCTCTTGCTGAACTGCTTTCCTGCTTGGGTAGAAGATAATTTTGAGCCTTTCTGAGGCCTCATTGATTTTATCAGCGGATGGCCCCAGGATAGCATCTCACCTTCATCCCTGAGGTTTCACTTATTTAATGGGGTTCTGAAGAGTTACAAGAAAGAACAGGCATATACAAGCCCCATTTCCTTGAGCCGCGCACTGGTTCCAGACTCCAGCCTCTGGGCAGCCGAAGCCTGAGGCGTAACCCTCCCCATGCACCACCCCCCTGCCCCTAGGTGCTCACGTTTCTTCAGTGAAAATGAACAGATGGCAGAGGAGGAGGCCCAGTGGAATATCCTCCAGTGGAGGAAGGAGGAGTTGCTCAGTCCATAAAACGTTACTCTAGGGTCAGGTGCACACAGGGTACCCAGAGAAGTATTGAAAGGATCCTTTCTTCATGACCAAGTTGAACATTGAACGTTACAGGGATAGAAATCAGGAAATGGCTTCACCTACTCCTAAATGACAGCGCCTCAGCCCATCGGCCTGCCTCTCTGCTTCCCACCTTCCCCAGTTGGACTTCTTAATCCTCAGGCTCCATGCGGGTTTCCACATCTCTTAGACCCTTTGGCAGAAAGGAGAGTGATCACAGAGCAAATTATCACAAAGATAATCAAAACTGTCTCACTGCCAGTCACCCCCTTCTGACATCTCCTATATAGCTGGATGCTAAAAATGTCTCCTTCTGTCCCCGGAGTTTGATTATCTCTATTATCCTAGTCCCAATGGGTGCCAGAATTCAGAAATGGGGAGAGGCGGGGGGGATGTTCTTGGAGATGTGTCTTTGTCAGCACACAGCCCTTTTCTGGACTGAATTCATTTTCCAAAATTTTTGTGTCCTCTCAGACCAGGTTTAAACTCTATTCCAAAAAACCAAATTATTTGCTTAGGCTCCCTTCCCAGGTACCTGCTCATTTCCACGCTTCAGTGTAGCTCACTAAACCCTTCTCAGTTAGAGACTTTATCAGTAGCTCCTTAGAACACAAGCCTGTTCTAGTGACATTAGTTCTCAGTCACCGTACTGCACCAGCAAGGCAGAGATAGAAGGGTGGGGAACAGGGGCAGAGCTCTTTAAAGGGACAAACTGGACTTGGGGGGGAAATCTCCATAGCTTGAGATTTATCCTCGATCATCCATGAACCAGGCAATGACATGAAATCATTTTCGCTTATTTTTAATCCATTCAACAAATATTTTTTAAGCAGGGTGTCAGGGCTTGTGCTCAGCAAAAGTTTCTAACCACGTGAAACTAATAATTTAATGAAGGAGCCTATGGCAATGACCATGTTTCCATATAAGCTTGACCTTCAGTCAGCACAAGGATTAGCAAACAAGCGATCACTCTAGATCCAAACTCACTTCTACATGTGCCTAAGTCCTTAATTTGCCTTGAGCTTTTGGGTAAGGTCAGATTTAACAGCACCCTGGGTTAAAGGACCACTTTGATGGATGATCTGGCATTCTGCTGGAGCTTTCTTTTTCAGAGGCAGTAAGCAGAGAAAAGAGATTGAGTCAATCACAGACCCTCTGTCTTTCCTGATGCCAACAGAAATGGGCCCAAGTGGTCACTGAAAATAGAAATTTGGAATCTACCAGAAAAACATGTTAGAAGGTACACTTTCCACCCCCTTAATTTTTGCTAATTGTACAAGTGGATCTTCACCTATGAGATATTCTGCCTCAGAACCTAGGCTATCAGGCCACCATCTGGGAGGCAAATGAAGGTGCCCAGGTCAGCAATTAATCATGAAGCAGCCCAAATGCACATACTTCATTTCAGAACAATTCCATAAACGCTCCCCCCAACCCCTGCTACCTCCACCCCCCTGCTCGCAAGGTTTCATCTCCTAATTGCAAAAGCTTTTTGGCATGGGAATGTCTTTGTGAAGAAGAGAGGACTCAATTTGGGCCATCTCTCTAAAGAAGACACAGGAACAAGGACGCTTCTCCAATTAATCAGCAAATGCTTGGCTCCAGCTTTCGCCAGAGGATCGATTTACATAAAGCTATTCTCAAGATGAATTTGCCTCCCCCTCTACTCCCCATGCATTCCTCTTGTCCAGCCAGCGTTAGATGTGCTACTGGATTTCGGATTGACAGTGTCAGCTACGACAATCAAATTAGGGATGAAAGCCTCAGAGGACTGCCAAGGGAGAGGGACGGAGGGAAAGGAGAGGGTAGGAACAGTATGTCAGCCTGGAAGGAGGATGGACTGCACAGAAATGGGCTCCCTTTCCCCAACTGTATTGGGCAGACACGTAGTCTCAAACAAAGGAAAAAAAGAAAACCCTGGTCCCCATCCTTTTGAACCAGGTGGATACCCCCCCCACACACACACACTCACACCAAAACATTTCATTGGGGCTAAAATTGGCAAAGGACTATCTCAGGCATGTAATTAGATCCTTAGGATCAGATGATTTTCAGCATCAGATTTCTGCCCACAATGTAAGAACACCACAATCTCAGTTACACCCCCTGAAGGGTACATGACAGTGGACGCACAAACTCGAGTCAGATGCTGGTAGTTAGAATCCTGGTGATGTTTCTTAGGCCACTTAGTGAAGCAGGGAAGTCTGGACCAGAACAGAAAGCACAATTGGACTGATAACAAGAGCTCCCCAATCCCGTCTAATGTAACTACCTTGTGGCTAAATTGTGATAATTCTAGGAATTAGCTGTTGAGAAGCTCAGCCTCTGTACCATTTGCTGGAGATGATCAGTCAATTATAATGCTGTTTCATGAACACAAAGAGCCTTAGTCGGCGTTGCATATGATAATTCAATGAGGAAAGCTTCTGTTTGGACTGGAAGCATTGGTTAACCCTGCCAGCCCTGGAAAGTTCGTTCAGAAAGATACAAATTAAATCCTTTGGCTGGAAGGAGGTTCTCTGCTCATAGGAGGAATGGCTGAATGACTAGGATATTTCAAGCCCTGGCTTGCTTCCTTAAATCCAAAAGTTTCTATCTTGAATGGCTCCCTTTCATATTTCCTACTGTTTACCCACCCACCCCATCCCACCCCCAGCCTCTGAGGAGTCCCATTTTGGGCTCCTTTAGATTGGTTGCAATATCTAATACTCTTTTCTCTCTCTTGACAATGAGTGGGAACAGAACTATGGCATCAAGCTCCTAGCCTTATTCTAGAAGTGCACTGTCCAATATGACAGGTGCTAGCCATGTGTGGTTACTGAGCACTTGAAATGTGGCTGATCTGACTTGAGATGTATGTAAAATACACACCAGATTCTGAAGACTTGGTATAAAAAAGAATATAAAGTATCTCATTAATATATTTTTATATTGATTACATGTTAAAATATTTTGGATATATTGGGTTAAGTAAAATATTAAGATTCATTTCAGCCATTTCTTTTTATTGTTTTTAATGCAGCTAATGGAACAAAGTAAATTGCATGGGTGTCTCATGTTATATTTCTGTGGGACAGTGCTGTCCTAGAATTAGCAGATCCCCTCTGGAGGGGCGCTGGCCTCTATACCCTTCAGCCCAAGGCTGAAGTGTCCTGTTGACCAGCATGGAGGTTATGTGGTTTTTTTTGTTTTTTTTTTTTTAAAGATTTTATTTATTTATTTGAGAGAGAGAATGAGAAAGAGAGAGCACATGAGAGGGGGGAGGGTCAGAGGGAGAAACAGACTCCCCGCTGAGCAGGGAGCCCGATGCGGGACTCGATCCCGGGACTCCAGGATCATGACCTGAGCCGCAGGCAGTCGCTTAACCAACTGAGCCACCCAGGCACCCGGAGGTTATGTGTTTTTAATTGGGGGGAATTCATTGGGATGAGCCCTGTGTCCCCCAGCTCACCCCTCCCTACTTTTATGTCCACAGTCAGCCTGCTTTGCTCATTTTCTTTAACCTGTGTGATCCTAATGCATTTGAATTTGTGATTTCTAGAACATCTGCCCATAAGGAGACAGAAGGTGTGTATGTTAGTGACTAATCATAGAGCAAACCAATAACACTAACCTTACTTGCAGGCCTCCGTCTCTCCGTCTAAGGGATCCTTAACTCTGTGGTGCTCAGACAGCAGGCCTTCACCTGCTCTTGAATGGTCACAGCTCGAGATCTGCCTCAGGGCCTGGCTCCTCCAGTGTTTTTTTCCCTCAATGCAGTCCTCCTAGAAACCTGGGAAAACACTTGTCTGTGAGCCCCCCCCCCCCCCCGGAATGCTCTAATCCCAGTCACCAGAGGCTCCCCCACAGGTTTAGGAGGGTCCAGGGGCAAAGTGCTTGGCTTCCTCCTGCTGAATGGCTGGGGTCCCAGGGAAGGGTGTAACCATCCATGGACTCTTACGCCTTCTAGGTCGGCCTCCAAACTGGGCCCCTGAGTGGCTTTGTCAGGTATGGATTAGATATTGTCGCTCTGTCCCCCTTCAGCCTTCTGTGACACTATCCCATAAGCATTTTGTCCAACACTAGCAGGCTCACACCTGAGACATGTTTGGACCTTTGCATGTTGGACCCAAAATTTTCCCTAGACACTTAAGGTAGTAGGATGCTGTATTTGTTAGCTTCATGCTAATAAAACAAAGATAGTGATTTGCATTTATATCTTGCTTTAGAGTATAGAAAGCCCTTGATTTTTCATTACTCTCGATGCTTATCCTGATTTCACAGAAGCACCAGTTCAGGCTCAGAATTGAATTGATGTTCTTACAGACACACAGCCCATTAAGTAGCACAGCTGGGGTGTGAACTCAGCACCTAATCCCATGCACAAATCACCGTCCCCATGCTTTCAGATTTGTTCAAAGTTTATACTCCAGAGCCCATCCCCAGGGTTTCTGCCTCAGGTCTGGGATGGGTCCGAGAAATCTGCATTACTTTTTTTTTATCCTGGAAAATTTCACACATATGTAAAAGTCAAGCACAAATTATAAATGAACCTCCTTTGTACCTAGCACTCAGTTCCAGTAAGTATCCATTCATGGCCAATCCTACTCCTTTTCCACTTCCACCCACTCCCCTCCTCTTCTACATTATTTTGAAGCAAAACCCAGACATCATCATTTAATCCTTAATTACTTCAGTATGTGTCTCTCAAAGATAAAGACCTAAATGAAGGGAAACATAGCCCACAATACCATTATCCTATCTAAATTATTTTAGAAGCCAGGAATCTGTATTTTTTTGAAGCATCATGGGTAAGTTCTGAGGAGGTAGACCATGAGCCCTGCAGCAAGAACAGTTGCCCCGCGCCACGCCAAATCTTAATAACATCTTCAAAAGGGCCTGATTTTTATCAGACTGTCCACTTTGAAAGACAAAACCAAAGTACTTGATGACACAAGACTGCAAGTCCCAGTGATCCAGATCGGCATCTTTCCCTTCCCCCCGCCCCTAAAAAATGAAAAAGATACTGAGCCTCAAGTGAAACAAAGCTGTGAATTATTTTCCCTGCTGGTTAGGAACAGTCTACAGTGTGACTTTAGATACAGAGTTTCTTCTTGTAGAAAAGGAAAAAAACAGTGAAACTGCAGCTCTTACTTCTGGGGACTGTAGATGTTTATTTTCCAATTGAATGTGGGAAGAGTCCTGCTTGTTTATATCGGGGGTCAAAGAGAATGCAAGCTCCAGGAAGTCAGGAACTCAGTTCTGTTCACTTCTGTGTCTCAGCATGTGACAAAGAATAGCACATAGTAGGTGCTAAATTTATTTTTTGTTGCATGAAGAATCTGAGCTGACACTTAATCTGCCAATATTAAACATTTGAATGGTATGCCTAAGACTTTTCTAATGAGCTTGCCAGGGGAGGCAGAATGAAAGGAGCTTTTCCTGATCTCTTTCGTTCAGTAAATGTTTAGCATCAAGGGAGCAAGCATGTAAACTGGTGCAATGAAATATTCAGAAGCCAACGGGAGCAGTGAAAGTAATTGGGTTGGTTTTGTTGTTGTTGTTATGTTTTGTTTTGTTTTGTTTTTGTCCCCCATTGATACTTTGATTCTCTGGGTCTCTGACATACATGGCAGTTCTTTCAGGAAATGATTCAGTTATTCCATTATAATCTCCCTTGGACAAAGGATGCCAAAGGCACCCAGCTAGAGGTACCAGGGCTTCTTAGCTGGGACATATGCTTGGGGCTCACTTGGTTTTGACGGTGACCCAACTGCAAACATATAATCTTGCTTATTAAGGTAAATTGCCTGCAGAAGAGATTTACCTTCTCAGATAAATCCTCCCCAAAGTCCACATTGTAAAATCCCCAGGGAATAATTTTTCCTGCATGTCTGTCCCTCCCACAGTATAAAATAAGGTAAGCAAGACCGTCTTTCTCTTGGGCTCCTAGAGTGGAGTGATAATGTCACAGTTACTATACATTAGGAGTTGGGGTTAAGGGGAGCAGGGTTCAGCTTTGTATAACATGGCAGCAGTGAGAGTACAAGAATTTTTAGATTCATGGATTATCCATCAGAAATTTTTTAAATCCCTAAATGAGTTTTGATTGATACCTACTGCACCAATGGGCAGGTTTCCTCCTACTAGGCAGTGACTGGAAAAGTAATTTTTTTTTAAAGATTTTATTTATTTGACAGCGAGAGAGGGAACACAAGCAGGGGGAGTGGGAGAGGGATAAGCAGGCTCCCTGAAGAACAGGGAGCCCAATGCAGGACTCGATCCCAGGACCCAGGTATCATGACCTGAGCTGAAGTCAGGCGCCCACCGACTGAGCCACCCAGGCGCCCAGAAATGCTTTTTTTTTTTTAAGATTTATTTATTTGAGAGAGAGAGAGAGAGTGAGAGAGAGAGAGAAAGCACAGATGGAGAGGGAGAAGCAGACTCCCCGCTGAGCAGAGAGCCTGATGTGGGGCTTGATCCCAGGACCCTGAGATCATGACCTGAGCTGAAGGCAGATGCTTAACTGAGCCACCAGGCGCTCCTAGAAATGCTTTTAGATCATCCCTTCTTGGCTTATCAAGAGGTGATAGTTTTGTGTTTTTTTTTTTTTTTTTTAAGTTACTAAAAAGGTACCTGATTGGTCTCAGTGCAAGTGGTCCGGGGAGGTAGACAAAGAAGGTATCAGACTGGGTTGTTCCAATTTCCTTTGGTCACTGGATATGTCATCTTTCATGAGTAATTTTTTTTTAATCTTCTGAGAACTTCCTGAATCAGGAGAATTTTCCTTGAAGCCTATTTATGAATGCTTTGGGTTGGCTTCCTTGGGTCTCTTTACTGACACTGGCTCCCATCTCCTGCTTCAGACTTTGAGGATAAAGATCATGACCGGGAGCCTCTTCAGCAATCTGTCCTTGAGTTGTTGGAGCACCTTGTTCAGCCTTCTGGCGAACAGGCAGAGCCGGGCAATTTGTGTTTTTCTTGGGTGGTCTCTAACCAAAGACTGTCTGATGCAGGGCTCTAGAGGCCCAGATCCCTTGGTTAGAAACAGGAGCTCCCAGGTTATGGGGCTAAGGCTAGGACTTTTCCTAACTGACCTTTATTTCTCTTCTTGATCTTGCTTCCTGCATCCCTTACTGGTCTCTCCCAGGAGCACTTTATGAATACATCACTTGGCTAAGTGTCAGCTTCTTTGAGAGCCCAATTTGAGACAGACCTTTTCTCCTGAATTCAAAAGACCCTAGAATCAAATATGGATACTCCTATCTAGATGATAGAGGAGGGAAACGTTGACCCCTCCCTGAGATTTTACAGGAAGAATATTAGCAACGTTTATGTGTTCTATTCTTTGCACAGTTGTAGACAGATGTCCTGAAGAGGGTCATAAAGGATATTTTCAGCAATGTAAAATGCAGGACTAAATGGGCAGAAAATCCAAGAAATAAATGCAGCCATGCAATGAATGCCTGGGTTCCAGGTGCTGTGCAAGGCGCTCATGTATCAGCTCCTTTCATCCCCGTGATTAACCGAGGAGGTCAGTCAAGCCCCCATTGTAAAGATGGGGAAACTGAGGCATAGAACATTTCAGTAATTTGCATGATCATACACCTAACTAGCTCGCCCCACCTCAGAAACAAGAATACCCCAAGATTGGGGGAGCTTCCAAGCCCCATCTTGTACCTTTGGAATAGCTGAAGATTGACAACTAGGAGCAAATTCCACCCCCCACAAATTGCCATTTAACACAGGCCAGCCTTCCTGGGAGCATGAATATGACCCGAGACAAGGGCATTGTCCCCACGAGAGCAAAAAGGAGACTGTTTTCCTGCTTCTTGCCTTGCCATCTTCCCTGGTAAACATGGGGTGGGCAGGGGTGGGGGTGAAGGTGGGGACTGTCATTCACTGTTGCGCTGAGAACAAAGCGTGGCTGACATTGTGGGGAGAGCCCCGGGAAGCATTTCAAAGCTCCACTGGAACTAGACAACCTTTCAATCCATTTATCAAAGTGTCTGCAGTTCCCGTTTCAAGGTAGATGAAGCAATAATAAATTTGTGAAGAAAGTTAATCTGTGTCCAAAGCATTTTAGTAAATTAAAAGGGGGGGGGGCTGGCTGGAAGGGGGATATATTGGTTCTTGCCAACTCCTATTTGACTTACTGTCTCCTTAATAAGTCCTCTTTGGTCTTGTGTTTTTGGATGGAATAATCCATCGGTTAATCATTTTCTGGAAGCAGGAAAATGCACTTTAGCTAATGCAGTTCTCCTTTCTTTCAGAGTCCTAATTATTTAAAAAGGCATCCCAATCCATAGTCCTACTTCCCAACCAAGAAAACGTTTCCCAACAGCCGTCTTCCTTTACGTCCCCCAGAAAATCTTAGCATGCCCCTTATCCTCTCACCGTGCTCCAGCCTTGTCCTTTTCCCTGGTTCCTTCTGAGCATTTTCCCTCAGGAGGGGCAAGGCACTAAACCCCCAGCAAGCAATTGGCCGGAACTAGGCTCTTGAGCACTACGGATAGATTTTGTTATTTTTATTTAAATGTCAGCTGAAAATGGTGGCTCTTGTCTCTCTCAAGGGTAGTGCTTAGCACTAGCTCCATGCTCTGGCATCACGCTGAGATAAACACGCTATTAGGAGCCTTCACAAAGGCCTCGAGATAATTGTGAAGGGACAGTTACCGAAAATGAAGCACCCAGCCCTGAACCCTCCTCCACGCCCCATCAGTAACACCATTAAAGCTGTCAGTTTGTCAGCCCACTGGAGGTATTTATGAAATCAATATACAATCCTACAGATGGATGGCAGTGGTATTGTTAGCTGGAGAACAGAGGCTCAATGGAAAATAAAATTAATAAAATTTACAAGCGGATTGTCATGGGGAACAGATAAATTCCCTACAATCCACTGTTTTGCTCAGTTGCGGCAGAAGCAAAGCCATGGCAGGGAGGCGGAAAGAAAGCTGTGCTTTAAACTGTGTCCCTTCAACTAGAAGCAAGACTGGGTCTACTTCCAGCAACGAAATAGTGACCAGAAACCCAAGTGGCTGCCCGGTGCCATTGCAGGGTTTTTCCCGTGTGATTGCTTCTGTGGGACGTTTCCTAGCAGCTGGGCCGGATTTTTCTGCTAAAATGCTACTCTCCTCTCATCCCACCATATTACAAGCCAGAACTGTCATACGATGGTTATTTCTTCAGTATGTTTGGGGTAGCTTAAACTCCAAGGGTTAACGCACTACTAGAGGATGTTCCCCTTCTCCTGGCTCCCAGGCATGGTTATAGCTGACTCGTCCAAACGTCTCTCCTGTTTGCTCCCCTGCCCCTGATTCTGATCACCAGCCGTTGGCCAGAAGTGTGGCCTGACCTGTTTCCCAGAGTGGCCAAAGATAGCAGCCAAGCCTGGGAGCGTAGTGGGTAGGGGCTTGCTGTCCTGGAGACCAGCCTTTACTTGGCAGAAAAGACTAGGCCCATTGTGGTGGCTGGAGCCTTACAGCCCAGATGCCTGGTGGAAATTGCATTAGTCAGATGACAGGACCTGCTCCCTCTTCTCCTGCAGTCTGATGGAGAGCAGAGGAGTGACCTTGGTGACCCTGCCTGACCTCTACTGTCACCGTGGGCTTTGTTCAGTGCCCCGACTCCAGGCTGGAGCCCTGCTCATTGAATCAGGCCCAGCCGGGGGAGCCTGCTATGGGGCTCCTTGTGCATCTAAATTTATTTACACCAGTTGCAGACAGAGGAAACTGGATTTGAGATGGGGAACACCGTGTTATTGAGCCCCAGAAGCCACCGGTCGTCGTATCTACACCCGACCCCAACTCCGAGCCTTGCCTTGGGGCTTAACCATGGCCCCAGACAATCCCCAAGGGTCTAAAGTTCCGACCAGCTGCTCGGAGTGTGGCTTAACTCCTCTCCGCAGGTGAGAACAGGAAAGGGACGCCTCTCTTCTGCTTTCTGTTTTTCCTCCTGCTCCTTCACACAAGGTTAACTTAGACAGCCTAAGTTTTCGTGGAGGATGATTGTCTGACCTCTCTTCCCAAATATATTTGGAGTCCTCTTTAGCTTTTGATTAGGTTCCTGTGGAAAATCAGTGTGGGAGAGTATCCATTAGTACAATCTGCCTCTGGGACAACTTGGCAGTTAAGGACGTTTACCCTGTGACCCAGCATGTTCTCCTTATAGGACTTTATACCAAGGAAGGAGCTCAACAATTTAAACGCGTAGGGAGGAAACCTCATCCTAGTGTTTCCTTAAATGACAAATACCCCACAGTGCGGGATCCTATAGCCCTGTATACAATTGGATGATATACAGTGATTGAAAATGTTGCCATACATGTATGTTAATGACATGAACAGATGTTCTCAACATAATAAGTGAAAAAAAGGGTTTATGACTGACTATATACTATGAGATCATGTTGGTGAAATTTATACATATTGCTCCTAATTTGTAACAGTGGTTATGGTCTGGGTAGGTAATTTTTTACCTTAATATCTAATGGTTTTTGTGTTATTTTCACAATAATTGAGATCTATATCTGTATCTATAGATGTATGTACATACGATTGATGTGTGTGTGTGTGTGTGTAGACACGCGCAGGTGTGATTGATTACTGAGATTCCAAGCAAGCTTGAGGTATGAATGTAAACAAGTGCATGTGTTTGGTTTGAGTGGGGGATGGGGGGAAGGAAACAGAAAAAAAAAACACATGCGTCTTAGGAAAGGAAACTGAAGCTTTGGGGATTGTTAAAAAGGACCTGGCTCAAGACCTGGGTTTGAGCTGCCTTCAGCACCTGGTACTTTGTCCCTTACCTTTCTTCCTCAGAACAACACGTTAGCACTGCTTAATGCTAGATGAGCTGCCAGTAGGACCCCCATTTTGGGCGGGTTTGTAGAGATGCAATTTGAAGTTATCATGCCTGTCACTAAGCTCGATCCAGGAGGCCCCCGGGGGGTGTCTGGTGCTCTGGAATAAATGGAGATGGACACCCCCCCATCAGAAAATCAGGATGGCTAGGATCCCTTCCAATCCCAGATGACAAAGGCAGAGAATCCCTGAGAGTGGGAGACTGAGTGCTGTTGACCCTGCAGTGGGGGAGGGACGGCAAGGGGGGAGGGGGGCAAGGGGTCTCTCTGGGAGATAGCAAAACAGAGAATTGGGTGCGGTGTGCACAACAAATAACCCAGCGTCTTGGCTCGTGGCCTGGAGGTGCGAGACCACCCACAGAGCCCGCCCTGGAGGCGAGCTGCTCCCGCCTGGTAACCATTCCAGCAAAGGCCATCACTGGAGGAACAATGTAAAGGCTTGTAGCAGCCTGGGGCCTGAGACTGAAGAGTCCCTCCAATACTCCTGACCGCAGAGGCAGCCTGCGAGGGGTTTTGTTGTCATAATGAGATGCAGATAAAGCCGGGCCTTGGTCCTTAATGCGTGTGCCTCTTCTCTTCCTGTTTAGAGATCTGAGCGAAAACCAGATCCTGGGGATCCCGAGGAAGGCGTTCCGTGGCATCGCCAACGTGAAGAACTTGTAAGTGTTGGGTTTTTTTTTTTTTTTTTTTTGGCTTCTCTGGAGATGTGGCTTTCTGGCCAGAACAGGGGTGAGAGATGGGACAGGAAGGTGGTATCCCCATGCTCTTTGCTGCCTCGGTGCAGGCGCCTTTGAGACAGGGTGAGGGATGTGCCTGAGGGGTTTGCAGGGAACACATGTCGGAAACCATGACAGCTCCATGGAGTCCTGTTGCTGTCTGGTGTTTCGGCCCCAAGTGTGAGCATTAGAGTCCAGACCTGGGCCACAGCCTGGCCCCACAGTAGCTCTGTGGCCTGGGGCTTGACTCAGCTACTCCCAGGGTCGTTATTTTCTATAAAATGGGCATGATGGGCTGGTGGGGTGTTGACAGAAATGAGGACGCGTGCCTCATACGTAGTAAGTGTTCAATAAATGGGAGCCTTGATGATGGGGGTGATGATCATGATGGCGAAGGCGTCACTGTTATTAATAGGATCTTGTGAGAGGGCCTGGCCACTGGTTATTCCAGGATTGCAGGGGGACATAGCCACATCCACCCACTGCACTAGCTGCTTGGTTTTGGAGGTGTGTTTAGTTTTATTTTGAAGTAATTATTCATTCACAGGAAGTTTCAAAAATAGTAGATACGTCCATGTGCCCTTTTACCCCAGTTTCCTCCCAGTGGTAACATGTTACATAACTAGTATGGTATCAAAACTGCCATGGGTGCAATCCACGGATGTTATTCTTCAGATTTCGGATCATCACACACGCTCATTTGTGTGTGTGTGCCTGCCCGTGTGGTTCTGTGTAATTTTATCCCATGCAGATTCCTGTGCCCATTGATATGATCAGTGCAGAACTAGTCCATCACTATGTTTCTTAACTTGCCAAATAATCTTTGTCGTTGTTAACCTGGCCTCCACTATTTGCTGTTTAGCAGTGACTCCTGGGCCCTTACTTTCACAAGGACTATGCCTTCTGAATTCTCTCCCCTGCCACCGTGTCCATGTGTTCAGAGCGTGTGTTGGGAGAAGGGCACAGAAGAGAGTCTGGTTTGCCTGGGCAGGCATTTCTGTCCACTGGCCTCCTCCACAGGCTCAGGCTCAATCTGAGAAGTCTTGAAGGAGGTTTCTTTAAAATTACTTTAGCTATTGGTTTTCCTTATAAGGACTGTCCTGGGAAGCTGATGATGGCTTCCAGTTACAGGCTGTCTGCTTCCCCCGGTGCTGAGAACTTAGCGGGAAGCTTTTGCTGTTTAACATGCAAAGCACACAAGAGGGCAGAGGCATCTTGAGGCGAAGGAAGCCTAGGGCAGAGAGGACTTTGCAAGGGGATCCCACACAGGAAGCTGCCCACTGCTTCGTCTGGGTGTGTTTGCTCAGAAGCAGGAGAGGGCAGGCTGGAGCAGACAAAGCCATGGAGAATGTGACTCAAGATTGTGCATATAAGCCAAAACTATGAGGCTCTGTTAATTAGCATCCCAGAAAGGCAAGGCAAGAGGGGGACTTAGAGATCCTCTAAAACCCCCACCGGTCAATAGTGAGAAAATTGAGGACAGGACCAGAGAAGGGCAGTGACTAACTCAAGGTCAACTAGTTTCTTAATCCGGCTGATCCCCAGATTAACATTTTACGTATATAAAGTGGTTTATCTGTCCTATCTCATGGCTCTAATTTTAAATGGGCCAGTTAACAACAACAACAACAAAACACTTCCGTGATGTATAAGCAGGGCTGTGTAATTACCAACTGCAGTTTTGGTTCTCAAGAAAGTGATTAAATCTCACAGTGGTCCACAGTAGTTGCTGAATTGGGGGGGTGGGGGTTGTTTTCCTGTAATACCTCTAACTTCACAAAGGCCTCAGGAGCTCAAAGATTCAAGATTCTGCAAACACAGACTCCTGAGTCACTCACGAATAACTGTCAGGGCTTCCTTCTCCAGGTCTTGCAAATAGGTGTGACTCAAAGGCCTGAACTCAGGGAGGATCTTCTCTTTTGTTTTTCATACCCAGTGTCAGCATGTGGTCCTGGGGCGAGAGGAGAGGGAAGTAAATCCTCTGCTGAAAGGACGAATTAGCCAACAGAACTTAAGGGGGGTTGATTACTTCACACTATGAATCAGTTCCTTCAGCATGCATTTGTTGGGCAGAACCTATGAGGCCCAGAGGTATTATTCGCATTCTCTGCTGGCTTCCGGTAAAACTAGGGACAAGAAACACATGCATACAGGAGAATGTTTAGTGATTTAACAATCCACATGAAGGGGCGCCTGGGTGGCTCAGTCGTTAAGCGTCTGCCTTCGGTTCAGGTCATGATCCCAGGGTCGTGGGATCGAGCCCCGAGTCGGGCTCCCTGCTCCACCGGAAGCCTGCTTCTCCCTCTCCCACTCCCCCTGCTTGTGTTCCCTCTCTCACTGTGTCTCTCTCTGTCAAATAAATAAATAAAATCTTTAAAAACAAAAAACAATCTACATGAAAACTGGCAATTGAGTGGCCATGCTTAAAAAGGCTATCAGAGTTCAGAGAAGAAAAATGGCTTCAGGGAGCATAGCCTAAAAGTTAGAAACACGGCTTTGGCCACCTGATAGATCTAGGTCTGACTTTCAGCTATTGTGCACACAGAGTCTGTGACCTTAGGCACCTTACTGGACACTTCTGAGCCTAGATTTCCTCCACTGTAAGATGAGGATAAGAATTGTACTTAACCTCCTAGGCTTTTTGTGAAGGTGGATAAAATAATGAGTATGGATAAGTTACTACTATGCTTGGTACATGGAAGATATTTAGAAAGTTCTAGCTACTGTTACTGCTGTATTCCTTTGTTGTTGTTATAATTGTAAAGACTTTACCTGGGCCTGAATGATTGGAATTCCCAAAGTAAATGAGGCAACTAGTGTGTGCAAATATAGATGCAAACCTGTATAAGGTGTGTTTCAGGGGACACAGGCAGAGCTGTGGGGGTGGGGGATTATGAGGCAGAACAACAGGTGATAAAGTTAGGAAGAGAGGTGGAGGCCAGATGGCGGCAAGCCTTGCCTGCAAGGTGTATAGACTTTAGAGGTAGGTACTGAGAATGTAGATGGCTTGCAACATGGGAAAAATCATGATGAAATTATTTATTGTGGAAGAGGAGCCTAGGACAGGAGGAGGAGGAAAAAGGAAAGGCAGGGGACAGGAGATGAGGCTGAGTCCAGTGTAAGGGGTCAGGGCTCACACTTGGGAAAGAGAACAATCAGAAGTGAAGGAGGGTCCAAAGATACCAGTAGGGGCCAAGTCAACAGAAATTGGCAATCAATGAGGTATTAGTGGCCGGGGGGGGGGGGGGGAGTGTTAGAAAATGATGAGTTTCCAAGCTCAGATGATACAAGGAATGATGGCAAATTTCCGTAGTCTTTCATCTCTGCATCCATCAAAATGGTTTTGAACCTACTAAATGCCAGCTCTGGGGGAAGCCATAGAAAGTAAGATCTGTAGATCTGTGTGTGAGCTTTGCCTTCTTGGAGCTTCCACTCCACAGAGACTGAAAGGTCAGGAGGAGAAGAGCCAGACTTGATGATCGTAAGTTGGGTGTGAAGTGATGTAAAGTCTTCCACAGGCAT
Source organism: Halichoerus grypus (assembly GCF_964656455.1). Classification (NCBI taxonomy): domain Eukaryota; kingdom Metazoa; phylum Chordata; class Mammalia; order Carnivora; family Phocidae; genus Halichoerus; species Halichoerus grypus. The sequence continues at coordinate 57,553,023 of NC_135713.1, read as the reverse complement.
CGTGGATGGAGCATCTTCTCTGTGTGTTTGGAAATTGCTGAGACTGACATCCCATCCTCTTGTGCCTGCTGGGTAAATGACTTTGGTCTCTGGGCCACAGCTATGTCTATGAGCCTCAGCTTCCATGGTTTTAATAAGAAGAAGGTAGAGGAAATAATCTTACAGACTTCAGAGAAAATATCATGTGGGTAACTGGAGATATAGGAGCTGACTGAGGGCAAGTTCAAGGAGGGGAAGCATCTGCGTCAAGGTGATAATTGAAGTTATACATTTAAATATGCATCAGTACGTGTAAAATAGAAGATGCTTTGTAGAAATTAAGTTTGTTTAAAACCTGTTAAGGAAACACTCCTCCTACCAGACCTCAATTACCTGCGGGTAGATTGTCTCTCTTGTTACAAATTTTAAATCTCAGGAATGTACATCCCTCTCATCATTTTGTTCGAGAACCACCTCCCATTCCCCCTCACCCCAGCCTTCCCTACCGCCTTGTGTGAGTTCAGAGAATATAACACTGTTTTATTTCTTAGATAAAATAGGACTAGAAGATAAATTATTGGAGTATCAGGCTATGAAATGACAACAGTTGGGCCTCTCCACAATACCATGTATTTCATTAGGAGGAGAAGGTCAAGGATTGTCTATTTTTTTTTTTTTTATAATTTTGTAGTTTTGACATGGATTTTTCTTTGCTTGTCCTGACATTCCCCTTCAAGAAGGAAGAGACTGTGATACACCCATTTCCCAGATGATAAAGTTAAGTTTCAATCAGTGTGTTTAATTTGGTAAAAGTCAGCAGACACAGTTGAGCCTAGGCCTCCCCACATACCTATCCTTAGTAACACACCCAACCACATTTTAGACTCTACCTGTAGACACTTCTGTGTACCCAGATGCCTCTCCACTCAGCCACGCTAGCGACAGGAAGGAAGGAAGAAGTAACTAAGAAGGCGGTAGCAAGCGAAGGCCTGATTCACAGAGGCAAAGAGGCACGTGTGCAGCTTTTATCAAAGCCAAGGGCGGGCCACAGGTGGTGTTTAATCCAGTGGAAATGGGTGCTAGAGGCCCCCACCCCAACAAGGCAGTGGAAGGAAGTCCCTAATTGCTTCCTGGTTCTCAGGAGAAGAGAGAAAATGTAATTAGCTGGGGATACCACTCTATGCAATTTCGAAAAGCTGGTCTTATGGGCCGGTCCCACTCTGCTGCCTGCCTGTCTGTAAGGGGGAGAGGTGCTGTATTTAGAGAAGCAGTGAGCTGGACAAACTGATCCGGAGAAAGAACACGCGGAGAGGCTGACGGGTAGAGAAAGCAACATTCAGCACCGCAGCATCAGCTGCCTCCTGAATGCAAACGGCGCAGCGGGTACTGGACCAGAGGCTCGGGAGGAGGAGAGAGGGAGGGCATCAGGAAGGCACAGAGATAGGGAAAAAGCAGTGAATTGGGAAAAAACAGAGATGACAAGCCACAATCCAACAAAGCATAAGAAGAAAAAGACAAAATCCAGTATGGATTGTTTTTTTTTTAAAAAAAGTCCCCTTGCCCTATCCTTCTCAGCACTTGTGTTTTCCTCTGTTTTTCCGTTTCTATTTGCGAGGACTCTGTAGGACATGCATTCCAGAAGGGAAAATCAATAACCCCTGTCTCTGCCAGCTAGTGGAATTTGGAATTGACGGTTTCAAAACAAAGCTGGGCAGGCGGCCTTTGTGTTCTCTAGTTACTCTGTGTTGCCGCACTGCCCGAGTCTGCCCTCCCGCTTCCTGAGATTAATGAGGGCTGTCTCCACCCGCTCCGTGAGCAGCCAGTAATCTTATGTGAGGGTGAGGGAGGTGTGGGGAGGGACACGAAGCACCCATTCGTTGGGAGCAGCCGTGTCTGCTAATCTCGGCAGCCATTCATTCTGTCATTGTGCCTGGAACAGAGTTCACGCTCCTGGTCATGCCCTGCAAGACTCTATATGGCTGGGCCCTCCCTCACCCACATCGTGCTTCCCATGCTCCATCTCATCCCTTGAAACACCCCAAGCTTCTTCCTGCCTGTGGGACTTTGCACTCGCCACTCCCTTTGCATGGGATGCTAAGCCCTCGCACTTCGGCGTGGTCAACTCCTTCAGGTCCGTTCTCAGCTCCAACCTCACCTCCTCAGGGTGGCCTTCCCTGACCCATCCAAAGCAGCTCCCCCGGCCCCCACTGTCCCTCCTCTCTATCCCACTACCCAGTTATATCTCTTCAGAGCACTTATTGCCCTCTGAAATTATCTTGTTCATTTATTTGTCCCCCTGTCTCCGTCTGTCACACAGAATGGACATGGGTACTCAGGGCCCCTGCCTGCCTCTGTCACTGTGGAGTCCCCAGTGCCCAGACGGTTCCCGGCAGAGAGTACAGCCGACTAAAAATGCATCAAATGAATGTTTGTTCATCCATTCCTTGAGTATTTGCAGTTGACCTGTTACATATAGGAAATCATGTATGATCATTAAAATGTTGAATATGAAAAAAATATTATAGAAATAACAAGATACCATCCTTGTACTCCGAGACCTCAGTCTAATGAGGGGACAGACTAGTAAATGAGCAGGTACAGTCCGTGTACCAAGACTCGGTTGGAGGTAAGGACCAAGGGGCAGGAAAGACCCCAGACAGGCCTGATTCTGGCTTCACTCAAGAAGTGACATGAGTTGGGTCTTGAAGGATGAGTAGGAGTTCGTCCGGGGAAAGGGCTTTCCAGGCAGAAGGAATAACATGTGAAAAATCACCCACCCGTGCAAAGGCACAGAGGAATGTGAAAGAGTCGATGCTTAGAAGAGTTGATGGTTGGAACACAGCAAGCAAGAGAGGCACTGAAGACAGACGAGCTTAGTGAGGCAGGGAGTTGGGGCCGGCGGGAAGGGAGGACTTTGAATGTCGCCATGAGATCCACTGAAGGGCTTTAATAGGGGCGTGGTGTCATCAGATGTTCATTTAAGAAAGGCCGTGCCAGTGACAGTGGGGAGGACAGCTGGCCGAGGGGAGACTCAAGTCCAGGTGGCCGATGCGGGTACTTGTGCAGTTGTTGAGAGATGACAGGGCCCCAAAGGGGCAGGCTCAATGGACCTAAAGAGGCAGTGGCAAACTGCGGACACCTGTGGGGGCGGACTGGGCGGGTGAACCGAGTGCCCGTCACCAGGGCCTCGCAGGCCAGAGGCAGAGGCAGCTTTCAACACCAGGCATCTCTGCCGACTCGGACCCAAGAGTGGTGCCTGCCTTTCATGAGGAAAGCCGTGCTGCCTCTTGGAAGGGGGTTCGGGAAATCTGCTCCCAGGAGGCAAGCAGATGCTACTCGATCACCTGCCCAAGGGGCGGCAGGCTTTCCAGCCTTTCGTCCCTCTGCATTTGTGGCTCTGGCTATGTCAGGTTCAGAAATGCTGCTGCAGGAAGTCGGACTGGACCCCTGTCTGCTAAGTGCTAGCCAAGTAAGCGATCCTGAAAAAGGGATCGTGTCAACCCGCCTCCCTGCCTTCCTTTCCCTCCTCCCTTCCTCCCTTCTTTCTGCTCTCTGTCTTTCCATTCTTCCTTCCATACATCGTGATTGAGCCCCTACCCTTACCAGACCCCAAGCCAGTCCTGGAAAGAGATGAGTAAGACATAGTCCCTGTTCTTGAGAAATTTCATCTGCAGAGGGAGGCAAACAGATTCACACAGAGCATATATAATATGATAAATATATCCCTAGAGCATCTTCTTTATCTGCCCCATGGCCAACAATGCAAGTGCTCAATAAACAGCAGTTGATTTATTAAAGTAAATCCACTGAAATGAGAAAAATAGTAGAAGACACCGATGAATTAGACCCCATTAGTCTGGAAAAGATACATTACTGTGTTATCCAAAGGCAAGGAGGTGGTAGTGGTAAGTGCCCCATCCCAGACGTCGTGCCTAGAATTGCAGCTGTATAAGTGACAAATAGAATTCCTTCCTGGCCAGATCACAGAGTTTTGTAGTCTGTGTTAGGGGTCCTCTATTGGGCTTTGGATATTTCTTATGCTCACTCTAAGTTATAACCGTCTGCTCGGTTGTCTTTCTCCTCCAAGGGCCTGAAGCTGTGTAGATGGAGAGGTCGAGTCTGTCTTGTTCACTCTCTGCTTGTTTGCAAGAGTCGTTCTATGCCTGGCACATATGATAGGTGTTCAAACAACGAAAATTAATAAGTGGATGACTTTCAGAACAAAAAGACTCCAGCGCTTAGAGAATCACTAAAACCCTGAATGAAAGAGCATGATTACGTCTGGGAACAAAGAAAAATTAAAGGAAAGCCACAAGAACCAACCCAGAGAATCCCTCATGTTTTTTCAGGATAATGGAGACCACTATTCTGAGTCCAGCACCGAAATTTACTATTTGGGATATTTTTATTTGTGGACAAAATGCTTTTTTAACTCATCACAGATATTTGACTCCTGTGAGCATTAAATCCACAGAAAATGAGGGGTTTAAACAAGCATGTAAAATAGAATCCCATCTTTCCTGCACCCAGCAAGAAGGCACAGTGATTCTGGGCTCCTCAGAGTTGGGCTTAGTGGTCTTGAGAAATTCACCCCTGGGCTGAGCTTTTTGCCTGGAGATTTTTAGCTCTGAAAAGAAATGAGGGGCACCTGGGTGACTCAGTAGGTTAAGTGTCTGCCTTCGGCTCGGGTCATGATCCCAGGATCCTGGGATCAAGTCCCACATTGGACTCCCTGCTCAGTGGGGAGTCTGCTTCTCCCCCTGCTTGTGCTCTCTCTCTCTTTCTCTCTCTTTCTGTCAAATAAATAAATTAAAATTTAAAATTTAAAATTTCCTCCTCCTTCAGAGAAGGAAAGATGAGTATTACAGTGGGGATTACACTTTGAAACTCTAGTAACTATTGATGTTCTGGTTCTTTGTCTCATTGGAGACAACGTAGTATAGTTTTGAAGAGTGTAAATGTAAAGTATGAGTTTTGGAGTCAGACTTGATTTTTTTTTTTAATTCCAGCTTTGCGATTATGACCTGTGTGGCTTAGGGCAAGTTACTTAATCTTTCTGAGCCTCAGTCCCCTAATCTATAAAATGGGGAGAATGCTAGTGAGGAGTTAAACAGGAAAGTATGTGCCTTACATGTGTGAATAATAATGCTTTATGGTTTGCCCAAAGCCTTCATAGGTATTACCTTTTTTTTAAATTTTATTTATTTGAGAGAGAGAGAGCACACACGAATGGGGGGAGGGGCAGAGGGAGAAGCAGACTCCCCGCTGAGCAGGGAGCCCAATGGGGAACTCGATCCCAGGACCCTGGGACCATGACCTGAGCCTAAGGCAGATGCTTAACCAACTGAGCCACCCAGGCACCCCATAGGTATTATCTTGTTTAATTACCACAACAGCCCTGCCAGATCATTAGGGAAAAGTTTTTTAGCCTCTAGATATAGATGAGGAAGTTGAAGCTCAAAGAAATGCAGGAACTCTCCCAAAGCAACAGAGCTGGTCAGTGGCAAGGCTGGGGCAGGATCCCAGGATGTGTCAGTGCTTTTCTGAGTGGCTAGCTAGGGAGAGCTCTGAGATTTGGTGAGCATGAATGATGTCTTGTAGGAAGCAGCAGGTACAGATCAGTGGGGAATGTTGGGAAAGCATTTCTGGCACCCAGCGCCAGCCAAGTCCCTAGGCAAGAATAAGCTGTGATGGTCACCATGTGGGAAAGAATTTCTGAGACCAGCAGGAGTGACTTCAAGTGTGAGTTCTTTTTTTAATTAATAGACTTCATTTTTTCAAGAGCAGTTTTAGGTTTACAGAAGAATTAAGCAGAAGGTACATAGTCCCATATACCCTCTGCCCACACACATAGTTTCTCCCATTAAATCTTGCACTACTGTGGTGCATTTGTTACAATTGCTAAGTCAATACTAACACATTTAACTAAGATCTATAGTTTATAGTAGGGTTTGCTCCTGGTGTTGTACGTTCTGTGGGTTGTGGCAAATGCATAATGACACGTATCCACCTTTGTGGTAACATGCAGAATAGTTTCACTGCCCTAAAAATTCCCCGTGCTCCCCCATTCATTCCTCCCTCCATTCTCCTAAGCCCTGGAGTGTGAGCTTTTAAATGGAGAGGGAAATCCCGTCGTGTTTCACAGCCCTTCACAATAGCTTATTTATCGTAATTAATTAATTAATTAATATTCCATTGTTCAGACTCGAACAACCCACGTCGTCTTTTTGCTTCTTTGAGAGAGGGCGAGTGACACCCTGCAAGTTGAAGTGCCATAGAGCACAGCAGAAAGAAACCCAGGAGCAGTCCCGACTTTCTCAGCCGTAGCCTGAGGTGTGAGCATTAGCATTTCTTCCTGACACGGCTCCTTCAGAGAAGACTTGTAAGTCAAAGCACCTGCCCAGGCTGGTGTTGTGTACTCCGCATAAACTCTGAGGGTGTTTAAATAATGGTTGCAGTCTCAGGTTCCCAGGTCAGCCTGCACGGAGTCACATGGACCCTGGCTCTTACCACCTATGTGATCTGCAGCAAAATAGGTCACGTTCCTGGCCTCAGTTTCCCCATATATTAAGTGGAAATATTACCCTTGTAATGGTGTTGTTATGAAGATGAATAATAATTATTGCTCCTTTATCTCATCCCTGAGAATCTATTTGAATCAGACTATCACAACTCATGGACTATCTTCCCTTCCGAGACAAAATACATGCCCAGAGAAAAAGGTTATATTTACAGTGTTCCGCTTCAGACTCTTAAAATTACTTAACTTCATCACACCTTCTCTTCTTTCTTCCAGTGGGGCTGTTGTGTTCTGGTTTATGGCTTGTAATAGGCAAGGTACAAAACAGCTCAGAGAAAAAGAGGTGTACCTTCCCCATCCTGATCCATCTTCCTGTCCCCATCAAGACACAGAAAGTACCAAAAGAGCCCAGGAGTTGTGGGCTCTGTCACAGCTCTGCTATTAACTGCTGCCGACCTGTGATGGGCTGAATAATGGCCCCCCAGGGACAGCCACAGTCTAAGCCCCGGAATATATTACCATGTACCCTACATGGATGGCAAAAGGGACTTTGCAAATGCGATTAAATGAAGGATCCTGAGATGGATAGAGTATCCTGAATTATTTAAGTGCACCAAATATAATCAGAAGGGTCTTTATAAGAAAGAGGACAAGGGCTGGAAGCAGAGGGAGAAAGACCATGTGATGCAGCAAATGAGGACAGAACTTACCTGGAGAAGGCGGGGAAACAGATTCTCCCCTAAAGCCTCCAGAAGGAACACAGCCCTGCTTGCACTTTGATGTGAGTCCAAGTGAAACTGATCTAGAACTTCTGACCTCTGAATGCTGAGAAAATATATTCATATTTTAAGCCTCTAAGTCTGTGATAATTTGTTATGGCGGCAATAGGAAACCAATACCAATACTGCCCTCCGGCTGCCACCTAACCTCTTGATGTTGGCTTCCTCGTCTGTTCAAATAAGGAATTGACACGTTGTGATCAGTGGATTTCAGTGTGTATTCTGAGAAGCTCTAGTGCTTCAAGAGCCTACAACTAAAAAGTTACTTTTAATAATGATAAAGTTTTAAGTTCTCTCTTTTAGACGTTGATGTTCAACATGAGATTTTGAATAACCTAGAGTCCTATTTTAAAAAAACCGGACTAGACAATCTTTCAGGTAGGTTCAGACTGTAAAGGGTGATGATTCTTTGAGACCGTCATCCATCAGGGAGGAGCTAGCTTGTGTCATTGAGAGAAAACTCGGCAGCAGAATCAAAGAGCCAGGATCTGGTAGGAGACCAGCAGAGAAGATCAGAATAACACCTTATATATTGGTTACCCGGGTTGAGGGTCTGGGCTGGGCTTACCTTCAGAGAGAAGGAAAAAAGAAAGAGAAAGTTGGATGTTGACTGGGAGACATTTTCTGGAATGGGGCTGAAGGCATCCGAAATCTTTGGGACATCCTTGGGACTGGTTACAGATTTCTGCAGCATGTCTGAGTTCGACCAGCTTTCCTGCACAGTCTCCCTTCCTGGTTGCCTCACCAGATCGACTGGTTTGCATCTCAGGGAAATGGCTGCTTTGGGAAAGAGAGGGTTCTTTAAGGACTTCGGGGAGGGAAGACTTGGTCAGCCACGGCACTCAAGAAATATTTGCCAGATGAATAAATAAGTCCTCCATGCCGGGGCTGAGACGGTGGTTTCCAGAGCCTGAGATGTCAGCCCCAGCACTGCTCATGATGGGCACAGGTGTGTTTTTGGAGCCCGTGTTTTGGAGCGCCTTGTTTCAGCACTGACAAATCCGTATGCACTGCGGGTGGAGCACTTCTGTGCCGGCCGCGTGCTCAGCTCTCTAAATGGACAGTGTGTCACAATGTGTCCATTCAGAACGACAGACAGCCGTTATTTGCCATTGTTAACACTCTCCTTTAAAGTTCTCTCTGTAACCAGGCTCCAGGCCCAAGTGCCCAAAGCTAAATTACTTCTAAATGCCAATGATCCGTTCTCAGGTACTGTGTCTGCCAGGAAAACTACCTAGCTGGACAAATAAGTACCCAGTAGATAAGATTGGGTTTACACAGCACATGGCCCAGCAGCAGTTCTGAGATTTTATAGCTAATTAGCATTTCATTTGGGAAGTTTCACTTCTTTTTCTGCTCTTAGAAGCAACACCATTTCTTGGGCTCAAGGATGGGGTATGTGTCCCTCTAAAGCCCATAATTTAACCTGAAATGCTCCTATCTCCTCCCCCACTCCCTCACAGAATAAACAGAGGCTGCTTCAAGAAAGGAGTAGTAGCTTCAAAACAGACACTCATTCTTCTTAGTAAGTAATAAGTTCTTATAGAGCCCTTAACTAATCTTACTAATTTCTACCTATCCTCTCACTTAATCCCCATGACGACCTTATGATTGTTATTGCCAGTTTACAGATGATAAAACTGAGACACGGAGGAGTAAGCGATGAATCCCAGGGTCATATGCTAATAAGTGGCAGAGCTGGGACTTGAACCCAGAGAGTTTAAATCTAGCACCTGTAACCTCTATGCAATGCTGCCTATACTTAGAAAAGCATTTAATGAAAATCAACACCGATGGACAAAATCCCACCTCCAGACAGGTTTTATTTCTTCTTCGTTGTGGGGTTTCAAAGATCAGTAAATCTTGTTGAGAAATCTGGATATCCAGCTTCGCTGGAAAACTCAGATGTGTTAACACTGGGCGCTCAAGCCTGCATAGCGAACAGTAGCCTGAGGCTGAGTTGCAGCCTCCCTCTTAGAAACAGTATGCTCTCCTGTCCCGAGCAGGCTGGCTTCCCTGGTCCTACGGGCTTCTCAAGAACCCCATTGTTGTGGAGAGTCATCTCAGAGGAAGAGTTGCCAACGCACTTCTTCCCTAGAGCGGTCCCCAGTCTGCAATGGTCACTTTGCTACTTAGGCACACTGCTTCTCTTCCCCAAGCTTTCATTACCTTTTCAAAAAAATGAAGACGATTATTAGCCTTTAACCAAGCCATAAGTTTTCATGTGAAAGTTAAATGAGATGACATGTGGAAAGACCTGAGGATAGAGCTTGGCACAAAGTAGATGCTCAGTATTAATTTTCTGCACCCCATCACCCCACATTCTTCCTCCTTCACCTTCACTGACGCAAGGAGAGAGAACCCCACAGTCGGCCTATTGGCATGAAGGGTTGGAGGAGAGGGAGGGTTTGGGGACTCGGTTTGGTTGTCTTGGGCATTCTCTCTGTTCCAGCATCTTGAAGACAAGTCCTTCAATAAGGGATTGTAAGCTCACATACCATGAGTGGACAAATGACGATTGGACGGGGCCTGATGCTATTGAGGGAGTAACAGGAAGTAGTAGACACTCTGGCTAGCTAGAGAACGATGGTTCTATCTAAACATTGCCGTGAGTCAGCTCCAGCAGATGAATATAGCCTCACCTTTAACAATTGTTTTTTTCATTTTCCTGAAAGAAGCAAGATATTGAGATTTCTCTATAAAATCATCTGATTTCGAGATGCTGGCACCTAACGCAAAATCTCTTTAAACACTGAGTATCCTCACCGTGCGGGCTAAATAACACCATCTGTGGGTCAAATTCAGCCACAGGGGTCTGACTTAGATGGTGCCTCCCACTCCCTGAGGAGCACCTGCTGCGGGAGTGGAAGTGAATGGAAGGTTCTGGTGGTTTGTCCCAAAGCCCCATGTGTCAGTAACTTGATCCTTGCTAATGTGTTGGCAGCCTGTAGCGCCATAATTCCTTAAACCAGTTAAAATCCACCAGTTTCCAAAGGCCCTGAAAGAGTGACTCTAAAAGGTGGCAGTCGGGATGGCTGGAGAGGGATGACTTTAAGAACAATACTCCCGGGGAAATCGGAGGGGGAGAAGAACCATGAGAGACGATGGACTCTGAAAAACAAACTGAGGGTTCTAGAGGGGAGGGGGTTGGGAGGATGGGTTAGCCTGGTGATGGGTATTGAGGAGGGCACGTTCTGCATGGAGCACTGGGTGTTATGCACAAACAATGAATCATGGAACACTATATCTAAAACTAATGATGTAATGTATGGGGATTAACATAACAATAAAAAATTAAAAAAAAAAAAAAAAAAAAAAAAAAAGAACAATACTCCCGTAACCACAGGACGCCTGGGTGGCTCAGTCGTTAAGCATCTGCCTTCGGCTCAGGTCATGATCCCAGGGTCCTGGGATCGAGTTCTGTGTCGGGCTCCTTGCTCAGTGGGGAGACTGCCTCTCCCTCTCCCTCTGCTGCTCCCCCTGCTTGTGCTCTCTCTCTCTCTGACAAATAAATAAATAAAAATCTTTAAAAAAAAAAAAAAATACTCCCGTAACCACGTCACGCAGATCACTGCTGACTGTCCTAAGCAGAGCACTGACCCTGGACTTGAACTTCCCTTCTGACCACATCCCATAGTGTTTTGAGGCCAAATACCCTGCCAGGAATTGGGTCTGCTGCCTCAGAGTACGGCCTTGGCGCATCCCTGAAGTGAGTGACTTCGCCATGCTTTTTTCGAAGTCACACCCCAGTGGTCATCTTCCCTGAAGCATCCCAAGGCCGCCAACCCCCAAGGGCCTGACATTCTTTAGCTTGACTCGGGGTTATTATTTGGCTGGACTGTTTACTCAGTACACGCAAATCCATCTGTGTGCCTCCACTGGCCCCAGCATCATCTGGACACCATCCCTGATTGCCTGGCCTTTCAGAGCTCGCCAGTGGAGTCCTGTAGTCCCCTTCCGTCCTCTCTCCCTGGCCCCCCCTATAATTTCTCTCCATTGGGTTTTTAAAGTAATAATTGTGAAGTAATGAGCGCATTTCTTCATTGTAGCCATGTGTAATGTTTGCAAGATGTGGCTTGATGATGCCCTGCTTCCAGATCTGGACCTTAGTAAGAATGCAGATTCCTGCGCCCTGTTAATGACTAAATGAATCTTGATTTCTGGCCGGGGCCCGGAATCTACATTTTAGCCCACTCAGGCTTGATTTTATGAAGTTTGAGAATGAGTTGCCTGCTGGATAAGGACTTGGCATTGAAGTGAGAGAAATCTGGGTCCGAGTCCCAACCCTCCCCACTGATCTTGAGCAAGTTGCTAACTTCGCTGAGCTTGTTGTTGTTGTGTTTTTTTTTTCATGGAGACTAAAGATAGTACCTAAATCAGAGAATATTTGTAAAGTAGTTAGAACTGATCCATAGCAAGAGCTTCGAACGTGAGTTCTCATCTCACTGAGTTGTTATAACAACCCTGTGAGGTAGGTGGCATTGTCCCTCTTTTCAAGATGAAGTTTAGACTCAGCAAGGTTGGTAGTTTGCAGAGATCACACAGCAGAGCTGAAATTCGAACCTACATCAATCTGACCCAAACTGTTAACTGTTCTTAAAACAATAGTGGGAAATCAATCCAGACTTGAAATGAGAGTGAGGGGGCCTGGAGGATGAGGGGTAGGGGGACGGGGCCTTGGCTTGTGAGGCAAGAGTCCATCGTCTGTGTTGAGCTTTCCCTCTGTGCCTTTGGGGATGAGAGTCCGTGGTCGTGGCTCCCACTGACTCCTTTGTGTCTAATGCTCTGGCCTTTGTGGCTCTTGATTTGTCCAACAACCCCTTGGAATGCTGTCAGTGGAGGAGGTCCCATGTCCCGACAGTGGATCGGAGAACGTGGGAGGGCCTCATCTGGAGCAAAGCCAGAGAATAGAGCCTCCCTTTCAGTTACTTTGAGGCCTTTGTCTCCCCCAAACAGTGTAGAGGGGAGGACCTCTGGTTTTCTTTGGAGGTTTCTGGCTTCTCCCTGTGAGTGTCTTACAAGCTGGGGAATGAGCCTGGTCCCGCTTTAAGTTTATGCCAACTCTGCTACACCGGTGAACCGTGACCCTAGCTGGGCGGCGGGAGGGTTGCTTGCCATCTGCCCGAGGCCAGTGTAATCCACACATCTTATAGGGAGAAGGAAAAAGGCATCTAAAAAAAGAGAGATGTCAAAACTCATCATGCTTCTTCAAACTCGGTTACTCCACGAGGGTGAATTTTTTTACCTATGTTGGGGTGGGCAGGCAGGTGAAGCCCACTACTGTTTCTGTTAGGAACAAGAAAACAGTTTGAGATAAGGGACTAAGCTATTAAAGAATCTAGCCGATATGTCATTAAGATGTCTTTAAAAATCAGATTACCAAACCATATGTTCTCGTTTATTTTTTAAAAATACAATGAAAGGTACATTTAAAAGTGTGAATATGGTTGTGTATGTTTGCACGGGAAATAAAGTCTGGAGGATATAAAACCAAAATGCTAACAGTGGTTAACTATAAAGGGTAGGAATTCAGGTGATTTTAACTTTTAAATCAGTTTTATTGAAGTATAATTAACCTACAATAAAATGCATCCACTTTAACTATACAGTTCAATGCATTTTGACAAGGATATTGTCCTGTAACCACCACCCAAAATGTGCTTTGTATCTGTATACAGTCAGTCCCCACTCCCCTTTACGCATGCCTTGACCCCCAGCAGCCGCCAACTGGCTTTCAGGGGCTACCATTTTGCCTGAGGAACTAGTTCATATAAACAGACTCATACAGTGTGTTGTCTTGTGTAACTAGCTTCTCTCACTTAGTTTAATATTTTGAAATTCATCTTATGTTGTATCGTCAATGGTAATCTGTTCTTTTTGGTTGCTGAATAGTATTCCGCGGTGTGGATCGACTACACTATGTTTATCCACTCTCCTGTTGATGGGCATTTGGGTTGTTTCCAGGTTGTGGTTATTATGAATAAAGCTGCTATGAAGTTTCACTTACGTTTTCATTTCTCTTGGGTAAATACTTCAGAATGAGTTTATTTTATTTTATGTTTTATTTTGTGTCGTTCCCGATATTTCTTCAGTGAACATACATTACTTAACAGCAATCAGAACAAATACCAGAATAGGATATATCCCATATCCCACTGTTTCAGAAAGCTGATGTAAGTTGGGAAAGAAGACCTTACTATATTTTGCCTATGGCTGTCTTGATTCCAGGGTAGTGCATCCAGCTGCTCCCCGTGAGATTTGGATGTGATTAGAGAGCTTCTTTTCTTGAGTGCTTGCTAAGAATCCATGGGGCACTGAACTGGCAAGGATGTGGAGGAGTATTTTACACTGACAGAGGGAATGTTACTAGTATAACCCCCTTAACAAGGAATCTGGCAACCGCTATTAAACGTGAAAATACGCATACTCCTCAATCCAGCCATTTATCTTTGATGTATCTGTTTTCTAGACAAATTTATACAAGTTCCCAAAAGGCGTGTATAGGTAAGCTCATTTGTAGCAAAGATGTCTTGGAAGCCGCCTAAAATCCCATTGGTAGGCCACTCATTGTAGGAGTCATGGCATGTCATTCACTGGACTTCTAGAGAGTAGTTAACGAACAATGAGACTGATCATTGTTTATGATACAGAACAGCATCCAGAGCTGATGAATGAGAAAACGAGGTGCAGGAAGCTTGGTACAGTTTTGGTGGAGTTTTTTTTTGGTTTTTTACCATTTGTGCCTTTAAAATAGTATGCTTGTATTTGTTCTCATATGCTTTTATATATGTGAGGTATTTGTGGACATATTTATGGGAAACTCTAATAGTTACTGTTGGGGAAGCTAAGTTGCAAAACTGGAGGACTAGGGCAGTAGGGGTATTGCATTTCACTCTAGACTTTTTGATGCTCCTTGAACTTTTCTTCATAATGTGCATATATTTACATATTAAAAAAATTGTGGGTTAAATCCATCTGATCTCAGCCCAAAGAACAGGAGCTCTCCTGTTTCATTTGATTCCCTGGTATAACATAGATAACAGAGAGTGCTTTTCGGAGCAAGAACTCACAAGACTCTGAGCCAGCCATGCCCCATGCCCACCTGTCTCTGTCACAGTTGACCCTCCATAACTGGAAACTATGATCATTACCATTTGCATAAGTACAACCACATTGACCCACAGTTCTGCCTGCCAGTTTTGAATGAGGGGAATTATTTGTATTCCATAGGCATCTCTGATTGTGGCTTTGACCAGCCCTGAGATATCTTTCAACAACGAATCACCAGTAGCCAACCCCATGACCTTTGGAAAATGAATTTGCCTGCCATTGGGCTGGCCCCAGTTCTCTTGCCCAAGTAAAATGTCAATTAGATCACTGGCTGAATATCGCTTTTGTCTACTTAAGCATATTCAGCTCACAAACCCGCAAATGTTTGCTTGATTCTTTCCAAAAAAAGACTCCACACCCAAGTTCAAAGTGTGCTCCTGGCTCTGTGTGGTCACAGAAAGAAACCAGTGCATCAATTCATTGGGAAGATACAAATATTGAGTCATTATTCAGCTGTCAGGCAAATCAAACTGTGTGGTGTAGTGAACAGACTGCATTTAATTTGGGTTTGTGAACACTTCTGGTCTCATGGCATGGGGGTCTCCTGCACAGCATTTTCCTCCTTTGTCCCTCCCAGCCTACGCTGTTATCTAAACCACACAATGAAAAAGATAAAACCCAACTTAGGTGATCTTTAGGAGTTATAGACAAGAGAGAAATGAATGGGGAAGAGGAGATGGCTGAGCGATGGAGATTCAACCCAGAACCATAGAGTAAGAGGACACCGCCAGGTAAAACCTCAATTAACTATTCACCAGTTTCCGGAGTCTTCTGTGGCTCAGACTTTAAGACATTTCACTGGGGTTGAAACATTTCCTTAAGCAGATTATCCCTGCCCCTATTCCCTTTTATCTGCCTTTTACTGCCCATGCCTTATTTTAAATAGCCCAAGGGATTCCTTTGGTCCCAAATCAGCCTTAGGTATGTTTTCCAGCTACAGGGAAAATATACGGACCACGAAGCCAAGATTCTAAACTTGAACTCTGCCTTAGAAAGGGTCCCATTGTGTTCTCCAAAAAGAAGGCCAGCCTCTACTAGACCATTAAATGATACTCTCACTGCTAATGACCAGCTGCTAATGTTTAAAAGGGGCTCTTCTCTGCCCGAGGCACAAAAATCCCAAAGGGCCCCAAGCTAGGGATTTCTGCTTTGAATTTTGAGGGGCTTCCTTATTGCATGTCTCGGAGGTTGAGTGGCTTAGGTCAAGCCTTTCTGGGTCCTCTTCACATGTCTCAGGCCGCTTTAAAGTGAGGACTGGCACACAACTTCCTTTTGGGTCTGTTGTGAAATTGCTTCATAGCATTTGCACCTTCCTAGCAATTAAGATGGCCCATGTGCAGTTTGGGGAACCTGCCGTCAACCAGCGTAATTGAGTTGTGAATGTGCAAATTTTCTCTGCCAGATTGTTCATCACAGAAGACGCGCCTTCTCAGGAGACTATTAATCCAAATGCCTTTTCTGGAATCAGCTCCTTAATGCAATTAGATTTCCTAAAATGAATTCCTTTCTTTGCCCATTTTACTACTGAGACAAGTATGAGCCGTGCTTTTACAATAAGTGGTTTGGCTAGCACGCGATTCCTCCCCTGCAGCCAGCCTCCACCAGTTGACTTGAGGACCTGCAATTCAGGTTGTTCTACTTAGAGTCCTAGACTTAACCCAGCCAGAAAGGACTTGAAAATACAGTGCCCACCTCTCCTTTTTTAAAGAGGTGGCGATTTAACTTGTCCAGAATCATTCAGACAGTGGGCAGGAATTGTGACCAAAACCTGGGTCCCTTTGACCTGTGCCTGGGTATTGGTTTATGAAGATGACTGAGTGATTACACAGGGAGGTCCATGCCATTGGAAAAATAGTTCATTGTTACCCACAGGCATCCTAGAAACGAGAGGCACACCATGCCATGTGGGGAGGGCCACATAAGGAAGCACCAGAGTCAGGAGGCAGAAGCAAAGGGAAAGCATAGACCATAGACGACAGACTTTATTGAGGTTTGCCTAGGAAAGGCAAGGCAGGGCAGGGTAAACAGCTGGGGATTGGCTAGTTTGAATCATTCCAGTGGGCCTTGGGGTATGGGGGCTGTCCCTAGTGCTCTGCTGCCTGGCCCTGGGTGATTTAGAGGGGGAGATATTGGCCTGGTTGGGTGAGAGAGAGAAAGGTGTGGTTGCAGGTATGGACATAGGATTGGGTGGTTTGCATAGGAAAGACAGGCTTCCTGACAAGTTGTTTACTATCTCCGGAAATTTACTAGCCCTGGGAGAGGCAGTCTCTCCTCAGTCAGCAAGACCCCCCACCCCCAAGATGTCAAGCAATCATAAAATACAGAAAATGAAAAATATGATGGATATACCCCTAAATCCCTGGACTCAATTCCTTTTTAGCCCCCCACCTCCTCACCACACTCCAAGCCCTGGATTGAAAGGGCCTTGGATTGAAAGGATCAAGCATCCCTGGATTCTAGCGGCATTCAGACTTGACAATACAATTTAATCATAATTCACTGTCTTATTTTTTTTTATTGATGTATCGTACGTCACTCTTCCCTTCCCAAGTAGTGTGACCTAAGGAGCTTGTGATCAAGCCCAGACTATCCTGCCAAGTGTTTTCTTAGGATTTTAAGTAATTATTCCCCTCTCTGATCCCCTTTTTCCTCTTCTGTTAAAAATGATGGACTTGGACTGGATGGTCACTAAGATTGATTCCAACACTGAAATTCTACGACTCTACAGTTATCATCACCCAGAGGGCTGGAATCTCCTTCAACAGGGCAGAGGACCATAGTAAGTGATACTGTTAATGACCTAGAAACAAACAGTGATGCTCTGAAGTTAGGTGAATGGAACAGTAGGCAGGTGGATATTTCCCAAGAAATCCCAAGTGTTACGGTTTGCAATCAGGGCTCAGAAAATAAGTCCATGGCAGAGAGCTCATTAGGACTGAAAGACTTGGCTATTCCACCCCCTTCCTCCCCTACGTCCTCCTGTTCCCACTCCCGAATAAAACAAAAAGGTCATCTTCTCCTACACACACACAGATTCTTTTCTGAAATATGTGGGATGCATAAAATAGCAAATGCCGTCAGATCTCGAGTTGGGCAAATACAGAGACAGCATTTTCAGTCTCATTGAAAAGTAGTTGTCAGAAATATGCCATTCATTCAGAGTCTCTAAGTGCTCTGTCAAGCTTTAACTTGATTAAAATTGAAAACCACACTGCTTGAAAACCAAACGCAAAATCGAAATCTCTTTACTCAGTGCTCTTAGATTCTGAAGCTGGGCTTATGGATTATCCTCAGTTAATTTATGCCATCTTTGTGCCATACATTAATTTTGAATATATTTGTTGAAAATTTCCTGTAGCTTGCATTTATGGTTGTCAAAGGGGCTTTTATCTTGAAAAAAATGGTGCTGGTTTTAATTACAATTCTAAATAGCTTCATAACCATCGTGAACCCTGGATTTACATCATCTTTATGACAGCCACGCGATTCCCGCTTTATTGATTTTATCATTTGCTTCATTACAGTTAATGCAAACCTTTTGTACAGACACAATTCTGGTGCTGCGCTCTTCTTGGAGGGGTTCGTATAGAACATCGTGACCGAAACAGACCCCATCCCTCCACCCCTCGCTTCCACCGCAGTGCTGACCAAAGGAAAAGTCAGGATGGGAAATAGTTCCAAAGTGGCTATCCATCACAGACAAAGGAAATGTTAGCTCTGACTATCCAACCCTTTCCTCTGATCGGATGGGTTCTGACCTTTCCATTTTGAAGTCCTGTGAGATGGCATCGCTCGCTGGGGCAGGACTGTTCACCCCACCCTCTGTTCAGAGAAGACCTGAGACAATGGTCACCCCCTTCCACATTTCACGTGCAAACCCCCTGCACCCAGGCTGGTCAGGGGCAAGGGGACCGGAGTGTATTGGGATGTAAATGTGTTGTAAATATAAGGTTAGTCCCAGAGTATGAGTGCCCAAAGAGTGAGTGAGGACCCTAGGATGGAACATTAGAACCTCGGGTGGTGAATTTGAAAAGGAATTTTTTAAGGGAAAAAAACAGAATTTGAGAGCTCGAGGAAGTATATGAAGACACAAACGTATGTATTCGACCCATCAGGTACAAGCTGCAGAAGGCCAGCAATGGCTGAGGGAACCACGAAGGGTGCTGGACGCCCCATAAGTAAGGGAGGCTGCTTCTGGGCATTTTGTGGACAAAAGCCAGGACCCTATCTAGGTGGAGTTGGGATGGTTGAGAAAACAGCCCTTTGACCTGGAAATGAGCGTTTTCCCTTTCAGGTCCAGCTTCAAAGGGCCTAACTTTTCCCCAACCAAGGGTTGTGAGAAAACTAGCCTTTAGCTGGGATGTAAAAATAGGGTAAACTTGCCAGGAAGAGCAGTGTGAGTCCAAAGATCATTTCTGGAGGGGAGAGGGGTCCCATTTCTCATGTACTTTAGGAGCAAATTCGGCAAAGTCCTACGAGGCTTTCTCTGCCTGGCATGGTACCTCCTAGAGACTTCTTGGTGAAACACTCAACTCGAGGGTGTCACTGGGATGGCCTTCTCCTCTTCTGCCTCCAGAGCCTGTGTTCCCACATCTACACTCTCATTTTGTCTATCCCCCGCTTGATGGGGGACTCTAGCCTTAGCTTTCTGGGGTCACTGTAAAAATTATTGAATGCTTTTCAAAAGTCATCTCTGTGACTAATGGGATGGAGAAAGATGCCGTTTCTGACCAGGAAGAGGAGACATTTCAAGGAGATGGGGTGGAAGGAACCACAGCAGCCTGACTTCTTATTTCTAACCCCATAAACATCCAAAAGCTTGAGAGAGCTGGTCTTATCTTACCTAAGAAACGCTACGTCAATCTCTACCCATTAGTCACTGTTGCGGGCTGCTGAGCTCAGTGGGTTTCCATGGAGCATTTTGGCAGAAGTTAATACCACATTTCATTCATTCTTGTATTTTTTTCCTAACCTGTTCAGACCTCCAGGGTCCCCATCCTAACCGTTCCAGGCAGGAGGAAACTCATATTTGTATTCTCAACATACTGCATTAGAAATAAAGTCTGACTCCTCCAATAGTACCTGTAACCACAAAATGAGAAAATTCTCATGTGAGGACTTCAGAGGCTGGATTAAAATTGCGCAGCCCTGAATATCAGCTCTGGAGGGATGCACAGAAATCTTCTTTCTCACAGGTTTGTTTTACTGATAGGGAAATTTCAGCCCAGAGAAGTTAGGCCATGACCCAGCAAGGTCAAAGAACTTTGTCATTTGATTCCCAAGCAAACTTCATTTTTTCCCACTAAACCACACCATCTTAGATGAAACTCTACTGCTGGCAAATGAGAAAAGGAAAATCATTCTTTTCCCTTTCTCCCCCAGCATGGTGCTGCTTATCCTCAGTTCGGGAGCATAAGCCATGTTCTCATTTCCCTTTCCTGGAATCGGGGGAGGAATTAGAAGCTGGTTTCAGGCTTGACATGACCGACTAAGTAGCAGTAGCCTCAGTGGAAAGCCAGAAACCTTCCCTCGGGACCTGGAAGCTCGTCAGTAGAACTGGCCCTCACCTTGTACCCAGGCGGGAACTGTCTCAATGGGGCCTCTTGGCTTCCAGCACTTTCTGTCCTTTGTTTTTCTGGCCTCTTCCTCCTATTCCAACTTATTTGGATTTGTTCAGCTCAGTGAGACCATGTGGCTGCCCCAGAATCCTGAGAATTTGAAGGGGGAAGAGTAGGGGAAAAAACTCAGCACTCGACCCAGCCTTCACCCGCATAGCTTTCCGCAGGAGCCTTGCCCAGGGGGCTCCCAGAGACCCAGGCAGGGAAGAGTTTCTGGTCAGAGACGCTTCTCTCTCGGGGCCGAGGGGAAGAGCCTGGCCTTCTTGCTAGCCTTCTCAGTGGGGGAGCCAAAGAACCCATCTGAGGAAAGGCAAGAAGGAAACTCCGTACAATCTGCTAAGTTATCTGTGCTGGCTACCGATGGGGAAGAGGGAGCAGTGGTGTGGAAATAACAACGTAGTGGCTAATCCCACAACATTGTACATTTGACTTGGGAAGCGAGCCGATGATTTACACCCCCTCCCCTGCCTCCGCTTCCGTCAAGTTTACCAGCCTCATTCTCTTTACTTAAACTGGTTTTATTTTTTGCTGAGTGCCAAGTGACTGCTAGCATCCCCAAAGCCAACTAGGAGAGTTTGTAAATTTGCTATAAATAATCCCCAGAAGTAGGTGGATTAACTCCCCCCTCCCCCATGTTCCTCTCCTTCATTCTCTTTGTTCTTCAGGTGCCAAGATATTTCTTTTCACATCAGATGGGATTGGCTTTGCTGCCTGATGGTGCCTTGTATAAGATCTGGCCCTGGGCTTCCTTGCGTTTGTGATGATGACACAGGAAAATTACCCTTACGGTGTGATGTTCTCATAAGACTCCTCCCTGCCACAGAAAGAGCAAGCCCCTCTTTTGGGGGGTGGGGAACTAGAATTCACATAACAGAATTCATCATTTTAAAGTATACACAATTCAGTGGCATTTCGTGCATTCATAATGTTGTGCGACCATCAGTTTTATCTAAACCATTTTCATCCCCCCAAAAGGAAACCCCATATCCATTAAGGAGTTACTCCCCATACTCCCCATATCACCAGTCCCTGGCAAGTGCTAATCTGTTTTCTGTTTCTGTAGATTACCTGTTCTGAACATTTCACATAACGGAATCATATATGTCTGGCCCTTTCACTTAGTACAATGTTTTCACGGTTCATCCATGTTGTAGCTCGTGTCAGGAGCTCATTCCTTCTTTATGACTGCATGATATTCTATTGTATGAATATATCACAGTTTGTCGACCCATTCGTCTGCTGATGAACACTTGGGCTGTTTCTACCTGTTGGTTATTGCAAAGAATACTGCTATGAACGTCTGCGTACAAGTTTTTGTTTGAACACCTGTTTTCAGTTCTTTGGGGTATATCCCTAGGAGTGGAATTGCTGGGCCATCAGGCAACTCTATGATTAACTTTTGAGGGACCACCAAACTCTTTTCCAGAGCAGCTGTACCATGTTACACTCCCACCAGCACTGTGGGAGGGTCCCTGTTTCTCCACATCACTTTCCATCTTTTTGACTATAGCCATCCTCACAGGTATAAAGTGATAGCCTGTCAAGACCCCCCAGGGGTGTGGGCCAAGCACTTCCTGTATGCAAGGCGCTATGGGGCAGGTGCAGTTGTGGACCAGACAGATCCTGCCCCTGCTGTCCCATTGCCGATGAGTCCAGGCCTTCTTCATTCTTCATTAAGAATAATGGTAATGAAAGAGAAGCTGGCCTTTTCCTAGAGGATTTCAGTTCTGTGCGTTAGCTGGGTTGAATGTAGTTATCAGCACTGCCCATGTTGCTGAGTTTTGATGCCCGTTTTTTCAGCAGTTAATTACAGGGACCTTGATATCCCCTTACAGTGAGCTTATGAGACATATTTTAATTGGCTTCTGCTGCCACAAATACACCTTTGAGTGACACCTCACTAATGGCCACTGCCCCTGCACATCCCAGTACATGACCTGGTTAGCACTGCCCAGTTGTTTCAGGTTGTACAACTTTAGAAGACATGCCTGTGTCACCACTCGGGGAGGCCGTGCCCAGGAAAGATTGATGAAAATCTGTGCCGTTTGCCAGTTGCCCAGAGCACAGAGAGCCATTTCCTTGAATGTGCCTCAACCTTGCTCAAGAAAGCACTAAGCTGTCCCAGGCTGGTCAGAGGCCACCTGCCAGGTCCCAGTAGTCAGCTGGGAATTGTAGTATCTCCTTAAGGCGTAGGTGCCTGCTTCCCCCAGTCATCCTAAAAGTTAAACGGCCTGGGACTTCCAGGGAATCTCATTAAGAGACACACGGGACAGCGAAAGGACACCTCACCTACCATGCTCAGGGTCAAAAAGCTTGCAGGCCAGTGAAAGCAACTGGGTTCCGGTGACCACTGCCAAGACCAAACCTTGACTATTCTCCTCTTCCCAACTGAATATAATAGAGTTAAGTCCACATGGTCCTAACATAGGGTCCCTCTCTTTGCACTTTGGAAATCAGAGAGAGGGGAGGTAGCAACGGAGGGTAAGCCCTGAAGCTTCCGGATCAGGAAGGCAGGTTTGATCCTGACTCTCTGATGTATGAGCTGAGTTCCCTTGAAGATGTTACATGACGTCTCTGAACCTTGGTTTCCTCATGTGTTTACAATTAGCCCTACTGCTGTGATGTAAGTGCTCTAATGGAAGGATGACCAAAGGGTCAGGAGGGTTTGGAGAGAGCAGTTCATTTTGCTGAGTTTGCACGGGAAGGTTTGCTGGAGGATGTGGCCTCTAAGGCAGGCCTTGATGGACGAGAAAGAATTCCCCAAGCAGAGGAGGCGGGCAGGACCAGCATGATAAGGAACCATGTAAGCGTTTGGTACACTCATGTACTGCAGAGCGGGTGGGGCAGTGCCATGCTGAGGATTCCAGGCTGTCCACAGAGAAGCAGCACCACCTGTCATCATTATGAGCAGGGACAGACCTGGGTTCAAGGTCAAGCTTAGAGACTGAACTCTCCAGGTCTCATTTGATTTTTCTGGAAAACAGGAATTGTGGTGTTTTGAGACCCAACTGGGATAAGACATTGAAGATGCCCAGCTCAATACTTGATGCCTAATAAACGGTGACTGTGTTGTTGTGATCATTTGTAGTGTAGGCCACAGGGAGTCATTAAAGGCTCGTGTCCCAATTAAGGAATGTTAAGATTAAGAAATTATACACCACTGGGGCACCTGGCTGGCTCAGTCGGTGGAGCATGCAACACTTGATCTCGGGGTTGTGAGTTCAAGCCCCACATTGGGTGTAGAGGTCGCTTAAAAATAAAATCTTAAAACAACAACAACAACAACAGAACTGGGGAATTACACACCATAGACAATAGAGTGGCAATTGACTATTTTAGGTGCTCTACACATAACTTGGTTGGTTATTAATTGAAAAAGGTCACCAAGGAATGGGGTTCAATTTTGTAGTCACTCTCCCTAAAGGTTCTCATCTATGGGAATTATAAATATAGGCCCATATTGACCTCATTCTCCCAGTAAGAGAAAAATTTGTGTTTTTCGTCATGGAGGTTTTTGATGGCTTCTCATATTTCAATCTCCTATCCGCTGGAGAAGTACAAAAAGCATATAGTCTGAACTACTGCCCTCAGTCCAGAAAAAAATATATTGAATATCTCAAATAATAGATTCTTTGGCCTGGGACGGAAGAAGAGGGGATAAAGGGATAGGCTCAAAGCACAGAAGGATCTGAGTAAGATGAACAGGAACTTTTTCTTAAGAATCTCATAAGAAATTGACCTCAGGCCACATAACTTCAGATCAGAAGGAGACTTTAGAGATTATAGAAGATGAATTCCTGTGTTTACTATTATTTATTTCAAAGGAAAGAAAATTAATGCCACAAATACATTTTCAGAGTGCATACATTTCATTACTTTCATACTCAAAACTTCCTTTTAGGCTAAATGTTATTCCATTTTACAAATGAAGAAACAGACTTGGGGGCATGGATGCTATCCATAAACTGGGTGGTTTATAAACAGCAGAAAGTTGTTTCTCGCAGACTGGAGCCTGGGATGTCCAAGACCAGGGTGCCAGCAATTCTGTGTCTGCTAGGGCCTGCTTCCTAGAGGGTCAGCTTTCTTTGTGCTGTAACATCACCTGGTGGAGGGGGTGAGGAATCCCTGTTTGGATCCCCTTTTACAAGGACACTAGTCTCATTCTTGAGGGCTCAGCTTTCACCACTTAATCACCTCCCAAAGGCCCCACTTTCTAATATAATAACCTTAGAGGAGAGGTTTTAACATATGAATTGGGGGTGAGAGGACACATTCAGTCTATAGCATTCTGCCCCTGGCCCCCCAAATTTCATATACTTCTCATATGCAAAATATGTTTCATTCTGTCTCAGTAGACTCAAACTTGTTCCAGCATCAACCTAAAACTCTAAAGTCCAAAATCTCATCTGAAGTGAGGTTGAAGAGGGGCCCCTGAGTGGCTCAGTCCTTTAAGCCTCGGGACTCTTGGTTTCAGCTCAGGCTGTGATCTCATGGGTCCTGAGACTGAGCTGCCTGTCAGGCTCCATGCTCAGCAGGGAGTCTGCTTGAAGATTCACGCCCTCTGTGCCTCCCCCTGCGTGCAGTCTCTCTCTCTCTCTCTCAAAATAAATAAATCTTTTAATTAATTAACTACCTAATAAGGCTGCAGGTATGACTCCTCCCGAGCCAAATTGCTCTCTAGCTATGAACCTGTGAAATCAAACATGTCCTTCCAAAATGCAGTGGTGATACCGGCGTAGGACCGACGTTCCCATTCCAAAAGGGAGAAATAGCAGAGAGGAAAGGAGTGACAGGCAGGTCCCGAGCAAACCCAAAACCTTAAGATTAGAGAATAATCTTAGGCTGTGTGTTCTGCCTTCGGGGCCCACTGGGGCGGAGGTCCTGCCTTCCAGGCACACTGAGGCAGATATGAGTCACTTCATTCATCAGCTAGAAATTTACAGGAGCCCTAGTCTTCTGTTTTATAAAAAATGGGTAGCAAATGTTGAAAGCCTCCAAAAGGTTACTTAGTATGGGTTGGAAATTTGAGTAAATTCAGAAGGTCTTAAATTTCTACATGAGAGAACCATGTGATTCTCTTAAAGGGAGACAAAGATCTTTCGAGGTCTTAGGAGGCCATCCCTGTCCTCCCTTGATGCGGCCTCGATGGACGGTCAGGGAGAGACCCCTGACCAACGCAGAGTGGAGCTGCTTACATCCTGTATTTGAATGAAACCCAGCATCCCGCCTGGGCTCTGATGCCTACAGCCGTCTCCGTCCGGGCAGAAATACTCTTCTCTGCCTGCGGCTTGTTGCTCATATTCATGTGGCTGGAATAGTTTCTCTAGAGTCCGACGGGAAAATTTCTGAAACCCTTGGGGGGAGGGGGAGTGAAAAATTTTAAAACTCTCAACAGTGTATGCTGATTGACCTAAAAACAAATAAAAAACACAGATGTGGAAGATAACTTTCAGGCCCGTTAACAAAAGCACATTTCATCTTCTGGTTTCTCACTCCCTCTCCCCTCCACCGGCGAGGAACCCCAGATGGTTATCACTCAAGAGTGTAACTAGGGAAACCACAAACCTGCCCCAATCGCTATGGAGACAGCCTTTTATTTGTTTGGCCTCTGAGTATTCATGACCTCAGTAAGAAGGCGAGTAAAACGCGGGTGCTTCTTACAAAGACATTTTAATTCACAATGAGGAAAGTTGAGAATGCACGTTAGGACGTCTCAGCAACTTTCAGGGCTCCCCCCAGCCCGGCTGTAGGTGTGTTTGTAGAAGGATAGCCCATTTTACAGGAGACACAGTGAGGAGCCTCTTAGAGCTGGTATAACTGAAGGCTGAGTTTGTGAATCAACACACATTTTACGGTTTAGGAACACTGGTGAAGAAATTATGTGCAGAGAATAAATCTGTTTCCAGTGGAGTCAGCCCCAGGGGTATAACTGGGGAACAGCCAGCCACTGCAGTTTGCCAGGACTGATGAGTTCCCCAGGATGGGTCACAGAAGTTTCAGTGCTAAAATGGGAATGTTCCAGACAAACCCTGGCAAGTTGGACGTCCTAGGTATGAAGCCCTTTGGTCCCTAATATTAGGTTGACGCAAGAAAGGATGGATTTGAGACAAGCCTCAAAACATGAGAGCACATTCTGCAACAAGAACCTAGTGTCCTTAGAACCATGAGAGACGATGGACTCTGAAAAACAAACTGAGGGTTCTAGAGGGGAGGGGGTTGGGAGGATGGATTAGCCTGGTGATGGGTATTGAGGAGGGCACGTTCTGCATGGAGCACTGGGTGTTATGCATAAACAATGAATCATGGAACACTATATCTAAAACTAATGATGTAATGTATGGGGATTAACATAACAATAAAAAAATTTAAAAAAAAAAAAAAAAAAAAAAAAAAAAAAAAAAAAAAGAACCTAGTGTCCTGGGGCGCCTGGGTGGCTCAGTCAGTTAAGCGTCTGCCTTCGGCTCAGGTCATGATCTCAGGGTCCTGGGATCGAGCCCCGCATCGGGCTCCCTGCTCGGCAGGAAGCCTGCTTCTCCCTCTCCCACTCCCCCTGCTTGTGTTCCCTCTCTCGCTGTCTCTCTCTGTCAAATAAATAAATAAAATCTTTAAAAAAAAAAGAAAGAACCTAGTGTCCTTGGTCCCCTGTTCTAAAAGTTGCTGTGAAGGGAACAAAACTCAAAACTCTCTCATTGGTGAATAGAGGATGTATTCGTTTGATTTGCTTTTTGTTTGGTTGGTTGGTGTTTTTGTTGTTGTTTTATTTATCTGGAAATGCTAGAAATTGTTTCAGACTGATACTCCTCCAAATTAAATGAGAGCTCAGCTTCTTCCTAGCAACTATCCTTCATGCTAAATTGGTTTGCAGGGATTTTCCCCCCTGCATTTTTCATTTGCCAAATCCCCAACAAACCGGAAACTATGTAAACACAGAAGTGTAGTTATTGATATTTCCCAGTGATGTGTAAAACACCCCTTTTTTCTCCGAGGTCTGGCGTGCCTCTTTGGTGCTAATCCATCATCTGTGTTTGCATTATTGTGGAGCTTGGTTTCAGGAGCATCTACTGGAGTGGATGCGGTTATGCTCCTGCTGAGAAGTTGCATATGTTGAACAGCAATATGATACATACTTGATAAAAGGTATTATGCTAGCCATGTGGCAAAGTATGCATAAGGATGCTTGCTGAAATAGATTCATGCTTCAATTTTTAACTAAGTTCTAAGCGGGGTGTTCTGATCAGAGAGCTTAATTAACCTAGGATTCTGTCTTTACAAAGTAGGTTTGGTTGGTTGAAGTCTCTGGAATACTAACAATCATTTAATTGTCTAAATATATCTGCAAATAGGACTAGATATGGGCACATAAAATTTCAGAGGTCAGCAATCACTGTAACTATTTTATAGTATCATTTGCATTTACATGCATACAATAGGGAAATATTACATGTAATTATTATGTAGGAAAAATAGGCATAAAGTTGTCAGTTCTATAGACAGGAATCTTTGTGGATACATAAATAATTCATGGATCGGTAAACATATCAATATGCATGTATTCTTGGGTCTGGTGGACAAGTGTACCAAATGTGCAAAATAATAGATTCACCTCTTTTTGTTCATTTGAGATGTCGTTTTAATGTGGAATTACAGTAGCTCCTTAATGATGAGAAGTAGTGACAATTCATTAGCAGACTGTGGCTTAGATCAAGTGTTTGATTTGCCTACAAAGGGTGGCTACTACTCAATTATATGGAGGGTATGCATTTCTTTTGAACATTTTTTTTTCCCCTTTGCCAGTTAAAATAACCTTGAGCTTTTTTTTTTTTTTTTTTTTTTGAAGACCCCAGCCAGGAGCAGACAAATACTTCTATAATTTGTTCTTCAATAGTGAGTTTTTAGAATGTTAAACTGTCATAAAAAAACAAACTTCAGAAGCGCTACTAGATTCCCTGTTATCTGCTTAAAGGACAATTGGATAATGGGAAGAAAAGAAACAGCATGTCTGGGCTACTTCATGTTTTGTTTTCTGGCTTGTTTTAAAAAAGCAGGGATTCCCCAAGTTTTTCTTTCTTTCTTTTTTTTTTTTTTAATAGTTTCAACATTCTGTTTCTCCTCAGTATGGAAAAAGGAGTACACTTGGAGTATGTATATGTAGGGACATACATATTTCATCAAAAACAAATTTAAATTACTTTAGTTTTTAGAATTCTCATATACCTTTTTTTTTTAAGATTTTATTTATTTATTTGACAGAGAGAGACATAGTGAGAGTGAACACAAGCAGGGGGAGTGGGAGAGGGAGAAGCAGGCTTCCTGCCAAGCAGGGAGCCCGATGCGATGCGGAGCTCGATCCCAGGACCCTGAGATCATGACCTGAGCCGAAGGCAGACGCTTAAGCCACCCAAGCGCCCCTCTCGTATCTCTTAAGATAATTGAAATGTAAAAACCACAGGTGCCGGCTTCTTCCAAAAAATTTCAAAGGATGTCTTACACTTCATTCTGTATCCTAGGTGCCTAATACAGTGTGAACATCTACTAACTCTCAGTTGCTCTTACAGGTTAATTTATTGTTGGATTCCGAGACCACAGGCTTGCCTTGAATTTCTACTAGGGCTTCTCTTGTGAATTTCATGCCGAAGTCCTTCTCCTTATTGTGCGCATTTTGTGTAGATAGTTTTGCTCGGAAATTAGCAAACTGTTTAATTCCAAAGAGCGCTGAGCCTTAGCTACTTCTCCCACTTAGCATGAGGACTGCAGTACCTCTAGCTGCAGTGCTGGAGCCCACGCTGGGCTGGATTTCGGGCCTGGAGCGACAGTGCCCTTAGGCTAAGTTTCACCAACCAAGGGCGGAGTTGCTGGGGTCCCCCAGAACATCTGCATGAGAAATACACATCTGGGTGGCTGTGCCTCGGTATGTAGACCCTGCATCTAGACGACTACTTGGGAATTCTGCTTTTCTTCCAGAAACCTGTTTCTGGAGATTTCTATCTTTCAGGTATTTTCTCCTCGTGGGGACTCAAAAGCATCGTGGAAATCATGACATTTTCTTTCTTCCTTTGTTGTTGTTGTGGGGGGCGGTGGTTAGGAGATAGGTAGGTCGCTCTTAATATTGTAATCAGATTTTTTCAGCTCTTTGAAAAGGATTTAGATATGCTTCTTTAAGTTTCTGAACTGCAAAATATTTCTTTCCTGCTTCAATTATGAAATTTGAAATTGTGATTGAAGGAGATGAATTGCGATAATATTATGCTTACGGATGGGAATTCTTACAAAAGCACTATCTCCCTGTCTGCCTTTGGTGAAGATTATTTTAAGTCCTCACTCACGCTGGCTTTCTTTTCTGACTTGTTTATATTCTCAGAGTATAAAAATACAGTAGTCAGGGAGCTCCTCTCAGGGAGTCTGCATTTAGTTCTTGTCGGAGGAGTCCTTTCTAAATAGACTCTGGTATCATTTTAGCGCACGTTGTTTGGTGAAATCTGAGCTGCCCAGGGAAATTAGAGCAGTTAATTTAATATCATGAATGTTTTGGGGCTTCCAGGCTTAGTCACAGGCAGGAGAGTATAAATCAAATTGAGTTTTCTATATAAAGTAGATGACAGTGAAAGTTGCCTCCAAAAAACAGCCAAACTTCCTTCCATCCACTGCCTTCCTGCCCCTCATCTTCACCACAGAAATCTCACGTTATTCCAAGCATCCTCTGCAAATACTCCCCCAGTGGAGGTCTGTGTGGCAGAAAGCTCCCCATGTAGTCAGAGAGGGAATGCTCCATCACATAGGACCACGGCCGGGACAGCATAGCTCATGGCTTAGAGCCTTCTGCCGGGTAGTTTGAACCCAGCCCTGCCGGACCTTCAGTAGGACTCACTCTGCAACCATGCATGGCCAGCTGGGAAGTCCCTGGCACTGTGCGAGGCACCAGGGCAGGTCATTTTGTGTGGTAAAAATGGATTCAGTAGCAGTGTGAAATACACCTCTCACTGCCATGGACAAATAGAAAGATCAGGCATTCTAAGACTGCTGAGTTCTTTGTGCTGCCATATCCAGAGTTCCTTTTGCACATACATGCCTCCTGAGTAATGGAGTGTGGAGTGAGCAATGGGCTTTTTGATTTGTTTTTGAGAGGGTCTTTGAAAGAGTCCTTTCAAAGCTGCAAAATGGATCTTTGACTCGAGAGCTTAGAACACAGTTCAGCGGCCTCCATCAACCCCCAGAAGCAAACTGCTAAGTCAAAGGCTTTGGCCTTAGCTCCAGAAGGTTCTCTGTGTGTTTAGTAGTGCTCCACTCCTAACACCTGCAAAGGAATGCTGGGCTGGCATGTATTTTGCATCCCCCACCCCGTGCTTGGGGACTAACTTTTGTGTATCTGAGATGTAATTTTGAAAGAAAAAGAAACCTTGTCTGAGGCAAGTATGTATTTACTTTGCTTTAGGGGCCTGGCTTATTTGCATGAAATATCAGGATAGATTGCAGACAATTAATGACCTTTTACGAACACTCTGATGCTCAGTGCCATGAAGATATTAATAGCTGGGCAGTGAAGTAATTCTCAGGTTTTCATTTGCTTGACACGATCCTCCTAGGCCTTGTACCCCCCGAAGACTTCCCTGATGAACAATGCGTATGGGAAATGACTGACGACAAAGGCTGGGGTACTGTTTATCTGTGGGTAGAGTAAAAGGAGACAATCCTGGTTATAATAAATGTATAGCACACTTCTGCATAAATATTTGAAATTTTGATACATTTCATATATTCTAAAGGAGTCTATAAAAATACACCCACAGAGATGCTTCTATTACAGCTCAGTGTTCCCCATTACTAATAAACAACTAGGTGTCAGCTTGTGCCGCCCAGTGAGCCTGTTCAAACATTACGGAACTGATCACGTAGGAGACCTCCCTGCTTTTAGCCTTATAGTGACCACGTCCCTCCCTAAGACTCTGTCCCACCGCTCCAGTATCCCTGGGCAGGACTCCTATGCAACGTTGAACAGTGGACTTGGTTTTTCATCTTTTGCACATCTCCTTTCCCCCACCCTTTTAATCTCTTCTACCACTTCATTCTTTCCCTTCTTTCCGTGAATTTCTCTTCTCCCCTGCAAATTGCATTCTTTCCATATAACATTCTGTACATTTACAGTGTCCTGTTTGGTTTCTCGTGCTCGAAAAGAAAAGGAACAGAAAGCATCTCACAAAATCCAGCAAATAAATAATATTCTAATAGCAAGGACTTCGCCAAAATGTCTGCCCAAAAGCAGATGCACCACAAACTGCCATCGCTACACACTACCCCCTCGTCTCAGTCTGATGATTTAGATACTTTTCTACTTAGGTGGATGGGGCCATTTTTGCTGAATTCAGCATATTTATTGAACAATTTCTTGGAGCTAAAAGCCAACTCCACTGCATTTCTGCTTGGTAAGGTTTGGTGGCCTTGGTGTGGGGCGGGGGTTGTTGATTCATCGGCCCTTAAACTGATGATAAATCTAAAAACTGGGCAGCAGGACTAGACTGCCTTAATAGAACCTTTGCGGGGAATCAGCGGCCCCAGTACTTACAGGAAATCTTGGGAAAGGACGTTCAGCAAACTCATGTTAAGAAAGACTACGGAAGGATTCCGGGTAGCGAGAACTCTGAGATTTCACCGGAGTGGGCATCAGCAAGAACTTTGAACGCTAGATGTAGAAGTTGTCGACCTAAAGAGTGCTTCTGCTTCTTGAGATACCCATTGGCCGCTTATTTTTAAACCCTAAATGTCTAAATCTTGTATCAGGAGCATTTATTGAGATGATTCAGTTCCCCGTAATATCGTGGCAGAGCCCATCGGTTGTGACACACGACATCAGTCTAATTGTACGTGTCTCACTCATCTGCGTTTACAGAAATCTTGTATCTATCTGGTTTCTCAATGATAATAGTATTTTAATTTTAATTCCGCCTTCCTGCAGCAGAATATAAAACCCTCCGTGAGGGTTACTGAACATATCATCGACACATCTTTTGCACAGAGTTGTTGGGATAGATTAGTACAAGTCACATGAAAATTCCAGCATCGGAAAATCCCTTCACCTGAGAGGGGCTGATTTTTTTCTAAGACAAAAGAAAAAAAAAAAAAAAAGTAGATAAGGGAGTTTTTCAGTACAGCCATACTTCTTTCGGCCATTTGCCCCAAAGACCGTGGTGTATTCTGCACACAAAATACAATAGACAATCTGGTGCTAATAAACATTTTCTGTATACCATTTTTTATTTTAGAAATCAAATGACTGATATATAATGTGAGATTTGAGTTGCAGTATGGTCATGACTTACACATCAGACCTATTTTGATTTAGGGATAATGGTATATATTTATTATCCTTCAACTAAAATACCTCAATCCCCAACTAGAATGTATATTAGTCAAGGCATCCTTTTAAAAGACATTATTTTCATGCTCATAAGATGGAAAGGGAAATAAAAAAGGAGTCCTGAAATAGGTGCATTTAATTCTTCCCAATTTAAATTTAAGTGGTACATCTTTAAGGCAATAACAATATTCCTTTTCTTCCCCCATCAGGAACGCTTCCATCAATGGATTTCTTTAATGTTGATGGTGGTTGGTGCAGTTTGAGGGGCTCTGTAGTTAGTCAGAAAATGCTTCGATAGAATGACCTACCAGATGGGCCCCATAACAAAGCACGGAGGCATCAAACCACCACAGACATTTGGTGCTTAGAATAATAAAAAGACTATAAAATTAGATTAGTTGAGTCTAATTTGGAATTGGTATATTCCCCATGCACCCTCGCTGCTCTTGGGCAGATAAAGCCTTGAGATTTAGCACTGTGTCAGAGCAGAAGACTGCAACTTCCAGTAAAGGGAGACAAGGGAGAGGGAGAGAGGGAAAAAAGCATTCTGGGAGGTCGCGGAGGGCAGAGCAGTGACCTCCAATGATTTACAGGCCTTTAGCTTAATGAAATTGTTTCAGTGACATGACGGTAAGAGCTCGTAATGGATTGGATGCCCTAATGTAATGAAATTACTCCCTTCTGCCTAAAAAAAAAAAAAAATGCGCAATTAATATTTACTGAGACCTGACAGCCTTTGGTGCGCTCGTCTGTGTAGCTCTCCCAGACAGAGAGCAGGGACGGAGCAGCGTGGCAGACAGGCTGGCTCTGCGCGAGCTCCTGGCGGGGACGAGCAGAGCCTGCCAGGGGTGGAGGGACAGGCGCTCGGGTGGCCCGGGCCGCCCAGCTCCTCGGCGCTGCCCCCGCTCAGCCTTCATGCCCTCCCCTTGCTTTTCCACAGGCAACTGGACAACAACCACATCAGCTGCATTGAAGATGGAGCCTTCCGAGCGCTGCGCGATTTGGAGATCCTGTGAGTTGATCTTGCGACCGCTGCCTTGTGTGCATGTGTGTGTGTGTCCCTGTGAGGAGGAGAGAAAGGGGAGTGTGTGTGCAGGGGGGTCCGTGTGGATTGCATTTCTGTGTCTTCTGCTGCAGTGCTATTAAAATTGGGAACCGGGAGATCCCTCTGGCTCACCTTGGCCAAAGTGTTTGCAGGCAGCAAAGTGTGATTTCTCACCTCCCACAAACTGGGGTTCCTGCTAATTAAGTCTCAATTGAGTCCTTTCTCCCCCGGTGCTCCTGTGGTATTTGTTGCTGGGTGGAACAGATGGGCTAGAATAGCCCCCCAGCGCCAGGGAGAGCGTTCAGGGAGAGTCTGTTTGAGTGTGGGCATGGGAAGAGACAGTTTACAGGTCTGGGAGATGAGAGAGGGGATAGCACCAAGGGGTCAGTTGATATCACCCAGAATCACAAAGGGACCTGGCACAGGGCGGGGGCGGGGGTGCTGCACTGCCAAACAGCCTGGTAAAGTCTAGTCATTGCCATTGCTCCTGGGATCTCGCCTTGGGTTTAAATGCAAACTTTAAGCAGTAACCTTAAAGTGGCAGGGTGGGGGAAAGATGCGAGGAGGTGGAATCCCACCCCTTATACCTTGAGGATCTGCTTTTCTGTGTTCTGGATTTTTCCCATGGGTCTAACCTGATTTCCAGTTTTCCAGGTGTGGGTTGGGGGGTGGAATTCAGCTAGGAATCATCTTGGGGTCATTCAAACTAAAGTAGAATTGTGTAAGAAAACATTTCGATTGAATGTCACCCAAAGCGACACTTCCAGCTGTCCCTGATTTGGTGAAACCTAGAAAGGAAAGCAATAAAGCCTAGTAGAACTTGTGTCAGGAGATGTGTGGTTCAGTCCCAACTCAGCCCCTAATTGGCTGTGTGACCTTGGGCAAGTCCCTTCCGCACTCAGAGTCTCAGTTTTCCCATTTGGAAAAGGAAGGGTTTGTTGCTATACCTTGGGGCTGGCTTCCCCTTTCCAAATTCTGTAATTGCTTGGTTCTAAAAATAATTCTGATGGTACAGTTCTATCCAGTGAATGATAGGGGAGAATTTGTTGAGCATACCCCTGAAAATAAAAAAAAATTTAAAAATTTAAAAAAAAAAACCTACCTAGTCACCAGGTTACATACCTCTGACTTCCAAAGGAATGAATAAATGTCACAGAAATGAATGAATGAATATATAAAAATGTCCCTTTCTACATGAAGGAAGGTCCTCCTCCCACCTTCCTTTTCACCTGGCCCTGCAGCCAGTGGGCACGGCTTGGAGAAAGCCTCTCCACGTTGTACGAGAGGAAGGTGATTCCAAGAGGAATCACGGGAAATAAAAGGGGATGCTGATGCTGCAAGGTGCCGGAAATCTGATGAAAGCCGCGAATTCCCGGGACAGAAGCGGCAGGACCCACAGCCAGGGAGGTCAGGTTGTCAGTCCTAAGATGGATGGTGGCTCCTCACCCAAACTCTGACCCCAGAACCGTCAACAAATGCACGTCTGCTAGGGAGAGGATACCAGCCCAATTTAGTGACCTAGGACTTCCCTGATCAGGAGACTGGGGCTGAGAAGGGTAGGCGCAATTTTCCCAGCCTGCAAAAAAGCCTTTCTGGAGAAGGGATGCTGGGAGCATATCACCCTTTTCTTCAGGAGGATGAGAAAATTCCTCAGAAGAGACCAGGAAATGGAAATCACCAGCTGCCACAAAACAGCTATGACAACCAGACAGCCCGCACGTTAGCTCTCTGTACTAGGAGTGGTGGCGCCTCACCTCACCAGGAAGGCTGTCTGAGGGAGGGGGTGGGGCCGTGCAGTCAGACACACCTGGGCACAGTGGGACTTGGGCCAAGCAATGCAACCTCTCTGAGTCTGTTCCCTCAACTTTAAGAAAAGCTGGCTTCTGTCCCTTCCATTCCCCTCACTTTCTCCCCATCATGCCCTCATCCCCATCAAACCCCTGTCTGGGACAGAACTGGACTGCTCTTCTCTACCCCAGTGTTTGCTAATTTTAAAATGTTGGTATGTTATATAGCATATTGGTACACCAAGTTTCTCAAACTTGAAGCTTAAAAGTCTATGGTGGCGGGTGGGGGGAGAAAGTAGTTCTCATTCCCTATTATTACAAAGAGACCACAGGATCTGATTAGTTTATCTTCTCAATTCCAAACAAAGCCAGATCAATAGCTTTGTTTTAAAGACACTCTCATTTGGCTTCACATGGCTAAGTACTTAAAATTAATCATAATCATTTATTCCATGGGTTTTTAATTTCCAGCAGAGGCACACGGCTTTGGAACCATCTATCTTAATGGTGAGCCATTCTGAAATTGGCTGGAGCTGACATCTCCATTTAAAGAATCTCCCCTCCCCACCCCCAGACCTTCCAAATCTCATCTGCACATTGACATTTTATCACAATTCTCTGTAATCACAACTTAGGCACCATAAAGAATCTTGACAATGAAATAATAAATAGGAACTAAGTGAAGACATTATATATTAACTTAATAAGTTCCTGAGAGAGAGAGGTTCAAAACACACCATCCCCAGAAAGGTCATCTTTAAGTATCTAAAGCTTTAAAAGTCTGCAAATTAAGAAGACAAAATAGAGTATTACAGGTGTGTTTTCTCTCTGACATTAGGCAGATGAGATAAAAAACAAGGAAAGACTCGGGCGCCTGGGTGGCTCAGTCGTTAAGCGTCTGCCTTCGGCTCAGGTCATGGTCCCAGGGTCCTGGGATTGAGTCCCACATCGGGCTCCCTGCTCTGCGGGAAGCCTGCTTCTCCCTCTCCCACTCCCCCTGCTTGTGTTCCTGCTCTTGCTATGTCTCTCTCTGTCAAATAAATAAATAAAATCTTAAAAAAAAAAAAAAAAAAACAAGGAAAGACTCAACGATTACCCCCATGGAAAGCTCTCTCAAAATTAACTTAAGGAAAGTTTGTGGGTGTCAACTACTAGTGGAAATATTTCACATGGGAGCCCCCTGTTGTTCCATTTTTTTCTGTGGCTGGAACTGCTGTAAAACTTCTTCCCATCCAGGCTGAGGTTGGTCGCACAGGACACACAATGGGAATTGAGGACGGGAGCCTTCGAGAACCAGGAAGGGGTAAAGCGGTAAAGAGAGAGGAATGGGTACCGGGCTGGAAAAGGCTATGACATCTGCTCACTTCATCCTCATTTTTGGCTCCTGCCCAGTGGGGGATGCCTAGCACAGAATATGGTGAACCAAGGAAAAGAGCCACCACCCTCCTCCCCTTCCCAGGTAACCAGAAAAGGGACTAAGAAAAAAAGCATAGTGCGGGTGAAACTTGGCAAGGCCCCGGTGCCACCATCGGGGAAGAATCATGGCGCAGAGGACACAGCCTTGGTAGCCTCCGTTGTTCAGTTACCCGGGCCTGACAGTGGATGCGGTGCTCCTACATACCTTCCCCCTCTGCATCCTCACAGCCCTCCTTCTGCACAAGACCTATCTGAAAGAAGGCAAGTAGCTGCTTAACTAGGAAGCAGCAGAGCCTGTGTGATTAACCGTTCTACCAAGCAGCTTTCCCGATCTGTAATTGCCAAGGCTCTCGTGGCGTTGGTTCCCTGGAAGCGTGGCCAACGGGTGCCACAGGGTGGTATGAACTGGCCTCCGAGAGCTGGGCTAGGCGAGCTAGCAGTGATTCACAGTCCTGCCCAGGATCACGTTGGAGCCTCCCACATGCTTCTGAAATTGTCATTTCCTTTACCCAGTTAGTGGGTCCCCACAAAGTTGAAGGTAAATCAGACTTGCCAGGGAAAGAAAATAGTCCTGCTTTTTCGTTGAGTTACATTCTTAGTCCCAGAGACGATTTATTCTCGCTTCTGGACATCACCAGTTGACTTTGTCACTCAGTGGTTTGGGGGCTCCATTCTTCAGACCTTCCCACAATCTAGCCCCAGCTTTCTGTATGGCCTTAAGGTTCTTAACTGAGAGTTGCTATGACTCAGACAGCCTTCTGTTGCCCAAATCACTGGCCTTTCATTTCCACCTGTTCTATACATTTGGTGATTCACATACTCGGTTTCCTCCAAGTTGGGCTTATACTGCAGTTGAATATGCCAAGACTGCAATTCTGACCCTATGTGGTCAGGAATCATTCGTCGTGGTGCTCTGAGCTGGTTTCCTGGCCAGTGAGGTTGAGGACAGCCAGGCATTCTGCCAGTTATACCAGGCACCTCCCTGCCCCACGTGCTGTCCTGGGTCAGAAGTATGTTTAATGAAAAAAAATCAAGAGTGTGGACAAATGAAACAAAAATGAGAAAACCTAGCTAATAAAATAATTTTCTTTCAATAGTACTGTGGGAGAGGAAAAAAGATTTTCAGACACTGTCTCCTGACAACA